>NC_064433.1:126699956-127367456 GCF_023343835.1 Lagopus muta | reverse complement strand
CAGTGCCTGCTCCTTATCCCCAACCTTCACTATAGTCACCCAATCTGTACATCTCTATTTCCTATTCCCATTCATGTTAGTATTTCAAGATTCATTAACATGCAAAGGATTCCTTGTTGTCGGATGCCCTCTGCTGCTGCATGTTGTCTGAAAAAATGCACCTTTGGAGGTACTATGTCTTTCTGTTCAGGATGCCATCAGTCCCAGTGCTGACTGGAGCAGGCTCTCATGCTTCTTATTATTTTATTGCTTCTTTTATTGCTTCTTATGTTTTTTCCATGACTTCTTACAAATTATATAGTATTTGTAATGGAGAACCACACTCTATAACTGCTATGTTATTTACTAAATTTACAGTGTAGCAGAAAATCGAGTTCATGTCTGCAGTGACATGGCAGGAATGTACCTCCTATCTCCTTGTTTTATCTAGGGCCTTCAAACCCAGAAAAAGCTGAATCAGAATACCACGGCAAGAAGCACTGCTTGAAATCTGCCTACTGGAAACTGACTTCTGGGCACAGCCATAGTGTGAGGAAGATATAGAAAGAAGAGCAGACCTTGTGGTTTAAGCACACCCCTCTTATAACAGCAACTTGTATTTATTTTGGTGTATGATCTTGGAAGGGGAGAAAGATGTAAGCCACATACAGAGGGCTTCTCCCCAAGGCCTAGGGCTTTATGCTAAGCTAATGCTGTTTCCAAACACTGTGCTACCTAGCTCTGCCTATTTTCTGTGGAGAAATCTTCAGAAAGTCTGTATTTATTCTGAACTAGGAATGAATGTGGAAGTCTTGCACACTCTTGTCTTTTACCCTCATTTCCTTTAGAATGGGTGCTGGAGGAAGTAGCACTTACTGACCTTTGAAGTACTTAAAACATCTGAGAATCAGAAACCCCAGACTGGTAGCAGTTTTGTGTAGTACGATGATTAAGAAGCTCCCTCTAGTGACTAATATATTTTTGAAATCTTGTTGCATTTTAAGCAATATTCGATTCATTCTCTGCCCTTCTGGAAGTCACTGCTGCTTTTATTTTCTATTCAGCTAAAAAAAATATATATATATATATTTTTTATGAATTTTGTTCCCATGATTATTTCTTTTTCTGTTAGAAACAGTAGGTGTAAAAAGAGCACTTAAAACAGAATGCAATGGGCACAAACTGAAACATAAGAAACTCTGTGTAAACGTCAGGAAGCACTTTGCCACTGTGCAGGTGATGGAGCAGCAGCACGGGCTGCACAGAGGCTGTGGGCAGTCCTCCTTGGGCATCTCCAAAAGCTGCCTGGATGTGGCCCTGGGCACCCTGCTCTGTGGGAAGGCCCTGCTTGTGCCTTCCAGACTCAGCCATTCTGTGGTCCTGTGAACCGTGACTGACTGGATTTCATTTGTGTGAATCCCAGCTTCTGTAAGCAAAGTAGAAGTTGGATCTCTTCAGGTAAGGGAAATCTTCAGTCAGTGATCCTCAGCGGGAAATAAATTTTCTCATGCTGCCTGCACATAATTCAGACTAGTAAGGTCATTGTGCTGCCCTTGGTCATGCCTATATTTTGTCCCAGGTTTGCACATGCTTTTCTTTCTATTGCCTGCTTCCCACTCAGGTCTGTACAGCCCTGTGCTATCCACATCCACTGGTGTCTTTAGTGCTCCAGGGGTTACCTGTCTCTTCTAAACCCATTATTGCTCCCACTGCTGGCCCCTCTAGACTATGCAGACTGTTTACACATCCATAATGTCTGCATGGATGCTGCTATTTAGCAACTGTCGCATGTAAGTTAAATGATTAACAAGAGGTAGGTGGGCTCCCATCTTCCCTTCCACTGCAGTAAAGGTAGTCATAGCCGAATCTGTGTGAATATATATACATACCAGAATTTACAGAGCTTATTTCAAATAAATAAGCTCATTTTTTTCTTCCATGAGAAAGAGAGTCGAAGATTTCAGGCAGTTGAGATGGCTAGACTAAAATTTACACTGAACATACTAGAGAAACTACAGCAAAACAAGAATGTGCTGATCTTTCTGCTTGGGATATAGTGATGAGATACAATAAAGATGAGCTATAAAATACAAAAGATAGATTTTTCTTTTGAAAGTCTGTGGAAGCAAAACATGTATCTAATACGTTCTTAAAAACTCTGCCCTTTAAAACTGCTTTAACCTGTCAGAGGCTAGAATAAAGCATGTGCTTGAGAATCTGAAGGTATTACTTTCTTGTGTTTTATGAAGTTTCCAGCACTGCAACTGTTCTTGCAGATACCGAGAGCAATGCTGTTAGTGAAGAGCTAGTAGATCTATGGAGGGATGGTTAGAAGTATAAACTATTTCATTTCAGACTGTTTTCTTATGCTGAATCTAAATATACTCACATGGGTGGAGACAATCAAGAAAACTATGAGAATTTTACAAAATTATTCTAGAAACATGTTAATTTATAAGACAGTGAAAAACCACATGCAGCTATTGACGCTGAAAGAACTTGATAAATGTCACAGATTTTTAATATTTCCTAAACTTGAGTATGAAGTCTAAATGCATCTGTACTGATATGCTTCTTCAAAAATTTTCAAGAAGTAGAGGTGGTTTTAGTTCCCATTGTTTATTCATGAGCAATTAATAATAATGGATATTAATAATTGGGAATCATACAAAATTCTAGTAAAATAAACAGCCTACAAACTTTGACTATTCCATATTCAAGTCAGTTTTTTTGTCTGTTGTAAAGTGATCCCACGAAAAACAACATGAGTGAATCCACAACAGAGGAAATCTGTTACACAGCATCCACAAAGGTATGGAATTTGAGAATGCAAAAGGTCTTGAGACTCCTTAAAAGCTGGGAGCAATATCACAGAGCATGTGTTCCATGCAGATTACACATGGCTTGCAGGGCGCAGAACAACACTTGTGTGTCTGAAAACAGCTCAAATAGCGAAGTCAAAAAGGGAGCCTGGAGTATGTTTTGGTAATAACTTCTGTTCTAAAGTTGAAATGCTGCTCCTTGTTACTGCAGTTCACAGGCCATCTTAAAACTGTGGTATTTTCCTGGCAATTGAGAAAAACTGTAGTTTCTGAGTTTAGCATTTCAACAGCCATGACACGATTTGTTTTCAAGTTGTAGTTGTAGTCCTTACCACTGAGAAAATAATGAAGAGATAAGAGGATAATACTGAGCTGTACATACAAACAGTTTCTGTTAAATCCTTTGAAGTCCTTTGAAACTGTATTTTTGTATTACAAAGCATGAGGAGGAGCACTTGTCATTCAGAATTGAGAATCTATTTCATAAAACAGGACGTCTTGCATGTTTCAGATCACAGATTTCATGAATTATCTGCTGGAACAACTGAACACATGAACTAATGACCCAGCACTGCAGAAAGGGGACACATGCATTCATAACAGGGATGTTTGCACTCCGGGAACACAGTTTTTGCTCCAGAAATCAGTGGTGGGAAAATTCCTAATAAAGCCACATTGAAACAGATTTGCTGTGATGGTCTACATGGAACAAAAACATGGATTAGTAGCTGTGAAATGTTTTTATATCAATGGCATTTTTAAGCCAAGGCTGTACTACAGTCTTCTGCATAGCTTAGTTGGTCAAGGTTGTGACCAACCAGTTCACTGTAGGAAATCAATGACTAAAAGGAACCAAAATGCCAGAAATCAGGACATTTTTGGTACAAAATGTGTATTCAGCAGGAGTGACTAGCCAATGCCATGCCATTCAAATGCTCCTATAATGAACATGGTCTCACTTTTTTCCACTCATGAGTGTACTGTATTTTCTTTTAACATCTCACTTCTGTAGTCTTTTGCAGGGAGGTAAGTGGACAAGCATACTGAAATATCCTGAAGTTGTTGATTGCACCTTAAGTGCTGAGATCTGGAATTCAAATACTGTAGCATCAGTAGCCTTATAAAAAGCTGAGAACTCTCTGTTTTTTCTTTTTTAAATTTAAATTGCCATTTATGTGCTGTCTCCAATTACCTATCCATTTATGAAGTTATAGATTGAATTCTTTTTCCCCCATGTGTACCCTATATTTTAATATGTCTGATTTTTCTGCCCATTCCCTCCCTCTTGGCTTTTTGTGGTTTGTAATTAAACACTATGGGTCCCTCCTTTAAGGGTTAGTGAACCAAATTCTACATGGGTAGCTTGAGGAAGGTCACCACTAACAAGATATACACACAGAGAGAAAGTTTATCTTTTTCACTTTTTATTTATATCTATGGAGGCATTAGGAAGTGTCTTAGAACTTGACATCTGTCATTTATTTTGTTGTTAGAAAAGTTTAAGTAGTGACTTCACAGTTGATATTATATTAAGCAGATTTTCATACAAAGAACTGAAATTCCCTTCTTTCATTTTTAAACCGAACAAGACTAATGTTTGGCAAAATAGCAAAATAATTCTTCAGGAAACAAAATTTCCTCATGCTTCAAGTGCTATGTAGTTATTAACCTTTGCAAGCATTTAAAAGATTCCTTATTTTTAGGTTTTTTTTTCCTGGAATTTACCGGCTTGGATTTACCAATGACGCAGATCAGATTTCCCAGAAACTGCAGGCTTCCTTCCTTCCTATATTGCATTACAGACACTGGCTAGTTCCAATATATTAAACAAACCAAGAATTTCCCCTATAGTTTTATAGCTTAACTGGTCTGCAACCATAAGTGTTCAGCAATACCAAGCACTTTATTTCTGCTCTGCTGCCAAAGTCAACCTTTGTCTCTAGGGCCTTCTCCACCCTTTGATCACCACCAATATAGGCTTCATCTATGCCCAGATTTATCAAAGACCCACAGAGTCTCCAGACCTCAGATTTCTTTCCCTTGCAAACCCTTCCTTCTGCAGCTCCAATGCACATAGCACATCCTGGCCTAAGCCTCCTTGTTCCAATCTTCACCAATGCTCAGCACTCCACTGCAGAAGGCCTGGAGATTCAAGTGCTTCCTGTGCAAATCCTTGTCAATTCTCCAGCTCTGAAGAACCTTTGATGCTTTGGAGAGCTTGGTCTGTCTGTTTGACAGCTGCTTTGTGTCTGCTAACATACCTGGGGCCTGACCCTGCTGTGTCTTGGGACAGGAGCTAGTGCCTCTGCCAGCACCAGGGTTGTGCTATGTCTGCTCTCAATTTGCCTTCATCTGCCCTGTTCTTATCTGGCTATGAAGGAAAGGAGCTGTGCTTCAGGTTTGAAGCTCAAATTCTTTCAGACAGACATAAGAACAGGGATTAACAAAGTACTGGAAATGTCTTTCTGACTTCAGAAGACTCAGCTCTGATGTCTGCTGTTCCCCTGCTCATTTCTGAAAGCTGTCCAGAAGGCTGTCTTTGTTGTTTAGAGCAGAGATAGGACTTTTAATAGAACAAATACTCACATCTGTGCTTTACAGACTCTGCACTCTAATTCATTTGTATTTCTTATGCACTTATGAGACTGGACTGCTTTTCTCATGTATTTCAGTATGATATATATGTGTATGTGCAGTATTTATATGTATATATGCACCCAATTAAACTAAAATCAGAATATTAGCAATGAACACAGATTCAAATGCAGCACTTACAATGCTTTTTATGCTGTAGAGATAGCGGGTTTGTGAGTATGTATGGAAAATGTCAGAAGAAATGTTAATTACCTTAGCTAAACAAATCCTTGTGATGAAAAGAAGATTATATGAACAGAGTTTGATGTTACTTTTATGCAAAAGTTTCAGGCATTCTTTGGTTTGATAACTGTTATCTATAGTTCACAGACAGTTTCCATACCTTCAAATTGATAAGGATGTTATTATTCATCATGTAGGCTCTGGTATTAACCATTGATTAAACTTTACTGTACTTACTGCAACATTTATAAGATCAAAGGCAGAATTTATCCAAAAGCCTATCGACAAGAAGAAGAAAAAAGAAAACTGGTTAAAAAAAATCCTATCTGTGGGCCCCTACAAATTTCAAGTATGTAGATCACTCCTAAAGTAATGCCTCCTATTTATTTCCTTAGAAACTAGAACATAGAGAACAATAACGTTATTTGATAGAGCAAATTATCAGCTACAAAATGCTCTTTTTCAAAATAGTCACCCACATTAGCTATGCATTTTTGCCTGCAATGAACCAGAGCTGCATGCTGCACTCATCAAAAACTGCACCAGTGGAGATGACCCACATACATAATAACACAGGAGGTATTATCTTTGGAGCAGCCACTGTATTCTAATGCATTTCCAATGTACAGCATGCACATGACAGTTATTTCAGTTTTCCCAGCTTCTTGTGTTAATTTAGCCAGAAAGTCAAGTAGAAATTTAAATTATGTAAAACATACAATAACTCCAACTAGAATATTCGTTGTAACCTTCAATTTTATGACTGGACAGAAGCCTTGCACATACTCTCCAGAAAAAAACAAGCTTTTTAATATAAGAAGTTGAGTTTGCCTTTTTCCATTCGTAGGAATGAACTATAACATATGCTTGGATTATCTGTTAAAAGTCACACTCCTTGAATAAATCTTTTGCTGCCTTTGTTAACAACATGTTGCAAATTCATTGCACTTTCAACCTGATGTTCATAGTTAAAATACTCTAAGAAATAAGTAACAAGCAGTTGTATGAGTCATTTTCCATTTTCTAATAATGTCAGCATTTTTTACTAGTATGCACTGCAGCACTGACTCTTTAGAAGCTGGCTTTTGTTAACATAGACACCATGGTGTCCTGTAACACTGTAGTGCCTTAAATGCTTTGGTATCCTATTATAATGTAAAAAGTAATCTTAACTCTCATTAAAATCCTCAAACAATTGAAAATCTAGGTAATGTTTTTAAAACTTGACTGATTAAAATTTTTTCCCAAAGGTGGAATTTTCACCACTAGAGGGTAGAAAAACACAGCATTGGACAGCTAGTAAAATAAGTCCTCATCTATAAAATTGCTCTTCTATCTTTTTCTCCAACAGGATTGTTCAGCTGGAGTAAAGTTAACAGAATGCAGCTCTCAGACGAAAGGTGAATGGGATCCATGTAACTACCTCGATTTGGCTGCAAACCAACTCTTTTTCGCCAGGGTATCTGAACATCAGGGCTCACGTCAAGCTGAATGTTATGTTTGCAGCACTGTGCCCGAGTACTTTCTAAAGTTGGAAAGCTAAAGTCTAGCTATATGTTAAAAAACCCAAACTACTTATTAAAATACAAAGTATTTAAGTACTCTAATAAGCCCATTTTCATAACTCTAGTCAGATTTTTGATGAGCTCTTGTCCTTTGCTTTGCAGTCCAAAACTTTGGGATTATGATATTCATTTTTAAAATGTGTTTTGAAATCCTTTAAGAATTTATTTGCATGGAAGAATGCAGCATCTGGGAACAGGCAGATGTTTAAAATACAATTAGGCTGTTTCTAACCATGTGGTGATAAAATCAAAATATGGTTTGTAGAGGAGTACATCACTGCAACTTCTCAAGGTTAAATTGGCTGGGGGTTTATACGCTATAATTAAAGCATCTGTAAGTTACAAAATGGTCAGTTACATTCCAGGACAATGGTGTTTTAATGTACATAGCAGACAGAAAACACACTGAAGGACAGCTACGTATATCATTTTCCTCTCAGAACATTTTTATGAAATGAAATTTGTCTGCTGTTGAAAACATTGAAAAGTCAACAAATTCTGTTGCTGGCAGCTCAGCCACTATCTAATGCAATCCTTAATTCTCTCATCAAAGAGAGAGCTTGAATGGCACACAGGGCTTTAAGTGGCAACCCAGGAGTAAGAGTTTGTTTTATATGAGTGTCTTCTAATTTCAACACACACAGGTGCCTGTTCTTTCATCAAACTGAAGCACATTAGTTCTGCTATGCTAGGTATTCTATTTAGAGTAATTGTACATTTTGCATAATTAAAACCCTCACCTTACTTTCTGTGAAATGAATTCACTTTCCTAATGGAGTTTGGAATGTGATACTACTACTACTGCTACTACTACTACAAGTTTCAGAAGGCTTTGTTTTACACTTCCCAGTGACACTTGTAGAGGATTGCTGCTAAGATACTTATCATTATCAATAGAGCTTTGCAGCAGGGTGCTCTTCTTCAACAGAATTTAGAGTAGGATTCCCTGGTAGTGCACCGCAGGGGTTTTAAACATTCCTAGTAAGCTCAACCTATCTCAGATGTGAGAGCCTACTGTTGAAATGTAGAATGGTTACTACTGATGAACCTTTTGAGGTAATTTTATTAGATCTCAATGAGATACAATAACTGGAGAGATTTTACAGTTCTTTTTTCTCTCATATTTTATTTTTTTCTTCAGTCTCTGGAATAAAAAACTTCAAAACCCAGCATTTTTTTTCCTCCAACAATTCACTCATTGTCGCCAGACTCCTGAGGTAAGAAATATTAGGAGGCAGTGTTTTAGAAACATGCATGTAATTAAAAGTGAGAAAAAAGACCCTCCAAAATCATATGTTAAAAAAAAATAAATAAATCAGAAGTTGAATACATCTTTTTGTGAAGCTGGATTCTTATATATTCAGAACAGATTTTTACTTCCTTAGAGTGTGCTAAAAGCATTAGATGGAAAAAAACCTCTCCATTTTATTTAAAAAACATCTGCTGTAAAGAATTCCTCCTTGAAGCAGTCACCTTTCATTGCCTCCTGCCATACACATCAACAGCTTCGCTTCAGCTCAGGCTGAGGCAAAGAAAAACAAAGCAAGAACAGAGGCAGCCCCAGTGTGAATGAAGGGCCGGATCGCCATTGATCCCTCACCTTTTGGCACAGGGCATGATGGAAAAGGAGGAGGGGAAGGCCAACAACCTACATCTCTGCTCCAAGCAGCACCTGTAGCCCATGCACACCTTCTCCTAGCTTTAGGTGCTCTGGAGTAGAACAGGTATGTTTAACCTACTGCAGCCACGAGGAAAGGTATATTCCCACTGCTGAGCCTCTGGACAGCCTCACTCTATGATGACTGTGTCAGTGCTACTGGATGCCAAGCAAGGCAGTGCGGCACAGAGAGATAACAGTGTTTTTAGCTTCATAGAATCATCAAATCATTAAGGTTAGGAAAGATCACTAAGATCATCTAGTCCAACCATCAGTCTATCCCAACCATGCCCACCAACGAGTCCCTCAGTGCCATATCCACACATTTCTTGAACACCTCTACAGTCTGTGACTTCACCACCTCCTTGTTCCAATTTTTCTTCACTCTTTCAAAGAATAAATTTTTCCTAATACCCAACCTGAACCTCCCCAGCACAACTTAAGGCCATTGCCATCTTTCTCAGCCTGCAAGTCTGCAAGTAATCAGATGAGTCCAGGAACAAGTGAGAAACAGTTCTTCACTGTGCTTGTCAAGGGTGTGTTTGCTCTGCTGACACTGTTTGAGAGACATGCAACTCAGAAAGTCCATCTTAGTCTTTGCTTCAATTACTGTTTCCTCACTAGTGACGTGTTCTTGGCTCCTTACCTCTCATGGGATTAGGCCTGTAGAAGGTGCTTCCTCTGGTCTCCCCAGTGAACTGACCCCTGTGAACTGAGGGGTGTTGCTGGAGGGGGATGTATCTGTTGCTGAGTACAATCAAAAGCAGTGGTAGATGCTGGAGGAGAAATGGCTCTCATGCTGCCTCATTGACAACCTCTTTACAAAGCAGACAGCTTAGTTATAACCCAAATTGGATGAGACAATTGTGCACAGACATCATACCTTCTGTCTGTCTTGAAGTGAATGCTGCATTTACTTCATACTTAACTAGGTGTCAAAGGAAATCTTTGGCCTATTGCCATGCTTTAAAATAAATACTGATAATACCAGGGAAGTTTCAGAAATGTAGGAGAGAGGTAATGTGTTGCCAAAGTTTATAATGCACAGGAAGATTGACCTGAGCAAGCCTGGGCTAGCTACATTAGCATTAGCTGTCAAAGAAACCTGTTATTTTTGATTTGTGATTACTGGCCTGGGAGATGATAATTGCAGAATTGTGATCTACACAGCTACACATCTTTGAAAGGCTTTGTATAATGTGAAATGAATTCTGATTTACAAAGTGAATAGCCTACAATATCAGCCAAGCATATATAAAATGGGTTGAGAATAGACTAACTGGAGAATAATAACAAAGGCAGTTGTTACTGAGGAAATGTGATCCTAAGAATTGTGTGTTTAAATATCTACCTTTGGTATAGTGGAATTGGCTTTGTTGATGTGATTTGGAGAAAAAAAATCCTGCTGAAAACCTTTATTCCTAGGATTGAAGAATCCTAATTAATGATCAAGACAAAACTTTCCTACGCTGGAATCTGGATTACTCAATAAGCTGTGTTCTTTCAACAAGGTAGGTTTTAACACATAGGTCATTCACCCATGGGATCACAAAAGGAAAGCTCGCTCAAACAGAGAACATACTGAAAAGGGGCTGGTCATTACAGTGTATTTTAAACCTGATATGAATGACTAGAATGCTACTATAGTGAGAAGAGTACACAATCATGCACACAATAAAGGAGGAGCAGAGTGCTGGAGTGCTGTACTTCTGCTGTCTACTTTCTTAAAAGAATTTTTAAAATAACAAAGAAGAAAAATAATTTTAGGATCACAGAACACAATCTACAGGGGGAAGTTTAAAAATACTTGATTAAAGAATGCACTGGGAGATGATTTCTCAAAAGTATGCAGCCTTCTCTGAGGGGGAACATAATGAATGTTGGAGTCACTGATATAATAATAATAAACAGCTTAATAAATATGAGTATCTATCTGCAGAGTGTGGACATCTGAAAGCAGTAAAGAAGCCACGATTTCTGATGAAATTTTTCAACACTCCAAACTATTGGAGTAGGCAGTTCTCTTTTAATGAGTTCAGCTCAAGCTTGGATGACTTTCTGGATGAAAAGCTTCAACCAAATAGATTATTGGGCTTAGTACAGAAATAACTGGATAAAATATAAGGTCTTATGATATCTCAGAGGTCAGATTAGATGATGTAATAGTCCCTATTGATGTACAACACTATGAGTCCTGAAAAGGCTGTTACCCAACATGGTCTAGCAGTTAAGCGTAGACAGGACAGTCTAGACTGAAGCACACACCAGGAACCAGTGCTTTTAAGCACTTTTGCAGGATTTCTTTTCATTATAAAGTAAAACCCACTGGTTCAGTACAGGAGAAATGCCAAACTGGCCTTAAAGAAGCAATGACCTTCCTGGACCATTTGTCCTTGGCAGCCCTATAATAATGCCAAAATAACAAGTAAGATGTCGTCTAGTCAGGGAGCGATTGAAAGCTACTGCTGTTCTACTGAAAGTTTTCATTTTGTTGTTCCAACTTACTGTACTTTTTCAGTCAAGTCAATTCTGGTTTGTTCATGAGCATATGAGAAAACAATTATGTCATATTTCTCATGCCAATACAAAATGTTCAGTATTAAAACTGTGTGTATTTTGTACTCCATTCATAAAAGCTATCCCTCCCCCATGATTGATTCTGCAGATTAATAAAAAATATTTGCAGTTTTTGTTTCAAACAGACATGGACTTGTGTTGTTTCTTTCTTGTTCTTTAATATTAATATAAGACTTTAAATAACCTAGATTGAAAAATCCACGATGAATCTTTTTTTTTTTTTTTTTTTTTTTTTTCAGATAATTGTCTATCCATGCCTCTGTGTAAACTGTAAGTACTGTTAAATTATTTATCTTTTAAAAATTATTCTGGACATAGCTTTGAGAGGCTATTCAAGAACAGCACACTGACTTTATAGAAAACAATTCAGCCTTGGTTTTTACAAGATACAGTAAGCACAGTTGAATACCTAAATTCTGAGGGCCTTAGACTTTCCATAGATCCATATATAGAACGCAAATTTTTCAGGACTTACAAATCTAAATCCTCCATTTATTTTACATATAAGTACTAGACTTGTATGCATAAATAGAGAAATTGACATGACCTTTCTGCCTCTTAACCATGCGCAGATAAGAAGCATAAGCACAATTACAGCTTTATGCATTGTGCTGATGCAAAAACATTATACAAAGACTTCATATTTCTTATGCTAATCCTGTTCTTATACTAATCTATATTTGCCTACAGTTTGAGACTTTGCTTAGGGATCTAACTTTCTGTGGATAAAAGAATTCCCTGGCTTTCCTCCAAACTCAGACTTCTCTAAGCAGAGTTTTATTCTGCTGTTTCAAGTAGCATTTTCTTTAAGCAAATCTGAATGCACAAACACAGAAACTTAGACTGATTTTGGTGAGCCACTGCAGCCTGACTAGCATGGCTGAGCCATTTCACATGACTGCAAGCAACTGATGAGTTTTTATTAGAGATGCCAAACGATCCTTGAATTTAAATGCTACAGATTTTAATGTTTGTTTCTTTTTAGGCACCTGAAACAGTTCTGTTTCAGAGGTCTGAAGCTTTTGCACGCCTAGTTGGTCCTAATGTGGCAAAACAATCTTTGTGTAGTTTCCAAACAAGTTTTTAATTCTTTTGCCATGCTATTTAAAATAACAGTTCTTACGTATGTTGGCTCCTCCCCTCATGGAAGTAGAAATGCGTCTCACAGCAATGATGCTATGAAGCAAATTTACACATAAACCTCCTCCAGTGATCTAGGCAGCTGGGAAATCGTGCAAATTTGATTGATTTAAACGTTGTCCTGAAATAACATGGAGAGAAAAGTAATCAAAATAATGCTCTGTGCCATGCACCAGGTTTCACCATTGTAGCCAATGTTTTGCTTAGTTTTTTGATATTTATTAACACTATTAAACTGATCCTTGGTATTTCTTGTTCTGTTTTGTGTTTGCTGTGGGGTTTTTTGTTGTTGTTGTTTTTGTTTTTCCCCAAGGAAAATTTCAGAGATGATTTTAGAAGCAAAGAGAATATATCAAATCACAAGCAGCTTCTTGCCATTTTAGTACTACATTAGCAGTATTCTTGCTGGAAGCAAGCATGGAGAAAGCTATCCTGTAGTTTGGAAACAAGTACTCTGAATGTGACAGTTTCAGTATTTCTTTGCCACCTGACAAGCAAGTAGATACGTACTGCAGAGATTCTTGAGGGAACGTAGTAGGTAAAAGGCGGAAGGAGGAGACCAGCCAAGCTAATAACAAATAATATTATAAGGCTCCTTGACACTTACTAGAGTAACATTGCTTTCTATGCACTGTCTTTTCCCTAGTCTGTTTTCAAGAAACATAGACTTGGAATGGCTCCCACTCCATGTTCTATAGCTTTAGGTGTCTATATTAAGCTCCTGTTTTTAAGCATGAGGAAAACAATGTGTCTTCTTGTGTTCCTCCTGTATACTGGTAAAGTATGCCCTGTTTTGAAATTGTGTGCCTCATTTCTCTATTAGCTGTAATTATTTGAAAAACAAAATAAAACAAAACAAGAAACAACAAAGATAAGTGAGAGACAAGAGAGAAAATGGAGTAATTGAACAATATTTCTTTTTCATGCCTCAGTCACAAGATGGATGTGTTTTCCTCTCTATTAGCCATATTTTACTTCTCTCTATATACTAGAATTTATGTTTCCCTATTAAGAAAAATACATATATGACTTAGGGTTATACATGGCAGCTAGTCAGAAATAATTTAGTCATGAGGTCGTATCTCAAGAGAAGTACACTGTCACTGGATAATGTTCTGGAGGTGTTATGAAAGTGCTGATACATTTGCAATAATCATTTGTGTTAAAAGAAGCATTATTGTGATAATACAAAGCAGCAAACATGTTGGTGTGACAAATAACCACAATCAGAAAGTGACATGTTAGCAACAGTTGATGATGAAGTCATAACTCAGATTAAGACTAAGAATGACTTGACAGCATATTTCGTTTACATGAGTGCTAAATTAATCACCACCCTTAGCTAATGCACTTACCAGACTTTGTGACAACATGGATGAAACTTAGATTCCTTTGTGTTCAATTCTTCCTTGCATTTACATGGAAAAATGTATTATGTCACCCTAAACTCTGAACTCAGCTAGTTTGCTGTGCCAAAGACTTCAGAAAGAATTCATCCCACCTCTTTCAGGAAGTTTATACTCTTAATTATTGGTGAAAACAGTATTATTGCCACGTGGTAGTTTCTTGCTTGTGATTCTAGAAATAGTATGAGGAATACCAAAATAGATAAAAGATAAATGCAGAAAGGGACCTAAAAATGGGAAATAAGACATTATGAACTGTATTCTTGAAAACGGTCATACAAGATAGCAAGGCGGCAGAATATAGCATGCTGTGAGGCCATTTTACAAGAAGAAATAGTGTACAGTATGCAATATCCTGTGTTTTCCTTGCGGAAATATGAATTCTAAACATATCATGTTAAACCTTTCTCTGTGAAAAGTATGTTTTCACCACTGAAGGATGAAATTTGGTGAAAAAAGAAACTATAAGGTGATATAGCCTCTGTTTACATAGCAAGGACCAGGGGCCAACACATGGAACTAAAGGGTGAGGCAGTTGGTACCGTAGTCTCACTATGCACTATGGGTTTTTGACATACTTCAGTCTGACCCAAGAGGCTAAAAGTCCAGGAGCTGCTGCAGTACACTAGGTCCTGATGTGTGTCTACCAACAGCTTAATTTTCCCTGAAAGAAATCCAGCTGATGCATGCCAGTTCATCAAACTAATGCAGACCAGCACACCACGTATGTGAATGGATGGGAGAGCTGTTTCAGAAAAGTAGATGCATCCATTGAAAGAAAAAGCCCAACTTGATCCATAGATGACTACAATACAGGGGAATGTTGTTCTTGCACGTAGTGAGGCCCTACATGCTTTAATGTTCAGGAGGCATTTCTACATGGATGCCAATCACTACGATTTCAGAGCTACTATATATTTACACCTTTTGATGTGTTCACTTAGTGGCTTGGGGCTATGTGGAAAAAAGATTTGTTATGAATTGCAGCTTTATGCTGCCAGTTCTCTCAGTAACAGAAACGCTGATTAAAACAACAAGCCACAGTAAAATATGCTTGTCTCAAATACATTAGCTCAGAAGTATCTAAAGTCAGCTAACTGTAGAGCTTTCCAACCTCAGGCCATAACTTATGGCAAATACATTTAGGCAGGGCTTGACACATTCCATCTCACTCTGCTTGTGTTTCACACTGCTGCACGCTCATTGAGTGGCAGATGGCTTCCTGAGCATGGTGCTGTGCTCTGACAGGCTGTGCTCCTCCAACACAAGGACTCCAGTCAGCTAGCAAACTAGACTGAAATCTATGCCCATAGGGTCAAAACTGGTTCCTGTTCATCGGCTCTGGGATACAGGCATGGAATACCTGGGTTCATCTGCACCTGTGTGGGTGGGCATGCCTTAAGCACAGACATGCCCAACAAGCTGGTTGGGATTTCCAAAACTACTAACGAAAACTTGGCTTGCAAAGACATAATTATTACTAGTTTAGATGGTTTTAGTTGTGTACAAAGGCTGTGCTGTTGCTGTTATATGCCCTGGGTCTCCCACAGCTGCCCAGGGCCAGACCCACAGCCACCAACTGCTGCCCATGCGAGGCTACAACAGGGCAGGGCTCCAGTCCCCAAAACCTTGCCCTGACTAGACATGGCCCCTGCTCAGTTGGGCACACACCATGCTCAGCCTTGGTCTGTCCCAGCCCCCAGGGATCTGCCCAAGTCATGGGCTGTCCCAGTGCTCCCAGCTTTCTCCTGCCAGAGCAGTGGGACTAGATTGGCTGCCGTGGCCTTCCCTGAGACAAGTAGCCTTGTGACCCTCAGTGAGACCATGGCCCTGTCATTGATGATAAAACAAACTGCAGTTCTGGGTAATCTTCTGCAAATTAAATATACTAGACCTAAATTAGGTCTGTACCAGACTAAATTAAATGTAGTTCTCAAGATCTATGCTTTGTGCATTTCAGATGTTGCACCCAGTGACGAAACAATGGTCTAAAGAGATGGCCATCCCTTCACTGAGGGAGAATATCTTTGCTAAATGGTCACCTCTTCACCAAGGGAAGATGTCTTTGCTAATGTGGCAGTGGAGTTGCTTGGAGAAACTCCTCCTGAAGAGAGTTAGTGTCCAGCTAGTATAGTCCTTGGCATTGTCATTGTGGACTTAACAATTCTGAACAGAGGTCAGGAAAGGATTACTTATGTGAAGCATCTATATATGATGCTGTCAGTGTGCTAATGGACTCTTGCACAAGCTTATGCAGAAGTTACAAAGCACAGAAATATGGGCAGTTGTATGCCAGCAACTTTTGGCAATAATTATGCATGATACTATTTCTTACTATTCTTAAAATGTTTATTTAAAAAACAAGCTGTATGTTATTCTCTTTTTGTCTCATGAATGATAAATGTAAGCTTTCATGCAGTCTTTAAAATAGAACCCAGTTCACTAGCCAGTGAAACCTAAGCATGGCACACTGAGGGCAATATGCTTTTGCATTTCACTAGCACTCTGCAGTTTCTATGTGCACTATGATACCATGATGGTTTCTGGAAGGAAATTCATGTTAGTCCTGGTAATACTGACAGCATTCCTTTCATTCTCTCCCAGTTCTTCCTCTAACAGCTGTATTGTTTTCCTGCAAACCTTTAATTCTTTTAGAATGCTCCAACCCTCTCTCAGTCCTAGAAGATGATGCATTGATGTTGAAGTGTTTCCTGCAAAAGGAATCCTTTTGTAGGAAGGATCCTTTATAGGATCCCTAAGCTGTTTGCTTTGGGATCCAAGCAAATAGCTTGGGGATCCTATGAAGTTAAAAAACAAAAAGGATATTTGAACTCCAGCTATTTTAATTTGCATCTTAAAAGGAAATCCATTGTCCTAATTGTGCAATGTTGTACAAAAAAATATTTCATGAAAAAAAAGATTGATGACCTAAGGGAAATTAAAACAATCTGTTGTTAAGAAACTAGACAAACAGTTCCCATTCATTAATTGAATTTATGGATAGTATCTCTATGCAATACTCTCGTTCTTCTTTGTTTGCTTGTTTGTTTGCTATTTTTCTTATGTCTAAATTCTTACAATTTACAATTTCTACCCCAATAGCTGATATTTTCAATTAGCACTTAAAAAATATGACAATTATCTCTAGAGTCAAAACATCAAGCAAGTCAAGTTTACAATAAGCTACTTGATACAACAGTTAGAGATAAGTGTGATAACAGTTTTAAATGAAAATATTTTGTTAAACTTTGTCAGTGTAATGCGTGGTATTTTGTAACACTACCAGCACTTTGTGTTTCCCTTGTCCAGAAGAGGCAATTTCTCTTCACATCTACAAAATGGCAGAAAGTTGATTGTTAAGAGATGTGGACTCATTACTAGGTCAGCTGAAATTCTAGAACTTACAGTAAAAATAGTGAAACACACAGTGGCAGTATTGATAATCCTGTCTATATGTATTATGGGTAAGTAAATGGAGGAAAAATAATTTCTGATGTAAGGACAGTGATATCTCCAGGATCAATGAGTACAACTTGGCTTCTGAAAAAAAATTGCCGCAAGAACGGGACCAACAGGTACTTTAAAGTACATCTAGATAATTTGCTTCCCTTTTTGAAAGAATTGTGTGAAATCTCTGCCTGTAAATCTTAAAGAATAAGATTCCAGGACCCAGAAAATTCTTTCAGTTCTTATTACTATTATACATTTTCAAATTGTTCACAGAAGAGTTAAAAAGGAGAGCAAAAAAAAAAAAAATCAGTAATCAATCAAGAATACTGCCTATAATGAAAAAAAATATATGTGAATTTCTTTTTGTCTGAATACATGCCACTGAAGGAATGAGAAATACTGAAAAACTAAATGGAGAAGATTTATCTATATGACATTGTTTCAGGAGCATGAAATAACAGAAATAAACTCTTTTGCATTGAGACCAACTAACTTAGGAGGGATCCCAGGTCCCTAAAGGAGCTATTTGTCATTCTTTTTTGATGGTCATGTGCAAAAATATTTATGAGATTTGTGCTTTCAATGGACAGAAACAAAATATTTTCCTACACTTATAAAAATGCACTTGCAATTACAGATTCATATACATTCTCGTGGGTTTAAAACCAGATTAGCAATTCTACATGCGCTTTTTGGCACAGAATTTTAGCACAATTTTTCCTCTTTTCTTATGTCTCCAAAGCAAAGTATAAAAAGGGACCCATATTCCAGAAGCATCTGGAGAATGATCAAAGGATTTCAGAAACCCTCTCTCTTTCCCCACTGTCTGCTTTTTTTTTCTGTTTGGAACATGGTATTGCTTTTGGAAAAGAGTTTCTGCAGGGGAACAGTGAGCCCTGAAAGTCTGTGCCTTGGCCAGGAAGAATGACTGTCAGCCTCAACCCGGAGAAGAGGAAGCTCCCCTGCGGGCAAAGGGGCTATTGCTGAAGCACATTACGTGCTACCTAAAGAAGGCCACAATTGCTCATAGCAGTATTGGAACAAATTAGTAACCTCATGTGGCTGAGGAAAAATAATGCTCGGAACAGAAATGTTCTAATTTTTAGAACTGATACATTTACAGTTTGTCTTTCCCTGCTGTTTTATGTACTTTAGAACTGTCTGATGCCAGCTAAATAAGAGCACGAGGCCAGGAAGGAGAATCATTATTCTATTTTAAGGATACCCAGTGAATGCTGTACCCATGATGATCAGTGAAGTACCTACAAGTTTGTTAAAAAGAAATGAAATAAAATACAGACATATGATGTGATACCTTCATTTATTTCATTACAATATATGGGAAGATTTTTCAGTATTTTTAAGAATTTATTTTGAAGACTGTATAGAAGGTGAGTCCATGAAAAGTAAGAGGCTCTTTTACACAACAGTATGGTGAAAGTTAGACTAGGTACTACAAAGAAGCAACGGAAATTATTCACTTTATTGAGAACTATGGATACAAGTAGTGACATTTGCTGTATTTACATTATAGTAATATTAACTATTAATAATATAAATATTCATGTCTTCTTTCTACTGATTAATACAGTGGAGATTAATAAAAATGTATTAGTAGACAAAAAGGCGAATGCCCATGCTCATTGCTATTCAATATCTCAGTGGCTGCACAGCTAAGGTGGGAACTGATGGAGAAGTGGCATTTGTTATAACCACAGGAACAGTATTACAGTGAAAAAGTAGAGAGTGAATCATAAAAATGTTGTGCAAGTTGCAAGTTTTAGTGTGAAGGGGTGGCACAAAGTCTCTGCCTTCCAAAGCAATGTTCAATCTAGAAACTGAAAGATTCTTTTGAGAACAAAGAGGATGTTGTCTTGTGAGCTATTTCTTGCTGAGACATATCTCAAATATCCTAAGTAAAAGGTCAAAAAAGGAAATTTATAAACAAAATTTAGATCTTTTAAAGAGATTTTTTTTTTCTTAAAACCTTTCCAACTTTATAATTGGAGCTTAACTTTGTGTTTTCCAGAGCATGCAGTATCATTCTTTATGCTTGCATTTATACAATAGAATTGAGGTCAGGGAAAACAGTAGAATCAGGTTATATTCTATATTTGGTGGGATAAGATCTTATGTGTGGCACCACATTTGCAGGCTGACCTTGTGGATCTCATGTGTTGACACATGCGAATGCCAGGGGGCTCATTTCCTGCCAAGCCTGAGGAGCCTGGGTGCTGGTTTTTGCTGGGTCCTAGAAATGCGTCTTTCATGTTCAAATCAAGACTCCTCCTGTAAGACCCAGGTGGCAGAGAAATGGCTCAGTTTGGGCATGCTCCTCACTTGCTGTTATTTCTGGACTTTATGCTGCCTATAGGCCCACCAAATTAAAACATTTTGCCTGTATTCCAAGGCGAATAAAGACTCTATTGGAGCTGTATGCCAATGCATATTATACAGTGGAAGACATTAATTTTTTTCTCTTCCTATGAACTAGAAATCTATTTTATCACTGCTAATTTAAGATAAAATTGCTTCAAACTGTTCAAACTGCTTCAACAAAATTGCTTAAAACCTTTTAGACAGCCTTTAATGGCCACACATTTAAAAATGACTCTGAGGATAAATAGCCACGTTCAGAAATGCTACTAACAGGTTTGTTGGTCACCAGCTTTGACTTTCAACTTTGGGAAGCTCAATTTTGGATAAAAAGTAAGTGATTTTTACTTCCTTTGTTTCCTGTGTATTTCTGTGGACATAAAAATAACAACAAGTTCAAAAAACTAGCTGTTTAAAGAAAAGAGACACAATTTCTGTGTCTGGAAAAAGCTGGTTCTTATTATCTCATGACCCACAGCATTGCTTTAAAGAAGAACAATAAGCTCTTCACTGTAATATATTGTAGACAGTCTGGTTGCTACTTAAATTCCCCAAGTTGCATTAGACTCTGACTTTGGTTAGGCTTTTGGTCGATCACATTGCCATCACATTGGCAATGAAACAGTTACTTTCACATTTCCTTTTGCAGTTTTGCATTACAATCTATGTGAAATCCAGATGTAGTTGTTTTCTTCCAAAGAGTTACCTTGGGATACAAAATCATGGCTAATGAATATGAATGTGTTGGATCAGATCCCAGTCCTGCTCCCTGGGAAACCAAGATTCCATTACCTCAAAAAGTGAGCCTCAAATACATTAAAAACACATTATATGCCAAATAAGCATGGCTATTGATCGTACTGAAATCTATTGCTTTTTGCTCGATAGAAGGTTGGGAAAGTGGAACAATAAACTGTGTAGTTAATTTTTAAACTCACTTTTTGAGTCCCTACATTTAAGAAAGAGGTAGGAAAAATAGACTCTCCTATACTGCAGATATTAAAGTAAAATTTTATCCTTTCATGCACCAGAAAGATTTTTCTCCTGAACAAGTTCTAGTTCAGGCTACTGAAAACAGATAAAATGGAAAATTTGACAACATCCCAGCTGTGTTAAGGCACTGGCAATGTAGTGTCATATTGAAATTAAGGGGTTTTGTTTGTTTGTTTTTGTTCTCAATTCAAACAGAGGTGCAGGAAGTAAAGCTAGTGGGAATTCGCTTAACACTTTCTAGCTGAATTATACAGAGGTGATAGCAAACTTATTTCCCCTTTCTCTTCCACCAGCACGGAGGATCTGCTGGTGATCCTCATGTGAGCTATACTGAAAATCTGCTTGTGTCTTCTATGACCACTAGTGACATTTTTCCTGTTACTGTTCTGACTACAATCAACAGCTCCATTGATGATGTTTCTATATTAAAGATCCCTTTCAAAGAAGGAACTGCTGAAGAGTCAGCTGCTTGCATTTAGCAGAGGCATAACTTCAAGGCATGTTTAAACTTTAGCACATACTCAGCACACAGGGCTGATTCTTGTATTTTCAATTGTCTAGACTTTTTTTTTCTTCTTTTTCTTTTTTTTTTTTCTTTTTCTTTTTCTTTTTTTTTTTAAGCAATATTTTCCAGTGCAGAAACAGCAAGTAAATGGAAAAGTCTTACTGTGACTCTTCAGCATTTCAGGGGTGTAAACAACCATCAGATTCCAAGAAAATTTAGCAATCCCAAGGCCTATTCTATATACAAGAGCTAAAAAGAGGATTTCATACAAGCAAACATCTTTATAAATTTTATTTTCAGAAAAAAATTGCAAAGCTTCTTATGGGAAACCCACTGTAACTAAATTAATCTTTTTTTCCCAGTTCTAAATTTTACAAACTAAAGCAGAAACGTGTGAATATTCCAATAAGAGTTTACTGTACTCCATGCGAGACTGGAAGCCAAAAGGCAGTAATTCAGAGAAACAGGTTTGATTTGACCAGATGGCTTTCAAAGAACTCTCCAATACTACAATGTGAATTTTTTGACTCGGAAAAGCAAAATCAACCACAGAGACATCAATTTCCAGAAAATCCATCTCAGAAGAACAAGGCTTTGAATTTCAATCACACTATGACTTATTGAGATAATACTTGTGTAGTGGAAATGGAACCAGTGATTGAGCACCTGGTGGGAAGGCAGGGCCAACCCAGGGGAGCTCAGGTGCATGCAGTGCCTGAGTGACCCAAAGGGGTGGTGCCAGGATCTACCCCTTCCCAGACCTCATTTAAGAGCTGGCAGTGGTTGTAAGGGTATCTTGCTGGAGGTCTTTGTGTACCTTAAGTTTTTTGAGGATAATCAGCTTCTTTCCTTTATTTCTACCTGCTGCTGTTGTATTTGAGCAGTTCTTCACTTGCTGCGGTCTTGGACCTTGCTGCTCTGCTGTTATTGTGTTGCAAGTTGATTATTGGGAAGGTGACTAATATGGAAGAAAATGGTGAAAAGTAGGAGAGAGTCCCTATCTGAATATCTTTAAAGGATTTCTTTCATCTCCTGTGTTGAATAATAAAGATCTTTTTCAAGATCACTCACATTGATTATGATAGATTATACTATGTTTAAATTTATTGTGTATTATATTGAAGTTAAATTACCTTTTATTCAAACTTCTGTCCTTCACACTGGAATTATTCACATAACAAGGTAAACATCCAAGATGAGGAATGTTATCTGATAATGAAGAAGACTATTTATTTCTGACTCATTCACCCTGATTCCTTTAGATTGTTTCTGTTTTCTTTCACAGAATGCTTCTTGAAAGGCCTTTAGAAATCTCCAGAATTTGAAAGATGTGGGCATGCTGGGAATGTAGGGCCACCAAGATGAATGAAGGACTGGAGTAACTCTACTATGAAGAAAGGCTGAGAGATCTGGCTCTCTTCAACCTGGAGGAAAAAGGATTTGGAAGGGATTTCATCAGTGTCTATAAAAACCTGAAGGGAGGGTGCAATGAAGATGAAGCTGGACTCTTCTCAGTGGTGCCCAGTGCCAGGACAGGAGACGGTAGGTGCAAACTAAAACAGAAGGATCCCTCTGAACACCAGGCAGCACTGGCACAGTTTACCCAGTGAGGCAGTGGAGTCTTCCCCTTGGAGATCTTTAACAGTTGTCTGGACGTGGTCCTGGGCAGTCTACTTTGGGTGACTCTGTTTGCACAGGAATGGGTCTAAACAAGCTCTGTATGTCCCCTCCAACCTCAACCATGCTGTTATTCTGAGATTTCAAGCCCATCCTCTTCAGTTCTGGGTGAGACATATCTGAAGAATGGGATTGTTGCATAACTCTTGGAAGCTAGCAGTAACAGCAGTAGGAAAATCCTTTTAGTTGAAGTTTTGAGATTAAAAAAAAAAAGTTCATTGAACTTTTGAACTCATTATGAACTTCAAAGAATAAATTGTAGAACTTTGTTAACCAAGAGCATCAATCCTGGAGAATCTTATAACAAATCCTGTTTGATTCACAAGTGTAAATACTGCTTTACTGAGCCTTAATGTAGTTATTTATTTATCACTGGCAATCCAGGAGAATCTGTAACTTATTGCTTCAATAAAGAGCTATTCATTAAACTCACTGTGGGAGTTCTCATTGGACACAATCAAATTCCTTTAGGGGTGACTGTGTGAGCCCATTCAAATGTGACTAAACCTGTAGTGTTGAATTGGATGTTTATTCCTTTAATGTAACACCAGAAGCATTTTTAGTACAGGCACAGCTCTTGAAATGATGGTTTTCATGTACAGTGGTTTCAGTAACATTCCAGTTTTATAGCTAATGAAGAACAGTCTTAATGCAGAATTAAAATATAATAGAAAACATAACGCAACCTTATAGTTGGAAAGGACATTTAAAGGCCATCTAGTCCAACTCCCTTGTAATCAACAGGAACATCCATAGCAAGATCAGATTGCTCAAAGCCTGGTCCAACCTGGCTTTGAAAGTCTCTGGGGATGGAGCTTCTATCACATCTCTGGGTATCCTGTTCCAGTGCCTCCTCACCCTTACTGTAAAATAATTTTTCCTTTTTATCCAATGTAAATCCCCCTTCTGTAAGTTTGAAACCATTTCCCCTTGTCTTATTGCCACAGGCCCTGCTAAAGAGTCTGTCCACTTCTTTTCTCTAGCTCCCCTTTAGATACTGAAAGGATGCTATCAGGTCACCTTGGAGCTTTCTCTTGGGCTGAAAAGCCCCAGCTCTCTCAGTCTGTCCTCATTGTGAAGTGTTCCATCTCTTGGATCATTTTTGTCATCTGGTTGTGCTCAAACAAATCTATGTTTCTCCTGTATTGAGGATTCCACATCTGGATGCAATTCTCCAGGTGAAGCCTCACCACTGCAGAGTAGAGGGGCAGGAACACCTTTCTTCACCTCCTATTTACACTTCTTTTCATGCAATCCAGGATGCAGTTGGATTTCTGGGCTGTGAGGGCACGTTGCTGGCTCACGTCCAGCTTCCCATCTACCAGTACCTCCAAGTCCTTTTTGGCAGGGCTGTGTTCAATCCTTTCATCCCCTAGCTTATATTGGGAGCAGAGGTTGCTTAGACCCAGATGCAAGACCCTACACTTGGCTTTGCTGAACCTCATGAGGCTCACCTTGATCCACTGCTCAAGCCTCTCTAGGTCCCTCTGGATGGCATCCTGTCCCCCTAGTCTGTCAACCACAGCTTACTGAGGGTGTGCTCAACTCTGTTGATATAGTTGATTAAGATATTGAAGAGTATTCATTCCAACAGTAACCCCTGGGGGACACACACTTATCTGATTTCCAGCCCCATGTTATTATATAATCTGTTGTCAGCAACTGCGAGACTGAGAGACCCCCCCACGGGATGTGACGCGATAGGCCCTCTCCCTGCTCTATGATTGATGTGTGGCACGTGCCTTAGGGGCGTAGACGAAGCACATAGGTTATATAAGCTAGAGTTCACGTGTAATAAACGCCATTTTGCTGTTCATCATATTGGTGTGTGCGTGCAGTCATTTGGTCCTGGCCTGGTTTTAGGTCAGTACCGCAGGAGGCAATGCAACAATAATCATTGTTAGTAGTCTTTAGGGCCGAGCCAGTACTGAGTTGTCCATTATATGAATTCACTTTGAGTGTCTGGGGGGTAGTTATAAATACTAGAATTCTGGAATTAAGATTTTCCAGCTATTTTCATGCTCACAGCTGTGAGAACTTTCACTCGAAAGCTTAGTGTGAGTGACAGAAAAGACATTTATTTCCATTTTGGAAAAAGTCTTCCAGGATCCCGTTCGGATCTTGATACCGTTGGCATTAATTTGGCTTATAAGTAATTTAGGTCTTCATCAGGACTGCAGTGAAGGAGGTGAAACTATTGGACAACTTAGGACTCATTTTAAAATGCATGAGGCCTAGTACTGTGAGGTTTTGAAATCAGTGACAGTGGGGTTCAGCAGTAACAAAGCAATTTTTTCTGTTATTTTTTGTGTAAAGCATTAATTTTCACTGCAGTCCATTTCTGAGGAAACTAATCACAACGTGGGATTATGCTAAGAGGTATTCAAGTTGTGTTGGCTTTGCCTTTAACTGCTTTTTGATTTCTCAATACTATGAATAGAAGAATGCATTTTTGCCCCCAAAACTCTTTTTAAAAGGAAAAATAATTCCTTTGCTAAATTTTATGATTTTAAGCAGTTGGTCTGAAGTTTCAGATATTTTTTTGGAAAACAAACCCTCCACCCCATCAATCTTCATTAGCTTCTAACTTTCCAACTTAAATAAATGTGATCACTGTTTGCGTGCTTTTGTATTCAAACAAAGCACTCTCAGGAAAAAAAAATACATTATAGAGAGTTTTATTTACATGGAAAACAGATCTAGCTGACAACATGGCTTAGTGACTGGCAAGGCGCCCTTGTAAGATTTGTCTCCTACAAATCCAAGATGCGCTGTTTTCCAGGGGGAAAAAAAAAAAAAGAAAAAAAAATATTTTCCTCCTCAAATGACCTGCTGTTTCTACAAATTAATATCAAGAATGGATTTCAGTGCAGCGATGACAGATTTGGAGCACAGTGCAGTTTACATGTCAAATAAAATTATGTGGATATTCTTCACTTCTACAGTAATTGTTCGCAAAACTCAGGGCTATCAATAGATTTACGGCCTGTGGAGTGAAAATGTTTTGATGAACAGTGTCACGCCAGGTCACTCATCCTCAGTGATACTATTTTGTGTTTTTGCCACAACAAAAGCAACTCGAGGCAAAACGAAACGTTACATTGGCCACTGCTGGCTTTCCATGTAGAAGGGTAAAAAGAAGCCATCAGACTCTGTACCCCACAGCTTCATTTATAAAGTAGTAAATATAGATTAAATTTTGTTAAAGTTTCCCCAGAAGAATGGAACATGCCTAAAAACCTTGGTACTCCTGCAGTGAAGACAATTTGTCATCCTGACGTGCCATTGTAATAAATTAAATGTGGAGGACAGCAGATTTTCTGTCTCATAGTATACCTATTAAAAGAAACAAGAGGTTTGATCATTGAATAGTGACCTTTTATTAGATGTACACATGTGCTTCTAACTCTTTTGTCCCTTAGCCTCTAAACAAATGTGTATTTTAGGTTAAAACACAGCACTTTGCGGCCTTAGATGGGTGTTGTGGTTTAACCCTGCAGGTGGCTGAGCACTGCACAATCCAACATATATATAAAACGAGTGATGCACAAGCAATTGCTCACTAGCCCTCAGGTGATGCCCAGCTAGCACCCCAAGCAGCAGAAGAGAGAGATGAGCTCCCACTCCCTTCAGAACTCCTTCCTCATGATGTCATATGGTACGGAATATCCTTTCGGCCAGTTTAAGTCAGCTGTCCTGATTCTGTTCCCTCCCAGCTCCTTGGGCCCTTCTCTGAGAACAGCGTTGGCTCTGTACAACATTGCTTAGCAGCAACTATGAACATCGGTGTGTTATCGACATTTTTTTTCTCCTAGAACCAAAACATAGTATCATACCAGACACTGTGAAGAAAATAATTCTGTCCCAGTTGAAACTAAGACAATGGGTCTTACTGCTGAGGCATTTTCCTCCTGCTCATCCTCACATGCATTCCCTTTTCCTCCTGTCTCCAGGTTCTGAGTCTGGGTCATGCCTTGGACCCTCTAGCAGTCACTTAGCCATACTGCTGGCTCAGCTCCCACTTAGCAACAGCTACTTTAACCCAGTGGAGTTAGTAGCAGCTTGGCTAGGAACTTGTGGTGCAGGAGCCTATTTTCAGTGGTGCTTTTTCTTGTTTTTAAAGACCATCTCCACCTCCTTTGAGTAGGGAAGCAAAAAGCCTAGTATTTTATCTTCTTATTTTAATGATAAGAGGAGAGAGTTAAGTTACAAAGTAATTGCTGCTGTTTCATGAGATAGCAGCATGAGATACTACCCTAAATTGGGTTATTTGCGGGAACTGGAGAGATTCTTGACGAAACTGTCTTTCCTTCCTTTCTTTCTGCACTGGAACTGGTCATTCCAGTTCCCCAGCAGGTCAATATGGAAATCTTTGAAATATGCTTTCTTTTTTTTGTTTTTAGAATACTGTGAAATGACTCCTCAAACAACAGCTAACTATTTAAAATGTGTAAAATCATCATATTTCGCTCAAAAAATTACTTTTTCCTCAATATATCTCTTCAATTCTTCAAAAGCTCAGAGGTAGACTTCCTGAATTGTGGAGGACCACAGTTCTACAGGATCTTACCAAAACCATTTTCCTAAGGGAAAGTATGAGACGTCATGGCTGGTTCTTGCTGCTTGCTGTGAAGAATTGCAGATAGATTGAGAGTATGAATAAAATGATGTAATTACAGTACACTAATGCATGAGATCACATTAGTATGAAGGTCTGTTAGATGTTAACTCATTGGAGCTGACACTCCAGTGTGCATTTGTGAGCAATTCTTACTTGTTTAACATGTCAGCATCTTCTGCAAACAATTAGGAGGACAGCTTTGGTCTCGAGCTTGGGGTTCACAGCCATCATTACCTAAGGACTGTGTGGTGTTATTTTGGTGAAATCAGCCATCTTGCTTCACTGCCTGGTTTAGAAATATCAGAGAGGTATATTTTTCCACAAATTGTTGGAACCACAGATAGCAGACATAATGACACCTATTACACAGTCCCACTTTTGAGACTGATATAATAAAGTGTGCGTTTGATTTCCAAATCATAGCAGTTTTTTAAAAACTTTCAAATATCAGTGAAAATCATGTTTTATTATGATTAATCAAGAGATGTCAGGATGTATTATGTTACATATATAATTTTTTTTCAATGAGCTCGTTATACTTCTTTATATCTTCAACAATTCTTAAATGTCACTTAATCTTCAACTCTTAATTTGTAGATGGAAGAGTAGTAAGCCAATCATACTGTGTTGTTACCTCATAAAACAATTTTATCAGCATGAGACTGCTCTTAGGTCACTGCTAGACAAATATGAGGAAGACCGGATGAAAGAGCAACCCCTATAAGAGGTGAGTTATGCAAAAGTCTTATTCACTGCCAACAAAATCTATATTTTTGTGTGCATGTAAAAAGAAAGCAATGATGAGAATTGCTGAGAACTGTATGTAAGGAATTTTATACATGAATGAAAGATTGATTTCTATGTCTAGAAATAAATGGTTTTATTTTAAAAGAAAAACACTTTATCTTACACATCTGGTGAGCCAGTGTGTACCTAGAATTAAATATCTGTGTCAGTAGCTTTTATGAGCAAGCACACACTGACAGGCTTCTCTTCTGCTATGCTAGATTTTTCAGACACAATAGTCCTTGTAGATCCTAAACCCTGCCCCAAACAGGGCTGAAACACAAGCACTTCCAATGCATGCAGGACTGAAAATGCATACCATTTAGTTGAAATATCACACATAGATTACTTGACTTCATACAGTTCCTCTCAGACCATGTGTTACTCCAAGGTAAACAGACTCCAAAAAGATACAGCAGTCATAATAGTTATAGATTAGCATGTCATGTCAAGAGGAATGCATCTGACAGTCTAATTGCCTCACTCCATTTTGAAACCTCTAAGCTGTACACATCACACTGGCTAGAAATTTCTCTAGAAGCCTAGGAGGATTAGCTTTTCCATAGTTTAGTTTATTTTGGAGGGGGAGGAGAATAAGTAGGACTATAAATCTGTCCCTTCCCACCTACCTCATATTGTTTGTTCACGGCCCCATCTGTGCCCCATTAGTTGCAGAGCACCAGGGCTGCAGTCAGCAAAGCATAAGGCATGGTGGAACTCCTTACTGCTTAGCCTCATAACAAATGCTATCAGGGGAAATTAGGTCATAAAATAATTTCCTGAACCTGCACTGTATAAGGAACTGGAAGCAAGCATGTATTTCAAAACAGAGCTTTGTTAACTCTGTTATGATGAGTTTCATTTCTTTATTTTCCTCCATCTCTTTGATAAATTAGTTTTGAATTCACTGTATTTTAAATCTAGTAATGATATCAGGACAATATTATAGCAGTGTTTGTAATTGGGTTTGAAGTGTCTTGTATTTTCTACAGTCATAAAAATGATCTAATCAGATGTTGGTGTCTTCACCCATATGTGCACTGTATATTTGATTTTGTAAGCCAATGCATTAGCTAGCAGCACAGAAATTTTATTCAAATTTAGTAGTTGAGTAGAATACTAAAAACCAAATAAACTCCCCAAAACCAGAATAACATAAATACATATTTAAAATTTTAACTCTACTGTAGACCATATTATTGTTCTGATTTGAATCTAATCAACTAAACTGCATGTTAAAGGCCTGGGGTCAGGTTTTTAAGGAAGGATGTTCTCTGAAATCACAGTCACTGTAAGTTGCATCTACATGAAAATCAGTGTCAGCTGTTGTGTAATATCAGATCTTTCATGTGTGCCTGCAGTTCTTTTGAGATGCATTTGGGCAAGAGCAGCTCATCTTGCTGAAATCATTGAATCATAAGGTCAGTTGGAAAGAACCATTAGATGTCACCATGAAGGAACCATTAGATGTCACCATGAGGTTAGCTATGGCTTTGTCAAATTAAATCTAGAAAATCAACAGTGTTTCTAGATTTCCTAGAAACCTAGGAAAGTTTAACCTCTTTGGATATTCTCTTCTGAAACTGTACATTTCATTCAAAGGAATGAAAATTGTTATCCTAATATTTGATTTGGACCACCCAAGTGTCCTAAATCCCTTCTCGCAGACAGGGTTCAGAAGCAAGACCTGAAACAGAAATCAAGTCTTCTGATTTTCTGGGTACAGGGACTATGCTGGCATTGTCCACTGAAGTCCATTGGAGAAGGACTTGGGGGTCCTGGTAGGCGAGAAGCTGGACATGAGCCAACAGTGCGTGCTTGCAGCCTGAAAGGCCAACTGTGTTCTGGGCTGCATTATAAAAGGGGTGGCCAGCAGGGAGAGGAAGGTGATTGTCCTCCTCTACTCAGCTCTTGTGAGGCGACATCTGGAGTACTGAGTCCAGGCCTGAGATCCCCAGTACAAGAAGGACATGGAGCCCTTGGAGTGCATCCAGAGGAGAACCACTAAGATGATCCGAGGGCTGGAGTACCTCTCCTATGAGGAAAGGTTGAGGGAACTGTGCTTATTTAGCTTGGAGAAGAAGAGGCTCCAGGGAGACCTCATTGTGACCTTTCAGTACTTGAAGGAAGCGTATAAACAGGAGGGGGAATGGCTGTTTACGAGGGTGGATAGTGATAGGACAAGGGGGAATGGTTTTAAACAGACAGGGGAGGTTTAGGTTAGATATTAGGAGAATGTTTTTCACACAGAGGGTGGTGACACACTGGAACAGGTTGCCCAAGGAGGTTGTGTATGCCCCATCCCTGGCAATGATTCATTGCCTCCAACTCAGATGAGGTGCTCATGTGAACTTAATCAGAACTTGCATCTGATTGACTGGATAAGTACCCAGTAAGGCAACTCTTCTCTCAGTATAATATATCAGGAATATGTCAAGTCTTCATGACAGAAACCATATCAGAGCAAGTATTCCCACCCACTCCCTCCCCATCCCCCCCCCAAAAAGATAAAAGATTTATCTGTTGTGTTTTTTTTTTTGTTTGTTTGTTTGTTTTTTTGATGTTCAGTTTTTCAATAAATGTGTACTGTTTACCAACAAAGGTGGAAGCACTTCAGTCACTATGTTAATCCAAACCCTTTTTCCAATTAGGGGAAAAAAGCCAACAACAGTATAAAGAAAATACATAAATCCAACACCTTGAACAACACCATATGTTTTACTACAGTATCATAGGAGATCATACAAGCAGAAATATGGCATTCTTTAATGATGACAAAAATTTATTTCTTCATGTTTTTGCTGATATGCATAATGAGCACCAAAGAGTATGAAAAGTTGTGGAATGAATGAAACATTGTCCTAGAGAGCCAACAGCATCCTGGCCTGCGTTAAAATAGTGTGGCTAGCAGGAGCAGGGAGGTGATCATTCCCCTGTACTCAGCACTGGTGAGGCCGCACCTTGAGTATTGTGTTCAATTTTGGGCCCCTCACTACAGGAAAGACATTGAGGCCCTGGAGCGTATCAAGAGAAGGGCAACGAAACTGGTGAGGGGTCTGGAGCACAAGTCTTATGAGGAGAGGCTGAGGGAGCTGGGATTGTTCAGTCTGGAGAAGAGGAGGCTCAGGGGAGACCTCATTGCACTCTACAACTTCCTGAAGGGAGGTTGGGGTGAAGAGGGATTTGGCCTCTTCTCCCAGGCAATAGGACCCAGGGAAATGGCCACAAGTTGTATCAGAAGAGGTTTAGGTTATACATAAGGAAGAACTTTTTCTCTCAGAGAGTGGTCAGGCACTGGAATGGCTGCCCAGGGAGGTGGTGGAGTCGCCATTCCTGGCAGTGTTCAAGAGGCATCTGGATGAGGATCTGTGTGATATGGTTTAGTGCTTGTGGTGGCAATGGTGATGGGAAGACAGTTGGACTAGATGATCTTATAGGTCATTTCCAACCTTGTGATTCTATGATTCTATGATTTTCACCTTGTATTGTAATAACCTATTCTGAAATGTAATTTATTATTCAACTGACGTTTTTCATAGGTTGGTGTTTAACCATCAGGAAAAAAAGATGAGATAAACATATTTTGAACAAAATGTTGGAAGTAAATAGTATGATCTGGAAATATTCATGCTAGGCATGCGTTGCTAGCTAAAATTGTAGGAGTTTTAAAAACTTCTCCAGTTACTGCATTTTCAGCAAAGAGATTATAAACTCTTCCCCATGCTTTTGAATGTAAATCTGGTAATTAAAAATATATTTCTTCTATGGAAGTGCTTTCTGCTCATTTACTTGTGCATCCATGTGGTCATCATCATTTTATGGGGAAACAATGGCAGTTGTCACATCAGTAGTGGAATATCCATAACTATGATGGATATTCTGTCCATAAAATCTCTCAATTCTGAATATTATGTGAAATAGCTGCAGGACAGAACCAGACTGAACTAGTGTGCTGTTGTTAATACATCCATTTCCAATGGTCAGGAAGATCTGACCTGAATGTTGTTAAAATGGAATGGAAAAATGAAGTACATTAGTATCTATTCATGGCAGTGGAAAAGACTGAAAGCAAGACAAGGTCATTTTGTCCAGAAAAAGAAGAGTGTGAGGAAATAGAAATCAAACACAAGGCAGAAGACTCTGAACAGTCCGCAGAGCTGGCATCTGCTAATGGCTCATAGAATTGTAAATCAGAAATGTGAAAAGCATTCTACAGTGCTGGCTTAAAAGGAGAGACCAAATCCTTTGTTACACTGAGGTTTTGATCTCATGCAAATTCAGTCTTTGAGTGTTTGAGGATAATTCTTTCATATAAAATGAGATGTAAGAAGGGACAGTGATAATCAGTTTCTCCATAGGAAAGTATATTGATTAACATGTGTGAATATTTTCTTTTGATTACCTGCAAGAACTATATTTCATTCAATATGGTTCTGCAGTCTTCCTTCTCTTAAACTCAAACTTTGCACATTCAAATATGATTTTCGAGAAAGGCATTGTAAAGGACAGTTTGTCTTGGCCAAGTTTCGTTTGCAAATGGCATTCAGTTCTAGCATTCATTTCTCATGCTTGCCTTGTTTAGCTATCTGTATTTGGGCATGGGTACGCTGCTTTCCAAAAAGTCATGAAGCAGCAGTAATAATGGGCAGTTGTGCATTTTAGAAAAAGGATAGCATACAAATCACGTGCTTGAAGGAATAAGTTAATGCGTGGTCCCCATCCACTGACAGAAGAAATCTGAGAGAAAAAGCGAGCGCTGGTATCCAGTGAAAGGGGTGCTGTGGGGAGTTAGGGAGCAATGGCCCTGCAGGGGCATGCAGTGAGAACAAGGAACTTGACACAGGATGGCAGGGAGGAATGAAAGAGTAGGAGTACAGTGTTGGAATTATACACACATCAGTTGGTCAAATTAAAACCAGATGTATGCAGTGATCAATAAATACTTAAATTTTGTTCTCTGTTTCCTTTTTTTTCTTTTCCACAGTTCAAGCCAAGAAAAATGGACTATCTCCTGAGTTTGATGGCCAAACTGCATGTACAATATAATGAAGGGATAATGGTACTCATATCTAAAAGGTCATTTTCATTTAATTCAAATTCCCCATGGTTTTGTTGCAGCAGCACAAGCCCTTCTACTGTAAAGTGTTATTTATCCTCTTGTCTTCTAAGGGCTTTAATCTGCATGGTCACTCTATTTTGAAATGGGCCTGTGTCTGTAACCTGTTTTTGCTTTTAGGAAACTCTTCTGTGTACTAGCTGTTGTATGATGAGCAAAGACCAAGTTAATCAATGGAGCCGTGTGCTGTGGCAAAAATAGCATCAGGAGCAATGATTTCACTGAGACTTGAAGCAGCCACAGTCTGCCTGGGCATGATGATGAGATGATGATCCTCCTGCTTTTTCCTCATGCTGGCAACAGCATGGTTCATTTTAACATGGATTGGTATCTCTGAGCACTCTGCTTTTTAGACATCCAGCTTATCTCTTATCCCAAGCACGACACTGCTGATTAACAAAATAAATATGATCCTAAGAACTTTTAGCTGTCTTGCAATAGTCGTAAAACACTGCTGAGTTATTTTGCTTTTCTGAGTACTTCAGTTAGATCGTATATGGTTGATTCTCCTGCATCTTGTGAAGGTCTTTCCCTAGTCTTGGGGCATCCACCTCAGGTGGAGAGGAGCTGCAGTGACATTTCTTGTCCCTCTCCCGGAAGTGAGCAGAACAGGGCAGTTCATGGGTAGGGAGAAAGGGCTGATGGTGCTGGGCTCTGGCTCTGAGTGATCAGTGCTTTGAGGCACAGCTTGGTGTGGCTGCAGTATCCAGCAAACCACTGCCAGCTCCCTGATATCTTCCTCCCTTCTCTACTTTGGTGTCAGGTTCTTCCATTCTCATGGGAGTACATGCCATCAGTTGTCATCCTCTTTCTGTTGTGAGTTTCTGCTTAAAAAATCAGCTAGGTGTGTATGCACTTGCTTGAAGAGAGAACAAAAGTCCTTCAGGGAAAGGCTTATTCAAAGTCTCCCTCCAAACAGGTGCTCCATCTCTCCAGAGTGGACTCACACTACTACAAAACCTGCTCAAACCATGCAGAACACCTGTAGGCTTGCCTTCATTTATTTCTTATGATTTTACAAGGCCAAATTTTCCAAGTCCTGGGAACACTTTTTGTTTTAACTCATCTTCCTTATGTCTTTAATTGAGTATAGGGTTTAAAATGCCTATTGTGGAAAATACATTAACGCTAAATTCTACACACGGGGAAAAAAAAAATAAAGCAAAACCTCAGCAAATAACATTAGGAAAGATGCACCTGCATAGCCGTCTTCCAGCTGGGCAGAATTAGACAATTTTATTTGCAAGTAATACTTAGAAGTTGAAGAGTTCAACTTGGTTGGAGATTTTCCTTCGGGGTACTTGTGATAGTTCCAGTGCTGCTTTCTTGTTGTTATAGCTGACCTCAAATTGCTAAAGAAAGCAAAGTTCATTTCAGAAAGTTAATTTTACTGCAGGAATTTCCTTATAGTTTATTTAGCGTTAGCTTAGGAATGGTATTGGATTTTTGGCTACTTTTCACTACTTTCTTGCAGAATTGTTAAGCTAACTTTAATACTTGTCTTGAAAGCTGCCTTGAGCACAGCCACAAAGCACTGACATCTGCTGTCAGTTGTAGTATCACACACCCTGTGTGAAGCCCTTGTGTGTGAGTGGCCCAACAGTAGAAATATATCAGCATAGTAAGAGTTCAAAATCTGATAGAGAGCTCATAGCCCTTAAAAATTCAGGGAAAGGTGTCAATACTTCAAGCTGCAAGCTGTGCATGCAAGAAGTAAAAAGCACTTCCCAAGTGTTTAATCTCAGCAAAGGATCAAGCTGTGAGCCACCTCTCCCGTGTGTGTCCTCACTGTGTCATCTGAAGTGCACATTTAGGACAGGGATGCTGCCACTCCAGTGGGTCATGTATCTACTTGTATGTCTAAAGTTCTTCAAATTAAAAAAAAAAAAAAAAATGCAACTTAGGGTATTAGATGTGAAGCTTTATTCTAGATGCATGTTTGGAGAACCGTAGGCTTGTTACAACTATAATCTTAATGCAGGCAGGCTAATGGAAAATTTTCCATACACATTGGCTTTTAGAAGAATATGATTTGCAATGGAAATATTACTATAGCAATATTATTTTGCAGCTGACTGGTAATTTTCTGATTCAACATTATGGGTTATTATATAACATAATGTTTGCAATACCATTACCAGTAAATATTTACGTGGAAAGAAAATGGAAAATGTTCCTATTTCTGTACATGTACCACCAATAATTTTTGGCAGTATCCTCAGTGCACATTATATGTCAATGTACTGGGGGGAATATTATGAACCTGGAGTAAATAATTCCACCACTTAGTTCCTGTTTTTCAAATGTAGCATAAGCAGCTGGAGTTCAGTGTCCAGATGGATTTAGGCACTAGAACAAATACCACAAAAGCAAACTTTTTGTTTCATCAGAGAACCGAAGACCTCCAGTAAAATGCTTAGGCACTCTACGGAACAGATAGGAAAATGGATAATAAAAAGAACTCACTAAGTTTGTCAGTGAGTAAAACACTTAGGCTGTCTTCAACACTTTTCTTCTCTGACATTGTGGTTGGAAGACCACATCTAGCAGCTTAGTTTCTAAGTTGCTTTCAGGATGGGGAAGTGATTTAGAAGGGAAAAAGCAAGAAAAACTCATCAAGATAAAGACTACTTAATAAGAGAAGAAAGAAAAAGCAAGCCAACAAACCAAATCAATCAAGCAAAAACCCATAAGTGATTTAACAGCTGTCCATCCCTCCCTCCAACCAGCTGAACAACAGCTACCTTGGAAGGACTCTTTCCTGCAGCACTCAGTTTTATTGGTGATTGTAATGCTGTATGATATGAAATATCTCTTAAGCCAATTCGGGCCAGCTGTCTTGGCTGTGTCCCCTCCCAACCTCTTATTCACCCCTAGCTGTGGGGACAGAAGGGGAAACAGATAAGACCTTAGAACTGTGCAAGCGCTCCTCAGTAATAGATAAAACACTGCTGTGTTACCAAAACTGTTTATTCAGAAATCCAAAACAGAACCATTCAGGTTGCTATGAAGAAAGTTAACTCCATCCCAGCCAGAGTCAGTGCAGTGCACATTTCCTATGCTCTTTGCTTTCTGCACAGACATCAATCCGTTCCTGGAGTCCCATGCCATTTCCAAACTAGATCAGAAGTAATTCCTTTAGAGCATCCTATGCCAAGAAGCATCACTGTGTTTTGTTTTGTAGCTAATAATCGCAGCCTTACTCTAAGATATTGAACATTTGGGTGTAGGCCCCTCCTGTCTAATATCATTGAAATCCACTTCTTCCCTGTGCACGGCTAGTGTCATCACCAACCAGAGTGCACTTAATCACTTTATCCTGGAAGAGAAACCTGAGGATGCTTTAACTCTCCCATCCTGCAGTTCTCATGCGCTGCATAAAGGAAGAAAATATTCATAAAGCCAAGGAGGTGAAGGAAGCATAACTCTCTTGGTTAGTGACTGAAAGAGTTATCAATGTCCAGTTGTTGCTGACACTGTATTTAAGGGGATGATGATCATGGCTGCATATTTTTACTGAGCCTGGCTATGTTCAGGCTGTCTACCCACAAGCTGGTACTTCTTGCATTGTAATATAGTGAGGTGAAGCTGAAGAATTTTTGTCTAAAAGCAGTGACAGGTCTAGGGAAACAGAGGATGAGTTATTACCCCTGAACAGAATGGCACAGTGCGATCGCAGAGAAACCAACAAGAAAACCAACCCAACTTGCAACCACAGTCAAGAGGCAGGGTGCACAGGAGATAGAAAATACTTATTGGATTTGCATCTAAATCCAAAGACTGCTCAGGTGAGTAAGAAGATGAAGCAAGAAAGTCAGTGCGGGTGTTAAGCGTTATGTTTAGTTTGTTCCTTGCATTACCTAAAGCAAAAGTGAGTAGATTTGGAAACCTTTAGAGTCCACAGGTCTGTTTTCTGCAATACCTTTAACTGCATAGATGAATCATAAAACCCAAGATGTCCCAGTAGAGCCCTGGAAAAGGCTTATTTAAGCTATTGGTAGTTAAGCCAGTTAAGCTCACTCGTGTGAGGTGGGCAGGTTATTTTGCATGAAAAATGTGAGACTTGACAAGCAAGAAAGTCACTTTCTGACACAACTTTGAACAAGTTTTTACTTCGTAAGACATCTTTGAATGTCATATAGAAGCAGAAGTTTGGTTGAGTTTCAGCAATAATTCAAAATTTAACCTGAGCTAAGTAGGGAGATTGAGAGGGTGTCAGCATCAGGGGCTTGATGGGCTCTGCAGCACTTCAAAATACAATGAAATGCTTCTGAATTTAACCCATTACTCTGAGCAACTTTTAGCTTCATAGAGAAATCTGATATATACGCACATTTTAGTTACTCTAACTCTGTTTATGAGAAACATCTGTGTTTATCACTTGGAAGCAAACTCTGCTATCAGCTGTAGACCACAGCAGAACTTTAACTGATCTTCCAAAGAGAAGGGAAAGAATAATTAGTTAGTTCTCTCCAACTATGTTGCATCTTTCACAGACTAGTATACCATCTACATCTAATTGAGGAGATCTTCGATTTGTATATAAATGTATTTAGTGTTGGTATATTGTAATGCAGTATATGGTGAGAAGGAATAATGAACTTCATTTAACTTTCACTGGAAGAAAATATGATACCTGATCTCCTCTTTGGTCAGTGAAGAGAGAAATGCTCCTTTGCATTATAAATCATCCCCTCTGCATTTGATGCAGATCCTCATAGAGAAGAAATCTGACTTCTGGAGCTCAGTTTATAGCATAGTTAAAAATGCTAATGTTAGTTGAGGCCCACTATAAACACACAGATGTAATTTGCTTCTTCTTAATATGCCTTCCATAGAACTATTCTCTTTTCGTGACTTGAATGTACCCATCTTTTTGCATTTACCTAAAGAAAAAGGACCAACGAAGAATGTAATTTATTTTACATTGAGGGTTCTGAATTAGAGTGGTGTGAAGACATTAAGAGAAATTAGAGAACTAACTTCCATTTTGGCTTTCTAATTCATCAAAACATGCTACTAAAATCTCCTAAGCTTTAATGCATGAGAGTTTGTTTAATATAGTTAAATTACAACTGAATTTTTAAAGTTTTGAATGCTAATTACCTTTGAAAACTCTATGGATTCTGCAGAACATGAATTTAATGACATGTGGGTTTTGTACATTAAGATATATGCTCGCATTCCTAACCTATTAAATTAACCTTTACTGTGCTTTGATTTAAGTACATTTGTTAAGGTGTATTTTGAAATAAGACTTGGATGACCACATCATCATTTACTGGATTATGCTGGATTAGAAATGATTGATTGCTTGGCTTTAGTCAACACTCCTTTTTTGCCAGATGACTGTGGCATAAAACTAGAGTTGACATTGGAAAGATAAGGAAGGAATTTAATATAAACTGTAATCACAGGATGTGGTGAGAAATATGGCTGCCCCAAAATAAAGTTCACATCTGTTCAGGTAATAGAGACTGGGGGAGAGGGAGGGAGAAGAATTCAAGAATCCTTCCCTAGCTACTTTAACTGGAAACTCTGGATCTGTTTTTGTTGTTAATTCAGGAAGTGCCAATATACAAGGAGTCATGATAGAACTTTAAACAAGAGGGAACAGACTTTGAATTTTGTAGTGACATTTGAATGTTCACTGCAGCAAGAAAGAAACTTTTTAAAAACCTTGGGAGCAGAATAATGTAGAATTTCATCTGATTAAATGCTGTGTAGGGCATCTAGGAATGCTGCAAATGCAGTATTTTTGTATTCCAAAGATAATAGTGAAGAACAAAATGTCTTACCCAAAGCAAGAAATAGTGCTTGTTTTGGAATTTGCAGATTGTATTCTGCTGTACGTTTGCACTGTATCTCCGGTAGTGACATTCAGGGATTCTTTTTTCATTGATATTATTGATCAGTCCTATCCTTCTCTGAAATCTCTAAGACTGCTATTTGTTTTTATATCAGCACTGCTGCATCAAAAACGTGTGATATTGAGTATTACACTCTCTGAAGGTTCCTTGTGTGGTTTTCATTGGATTGGAATTTGACAATTTACTGACATGACTGAAATAGTTTTAAGAATTGCTATTACTTACTTCACAATATAGATATAAACATATAAACATCCACAGTGGATCAGACTAAAGATGTTTTGATTTTTCCTATTTATACAAGTGATAGTAACAGCTGTATAGGAAAGAGTGTACAAATAGGGAATATATAGCAGCACACTTTTCAACTCCACCAGGGATTTCCTGAATTTTGTATTTATTGGCTCTGACCAGGTTCTTCTTCCATTAATTTGTTTGATCTGTTCTTCAATTCTTGTAAACTATTAGCAACTCCAACAAATTATTTGTATTAATCATAAGTGTTGGTATGACTTTAACTGCTAGCACAACTCTATTGACTTGTTCTTATCTGGAAAAAAAGCGTCCCAGATGACATAGGGAATTTGGTCTCAGGAGCACATGTTAAACAGAAACACATTCAATGTTAATACTGCAATAATATACTTGGTCTTCCAGAGAACTCAATGATATCATAGACATCTGTGCTCGATCAAGTCAGACGTCTGAGCTGTGAACTGCTCGTGTACAAAGATTGAAAGGCCTCAGAGTTATGACACCAATGCATGGAATTTCATGGATGACTTGTTTATATATATTTTCCTACACTGAGTGACAGTAAAACAAATAAAGAAAAAGGATGCAGATTGCAGGAAAGATTTGCTTGGAAACAAAACTGTAGCCTCTTTATTAAAAAGATGAGGCAGTCTTAGGGCTGATTTAAGACCCATAGTAAAGTGTGTTGCAAAAGGAATTAAGTGAAGATCTACAATATTGCACTTGACTTTATGAGCATATAAATCTCAAAGATGAAAATGTCATTTCAAAACAGCTATTTACCAGACAGAATATATGTCTACTCTGCACACAGACTTTGATCTGACTTTGTGGTTTCTCAGGACTCAAATTCAAGTGATAATGTTTTTCTGACTATTAGCAGTGAAATGTGAAAGGTTTAGAAGACTCAAATGTTTATTACTGCTGAAAAACAGACCAAACTTCTTTAGTAGTGATATATTCAAGAAAAAAAGTAATGGTCTAAGATCCAGGCAAAATAAACTAGATGAGATTTTTCTTGCTATAGTAAGAATACAATACAAAATACATCTTTTGTGTTAGCATTTTTGCTGCAGATTGGCTAATTACCTAGTGACCTTCAATATCAAATATTGAAATATTTCTCTTATAATATGCCATTTAAAACTCATTAGATCCTCCTCAAATTTCTGTGTTTTAGAACGTTTGAAATACAAAAAAAAAAAAAAAAAAGTATAGTTTTGTCTGGAAATTAAATAATAAAAAACAGTTTGGGAAATCGTTCTGGATCCTCACTTTTCAAACCAGCTTTTTTTGCTACTGAAGTTCTAGTCAGGGCAGTGTGTGTAGCAGCCCTGTGGTATCGGAGGCAGCTGAGAGTTTCCATTGAGTCAGGAGCTCTGCAGCCTAACAATCCTGGGAGCCGTGGCTTAAACTGAGATGCTCTGGGGGTAATCCCTGAAGAAGTACAGCACTGTGAAGTTTCACTGGAGGATGATCCCTTCTGTCACTTTTTCATCATTTCCTTGTCTACACGGTGTATAGATTGGATGCATGGTGGAGAATGGTTTGAAGTTGGTGTTATTTAGATATGATATAGGCACACATCTGCAAATGCACATATTGAAGGAGATTTTCAGAGTATTTATCAGCTAAACAGATGCAAATCTTCACATAGGAGAGGTTTTCTGAAATGTTTTGGTTTGAAATCAAACTTACTCAAATGTGTTTGAAAGCCTTGTTGGAGACAGCACCACAGCTTTAATAACTGGAATGACCCTGGAAATGTCACTTCTACTCCTGGGAAGGGACCAAAAAGGAAAATAACAGTCTCAGGTCTGGGACCAGCATAACAGGAAGAGGTTTGGAGTGGTCAGGCCACAGAGAATTGAAATTCATGTCAGCTATGGAGGGTCCTGAGCATGTTCCTTGTTGACATAATTTCCTCTGAATCTAAACTGTGAAAGGTGCAGTGGCTGCAGTGCCCTTCGAGGTCTCTTATGAGCACACAAACATGTCTCCTCCATTAAGTACCAACTCTTTGGTACTTTCAGATTTTCATACATCTTCCCTCGCTGGTGAAGTACTGAACCATGGATTACATATTAAAGTATCAAATAGGATGGAACATACCGAGTCTTTGTAGATTAATCAATTTCTTTTTCAGGCTTACATTATGACAAACCAAAATCAATGAACCCTTCTCCTCCAGAAAACTATCCCTTTGATGAAATTACTTAAGTTGCTGGGACATTTGATGAGTGTGATATATATTTATGAGGACTAATAACAATGTCTAAGCATCCAGTCTATGTAAGTGGGTCAGTAAGTCTCATGGCAGCTTGAACAAATATATTAGTTCATCCAATAGTGTGCGCTATACGGACCTTAAATGGGAGATTAATGGATGAATCATACTGTATTACTTCCTTCTTGTTTTTTCTTTTTTCCTTTTTTTAACATAAAAACAATTCAGTTATCTTGTTTCATTGTTTCAACATATTTGTATTTCCTTTTTATGCAATTATTTGGAGATAAAACTAGCCTTTTACAGAACATCTCAAACATCTCATTTTCAACTTTCAGATGTAGAAGCCAGGAATCCCATGCATCTCTTAGAATGGTTTCTGTTATAAATCATTACAGAAAATTCTTTGAATTTCAGCTTCCAATTCTGAAAACTACTGAATTTACTGTTACTAACTATGGACTTTTGATCCCACATCTTACAGGAAAACAGTAAATATGTCGTATAACCATCTCCCTTTCCCAGAAAATTCTTTATTCCATCAACTTTGCAGCTTCAAGGATTCAGCTGCATTTAAGAAGCTCATCTAATGTCTAATACCAAGATATAACCACTATTTTCTCTGTAAAATTCCCCCAGATCCTCTCTCATCTAGTGCAGTGAAGATAGGGAAACAAGCATGGACTGGCTTAACACCGGCATGAGATAGATACTCTAAATGTATCCATAAAAAGGGATCTGGTCACTGATTTCTCATTTCTTAAGTGATAGCTTTATTTAATATTTGAATGTTTACTTGTGAAATTAAATGAGCTAAAATTCAAATACATTTCCCCATGTCTCAGTCAATGCAATCTGTTTTAATCTTAACTTTGAGAAATAGAAAGATTACTTTATTGAAATGGTAGAAGACTGCAGAATGTCCTTAAGAGTTTTGCCAGGCATCTGATTTTTGGTTTGGAAACTCCTGTAGCCTTTAATTGGCAGGAGTAATAAGTCTCAAAAAGCCTGCCAAAAATTACTGCAATTTTTTATATGTATATATTTAAAAGGTAGTATTTGGACAGAAGTGTGCAGTGCTGCTAGGTGAGGCAGTTATTTCTATAAGCTTGTGGGCTAGAAAGCTGCTGGGGAGTGTGTTACTCATGTCTGAGCTGGTTCTACTTACGGGAATAAAGTGCATAGAAATTTTGGGCATAACAGCATCTGGAGCTCCCAGAAATGCTGCTGGGGTTTGGCCAACTCAGAAGGAAAAAGAACAGATTTTCCTTAATAGTACATAAAAGCTTTCAAGTCATCTCTGCCTGAAAACTTGTGCAATCTGATGAAGAGGTTCAACTTGTATTTGATATTTCCTTAAAAGACGCTGATATTGTCACAACTACTTATGCACTTGGAAATTACATCTTATATTCAGTCTCCTTTATGTTGTGAACATTCCCAATGAAAATGTTGAGACTTAACTGAAGAATAAGGCAAGAGCCAGCTTGAGGAAGCTTGTCAGAGTACAGGCCCAAACTTCAAGTATGGAGGTACAGTTTGTGTTTGAAACATGGAAACTGGAGAAACATCCTTAAAAATATTGCTGAGACTCAGGATATGAATTAATGTATTGATCAAATGTTTCACAAGTATCATAGTTATCTAAAAATGTTCACTTTTTTTTTTTTTTTAACTTGTAGCACATGCTTTTAAACACTTTTGTTCTATGCTTCTGCTTTTCAAGATCAGCTTTACAGCCTTATTTGCTACAGACAGAACACATCCAGACTCAGTTCTTTGGTGCTGATCTTGTCAATTGATGTTGCACCTGTACAAGAGAAGAGAACATGATAGGAGAATTTGTTTTCTATACTGCTTGTGTGTAGCAGTATTAACTAGAGTATCATTTACTGCTTTTCTGTTTTTTGGGGATGACCTATTCTGGGAAAAGTATTGTTCAGTTCAGGAAACATGTCTCTCAATCCCTACTACTGGCCCTACTACTCTGGCCAAAATGTGCTAATCCTGACAAAAACTTGTGTCTCCATTGCCTCATACTGTGGGTTGTCATTAACAGCAAAACCATTTTTTCCAATCGGGTCAATGCTTTGTGAGCACATCTCAATTTCATCATCTGCTGTAGATAAATCTACAAGGCACAGAACAGTAAGCAGTCCATTGTTTATTCAGCGGAGATGTGATGTATCATCATCCCTATCACACATACCAGTGAGGTATCAGAGGGTAGCAGTTTCCACTCTTGGGCCAGAGGAAAGTAAAACTGAAATCATATTTTAAGTACAAGTCAGATAAAACCTTTGTTCCCTTCTCCTTTGTTTCCCCGATTAAGGGTTGAGGGTATGAATATAGGAAAAATTCTGATTTAAATCCCAGCTCCCCAAATTTGAACATGATTGCAGTTTACTGACACTAAATTTTTGTTCATCATATGCTTTGCACTCAGAGGTCATCCACTGGTGCTATGACCATAAACAAAAATCAAACTTACGCCTATTAATCGGTGAATGTGTGGACTCCATATAGTTTTCTATAGCTGAGCACAGATTCTGAAGTTGGAATATAGGTGAAAAGATAGCATGGTCTGAGAATAAGGCTTGCTTATTACTGCTGGTAATTTCAAGCAGTTATTCAGTGCTTCTATTCAAGCACACTGAAAATATTAGATGAAAAATTAATTTTTGTAACTGTATTGAAAGGACTAACATCTTTCTTCAGGAATATTTTTAAAAGCTGTTTCTATAGTAATCCAATTATTAGGTCTCATTCCTGATGTAGCAAATGTCTTCCAGTGGCTTACCATAGAACAGCTCTCCTTCAGTTATTTTCAAAAAAAGAAAAAAAGGTTGTTGGTTTTTTTTTTGTATTTTTAAAAAAATAAAAAGGATTCAGTCCTTCAGTTAAAATAATACCATACAGGGCTCATTGTGTTGTAAGGGAAGAAAAGAAACAACAAACAAACAAAAAAGTAAGAAAGAAATAGGCAATAATTTTCACATAATTTATTGGAGTAGTATTACTAACTGTTGAGATTGTTAAAATATAATGCTTCTAATACACAGGGATACAAGCATTGTAAAGCAGTGAATTGACTGCAGGTTACAGGAATGCTGTGCTAGGCACTCATTAGCTTTCTCACGATGGTTAAAAAAAAAATAAAAATCATTGAATCAGTTTTGAGCCTGCAAGTTCCATTTATAATGAGAAACATCTGCTCAAGAGCTGTTCAAATGCTACTCAAAGCGAATTATCTGGAGAAAAAAAAAATGTATGTAATAGTTAAGAAAGGTTTTCAAAAGATAAGCTAATATGAATTTGAAGGAACTGCACTACAAAAGGAAGAAAATATCCGAATTATGTTCCACTTATTTTATTTTTTAATTTTTAATTTTTAATTTTTATTCTCACTTATTTGGCTGTGTTACCACACCACAATGCCAATATCTAGATTTCCTCACCTGTAATTAATACTGAAATTCCTTTTTACCAGTAAAACTAGTATTTTCCTATATGCTTTGTTGAGAATTTTGAAGTAGTGAATCCTATTATTATATTATATATTATTATATTATATTAAATGGTAGATGAACTGGGAAATTGAACAATGCAATTTTAAATGTATTTGGTCAGGTGTATACCTTGACACAGCTGTTAATAAAAACCAAAATGTCCAGTCAAACAGGAAAAACAGTCTTTAGTCTCCCTCTACAATTAACTAACCTTGTATCTTTGAATATAAAAAAATTATGGACCAGTTGGACATGTTACAACATTGATTATAGTATTGTTTAATTGTGAGAAGAGGAGGCTCAGGGGAGACATTATAGTTCTCTATGACCTGGGGGAGGGAGGTTATGGCAATGTGGGAACCGGCTTCTTTGACTGTGGAACTAGCGATTGGACTAGAGGAGATGACCTCGACTTGTACCAGGTAAGGTTTAGGTTTGACATTAGGTAAAATTTATTCTCTGAAAGCATGGTCAGGCACTGGAATGGGCTGCCCAAGGATGTGGTTGAGTCACCATCCCTTGAGGTATTCGAGAATCATTTAAATACTGTTCTAAGGGACATGAGTTAGTGGGGAAATATTGGTGGTAGGTGGCCAGTTGGACTGGATGATCTTGGAGAACTTTTCCAATCTTGGTGATTCAATGATTCTGTGATTTTTTACTATATTTTTTTTTAATCTTATTGGATAAAATTTATTTGGATACATACTGAAAAAAAGCCACTTTAGAAAAATAAAATTGAAATTATTTAGGTATTTGTATTGTAATCCTTGCATAGTGATTTCGACAGTATTATAGCCTAGTAACTGAAATGTGTGCATCTTTTGCAGTGTCAGATCTGAGGTACTTTTACAGAACATCACTGATGTGCAAAAGCTCTGTACAAGAAAGCCCTAATTAGCAAAGTCCAGACATGAGATTTAAATCTATCACCAGAAGTAATGTGTTTTTGCTAGTCTTAAACGCTTCTAGAGAAATACTAATAGATTGAGGAAGCAAAAAAAAAAAAAAAAAAATCATAATTTCATGTTTGTTTGGCATAACGGACAGTCATGAAACTCCCACATTTCAAACAAGGAACTCAGAAAATATCTAAGAGTTATGAATCATTAGAATTGTTTTACTGTTGTAAATTTTGAGCCCATACTCCATCATTCTGAGTATATTGTGCTTAACCAATACCACTTGTTCAGAAAGGTTGCATTTTCCAAGGAAATGTTCTTAATTTCCTGAGTAGATGTAATTTTGCACCTCATTGTCCCTTGCAAGATATCCCAGACTGCTTTTCTTTCAAGGACACATTGTGGTGATTTAGCTGAAACTAAACTTAAACAACTTAAGCAACCTATTTCCGTGGTACATTTCTGTCTAAGGAAAGGTTGATTTAGATTTTATGCTGGCCTTCACAGACTTGGCTTGGAATTTGATTTGTTTCAGTAATGTCAACACAAAGTCACATCTGGGAGCTGTAAAGGAGCCTTTACAAAGCTTAGCTACATGGGAGTTGCATGTATCAGTCAAGTGGTGAAGCATGTCACTGTAGGGAAATTCCAGAATAATGTTTATATTCTGTTGTTTTCTCTGTGTCAGTGTAGCATCCTCATTCTCTCTACCTTTTCCAGAACTAAAAAAAATTAAAAAAAAAAAAAGAAAAAAAGAAAAAAAAAGAGAACTTATAGACTCATCTAGGTTGGAAAAGATCTTTAAGATTACCAAGTCTCATTATCAACCTGACCTACCTCTCTGATCAGTAAACCATGTCCCTTAGTACCATATCCATACATCTCTTAAACACCTCCAGGGATGTAGACTCCACCACTTCCCTTGTCAGAGCTTTTTTATTCATCCAGAAATGAAAAGAACTAGATGCGATGGAAGGATTCTTTACTTTGGTGCATCTTCTTAGGAGACAGCATTAGCATGTGTAGGAATTTCTGTTTTTCCTGAAAGCTCTCATTAATTTCTCACAGTAAGTGTAAGATGTTTCTAAAGACTTTTTTTTTGTTTGTTTATTTAGAAATAATCCATCAGGGTATTTGATTTGTATTTCTGGTTTCTCGTGACCTTTAGTCCTTCTGTGGGTGTGACAGCATTTCACTTGCTGTGTGGTGCTCTCATTGATCATTAGTATGTAGGTCTGAAAGTACTTACTGAGTCCAGGAAAATACTTTTTTAATCCAGAAATCTGCCATTGCAATGGAAATGCTGTAAGCTCACGTTCACAACCACAAACATATCAAGCATCTCTTAAACCTCACTAGAGTGCTTTCAGGTCTCCAAATGGAAAGTTATTCAAGAACTCCACGTTCCTCTCATTTCACGCCTCATGGTTTATGATCCTTCTGGTGAAGCACTGTTATGCACCGTGGGACAATACGGCCAAGCTGCATCACAGAAGATAAAGAAGCATCGGAAACAAGGGTTCAGCAGATAAATTATCAGGTTTTTAGTTCTCAGTCTAAAAACTGTAAACTTCTTGGTTTCCAAAGCATTTGATTTTTCAGTAAAGGCAAGAAACTTAATTTTACTTTTTCAGTTATCTCATTCACCTTCTGACTCTGGTCCTTCCCAAACTCTGTGATGCCCCTTTGCTGTGCCATCCCAACACTTGTCCTTCTCACCTTGAATTCAGACATGTCCTTCCCCATTCCCTACCATTTTTTCAAGTTCTCCTGAATTGCTTCTCTTTAATAAGAAAAGTGTCCCTCTGACTTGTCGTAACTTTCTTTGATGACATTATACATATTTTCCTAATTCAACACCTTCCTGTTTCCTGAAACGTGCAAAGTTGAAGAACCATTCTCCCCAAGAAGAAATGTCTGGACTTTCTTCACTAACCAGGTGGGAAACATACCTAACAGCACTTGTAGCTGGTAGTTAGACCTGAAACTCTGTGTCATTTCCCAGGAGGTGCAGGGGAATGACAGGGGGTCAGGCTTTAGTCAGAATCCTCAGAAAAGGGAACAGGAGAACTAGTAGTGCAGGTCATTTAGTAGTTTGTTCAATATTTATATTTCCATACACTCCCAAATGTGACCTAACTTTATGTTCCTAAGAAAATCATTATGAATCATTCTGTTATGTGAAGTAATTAGCAAGCACAAAGGAAGAGAAACCAAAGATATTTGTGCATTACCTCTATTATAGCTTTCAGCAACAGGCAGGGGTTGCCACTTCTGCAAGGAGCCTGGGATTCCTGCAAGGGGTCCTCACCACACCTGCTCATAGCTCATCCATCAACATCCGCGAGGTTCACATCACGCAGTGCAAACATGTTCCTGATATTCCCTGTCTCTTTGAAGTGGGTCAAACAGCACAGTATGTGCAATATTTTGACACTTTCCAGTGGATTCTTCATGGAGTCAGTGAAGGCTCCAAATCAAAAGTTCTCCGACTCTACAGTAGGCTGCACGTATTGTTGATTGATTTAGAAATACAAACATAAAAAAGATTCAACAGCTTGTGGTATAAAAACAGCTTATAATTAATGCATACTATTTGATTAATTCAAACCGCAAAACGCGTTAGTGTCACTGGCGAATCAGCACATCAAACTGGAATAACAAGAGGAAAGAGAATAATAAACACCTAGAAGTATGCAAACCAAACAAGCAAAAGCAACTAAAAGCAAAAAGTATTATATACAGATTTCTGGCAGCTCTTGAGAGTTGAGTGCAACCCCAGGCAATGCTACAGGCTTGGGGCAGAGTGGCTGGAAGACTACTCTTGCATTGCCCTACTCTTACAACATATTAAGATTTTCATTTATATGTTGTTGCAACTATATGAAATTAATTCTTTATAAATGCATGCTGCCTCCAGACATTTATTTGTATTTATTTATCACTTTTATGGATATTTATTTTATTACTAGTAAATGAGATTTATGAGATACTGATATCTGGGCTGAATATTTTCTCTGCCAATTTCTACTTCTTTTTTTTTTTTTTTTTTTTTTTTTTTTTAACTATCACACATCCCTTTTTACTGATTATTTCCATGTAAAATTCAATAATTCAGATATTTTTTATTTATTTCAATGAGTGATATATAATACAGTTAGGTAATTATTTGGCTTGCAGTTTTCCATCTCCACTGATGGATTCTATGTTTTGCATATAGGTTGCTCACTTTTTAGTTCATCTACTTCAGAGATGTCACTGTAGTGTTATTATTTTGTGTAGTAGCTGTTCAACTCCCCCTCATTTCTCTGTAACACTGAAGTCCTGGAGTGTATCCACAGAAGAGCAATGAAGCTGTGAGGGGTCTAGAGCACAAATACTGTGAGGAATGGCTTAGGGAACTGGGATTGTTCAGTCTGGAGCAGAGAAGGCTCAGGGGAGATCTTATTGGTCTCTACAACTACCTCAAAGGAGGTTTTGACGAGGCGGGTATTAGTTTCTTCTCCCAGGTAACTGAGATGGGATGAGAGGAAATGGCCTCAAATTGCACCAGAGGAGATTCAGGTTAGATGTTAGGACGAATTTCTTCTCCAAAAGAGTGATCAGATTCTGGCACAGGCTGCCCAGGAAAGTGGTAAATTCACTGGACGTGTTCAAGAAATGTGTGGATGTGGCACTGAGTGGCATGGTTAGTGGGCATGGTGGAGATGGGTTGATGGTTGGACTAAATGATCTTAGAGGCCTTTTCCAGAATTAATGATTCTATTAAGCAGCATTTCTATTCTATATTAATATAAAATTGACTTATGGAATCTTGTACATCGTTTCTCTCTTTCAATTTATGTCTCATTGTCAAAGAATATAGTAGGAATAGAGTTAGGAAAAAATGTAAGTTTTCTAATATCTTTTTTATATCTACACAGCACTGTTTGTTTTTTTTAGATAGAATTTTGATTACAAAATATCACAACTTTCAAATAAGAATGTCCTGCAGATGCTGCAGAGGAAATTGTTACTGTGCCATTGGCGTGCTATGATTTTCCACCACCCACTACACTGCAAAGAGCCAGCCAAAAAATTAAAAATACAGCAGAACTCCAATATTTCTATTCTCTCAACAAGAACTTACGTTTATTATTGTCCTGAACAGCACACATTGCAATCTCCCTAAAAATATCAGTATATGCATTAGGAATGCAGCAGACTGCAGGCCTGATCTCACTTAGTTCCACTGTTTATGTATTTGAACTTTGAAGGAATTTCATTTTGAATAAACACTGAAAAACTGCAGACACCTTAGGCTGCTTGAATACACTCACCTGTGAGAGAAATATATGAGTATTCTTCCAAAGACACGCATGCACTCTATTGCACAGGCTGCTCAGATTTGGGTCTGGGTCTCACTTTCAGCATGTGGGATTTAGTGGTCTGAAGTGGCAAAATAAGTGAATTTATCCAGGCACACTCCCAGTGTAATGACTTTTGAAAGATGTTGCTTGGAATGAGAGTTTAGCTCTGCTAAAATGCATAACTGGCACAATAAAATGCTATGTGGAACTGGATTTTGTGTTTCACTGCATCCATCTAAAAGTCAAAGCTCTGCTGAACTCACTCATAGTTTTCTTTTCACAGAACTGATTAATCTTGGTTAAAAATATTGAACAGTGATAAGTTCATTGTATTCTTACCATATCTAAGAATGAGAATTTTTGAACTCAAGACATGTAGCTTTCTCTGAGAAGAACCACAGAATTTGGGAAGTTCAGATATTTTGTAGAAGATAAAGAGAGCAGGCATTACAACATCTCTATGATGATGGTTGTCAGATGGTGTCGCAAAGAGCAGAAAGATACAGCTGTTGGATCCTGTGTTTCTGAAGAGAGTTTATTTCTTCAAAATAAAGATTTTGATCCAAGAAGCCATCATACAATTATATTATAAACCAAATTAACTAATTTGTACATTATCTATCTCTATTATTGAGATTGCAGTGATAATGGCTGTAAAAGTAGAGCCGCTAAAATAATCCACGTTCCCATTATTTTAATTTTTCTCTGGCAGTTTTCATCAGAAAGCACTCAAATTGTGATGAAATCAAGTTGGCCAGTGAATAATTGAATGCTTGTTTAAGGGTTAGGTTGATGTGCATGTTGGCTGCAGTCTCCAGTGTGGCGATTTTCAGAGTTCAAGAATTGAAAAAGAAGTCAGCTTCTATTTTAAAACAAAATAAGAAATGTATTTAAAAACCAAGCAAACAAAAAAACTTTCCATCATGATTTCACAGTAAAATGTAATTTCAGTAAATTAAAATGTGCTGCAATTTAGAACTCATCAAAAGTTTGTTTTTCCAGTCTGCTTTTAAGTATAGATTAAAGTAAAATAAAATCTATAAGCTGTCAAGACCAATTTTCCTCTAAGAATGAGTGAAGGAAATTAGGTATCTGAATCTATTACTGATTGTTAGATGTATTTTTAATAGTTGCTGAGTACTGTTTTCCAGATGATTTAGTGGTCTGATTGATTTCAATTATCAGCACTCAAGAATATTGACTTTAATATTCTAAGGAACTGTATCTTAGATTTTGAGTTTGAGGAAGATGTGTTTATTTTTTCTGGGTACATACATGCACATACTTAACATGCATGCAGAAGAATAATAAATGACATAATAAATTCTTGGTAGATATCTGGGACTTAAGTAGTAAAAATGTAATTGCATTGCTGTTAAGCATAAGGGTGTCAATTGGCCTCTCAGGAGATGGATGTTTTCCTCCAGGCCTAAATTATAATTAGAAAAGACTGCAGCTTGTCACACAGTAATCACAGTAATCGTTAAATAATAACCGTGATTGATATTGTTGCACCTCATGTATTTAATCTTGGTTTGCTTTTTATTTTATACACACAATTTAGATAAATTGAAACCAATAATCTTTCCTGCAATAACTTTTAACACACATTAATCCTCAGTAAACGTTTTTTTGCATGGATTAGTTGACAAAGCAATGGAACTGCTGCATTTATTAGGATAGACATTACAGGCTTTAAAACTTGCTTAATATTCGCATTTCAACAAAGGGTGGCTGTTTTGTTTAGAAGTACCTCCTCCGTTCCATGCTGTGTGGAGGGAGTTGCTGGCAGGGGCTGTCACAGGAGACCTCCTGCGCTCAGCTTTGACTTTCACTTCTCAATGCATTTACTCAGAAAACCACAATCAGTGCCACAAGACTTATGCATTGCTGTGTCTGTCAGGCAAAGGTGAGAAAGCTTTGTTCAAAAATAAGAAGTTAAAGCAGGAGGCAGGCTTGTGGAGAGAGCCCCTCTCCCTCTGTGAAAGGTAGCCTCTAGGAAAGGCCAGGCACAAGTAGCACAGGAAGCTTGACACTAATCTGACGTTAGCTATGGTTTTCCTCTGGCAGCGTTATTTTATTGAACTAACAGATTTTTCCCTATTTTGTTTATCCTTTAAATCACATGCAGAAGTTGTAGTTTTCATTTTGCCAAAGAATATGTCCTTGGAAAAAAAAATATAAAATTTGAAGAAATATGATATAATTTAAACATTATTTTTGTAAAGGGAAAAGTGCTACAAGATAATTAACAGCAGAACGCCTTCAGAATTGTACAATCGATTTCAAATTTTGTTTGCTTGCTTTTCAGAGCTGGCAAAGCTCATGGAATAGTGAAGTGGTGACACACTTTATTCAAGATTAATCAAAAGTTGAGAAAGCTGAGGACCCTCTGAAAGCTGTGAGAGTGTGAAAGCTGAGAAATAAACTGACTCACAGCAACTTTTGCTTAGTGCCAGATGTTGGGCAACAGAGCAGACAAACCTGTTAAAAAAGAAAATGAGATTGTGAAATGGGAGAGATTACAGTTCCACTGTATAAATAAGACTTTCCTATCTGAGATAATATTCTCATTTCTAGTCAGGATATTTTGTATAATACTCACATAGATAAAATGATGCAAAGACACATGGCACTGCTGTTAAAGTCTAAAGTGGTTTCTCTGCAAGGAAATATCAAAGACATTGGATCATCTCCTGCTAGAGTAGATACACAGGGTGACACTGAAGAAAAAATACATGAAACACTAAGAGAAGTTCCTAAGATATTTATTCTCCCTAATGTTACAGTAGTAAGAGGTTTCCAACGTATCTGAAAACAAATGAACTAAAAATTATTTCAGAACACATAATCAAACCACAGACTTAGGGGCCACAGTGGAGTTTTGAAAGCATAAAATGCTCTAACTTTAAGATACTAGTGGCTTGAGATAAGGAAGAGCTCTCAATGGACTTATGCACCTCTAATTGTCCACTGTGTTTTCATCAGATGCACCCATGTCTGGCTGCCATATAGAGATGAGATACAGTATCACTGGTCTGATCAGGAATGGCAAAATCTGCGCTCCACTGTTTTCTTAAGAGGAAGAAAGAGTCCATTAATACACAGGAATCTGCTTTCACATCACTCTTCGCCGGAATGAATTGTGAAGCCCTCCAATAGCTATTCCAGAGTTCTTTATTTAATGTGAAACAGATCTCAAAAAATGCAGCCAGATAAAGCAAAGAAAGAGAATAATCATTGGGATGAGCTGAACAGATAGTGGGATACATTTATCTTATTGCTTTCAGTAAGCAGTGTTGGGATAAGCTAGGTACACAATGGAAATTCAGGTCTCAAAGTACATGTGAGATCTAATGTGTTTTCAAGTGTTTGAAATTGCTAATTTCGTGGACTTTTAAAAAGGGACAATGTGTGACTAGAATTGAGGTTCTAAGAATACAATACTGTGTGTTTAAAGCTTCACAGTGTTTATTGCCTCAGAAGGCATGTGATTTTTTCTTGTTTCTAGCACTGCTTGTTGTGAATGCTTTGTTTTTCTAATTTTTAAGATTTTTCAGATTGGCAATGTAGTTATTTATAAATCAACACTAAGAAAAGAATTATTCCTCCACAGTCTACAGCATGGAAATGAGAGCAAGCTTGGCCTTGCTATTTTTTCTCTCTTTTGAATAAGATGTTTGGCTTGCAGTTCATCCTTTCCTACTTAGAATAAACATCTAACATTTCACAAGAATTGCTTTAGAGTCTGATCCCTAAACCAACAGAAGCCAAAGCAAAGAACTGCATTGACATCAGTAAGCTTTGGATTAGCTGCACAATACACTATCAATCACTTTTTCATTTGCACAGGCCTGCAACCACTTTGCTACCATGTGGAAGATATTGACGTGGAAATATTTTGGAAAATTAGCAGAGAATGTAGAATTTCTTGCTGTAGTACGCTGCTAAAAAAGATCATACTGGACAGGTTATTACAGCAGCTGCTTTCTGTATGGTTACATTTAGAGTCTGAACATCTAACACAGCCTAACAGAAAGGAGAACAAATTTGCTTCCAAGTTTATCCTCTAATAGTTGCATTCAAAATTTGGGAAATAATGTGCTTTTGAGAAGATACATTTATTATGTTTGGCAAATACCTCACATGAACACTGCACGTTAACATTACTTCTTTGTCATTGCCATGACATTTTTCAGGAGAGAAAATAAGGCTAAAAAAGAAATCTGAGGAAAAGACAGATCAAAATGCAGTGCAATCTTCCTCCTATTTTGGCAAATATTCCAGCACAACACCCAAGGGATTGATCCCAGCCAGAAGAACACTTTGGCAAACAGAGGTCTTAAATAGCAGGCACATATGCTGGGAAAAATTGGCTTTTGATAAGCCAGAGAGACCTGGTTAAAGACCAGGCAGTTTTAATGTCTGCTGACAAGCCTTTTCTGAGCTGGTTTGGGATTTTAGGTATTTCACTGTCAAACTGATGATCTAATAGTAAGGGTGTGCAAAAGACGGAGATTTTCAGCATTACTGTAACTTACTGTATAATTATTAATAAAACAAAGCACCATGATGACTTGTGAAGGAATGTGGTCTCAGTTACCACAACACCCTGAGGTCACTTAAAGAACAGTTTTATTCAATATTCATGCAGAAAAAAAAAATCTGTAATACTACAGTTGCTTATTTTGCAACAGCTACATTTGGTGCATAGTTTCTCTGCAATGCTTATTTTAGTTGGGAGGGGAAGTCTGTATATTATTTAATACTTTTCTAGTAACCTGTACCTTAAAAAGCAAGCACATGCCAAACTTCATGAGCAATACTCCCTTGCCTCAAAATACATTCTAGAACGTAGGTACTATCTCTATCTCTTCTAGAATGTACTATCTCTAGTTTTGATGGGAGAGAAAGTGAAATATGATTAACCACAAGAACATAATTGTCATCATGAATTTAGTCTGTTTGGTGCATGAGTTATCTTTCTGTTGAGTGTGTTAGTAGCGTACAAATAATGATAGCTGGTCAAGAACCCTGTAACAGGAACAGAAATACAGCCCTTAGATTTTTCAGAATCCAGTGTTTCCTTGGACAAGGTGACACATTTCATCTTAGTGTTCAAGCCTGCTTAATTGCTAAGTATAGAAGTAAGATTATTTCCTGGAAAGAATCTAAAGGGGTAGACAATAGGAGATATTGCAGGAGATGCATGCACATCAGCTGATTTTCTGCATCAGCTTTTAGCCATAAACTGATGTGCTTCCTCCCTGCAGGAGGGTTTCAAAAACCTGTTGCTCATGTGCTATTTGGAAACAGCTCAGTACAGCAAAGAGTTGTGAGTCAAAGGATACCTCTTCTGATCACGCTTATGAGCTCTGCTGTTCTACTTACAGAATGCATAAAGCTGGGATGTGCAGGGCCTTTTCAGTTGGATAGACTTGTAAAAAGATACAGTTCACCTGGGTTACGTTAGCAGAGTGACAAGGGAGCTTATCCAGCTCCCCCGCTAGGAAAGGCAGAGCTAGTGCAGAAGGCCACCCTGCAGCTCCTGCCCAGAACTACTTGGCCAGCTTTTTCAGTAAACACTCATTTTTGGACTAGTTTCATTGCTCAGTAGGCTTCTCTCACTAATGAGGGAGCCTTAATAGGCGTGACACCTAGAAAAAGATGTAAACTATTTCTTCCAGCATTCAGTGGAGGGACCTCTCAATATGAGAATGAAGGATCTGCTTTTGTCTGATTTTGTTTATTGTTCCTGGACCTTTATTGTTTCTAGAGGATTTTGTTCTGCAGATGTTTGAAGGAAATCACTTTTTGAATGCTTAGAAAAGCCTTGCTCTTGACCACGTACAGGTGTATTAAAAAGTAAATAGCTTACCAGAATATAAATATAAGCTTTTAAAAATTAAATTGGACTTCAAGTAGTGTTATCCTGTTGTCAGGGAAAGGGAGGCCTGAAGGAAAGTGACCAAATGGATTGAGTGTTTTCAGCAAATACAGTTTATTCCTGTATGATTATGTACTTAAATTGGAGAAATTGGAAACTTTATTTCCTGGAGAAACAAATTACTGACAGGTATTTAGCCAACTTGTGGTCAACTCCACATTTTTGTCTCTTGCTACATAGATTACCCTTATGAAGTATTTTTTCCTCACTCTCAGGTACTGATGCTTTGTCCTGTAGTATCAGTTAGACAAATGATAACCCAACCACAATAAATTTGCAGAAATGCTGGGACATCACAGAGTCTAGTTTCTATTGCCTCCACAACTGAAATAGCTGTAATAGGCTCTCTGTGATTCTTTACGTGCTGTATACATCAAAGTTTCTAACAATATATTTAAAATAGAGACTTCAAAGTAGACATCTTTGCTTTGTGGAAAGCACTATAAACATTCTCTGGAAAAATAAAAGCCCATATCTGGCCACTATTTCTGACTTTCCTCCAAAGAGGAGGAAAAGATAAAACTACAAGACTTTACTGTCTTGTGCTCACACAAGCAAGTTGTTGAAGACAAAAGCTACATAAGCACTTGATCCCCTGTTATCATATAAGTTGCCCTGGTCTACCACGTAGCCTTCTGACTAATTAGAGCTGACACATCTGATATTTTTTGCAGCTAACGAGGATTTCACAGATAGTGCTATGTACCATTTGTTGGCTGCCCAGATCTTCTAAAATGTTTTCAAGGACAAGAGTTTCTTTATGAAAGAGCTGTCCCAAAGTTTTTTTCATGGATTTGGAGTTGTTCTACAATGTCTTGCACACTATTAATTAAATCATAAGTATCTTAATAATAAGTATGTATTAAAACATAAGTTCAGATGCCTCGTAGCTGTTTGTTGAACCACTTGTCATTGCTTTTTTCCAAAGGATTTTTCCAAAGGACAATGGCTGAAACCTGAAGCAGCTGAAGTGGGGAGCTTCAGAGAAACAGTCACAGTTCCCTGCTAAGATTATTAGATGTGGTATTTCAGCGTTAATGAAATCATGCCTGAACAGTTCCTCTAGGCTACTTCATCAACATGACATTGTTCACCTGACTGAAATGGAGCAGACATCCTTAATAAGGATCTTCATGAGGTACTGGACCTGTGCCTGTCAGGAGGATTAAGTACCCAACTTTTTTTTTTTTTTTTTTTTTTTTTTGACCTGTGCTTTGGCTGCTTTGGCAGAAGCTCATTACAAATTAAAAGCATAAAGAAAAGACCCAGCATCCCTTTCAATCTCTGGAAAAAAGAACCACAAACAGAAAACAGTTGCATTTTGCTTGGCCCTCAGCTGCTTAGAGGAGGCCATTCGGTGAAAGATGCAGGAGAATATGTTCATTTTGTTTGAAGGCACAAAAATCACAACTCTTCATACAGGGAAAGCTGGAGCTTTAATTTTAACTTGCTGAGAATAACAAAGGAATCTAGCAATTATTCTGGCCAGGTTTATGTTTGAGGGACATCGTCAAGTACTTTATAAAACAGATTATAAATCACTTCAGCACTTTCTCTTAAATGCATGAAAATAATTCTCCACTACAATTCACCATTTGGCAGCAATCTGTTCCTCCTCCTCACTTTAATTTGTATTTTAAAAAATGCCATTACTCATATGTTATACATTGAATCTATTCTTCAGTGGCTGTAAGTTCACCTCTGCATATCTGCTCCACAGAGGATCAAACTTCATCATGAAGCCTTTCCAATTAAATGCAAAAAAAGAGTAGTAAAGAGAAAATAAATTGAAATTTTGATATTTGTTTGAATAATCTTTTGGCCATGGCCATCATTACAAAAGCTGATGTGGTGCAGGAAATGTTATTGCTCAAATTATGTACTTTACCCCTGTGGAAGACAGATTATCAGAATCACATTTAACAAACAATGACCTCAGCTACAGGAGCTAATAGAAGGGAGAAGGTTGATGACAGGGTCACAGTGTGATGAGGAAAAAACTGTAAATTGGTGAGAGTTTGTCTTCCGAGGATGTGTTCTATGCCAACCTGTGTGTGTGGAGAGGTAGAGAAGTTGAAAAGGAGGGACACCACACCTTTAGCCTTTTCTAGTAAATCTGTCACCAATAAGCATATTGAAAATGAACTTCTGGTAAAAGAGCAGCTCCAGAAAAGGGAGAGTTGTATCTATTTCCTCAAAGCCTTACACTCCCTTTTCATCCTGGCATATTGCATGAAGTTTTTCATTATCAAAGGGACCAATTCCTTACTCCTTTCATTACTGTGAACTCAGTAACTCTTTCCAACCCTACCGTTGCACTGAGATGTATGCACTGGGTCCCCTTCTGTTCTGCAGAAATAACATCCTTAGAGGCATTGAGTCTCAAGCCTTTATCTCTCCCAGCATAAAACAGCATTCTTTTCTACACTTCCCCTATGAGGACAGGCTGAGAGAGCTGGCATTATTCAGCCTGGAGAAGAGATGGCTCCAAGGTAACCTGATAGCAGCCTTTCAGTATCTGAAGGGGAGCTACAGGAAGGAAGGGGACAGACTCTTTAGCATGGTCTGTGGTTAGAGGATAAGGGGAAATTGTTTCAAACTTAAAGACAGATTTAGATTAGATATAAAGTCTTTTGCAGTGAGGGTAGAGAGGCACTGAAACAGGTTGCTCAGAGATGTGGTGGATGCTCCATCCCTGGAGACACTGAAGGTCAGGCTGGATGGCACTCTGAGCAACCTGATCTACCTGCAGATGTTCCTGTTCATTGCAGGGGAGCTGGACTAGATGACCTCTAATTGTCCCTACCAACTCTGAGAATTCTGATTCAGTGATTAAATAGCAGAATCAACCTTGAATAATTTCTGTTACACTTCTGGGTCTGTACAGCATTTACTGGGTTTCTCTTTGGAGTTGGTGGCAGAGTCCCTCAAGTAAGGTATTTGCTAGGAAGGGCTATCTGTACAAATGCAAGTCAGGGAAGAGCTGGCTGAACAACAGCTCTCTAACAACAATACAAAGGGTCTGTGCTTATTGTGGAACACAAGCTAAATGTGAGCCAGAAGTATTGTGAAAATTGCACTCTAGGAGACATATTGTCTGCACAACACATTAAGTGGTCCTTCAAGTCTTCTTGAAGCTCTTGAAGCCTCAGATGGAGTGCTAAATATTGTGTAGAGTATTTTAATTAAGAAAGGATGTGAACCATTTGGACAGACACCAGAGATGAACACTGAGAATAATCAGAATTTGAAAAAAAAAAAAAAAAAAAAAAAAAAAGGCTTCAGGAAGAGGAAAATGATACATCTTCAATGTGCATGAGAGCAAAGAAGCTTTTTTTACCAGCTACTTACAAGAAATAAAGGATCTATATTTCAGAAAACGGAGTTAATAGAGAAAAAGCAAAAACATTCTCATTGTCAATAGCCATAGGACTGTGGAATAATTTACTCAGTAGTTTTGTAAAGCCTTACTCAATAAAAGTATGTATAAACAAACATGTTAAGCAGATGCTGATGAAAATTACTTTATCTACAGATAACCCTTCTGTCAGAGCAGGGATGGAATAAATGTCTAAAATTTCCTCCTATTCCTGTTTCCTACGTGTCTTCAATTTTTTTCCCATCTTAAGAATAAAGCCCAATACAATGTAAGGCATTTCAAAAGTCCATACATATACATTTCACATAAATATCTGCCCATGCTGTCTTGGACAGGAAAGTAAACCCCACATTCTTCAGACTGTCCCAGCATGCATCACCATACAACAATCTTCGTTCTCTCCAAGTCCTCATGTTTTTAAGAGAGCTTGGTCAGCTCAGAGAAAAGTCAGCTTAAAGTATGTCTCTTCCAGGATTTTGAAGTAACCAAGTTTTTCCTTCTAGTTGTCTTTTCCTCATCTTATAATGAAGAGTGAGGTCTGCCAGAAAACATGCAGAAAGGAAAACGATGACCCTTCTTTCCTGTATTTTTCTAAACATCTTATTAACTACAATATAAATTGTAACAGAAGTTTCCAACTCACCAAAACAACACACTTAGCATATGAATCACCAAACATAAACACATCTGTTCCTAAAATTTTGGATATTACAAGAGTCGACATAATCTTACACCCAACAGAGAAACTGCAGACTAAGCATTAGGTTTTGCCTTACTTTCTAAATGTATCCTGTTGAATTTCATAGAATCATAGAATCACAGAGTGGCCTGGATTGAAAGGGACCACAATGATCATCCAGTTTCAACCCCCCTGCTATGTGCAGGGTTGCCAACCAGCAGACCAAACTGCACAGAGCCACATCCAGCCTGGCTTTGAATGCCTCCAGGGATGGGGCATCCACAACCTCTTTGGGCAGCCTGTTCCAGTGTGTCACCACCCTCTGAATGAAAAACTTCCTCCTAATATCTAACCTAAACCTCCCCTGTCTGTTTAAAACCATTCCCCCTTGTCCTATCACTATCCACCCTCGTAAACAGCTGTTCCCCCTCCTGCTTATATGCTCCTTTCAAGTACTGAAAGGCCACAATTAGGTCTCCCTGCAGCCTTCTCTTCTGCAAGCTAAAAAATCCCAGATCCCTCAACCTTTCCTCACAGGAGAGGTGCTCCAGCCCTCGGATCATCTTAGTGGCCCTCCCCTGGATCCATTCCAAGAGATCCACGTCTTTCTTGTGCTGGGGGCCACAGACCTGAACTCAGTACTCCAGATGGGGCCTCACAAGAGCAGAGTAGAGGGGGACAATCTCCCTTTCCCTGCTGGCCACCCCTTTTATAATGCAGCCCAGAACTCAGTTGGCCTTCCTGGCTGCACGTGTGCAGTGCTGGCTCATGTTCAGCCTCTCATCCACCAGGACCCCCAAGTCCTTCTCCAAGGAGATCTTCCCCCAGTTTGTATAAATACCTGGGATTACCCAAACCCAAGTGTAGCACCCTGCACTTGGCCTTATTGAACCTCATTAGGTTTTCATGGGCTCATTTCTCCAGCCTGTCCAGGTCCCTCTGGATGGTTTCCCTTCCTTCCAGTGTATTGACTGCACCGCTCAGTTTGGTGTCATCCGCAAACTTGCTGAGGGTGCACTCAATGCCATCATCTGTGTCATTGATTAAGTTGTTAAAGAGCACCGGTCCCAAGACCGACTCCTGAAGGACACTGCTCCTGACTGGCCTCCAGCCTGACATAGAACCATTGATTACAACCATTTGCCTGCATTCAGTCAGCCAATTCCTAATCAATTGAAAAGTCCATCCTTGAAATCCACACCTTTCCAAATTAGAGAGAAGGATGTAGTGAGGGATGATGTCAAAGGCAGAAGTCCAAGTAGATTACATCCATTGTCCTTCCCCCATCCACCAAAGCAGTCACTCTATCATAAAAAGCCACCAGATTGGTCGGGCAAGATCTGCCCTTGGTGAAGCCACGCTGTCGGTTTTGAATCACCTCTTTATCTCGTATGTGCCTTAACATAGCTTCTAGGAGGATCTGCTCCATGATCTTCCCAGGGACAGAGGTGAGGCTCACTGGCCTGTAGTTCCCTGGGTCTTCCTTTCTTCCTTTCTTAAAAATGGGAGCAATGTTTCCCTTTTTCCAGTCACTGAGGACTTCACCAGACAGCCGTGATTTTTCAAATATGATGGAGAGCGGCTCGGCAACCACATCAGCCATCTCTTTCAGAACCCTAGAACTTAATAGAGACCACTGACAGAAAGACATTAGGGCAATTTTCTTCCTCTCTCAAAACACTTTCTCAGTCTAGTCCATGGGTGTCCAACATTGATGATTTTTTCAGAAATCTTGAAACATCTTCTCAAATTTCTTTATCAAAATGAAAAGTACAGCTGTGCTTTAAGTCTCTACAAAGTCTTAAACATCAGATTATTCCACTGAATTTTGTGGGGTTATCTTGACAGAAATATTAATAGTATACTGTGCTTTTAATTTTCCTTCTTTTTAATGTTAAAGGGATTAATGAAGTTATACATTCAAAATATGTTTTTAGGTTCTAGTTAGCTATGTGATCAATGCACTTAAAAGTTTGTTTCAAATATTTACTTATGTCTGAAACTATTTTCCCTAAATTGGTCTATCTAGAGATGGACAGATGTCATCCAGATCCCACAGTTAGTCAAGATACCAAGGTATGTCCAGGCTTGCCTATCATACATTGATGTGACAAATCTCTTTCCAAATGTGTCCATTTTTCCTCCATTTTCCACAGAAAGTAGGCTTCTCATCCTGACATAGTTCTCTCTCGAATGTCCAAGAGTCAGGTGAGAAGACCTGTTATAAGTACTTCAAATTAGTACCAAACAGTCTGATTCTGAGGATTTAACTTTTATGTGAAAAATATTAGAAATGCCTGTTTTTATTTTTACTAGGAAAACTCAGTGCCTCATCAGCTTCTTTCCATTGGTGCCCACAGGATGAGAGGTAATAAGTGCAAATTGAAACACAGGATGTTTCCCTGGGTGAGAAGAAAATGTTTTACTGTGTGGGTGATGGAACACTGGCACAGTTGTCCAGAAAGGTTGTAGTTTCCTCACTGAACATTTATAAAAGCCACCTGGCCATGGTCCTGGGGAACCTGCTCAGTGTGGCCCTACTGAAGCAGGGGTAGGACCAGATGGCATCCAGAGATCCCTTTCAGCTTCAACCCTTCTCTGTGTTTCTATGCTTTAATTATGCATAACTCATTGGTAAAGTAGGGGATATTTATCATGAGTTATTTTAATAACATTTTGAAAATCTACAAAACAGATTTGACTATGATGTTTACACTTGGGGATTTTAGCATTTTCCATAGCACCATAAGAAAGTGAAGCATTCATTTTGCACAGATCAGTTGGGCCGCATTAAAGCAGTTGAGGAACTGAAATATATTTTTGACATTAGCAAAGGTTTATGATAAATTTTAAATTTCCTAGAAGTTATTAGGAATAAAGGTGTCATAAATACTTCCTTTGTACTAAAGTTGAACTGTCCAAAGAGATTTATTTGCTCTTCCCAGCCTATAGGTGTCTTAACCTAATATTACATTTGTACAGCTACTTAGATAGGGGAAATCTAAATGAGAAACTGTCCTCTCTGTTTTTTAATATTTTGTTAATATTTCTAAAATTAATTTCCATGGAAGATGTATTCATTTACTGAAGTCCCTTGGTATTTAATTCTACCTTAAAATTGTACTTCAAAGCAAACTAAGTGTGGTCAAAAGTTCAAACTGAAGATTATATTTGATATATACATGTCAGAATCTTCTTACAGTATTTACACTCTGTCCAGTACAGATATCTAAGATAAATGTTCATATTGCAGAAACAACCTACTACCCTCCAGCTACCTTGATTTAGAAGAAACAATGAATGTTTTGTCAAAATCAGCTAATAAAAGGCTATTGAAAGTTCATGTTGATTCATTTTTTCTATATATATATATATATATATAAAAGATTATTAAACTTGTTATATACCACAGCAAACTGAAATTACATGGAAGAACTCCGAAGAGTCACATAAATTTTAGATTGACTCTATGACTTTTTCACATTGCCATCACAATATTTTGAGGAGCGCTGTAGAGGTAAAGAAAACTTTTTTTTTTTTCTTCTTACAGGAGAGACTCAAAGATATTAGAAAATACACTTTCTTAGAACAGATGTAATTCACAGTCTGCAGTCACACATGAAATTAATGTGGTGATTCTGCAAACTACTGTGACCATCAACAAACTTTGGCTTAAGATGATGCAAAATAGCTATCTGGAAGGAATAGTTGCAACAAGGATGTAAATTATGGCCCTTAATTTTACTTATATGAATTTATCACACTATTATTCAATAAAACAACTCACGTACATGAAGTTTGTGGGATGGTAACTGGAGGGTGTGCATTCCCTAAAGACAGCCTGGCAAGACTGTTTTGTCCTTGATTTCCTGATCTAAACTAAAAGAGTTCTTGCTGCATTTGATTTATCACCTTCCAAACCCACAGCATGTTTCAGTCACAAAAATAAGTGTGTTATGCAGTCATTTATTTAAAAATGAAGTATAAGGGAAACATATAATAAACTATTAGTTGTACTTATCTGTAAAATTTTGCCATGGAAGAGTGATCTACTTATCTCAACCACCCTGTTTTGGTCTAGAAAGTTTTAAAAAAATTCTGCTATATTCTTCTGTGCTTAATTCTGTGATTATATTTGACAAATAACAGTTGCATGGTATTCAGTTCTGTAAATCTTTAAAAGATTTATGCAAGTCCTTTAAATAAATATTAAATTAATGATGTCAAGAAAGGTTGTCTGGATCTTCTTGGATGTAGATGCATCAGTAATGTTTATTTCTATCTTTTTGTAACCTTACATATAAATATATATTTATAAAGGTACTGTTGATGAACTAGGGATAGCCTTAATTTTCAAACATGCTTAGGAGTCTAAGCTCTCTTTTTGCCACCTATGTAATCTTAAAAAACACATCTGAGAGACTTAGGAAGAAACTCAGATTTTCCTTGTCTGGCAGAGAACAAGTGTGCTAATTCAATTAGAAGACTGGGACAAGCCCTGCTACTGGTAACTTCCTCTGACTGCTTTCAAGGAATTAACATTTTTTCTATACTGTGCAACTCAGAGCTTCACGCAATACTCAATGTGAGGCTACACCAGCAGTAAATATAATAGGAGAATCACCTCTTTGGACTAGCTGGCCATTCTGTGTTTAATGCACCCCACAGTGCAGTTTGGCCTCTTGGCTGCCACAGCATGTTGCTGTTCATGCTGAGATGCTGTTACCAGCACACCCAGATCACTTCTTTCCGAGCTGCTCTCCAGCCCCTGGTCTCCCAGTCTGTGCCTTTATGTGGTATTGTTCCATCCCCAGTGCTGTACCCAACATTTTCATTTGAACTTCATGTCGTTGCTGATTGTCCAGGGCTCCAAGGTATCTAGATCCTTTCACAAGGCCTCTTGTTCCTCCAGACAGTCAGCAGTTTAGTTTAGTATCATCAGCAAATTCGTTAAAGATGCACTCCGCTCCTGTGTACAGACCTTTGATAAAAATGTTGAACAGTACTGGCACTAGAACTGAGCCATGGGGAATACCGCCAGTGACTGCATACCAACCAAATGTATTCCCACTCACAATGAATCTTTGTGCTCTGCCATTCAGCCAGATCATCACCCAGCAAAGAACAAAACTACGCAACTCACAGGCTGAACCATGACATTTGCTATTGATGTACTTAAAAAATACTTCTTTTATTGACATCACACTAAGTAAGGTCAACAAAAGTTGAACTTTGGCTTTTCTTGTTTTCTACCTGCAGCCAATAGTCATGCTTCCCAGCACTTCAGCAGTAGACAGGACTCATTCCACTAAGTTTTATTAATACTGATAGTATTATAGCTCTGGAAAAGGACCAAAGTTTTAGCTTGCCCTTCATCATAGTGCTTGTGTTGGCATTTTGGATGTGCTCCCTGGATCTATATAGATGCTTCCATTAGCCTTGCTACCCTTAGACAGTGCTGTACCATCCCTTGGCTTAACTTCAGTGTTCTTAATGATATTCCTCTCCCTCACTGGTCCTAGTTTAAAGCCCTCTCAGTCAGTCTCACCAGGCTACGATTCAAGAACTGTTTCCCTCCCTGAGGCAGGTGGATCCTGTCAGGCCTCAGCAGACCTCTCATCTTGTAGGCACTTTCATAATTATAAAACCTAAAATTCTGCCAGAGGCACTAATTTTCTAGCCAGGAGACCTGGACTTTCTGTATAAGGCATAGTTTAGATCAGGAAATAAAATATATTAATTCCTGGCATAGTGTGACTGCATCAGTTATTCATCAGTTATGCCTTTTTGTACTTTTCTAATTTTGTTAATGATAGAAACCCACGTTTATGTTATAGATTTGTAGCTTTAGGTCATCTCAGTGGTCATCAATGGGGAAGAAAGTTTTGTGGTATACTTTTCACATGCAAGGGGATAATATGATGGTGTTATCAATCATAAATTCATTAGTAGTATCAGTTCAAATCATATATTAAGCAAACAACACAATTTAGTCAGCATCATTCATGCTGAAAAGAATGAAGAGATCTCCCAGTTACCTACACTGCACATGTGTTTTAAATTTATATACATAACTGAAAGGAAATGAAGAGGCACTCCAGAGCACAAAGTAAAATATTTCTCCAGCTATAGTGAAGTACTTCATATTTTATTCACAGGTAAAATAGAATTGAATCATCTAAGAAAAATCAGACATATGGTCTCTGTTCTGATGTTTGCGTAGCAAAACAGGAGGAAGTAAATCTTGAATTCTTTTTTTTTTTTTTTGGAAGTGAGAGTGTTAGGAGAGCAGTGTTGGCTGGTTAGATCTCATTATCCAGATGCTATCACACTCATATTGCTTGATTGTCACAAAGCATTTAGAGAAAGTGAGTTCTGATGTCTAGGGAAGCTCCTTGTCAAGAAATAAATTGTGTCTAGTGCTATTTCTCCACTTGTAAAATATCTTTTTTCCAGCTGAATCCTGTGGCAGAGACCATCTCAAAAGAAAAACTGTCCTGTGCTATTTCCAAAGCAGGATATACTATAGATTATAGTAAATGGAATGAGTGTGGAAATACTAAGAAGAGTCTGACTGCTCACTCTGAGCATGGCATGTACACAGTTACTTTTCACAGGGTAAAAGTCCAGGACTCTTACTAGAATTTTAAACTGATACTCAGGTGTTGCATGATATGGTGACTGAAGAGATAGAATCATAGAATCCTTAGAGTTGGAAGGGTCCTCTGAAGGCCATCTAGTCCTACTCCCCTGCAATGAACAGGGACATCCACAGCTAGATCCAGTTGCCCAGAGCCTTATCCAGCTTCGCCATGAAAGTCCTTTAATAGATGACGGACAGCCTTCATACTTGATGTTTTGGGTTATTTTCTTATTCAGAAAGTGTTTTTCTAGAAAAAGAAGACTATAGCTTTTTAAATTTATTATTATTATTATTATTATTATTATTATTATTATTATTATTATTATTGTTGTTGTTGTTGTTGTTGCTACTGAAAAGAGATAAAATCTTAAACAAAACCCTTATGTTTAGCAATAAGCATAACGATTTATTTAATCCCTTGGCAGTATTACTGCATCTCATCCTGTGTATTTGTTGCTGTAGATGTGCCAGAAGTAATATCCCTGTTTTTGTGTCAAACTGATACTGACCAATGCTTTAAAAAAAAACCCACAAGAATGCCACCAAATAGAATAGGTTTCTGAGACTAAGTTGGTGTGAAGTCATAAACGTCTTTTAAACAGTTTGCACACTGGAATTTTTTTTAGGCATTGAAATGCCTAAAGAGAGGAGATGACAGGAGTAGCTCCTCCCAGTAAACTGTAATGCAGTCAGACTGCAGTCTCTGGCTGAATCAAACAGTAGTAATAATGTAAATAGTCACCATTTTGGTAGGTCACCTGTTTCTAGTGCTCTGATTTACTTATGAAATAACATTGCACTCTGTTTTCAAGAAATTGATTCCTTCTAGTTCAATTAAGCAGAAATTGCTGGTAAAGACCAAGCAGAAAGGAGAGCTGAATCTTAGCTGCCTCCATTTTAGGTGGATGTGGTCACAACCAGTCCTCTTGTAGGTCTGGGAAATAAATGCTCCCCTTTCTGCTTTTGAGCAGTCATTCTAGTCTGTGTGAATTTGGTTCATACAGAGCTGCAAAAAATGATTCTGATGCTCCTTCATTTTTGATGAAAAACTCTTTAATTTTTTTGTGTGTGTGTGTGTTTAAATGTACACACATGTTTCTGTCCAGCAACTCTCATGAAAACTATTAATACCACTGCACCAGTCAGCTAGAGTAGAAGTATCTATTCACGATGGAAGAAATTTATTGAGATGTCAACAGGGATTCAACAAAATGGAGAAAATGATGGAATTGTGGATGAAATCCAGTCTGTGGAAAACTAATTACATATGAAACCATTACACAAGGCAGATGTTTCTTTTCATTTCCTTTGTGTACCAAGTCAGTTTGACTTGAGTATAATATTATGAGAAGGCTTTTATCATATACGGTACAGCTCACTGTAGGGCTGAGATTAGAAAGTGATCTTGTAACAGTCCAGTGAAAGAAATTTGTTATTCCTCATTGGAGAATGCTGCCTTTATAAGAAAAATGTTAAGTCCAGAGGTTACAGTTCCAGCAGAGTGGGAAAAAAACAGTCTTAGCCTGATCCTTATTGCACACATCCAAAACATTATTGTACCCATCTAAAATACTTGTAGACCACCCTTCTTTTGTCATTTGTACAAGCATTCATGTCTGTACTTGCTGTTTGGAAGGAACAGATGTGCAGAATAATTAATACAAGCCTGAAACAGTAGGAAACATCCCTTGATCTTGCTTGGAAACACCAAGTGTAGCAGAATGAGAATATACCAAAGTGGCTTGTAGAGTAAAAATGATGTCTTCATCTGCCTTTTCCAGCAAATGTTTCCTGCCTCTGATTTTCTTTCAAGAATGAACTTATATCTAGTAAAAGCCTCTTGACCAGATGGATGCTCCTGTAAGGCAAAAGAAATAACAAAATGCAGTTAAAGTTCAGAACACTGAATTTGTGGAATATTGACTTTCATCAAGACATTCCATCTATTACAAGAACACAATAAAAACTTTCAGTTAAGAGTGAATGTTAATGATGAAAAAGTAATGGCATTAGGTCAAATAATTCATTTTCCAGACCAAAGCCAGTTTCAGTTCTAATTCATTTCTTCCAAAACACCTAATAGAATAATGCACTGATTTTATGCAGTCAAACTATTTAAAGGACCGACAGAGGGACAAAAGTTGTGTGGATGTATATGTTTACATTTGTGTTTTTATATCTGCTTATATTTATATCTGCTTAAATTTAATTTTTGCATGAGAATCAGATGCACAGGCAGAATATTTGTCTAATCATGGGGTACTGGTTTCAAGATATGAAAACTTAAAAGCCTAATCATTAATTATTATATTATCTATACAAAATGGATTATTAAATGTAGATAGCTTTTAGTTTTGCAGGTTCCGTGGGTTCTTCCCTGTCCATCAGCTTGGTAATTAATGATCTATTTTAACACTTCATGATCTTTTTTGAAAGCAGTTCACAATCTTGTTTTGTATTTTCCTCGATTAATTTACTCATTAACAATTCTCTTTACTTTTACAAGGCCTCCTCACTTCGCATATTCATTTTAATATACAGAAACAATTCCCCAAATCTTAGAGAAACAGAAAAAAAGTCAGTCTGCCATAATTAATTTACAGTTGTAATCCTATAGTGACCAATTGTATGTCTTTCATCCCAATAGTATCAGAGTTAAAGAGCTTGGGGAGAAAAAGAGACATACCTGAGAGCTTTTAAAGTGACTGTTTTTCAGTTATGGCAGTGGCCTGGCCAGATTCAGTAATGAATGAAGACTCCAGCCTATCTGTGCTCCCATGATAATTATCACTGTTACCACACTCACAATTTTCCTTTCTGTTTTTGTAAACACAGACATTGATAAGAAACAGAATTAGACACTAGATGTGGGTCCAGAGGAGGACAACAAAGATGACCAGAAGGCTGGAGTACCTCCCATACGAGGACAGGCTGAGAGAGTTGGGGCACTTCAGTCTGAAGGAGACTCCAGGGGGACCTTATAGTGGCCTTCCAGTACCTGAAGGTGGCCTGCAGAAAAGGGACTTGGGGAGGGACCTTTTACAAGGGCATGTAGTGAGAGTGTGGGGGAAAATGGCTTTAAACTAGTAGAAGGTAGATTTAGACTAGATATTAGGAAGAAATTCTTTACTCTGACAGCAGTGAGACACCAAAGCAGATTGCCCAGGGAGGTTGTGATTGCCCCCTTCCCGAAGGCATTGAAGGACAGGCTGGATGGGGCTCTGATCAACCTGGTCTAGAGGGCTGATCCCTGCCTATAGCAGAGGGATCAAACTAGATGATCTTAAATGTCCTTTCCAACCCAAACCATGCTATGATTCTATGATTCTATGATAATCTGCTCACTCATTGACTGGCAAGACCATGGGGCTGGAAAGTAATCACCTTGGTCCCCAAACACCACTGATTAACAGCCTTAGAGGTCAATGGTTTCCTGGACTCTGCCAATGGTATCCCAGGCTCCATCAGAAAAGGGGCGGCCACCCAGGACAGGGAGGTGATTGTCCCTTTCTACTCTGCTCTCATGAGGCCCCATCTAATGTACTGCATCCAGGTCTGGGGCCCCCAATACAAGAAAGATGTGGAGGTGTTGGAGAAGATCCAGAGGAGGCTGCAAAGATGATCAGGAGGCTGGAGCACTTCCCTTAGGAAGGCTGACTAAAGGAGATGGGCTTGCTCAGCCTGGAGAATAGAAGGCTGTGAGGAGACCTCAATGCAGCCTTCCAGTATTGAAAAGAGGATTATGAACAGGAAGGGAATCAACTTTTTACAAGTGCAGACAGTGATAGGACAAGGGGGAATGATTTTGTGCTCAAGGAGGGAAGGTTAATTTGGCTGTCAGAAGGAAGGTCTTTACAGAGTGATGAGGTGCTGAAACAGGCTGCCTGGAGAGGCTGTGGATGCTCTGTCCCTGGAGGTGTTCAAGACAAGGTTGGATGGGTCTCTGGGCAACCTTGTCTAGTACCAGATCTGGAGGCTGGTGGCCCTGCTTGTGGCAGGGGGTTGGAACTTAATGATCCTTGAGGTCTCTTCCAACCCAAGCCTTTCTATGATTCTATGATTCTACAACTGAGTGATTCAGTGATTGTATGATTCTATGAACAGGGAAGGGGCTGAATGTGTGCCATATTTTGGAGGGAAGGAACAGTTTCTGTACAGCCTTTTCAACTGTTAAGTCGTGCAAAAATATGCCCTTTTTATGCAATTAGGTGTCAATTAGATTAAACTTTTATGGTGATTTTTTATGTGGTAAAGAAATCTAATATTCTAAAAAATTGCATAGAAGTGAGACTTTGTATTGCTAATGGTAAATTTACTACTGGGCTCTTTTATTGCACTTTTTTTCAGTCAAGCTGAATTAAAAGAGTAATCAGCAGCAACCGAAGTATACATTTGCTACAAAGAGTCTGGAACACTCGTTTAAAAAAAATGTCTACAGCTGATTATTATTATCATTATTTATGTCACTTATGTCATCCATGCCAATTAATCATTTGTTTTCTGTCTTGTTGATGCTTGAGTAATCTATGTTTAACCAGATTGTTTGGAATACGGCGTTCATTTGAACCAATTGGAACAATTAAAGATGGTCTGGTACATTTTTTTCCAAACTGGAAATATTTCTGAGGGGAAAAGGAATTTTTATGGCAAATACAGCTCTCTTACACAGTTGGGATCACGTGAAGAACTAGGAGAAACACTTTCAAACTGTTATGATATAGAATTTATGAGGGATGTACAGTTGCATAAGCATTAACATTTGACTACTACATACATTGTTTTAGATTAAAATTTAATTTTGCATTAGCATTGAAGTGAGCCTTACTACGAAATTCATTTAATAGTAAATTTAACATGGACTAAAAGCTTAGGTAGAAAAAGGGAATAAATGCAAATAAGCAATTATTGAAAAACATTCCATTCGGATGTGAAAATGTTACCCTACAGTTTTAGCTGGAAATGAATAATTTGTTCCAACACTGAAGAAAGCCCAGTGTTTCATTAACTACTTATTTGTGGTGATCTAATTTGGGAATTGTATTTTCTAATCCAGATGTTTCCATTATTACACATCTCTACTTTTTTACATACTGGTAAGAGCAGATGGGAAGGTGTCTTGCTGTCTCCAACACATGTTCAGGATTTTTGTCTCCCTTAGTTTTCCACTGCTTACTTTTATAAAGTCTTTAGATCTAGTCAATGTCCTGCTACATTTCCTCTCCTACTCTTTTTCTCTCATTTTCCCACCAAAAGCAAAACCAACCAACTAAAATCCCTTAAACTCAGACATGCCTATGTATAATGACAGTAAAGACAGTTGTTAAAACACAAATACTGACTGAGAGTATTTTTCATTGAAAAAGTAGGCCCTGGAGCATTTTCAAAGAAGGGCAATAAAGTTGGTGAGGGGTCTGGAGCACAGGACTTATGAGGAGCAGCTGAGGGAGCAGGGATTGTTCAGTCTGGAGAAGAGGAGGCTCAGGGGAGACCTCATTGCTCTCTCCATCTACCTGAAGGGAGGTTGTAGTGAGATGGGGGTTGGCCTCTTCTCTCATGTAACTGGTGATAGAACTAGAGGGAATGGCTTCAAGCTGCACCAGGGGAGATTCAGGCTGGACGTTAGGAAATACTGCTTTTCTGAAAGAGTGGTCAGGCACTGGAATGGGCTGCCAGGGAGGTGGTGGAGTCACCGACCCTGGAGGTGTTCAAGGAATGTTTGGATTTTGTGTTGAGGGACATGATTTAGTGAGAACTATTGGTGATATGAGGGTGGCTGGACTGGGTGATCTTGAAGGTCTTTTCCAATCTTGGTAATTCTGTGATTCTGTGAAAATGATTGAATAAAACAGAAAAGGAAAAGAAGATAAATAAGAATTGCAGAAATGCTGCTGAAGACAGTAAACCAGGTTTTTTGCTCTTAAGAATCTACTAGCCACAGACTTGTGCTAGATTAGTACCTCCACCATTTTATTCACTTAGGTCTGGGTTCATCTCAACCAAGTGTAAGTACCAGAGATATGGTACCTAACCATCCTATGCTGTCTCCCTTTCAAGGAGGGAATGAGCAAGAATAATTTGGCCCAGTCAAGAGCCATTGGGAAGAAAGTCCTGTAATGAATGAAAACAAAGTGTGGTGTTTAGCTGGTTGAATCTGATTAGACAGTCTCTTTTAGAAAAGTTTTTAAAACACAGGATAGCTAAAAGCACCTCCCTCTTTTTTGTCCTAATTATGGTTGTGAATCAGTAAATAAATAGGAGTATGTTCATCATCATTTCACAGTAGATCATGGGAGGTAATAAGATGCAGATGTTTAGTTATGAGTATTTGTACTGGTCAGTACATACAAATGCAAAGCCATATTTGAGAAAGAATGTGAAAGGCTAGGATTTTGTGCATTCATTTTAAAGAAGAAAAGCCCAGCTTCTTGAATTCTAAAAGAAAATTAACCAGTTGTAGAGTAGGACAGAGCGGAGTGAATGATCAGAAGTCAACTAATCCTTAACAGCTTTAAAAACACAAGAGAATTAATTTAAAAATTAGTTTATTGATACAGGTTTCAAAATACTGATAAGTTTCATTTCAGTATTACAACAAACATTTGAAATTTTTCTTCTCATACCTGACTTCCAGTGGATTAAAATGTCTGGCAGAAAGAGATAGAGAGAGAAGGAGTTCTTTTTCTGCTCAAAAACATGAAGTTGTGAGAAGGAGATTTAAATTTCACCTTTCAAAAGTTTCAGCAATTTTCTTTTTTCATATGGATACATATAATCTTTCAGCTGTTCTTCATAATGAAAAAAAGCTTATGGAATGTTATGTTTCCCTGTTTTTGAAGCCAAATACATCACAGTAATAGGCTTAGTCTGGGAGCAGTGTGTAGGATGGAGAGGTATTGTGAAGCTGTGCTTTAACCTAAATCCTCAGTGACATTCCACCCTGCTACTGACCATATTCCCTACTAAATCACCTTATACACTTCTGAAGACCCCACAGATAGGTTCTTTAGAATCCTTCATGTATCAAATGTGGCAGAACAAAATTGTAAAGAGTAGAGTAAAAGGAAATGTTAGAGTGTATTTTTTCATATCCACACTCTTTGTTTCACATGCGACAGTTACAGTTTTTTTACACTGAATTTATGTCTTTCCTGACAAATTCAAAAAGAAAGGACAAACATACTTTCAACTGTTAAAAACAAGATAGAATTCATCACAATAAGATACATTTTAAGTCTGATGTGGTTAAGACAATTCAGATCTCGAACTTCTATTTTGTTTTTTCATATCTCTAGATTACTGGCTTACAAGACAACAATGTGAAGATGGACAAACTGACTTTTCAGGTAGACATTTTACCTACTTAACCATCTCTTTGAATTCTGGCAAGGTAGCCATTTTTAAGGCTGTATATATCTGTCTTTGAGTATTTTCTCCAACAAGGATACTGAAGAAAAACTTGTTTGTTGAAAGTTTTTCTGCTTCATGGACTAACTGTTATGTTCTGACCAGAAAAATGCAGTTTATGGATCAGGGTTAGGTACTCTGGATCTAATTCTTTCAAGATTTGGGTGGTTCATAGGGTCTGTGGATACCATTATGGTACTAGGATAGTAGTGGCACTGAAGAAAGTCATGGCCTCAGTCCTGGGGCCGTTTTGCTGATACTGCAGAGAGTATAAGAAAATATTCTGTTTTGTGGGGGGAAAAAAAAAAAGTTGTCATCTTGTTGGGATTCTCATCGCCAGATTTGTCTGGATGTTTGTATACTGGCTCAGTCCTTCCTCTGACACTGACAAGAATGCAGGTGGCGATCCTGCCATGTATTTTATTCCACACCTTGGAAGTAAGAATGAGGGAGATACAGATGTTTATCTTCTTTTCTGTCTGGAAATATCCAGGCATCGTAAATAGTGTATGAGTAATGATTGTTACTTTACCCATTTTCTATTTAATCTTTTCTCATAAGCATAGGCCCTTCGCTGACCTTTGAGAGAGAGGAGGAGTGAGTGGATGAGCCTGTTACGAGTAATGTCACCTAAGAAAGGCACAGCAATGTTTTTGTCCCTTCTGCCCTGAACAGAGCCATGACTAACTTAGGCTTATTTTCATTCACTGTGCTTTATCTAATCATCCTTACCAAATCTGTATTCCTACCTAAAGAAGGTGGAGGAATAAGTAATTTGTGAATCTTAGTAGAGTTTAGACCTATTTATTCCACATCTATGGACATGTCCAGAATCATCTGTCAAATGCCTTTAAGAGGTGATTACAGCACAGCAGCCCATATGTTTTAATCATCCCCCAGGATGGACGGTAATTGCAGGGGAATTTGTACATCTATATTTTTCACTTGAAACCCAATGTGGTGACTGAACCTCTTGGCTTCCTCTAATTCAATTGGCAAAGCTGATCCTACACTGTACGTGTCTACAAAATTACACTATCCATGTACTGCTGTGATACTTCTTGTTCTTTTTTAGCTTATTTTAAAAGCATTCCATTTAACTAAGTCACTTGCTCTCTCAAACACTGAATAATTATTAACTTGATATTTTCACTGTAAGCCAGTGGAATCATTACTTACATAGAGATTTCTCACCATCTCTACAGGCAGTTCTGTCAGTCATGATATTAACAGGCAAGGATACCTTCTTTTCATCAAATTGGGGATCATTTCTCTTCTCCCCTTTCTCTTCTAATACAAAAAGGAATTTATTTGCAACCCTAGATTGACATATTTCACATCTGTCATCAATTATTATAGGCATAGAGAGTAAAGATTGATATGTACTGTATAGTACTATAGATTACTTTAAAGGAATTCTGCTTCCACTGGAGCAGCAATTTGGTTGTACTTTTAGCATTTAATCCTTCTCTTGTAATTACAGCCTTTCCATGCTTTAGAGTTAAAAAAATGTTTTATAACTATCTACAGAGACCACTTCAGGAGGGCAAATTAATCCACTGTAGCTAAAGATCCAGATTCACTGAAAACAATGAATTTGATAGACCCACTCAATGATCCACTTGCCACATATCAACTGCTGTTGTCCTCACTTTGTGCACAATAGGTCCACTGAGGGGAAAATGAATCACTGGTGTTCTGAGAGTGGATAATCAGGCTCTGGAAGTTTGTGAATAAGCTATAACAATAATACTATTTCCTAAAAAGAATGTACATAAATAGGCATGTGAATAGAATGCATACGCGTGTCTCTGCTTTATGCATGTGGTTTGTGTGTGCTGTGATTAACTCCTCCATCTTGGAGTACATTATTTATTTTTAAATGAATCTGAGGAGTACTTTAGGTTTCTGACTTACTATATATCTTAGAACCATATAGTGACATATGTAATTCATCACAAAGTTTAAAAACTTTGTCTTTTTTTTTTTTTCATAGAGATCTGGTTAGTATATTTGTGAATTGATACAGCAGAACATTTGCTTTGAAGATTTTCTGAAAAAAAAAAAAAAAAGATAATGCCTTAAGTCTACCAGTTAGCATATTGGGTCAAAGTCATACTGACGGGCCTGATCAGGAATCTACTGTAGGATTTACTCTACTATTGGCTTTACGTGTCTTTGGAACATATCCATGCCTTGATTGCGAATATATATATACAAAGAATAAATCTGGCTCAAGTCACATAAACTGTTTAGAACAAACTGTTGGTTTAGAATTTTTCTATTATTACTACTGGTATTGCTTACAGGATTTCTACTTATTTCAAAAAGCACAGTTTACACTTCCTGGATTTTCGTATATTCATTTATCCTTCACATTGCTTATGTAGGACAATTACTTTCCTGTTTATCTTTCATTTAAAAATAAATAAATAAACAAATAAACTGAACATTCATCTTTAACCAAAAGGTTGATTAATAATTTGCTTTTTACTCAAAATATATTTACATGAATGCTGAGTAATATGATTAAGTCTACGTTTGTACATCATGCACTTAGTCTTCAAGCTGAGCTGCTTTTCATTTTCATAATCTTCTGATACATTCTTTCTGTTTGAACACAGAAACAGAAACACAAGACAATTATAATATTTCTGGCAGTATTTCCAGACCAACTGGGATATGAATGCCCAGATGCTATTTCCCTCAAGCCCACCGTTTGAGAAAACTCTAAAATGTATGTACAAATGCTTTATTAAAAGCAATAGGAACAAATCCGTATTTTTCCAGTATCAATGTTTTTGTTCTGTGGAAAAGTACTCAGTGAATCTTGCCCTTTCTTTTAAACTAGTACTGGTTTCTTTTGTGATTGAAAATCTTCAACAGAACTGTCCACCAATCTAAAATGACATTGGTGCTATGGAGAAAGCTGCTTTAATAAGTTAGAACAAACTCAATACTTTTATTCTCCTGCATGAACATTTTAACACTGTCACACAAGTTAGCTTTAACATACTGGAATGTATGCGTTAAACTTCAAATACAAGCTTCTTTATTCCACAGTCTGTCTTCTCGGTCACAGCGTGGTTCTCTTACTTTTTGTTTCGGGATAGTGACATTACAGTGCAGGCAAGTTATGCAAGTGACTTCCAGGTCTCAGGACATTGCTGGGAAGTCTGATCTCCATGTGATCACTGATGAATCTATTTCCATTTCTTCATTTTGGCAGAGTTATATAGGTTCTTGAGATGAACAGCCATTACATCTGGTTTGCAATACATCTTTCTAACCCACATATTCCCCTAAGAGAAGAGAAACTGGTAATGATGGAAGATTAGCATCTGTGAACAAAAAGTGTCATGCCCAGTACTATGGACATCACATCTGAGCTTCCATGCAGCTCTAATCACTTGATACTTGTTGAACAGTCTTATATTTGTTGCATATAAAAGACATCCAGGCAAGGACTTTGTTACAGCAGAGGTTGTAAATAATATATGACTGTTTCAAATATGCCCCTGAGGATCTTCTGTTTAGCATCTGGCCTTCATCCACCCTTAGATGCTCAGCCAACCAGAACCAAATACAGAATTCATCTCCTTATTATCAGCTTTCTCAAGTGTTGGAACTCAAATGATCATACACAGGGCAAAGGTGCATAAGAAAAGGTTTTTTTTTGCACATTGCAAAGTGGATTAACTAAAGCATACTGTTGAACACAGAAGAAAACCTTAGTTGTTGAAATTAGAAGCGATTAATAGAAGTAAGAAAGTGATCTTTTTCAAACTCAACACATTTTCCTGAAAATAACTATAAGGCTAAAGTTATGAATCATACTTTATGCCATGGGAAAATTCTGGCCACACTCAGATCTTTTTGTGTCACATTTTAGAAGATGATAATCTGAAAAGAAAATGAACAAAAAAGATTATGATTGGATGAAATCTTGAAGAGAAAAAGCCTATTTCTTTGTTAGACATATTTGCATTGTTCATTTAAGACTTGAAAAGTATGTGCCTTTAGTAATTTTTGTATTCTTTGTAAAAGAAATGTAAAATTAAAACACTGAAACATGAAATTTAGAATATATTTTAAAGAGAAGTTTTAAATCTACAATATGACTGTTCAAGAAATACTGAGGCTAACTTTCTAAGTACTATAAATATTAAACTTTTTTTAAAAGAAATTCCTCACTTTCTGATGTCATCCAGGTGTTGAATAAATAATCTCCTAAATCTTGTGCTTGCTGTAATTTTTAATTAAATTTATTTTCATTTAAATTATTATCAGTGATAACGTAGGCATAACTTATTCTTCACAGTAGTGAACTGCTGCTAGTATGAATTGAAGGAAACTTAGAAACTTTTATGACTTCCAGAATGAAAAATAGTCTGATGAAATATGAAATAAAGGTAAGACATTACCTAGAGAAGATATGTGATTCCTTTCCAGCCCTATGAATTTATAAGCCTAAGGACCACATCTCTTCTGCTTATCCTGCTTATATTTGTTTTGGCCATGAAAAATGCTCTATTTTTACATATCATCTTGGCAGAAATGAAAAATAGTACCCAAAATGGATCCAAGGGAGAAACCATAGGATGAACAATTCTAATAGAACACATGGATTAAAGAAATACATCCAAAAGGAAGAGAAAGCATTGTTGTATTAGAAGTGGTAAAGCGGTATAAAAAAAAGATAAAAAATTACAAAATATTTAGATGCTGGGTGTGGCTTCAGACTGTGTTCAGTTTTATTGTTCAGTAACATTTGTGAATAATCTGAGATTTTGTGTTCCAGTGAATGTTTTCAGACAAGCAGACTTGAAATTTGTAAGGCGTGATTCTGTCTGAAAATGCGTTCCAGCAAACAGAACTAAAATTTGTTATGGGTGGAGAAACTGTAGAGCTTTGTTCTTCCAGTTGAGGAACAGAATCAAAATCCTGTGGTGTGGCACTTAGAAGGTAGATACCAAGGACATCACTCAGAGGATGGCTATGTACAAATAATTGAGTCTTAAGTTCAAATACACAAACAAGAAGAGCAATGGCTCAGTAACTTTGATTGTCTAACTTCTTTGTAATAACAATTTCTGGTTATTAATAAATTAATGCTAAATGCACATCATGTGAATTTTCTTATCTCTTAGTACCCAGTCACTACAACCCTGCAAAAAGCATAATGCTTTCATTGACTAAACTATTTCCTATATATAAAAATAACTGTCAGCTCTTAGAAGCATATCTGTTATAATTCACTTCAGAAACTTTAGAGAAGATGATGCCAATGTAGTTAATAAAAACTAGAAAACTTAAAAAAAAAATGTTAGTGTATATATGTAGACATAGATAGATAAAACATCTCAATTATATAGAGATAAATTTAAATTGAGGAATTTACATACATGACCTATAATTCTTAATACATTTTTTAAAAATCTCTGAAAACTAATGAATACCAGTATCTTTAAATGGAAGCATCACGGGGGATAACTAGCATTATGTCAGAATAATATCATTAATGTTAAAAGCAAAGAAAGGACATCATGAAGCAAAAGTAACTTGCTTTATTTGTCACTTAAACTTGCAGGTGATTTAATAAATAATGATTTTTAATCTTTCTTTCATTCTAGAGCATAAAATTTTTATTCTTTTTGAGACCTGGTGAGGGATGAAATGCTTGCCACAGTGCTGGTCCCTGCAGATTGGGAATCAGGGCCAAAACTGGGATTGCCTAAGGAAAGTAAATTTGAGGATGTCTGTTTTAGAAATGTTCTATTAAAAACAGGATTTTTCAATTCAGTCCAGTCAGCTGGCATGGGGAGGAGGGTTTTCTGTTCACACTCCCTTTTGAAGTATTTTCTGTCCCAGTATATATATTTTTTTCTTGCTTTTGATGTCTAGATTCATGACTCCTTCCATTCCTGAGGAAATAGACAATATTTTTACCCCTGCTGGAGAATTCATTGAGGTCCAGGATTTCACTAGTCTGGATAGGAAAGTAAGTCTACTTCTAATCTATGTTTCTGTGATTGACTATGTTTCTCACATGGCTGAAAAAATCTACATTTTTAGAGAAAAAAATTGTGAAGGTAAGATTTCAGTAATAGGTAATATCATATCTATTAGAGAAAATGTTGAAAAGTCTCTTGTTTATGTGTTGGCATTTGTGGCCCACCAGCACTCTTTCTATGAGAAGTTAACTCCTTGAACAAGACCTGATAAAAGATCAAAATGTTTGTTTACAGGAAAAGAGGAAGAATCTGTAAGTGTGATTTACAAATATTTTGCATTCTAAGTAGTCAGCGATATGGTTCTCGAACTGTTTCATAGTAAAAAGAAAGTGGGAGTAAAACCATAGAAAAGACAGTCTCGTGATAATTGTCAAAAGATGTAAATCTACTAGGTGACCTAAAAAAACCAGCTAAGATTCTGTTCATTGTTTCCATAGGCATTCAATTCTATCAATCGTGAGATGTCAGAAAGATTTCCTCTCTTGGCACAGCTTCTTTTAATCATTATGCAAGTATACCCATGGATCTGTGTTTCTAGATACATCTGGAAATTCAACATTCTGAAAAAGGACCAATGGAGATGTATTCATGGTTATGCTGTTTGATGATACTTAGGACAACAGAATTTTAGGGAAAAGGGTGAAATATACATGTAAGTCTAAATGTGCAAACAGTAATAGGTAATTTGATGTCATAATATTAATGCTACAAGTAACTGTTTAACAGAATTCAACATTTGAACAGGTGAATGAAAATATCTAAATTTAGATAGTGGGGTATGTTGTAAGTTTCTTAATAAATGGAGTCAATTGTCAAAGCAAATGAGAATTGCTTATTCTGATCTCTTTACATTACTTTTTACATCTTTGCCATTGGTCATACTGTAAAAAATAAAGTTCACATTTTAAAACTCTAAATGACTGCCTAAATTGCTTCTTCAAGAAAGTAGAAGCAATAAATGTTTCACAGAAGCAGTGGAAGGTAAACATGATGATGACTTAATGTTTCAGTGTTTACTTCTGTAGAGATTCTATTTGCCAAAACAGTCTGTGGTGGCTTTTTTTCAGATGATGTTATTAAATCCTTAAAATACGGGTGGAAATGCAGAACAGCTGGAAACAGAGCATATTTATAAATGGAGGAAGATACAACAATGGAATATGTGTAAGTATATTTTAAAAAAAACATTGGGAAACACATGGTTTTCACTGTTGCAGATAAGAAGCAGTAGTTGGTTTCTGGCAAGTGCCCAAAAAGTAGATGCTGTAGTTAGAGTGGTGTACACCTTAAGTTTGTTTAAGGTGGAAGGGCTACCTTTCAATTTGAATACATGATCATGACAGTGCCCATTGGGTCTTTTGAGAGGGAAACTTCCAAACACTATTTTCTGTTGATGCTTATTTTTGGTATCCAATTTTTTTTTTTTTTTTTAATCTGAATCTTGCCATCAGTACGGTTTCTTTGAAAGACATCTGCATTTCCTGTTAGACCTGGTTACTGTTAGAACAGCCTCTTCTACAGTGTTTAATTTGTCTCCTCCTTTCACGCTTTGGTCCACCTGTCAAAAATGATGAAATTAAATAAGCATTCCTCAGACATCATTGTACTGACTCTGACTGGTTATGCTATAGTTGATATTTTTTCCTTTAGGAATGCCTGAATATAGTCTCAGCTTGTTTTGGAATGAGACAAAGGTTTTCTTAATGATAAGGCATGGATTTATAGAAATTCCCTTTTTTTCTTACAAAAAAAGTTGTAACAAGCCAAAGAAAACATTAACAGGTCTCAAGCATAGCATAAGTGTTCTTTAACATGGTACAGGTTCATGGATAGCCTATGTACATATATCTACTTTCTCTCTCTCTCTCTCCCTATCTCTCTCACTCTCTCTCTCCACATACAGAGACACTTGATAGACAACAGAAAAATTGTTCATATGAGATTAACTGATCTCATTTGATTAATAAAGTCGAACTCCTTGCAAAGAGAAGGAATGTAATATATAGCTGTGAATGTTTTGTGGTTAGGCTAGTTTAACTGAGATTTCTGAGTTTCCTGTCTAATAGGAGCAGGGAGGCACAGCTGGAGTCTTGTCTTGGGTTGGATCCAACCTAATTCTCACAGGAAGCCTGGATAATGGTTTTGATCTACTGCCTCAGACCAGAGCTTCACTTCAGAATTCATTGCAGCTTGCAAAAGGGCAAGGTTAGCTGAGCTAACTTGACTGGCACAGTACATGCTCAAGGTTTTCACCATGTCAGTTCAATTAAATGTTCATTTTCATATAAAATAAAAACTCTAAGAAAAGGTCTCACATTATTTCAGAACTGTAATATTTAATTGCTTTTTGCAATCTGCCTTCAGAACTAGCCTGTAGTATCTGGCTTACAGAAACAAAATAAGGTAATATTTCTGCGTATCAAGATGTGTATAACTGTGTTCAGAATTTGGCTTTCATCATACAAAGCTTTTGAAATCTTTAGCAGGTCATGGATATAAATAAAATAGTCAAGTGTAAGTCCACAATTGTTTTGGAGAAAGGAGTGGATAAAATTGGTGAAAATTCATACAGAATTTCAAATGTACTTCCACATAAAAGAAATGAAACCCACAACCCACATGCTAATTTAAATTTTAGTGGATTTTGCTTGAGAGACTGTTCTGCCTCTCTCATTCTCTTTATCTCACCCGCAAATGACAAAGTGTTGTCTACTAATCTTTGCTGGGGGCTAAAGAGAGGACATCTATCTTACATTTGCATAAAATCTTCTCCTGCAATGAGTGGTTCTTCTGTGCCTAAAACAATACTAGCTGAAATCCTTCAACCAGTGGTCCTATGAAACTGGTGGTAAACAGATTGGCCCTTTGAAGAAGGCCAGCACATGTGATGACTTCATTGGCTCTTGTGAAAGAAGCAGGGAATTGCTTGATATACTGCACACACCAAATCTCTGACAAGTCAAATGAAATCATCTAATCACTGTATGATTTTAAAGGCATTCTATCAAAATGGGCAATGTGAAGTACTAATTAAATACATCTAGTAGAAAAGACACATATGCAGTAAGATACTTGGTCCAGTGTATACTAAAAACTGAGATCTATAAAATGTTTAAATTATAAAAGACAGAGAGAACTTTTCTCAATGTCCCAAAGCAAAACACAAATTACAGGGCAAGAAAACCTGCAAAGCAATGCTGAGGGAAAAAAGTTTTATTTTCATCATAATCCTGCAATGATTTCTGATGACTACTAATTAATTGAGTTAAATATTTCTGAGGTGTGTGAAAATGTGCTGAAAATTCCATTTTTATTTGTACTACTTTAGACACATAGGCCTTTGTGCACAAATGTACTCATCCTCAACAGCAGACTTAAATTTATGTATGTTGTTAATAGGAACACAATGTGATACAGAAATCTAAAGAGCTACCAAAGCTAGGAAGATAATTTTTCACAAAACCCTACAAATGTTTATGAAGACAGTTGGGCTTTTTGAGTCTAACTCTTAATGTGAAACTTGTTTTTTTTTACCTCTGTACTGCTCCACCTTGGACTTCATCTTGGCCTATCATTTGTGGTTAGAGAATTAAAAACTCTCATTTTACAAAAAGAAGGTGCAAAATATTTGGTCCATTTCTGTCTTGTTGCATCTGTATCCTTGTTCTGAAAATGCACAATGACCCTGAAATACATGAGGGGCAACAACAAAGGCGTGGGGGCCAAAGACAGGAATGGTAGCTTTTGAATGACATTCAGCAGAGACAACAGCTGGTAGATCACTGGGAGATGTTTGTGAGAGCCAAATGTTTCCAGCTGCTGACTGCTGCTGTCTTGATTCCTGGGACACAGTATTTTCTGGTTCCCACAAGCACGGAAAGAGAAAAAATGTAATGTTCCAAACAACTCTGAGAAGATAGTTGAATTGTGCTAATACATTTGTGGGTTAGGGAGAAAATTCTGCTTTCTTCCTGTTGAAACTGCTTCTCTTTGCATGAATAGACTTGAGCTTCCCAGTCCGTGCCTCCACTGCATCTCCCAGTCTGTGCCTCCACTGCATCATTCATACACAAAAATGTGCTCCAGATCAAGCCATAAGCACATACCGACATTTCTGTCCTGTTAAATCAACTAAAGTGCATGATATGGAGCTCAGGCTGGCTGTGTGCTTTCGTCCTAGCTCCTTGCTGAGTACATGACCAGATGATCCCCGATACAGCTTAAATCCTCTGAGTGCTAAGTTAGCCTGAACGAATCCAGACCTCCTGGAATGCTCTCCATGCTCTGTAACCATGCAGTGTGTGACCTAACTGTACTCATTTAAACAAAGACAAATAAGATATTTGCTAGGTCCCAGAAAAAGTACATTCATAAATGATGTTAGTATAGAAGTTAGGATATTTACTTTAGAGGTAGGGAAGGCAAGGGAAGATGGAAACACACTGACCCAGTCCAGTACTAATCTGTAAAATATTTGTAGAAGCAAAATCCATTGGTCTTTTGTTCCCACAAACAGGGATGAGAAAACAGTAAAGTTTTATTTAATATCTACTTTTAAAATGCAAAAATATAGTGGGTTTTGTTGTTGTTGTTGTTGTTATTCTGGTGATAAATTAATTGCCTATGTATATATATGTATGTTTAATGATACACTCTAAAAGGCATACGTGTTTATTAGTATGCACTATGTTTGGAGGGGGTACAGAAGAGGGCCATGAAGATAACCAAAGGGCTGGAGTATCTCCCATATAAGGAAAGGCTGAGAGTTGACTTCCAGTTTTTGTACAATGTCTATATTACTTGACAACAAATCTTAAATAGCTTGATTTCTTCCTGGTGGTGTAGTCTGTGAAGATATTTCATATTTCCATCACAATCATTCTAGCACTATTGTTATTTATTAGTTCTTCTGTCAAATTTTTGTTTTCCATGATTGCATAATTCTCCACAGCACTTCTTAAAGAGCTGACATTCATACTGACATCAGCTCCAAGGAGGTAAAGCAAATTCTCAGATCTAGCTCTTTTCTTACAGAGTTTTGAATGAGTTAGTTCCATTTTTCATGCTGTCATTTAATATTCCTATTTGAGACTGTGATGACAGAAATGTATCTTTTTATGCTTTTTATCTTTTCTAAGTAGATCTTGTGACTTGTGTTCATAAAAATTGAGTTAATTTTGTAGTTTTTAGTAGTAGTAGTTTCTATACTAAAGAAGTATCTAAAGCATTATCTATGCTTCTCTAAATATTCCTTCATCAAAATCACAAAATTTACTTAAAAATGAGTTCACTCACATAGTATGAATAATATTTCTTGATTTTGATATAAATTTCTCATTCTTTCTCTCCAATTCTTCCTTCTATAGGTAAAATCATAGAATGGTTTAGGTTGGAAGGGACCTTTAAGATCATCTAGTTCCAAACCCCTGCCCCCCCCAGTTATAGGCAGGGACGCCTCCCTCTAGACCAGGTTGTTCACAGCCCCATCCAGCCTGGCCTTCAACACATTCATGGTGGGGGAATTCACAACCTTTCTGGGCAGCCTGTTCCAGCGTCTCACCATGCTGGCAGTAAACAATTTCTACTTAATATGTTGTCATTTCAGATGAGGCCCTAGAAAGCTGACCAAGTTTAAATAAAAAATAAAAATAAAAATAAAAATAAAAATAAAAATAAAAATAAAAATAAAAATAAAAATAAAAATAAAAATAAAAATAAAAATAAAAATAAAAATAAAAATAAAAATAAAAATAAAACATAATAATAAAAATAAAACATAATAATAATAATAATAATAATAATAATAATAAAAACAGAAGTAAATGAACTAACAGAAAACCCCAAAGATTCAAAAGAAAAGTTACCATGAGAAACATGATGTTAAACAAAGAAGTTTCTAAACAGCAAATTTTTAGTAAAGATGTGGCATCTCATAGTAACGTGCTTGACTTCCTAGAAACAAACCAAAATGCTGTAGACAACAGTTTCTTTCAAAACACCTGGTTCTGTCACATCTTACTAGATAAGATAGTATACACCTCTTATTAAGTAGATTTGAATTTACTAAAATTAATGTCAAAAAAGATGCTGTGATCAGAATTTTCTGAGATAAATAAAGTCTGTGATTAGTCTTGTTTAACATTCTTGTAGCAAATTTTGGTAGAGAATAATTGTACTACCACAAAAGAGAAAAAAAGATAACTAGCAGTTTGGTTTTTGAAAAAAAAACAAAAAACAAAAAACCACAACAGAAGTGAAGGAAATAGTACAAATCGAAGTGTGTTGGACTAGATGGTCTTGCAGGTCGTTTCCAACTTTGTGATTCTATGTTTTGCCTATTTCTCTACAAAACAACCAAAGTAAATGTGAGAAAGTTTACTAGTATGACCAGGGGAATGAAAACTTACTGTATAGAAAGAACTTAAGGTACACCTTGTTTGTTCTGATGTGTTCAGCCTGGTGGGTGAAAAGCAGTACATTTGGGAATAAAGATTTCTGGTTTGGAATACTATTCATCCAGACGTGTAATTTTTTCTGTTGACTTCCATCTCAGCTAAACATTTCTGAAACTTTCTGTGAATTGTAAGTTATAAGAAGTTGTGCTCAAGGAACACTATATAGAAAATGCTTCAGAATAAAATAGCTCCCCAGATCCTACAGCTGCTTTGTGTTACTGACATTTGTGACAGCTTCCTGAATACCAGGAGCACCCAAGAGCAGAATCTCTGTAGTCCTGAGCTCTTGCTGACTTTTGTGAGCTGAACTCTTGTGACTTTTGATTGCTTGGGGCAGCAACAGGAACAGCAAAAGAAGCAAAGCACCAGCTGAAACTCAAATCCGATGCTTTCCTGGCACAGATAAACTCAGCTAATCACAGAACTCCATAGCTGGGAACCTGCTTTTTGTCTGTTTATGGTCATTATCTCTGAAAATGAGAACCTGAAAATCTACAGAACCTGGTACACAGATAGATAAAATTCTAAGGTCTGTCAGAAGAAAGATTTAGAGATAAACAAATTTGTATTTTTTAATTATTCCTATCAATATTATACTGAAGGATGTGTTAGGGTACATGTCAATAGCCACCTAACCATTGGAGAAAATAAATGATGAAAGAACCTTTCCATAAGCAAAAAGAATTAATATCAAGTTGAAAATAGAAAGTGGTACAGGTTAATTGTACGAGGGCTGCTCCAAATTTGATGTCTCCTATTTTATGATGTTGGCTGTATGGAAACAGGGATTTAACCTTCCCACCAATATCGCATTACATTTTGTTTCTGTACAACAAATGGCAGTAGAGGGGCAGTCTGACAGAATGGTGTCAGACATGGAAGTGTGGGTGAAGTAAATGTGTGGAACTTAATACCTCCATGCAGAAAAAAATGGCACTTGTTGGCATTCATCAAACCTTCCTGAACATTGATGGAGACCAAACAGTGGATTTCAGTACAGGCTTAGGGTGGTGCTTTTCAACAATGGTGACAGCAACAGTGGGTAACCTCTGCAGAAGGTTATGAGTGCACCATGCAGGCTTTTGTTTGTTGGGATAATGCATAGCTAACGATGTCTGTTGAAAAAGTGTTTTGTAGCTAAGAATTTGTTCTATCAAAAACTGTTTTTGTGCTCTTTGTAGCTGTTCTAGTTTCCATGAAAATAAACAGGAGACATTACTTTTGGAGCAACCAATGTCTATCACTTTAGAACCTTTTCTATCTATGATTTCATAAATATTTAGTTTTCATAATTTGGAGTAGAGTAGCTGTAAGAGAGACACAGAAAGCAACTCTTCCCTGGGAGACACAAATCCTAATACTCGGTAAGGTACAATTTCAATTCACTTTAGGAAGAGTATAACTGAACTAAGGAGAGAGAAGTCCCTAGATGATTAGCTGGGGAGGAAAGAGGGCTGTAAAACTACTGTGTTTATTAGTGTTTTTCTTAAACTCAGTGTAAATGTTTATGAACATTTATTCTCAGAACAGACACTATAGGGCACATTTTAGAGTTAGAACTGAGACAAACAGCGTTGCTCAAGTTCAAATTTCCCTAGGCAGAATTTCAGTTGACTAGGAGAAATCAGTTTCTCAAACATAAATCAGATATGGATTTTAGTATCAAGCTTTTCATCTTTCCAGCTCCAGCGTCACACTAAAGTCATGTAAAATATGAATCAGAACTTTGTACAAAATCCTTTAATATATACAGTTTGCAGTTTTGAGATGTTTGCCTTTATACATAACATATATTGGTTCATTAAGATTTTGCCTGGGTTCATTTTACTCTTCTAAACAAAAACGTCTGATTTGCTTCACCAAATCTGAATTTTATTTTGGAGCAATGCAAACCAAAGATCAAAGACGTACTGCAGACTTTTAAAAACTATTGGACTGACTGGTAAAATGGTAAGAAAATCTGATACAAACCAAGAAAAAGTTCTGTGGAGTGCATTATTTTTTTGGTAAGAGATCCACAGTGCTAAGAACCAAAATGTTTGAGTGTCTGCCAAGAAAAGTTGGAAGGGGAGGGAATTTTTCCAAGTCAGGAAGGATAGCTCAGGCTAGGAAGGCTATCACATCACTCTGGAGTAAGCAGATGACATGTGTGAGGCCTCAGTCCAGTAAAGCACTTAAGCGTGTGGGTACCCTTTTTGACAATGGCTGGCTAGTTACCTTCTTGATATACAAGTTAACTACTTGAACACTTTTTCCCCAAGACAATAACCTACAATTTTTTGCCACAAGTAGACTGAAGGCAGAAATCACAGACAGCTGCAGAATAAGACTTCCTTGTTGCTGTGGCTGAACAACACTCATAGTTATCTTTATGTTAGCATTTAAAACATTTAAAAGTCTAATACTATTTTATATTATCTGTTCTTGTTCATATTGCAAAAAGGCATAGAAATGGCTATACTCATTGTAAAAAATGTTATACTATGAAATGAGATGGAAGTTTTGTAAAAATAAAAGAAGACAATCCCCTTGACTCATAATGTAGGGAAATTTTTATAGCAATAAATAAAAACAGTGTCTACCAAATGTGACGCCAGTTTCAGCAGATACAGTAAGAGAAATCAAAACAAGCTTAAATGAAGTCTCTAAGGACTCTTTCAACTGAAAATAAATGGATGATGAGCACAGAGGAGTCCACAGTGTATAAAACAACAAATACTTCAAAACTGCTGACAGCAGGGCTGGACTGCTAAGGTGAAGAATGCTCAGGAAACTAAACAGCATAAACAAAAAGATGGTTTAAGTAATCAAGTGAGCCTACACATTGAGGACAACGCCATGTCATTTCAGCTTATGTCAGATAACCAGCCTGTGTTTAGTGTCATCTCAGAGGTGGTAAATCCTCCGAGCACTTTCAAGCCTAAAGTCACAAAGGCCACAAAGGAAAAAATGATTGACCGCATTAATACCCCGGGCAGCAAAAAATGAATTGATGGGAATGCAAGCACAAGTTCAGTAATTACTTTCCCCATTCAGAAGAAAATTGTTATTGTTTGGCTAAGATTTCAAACTGAAGATCACATTAGAAATATGTCATAAGGAATGCAAGCAGCAGAGTAATTTGACTGACTGTACAGACAGGAAACACAAAATCCTAGAAAAGATCGAAGACTGTAAAAGACAAAGTTAGAAAGAGTTTTGCAAGTCTTAGGTTAACACATTTTAGAAATACTTGTAACGCTAGAACCACTACTTAGATTAGTATTAGGAGGCACTGTAAATAAATAAAGCCCAAAGTGGAAACTGTGTTAGACAAAGACACACGTGCACACCCAGAAGTATCTGTATAAGGTGAATGCTGAGCAGATCCATAGTTTGAAGGCTATTTTGTTTAAAAGAGAGGTAGTAAAATGCCATCTTAGCTGTAATCTGTAGGTAAAAGCCTGTCAGCCAAGCAATTCACATCTTAGATCAAGAAATAAAAAAAAAAAAAAAAAAAAGCCTGGAAAGATTCTAAAGCAACAATATTTTTTTTCTGAGTACTTTTGACAATGAACATTTTGATTTATATTACTGAGCTCAGGAAAACATTCAAATTCCCACGTCTGGGTGCATGACCTGTTAGTACCATGTATTCAAAAGAAGGCAGGATATTGAAATGCCAGTCATCTTTCTGCTGCATGTTTGGGTGTTTTCTTTCTCCTTTAAAAAAAAAAAAAAAGTATAAAGGACACCTGGGTATATGAGCTTGCAGGAATCTCTGACATGCTCTGACAGATGTCTGAACTGAAAGACTAAGAGACCGAGACTCTGCTTTTCACTGCAGCGAATCCCAGCAGGTAAGTCTAGACAACATATTCTTTTTTCAACTGCACATTTTATTGCAACACAGGAGGAATTTGATCATTCTAGCAGTTCTACTTTATGTCCATGACTGTCCCGCTGGAAATCCAAGTGGAGGTTAAGGGGAAAAGGGGGCAAGGAGAAAGACTCATTTGCCATATATTTGGTTGCACTTTCCCAGAAGGAAAGTCATCTGAAGGAGCTCTTCTAGCAGGTCAATTATTTCTCACATATGTCTGAAAATGAGCTCTCTAGACTCACACAGAAATTTAAAACATGGTAATATGAGTTCACAATTAATTAGAATACTTTCTGGGAACCTGAAGCCTCTATTTCAACTTCTTTCTACCCCAGGTTCAGGTTCTCAGAGAAGTTGTAGGTAAAATTATTAACTCGTATGTATCTTCATTCCTGCATTAATGTGGGACATTTCTTCATGAAGGTTATGGTCTTCTGATGCTTGCCTTTTTGTTTTACTTAGATTTTCATTTGAATTTTTATATGGTGATTTCTTATCCAGCAGTGTGCTAGACGTTGATTTGAATATAAGTATATTCATAAAAGTCAAGTAATTTAAGAAGTACATTCCTGTGGCATCATGAGTTCATCTTGATTTCCCATGTGGAATTTTTTTTTCCTTTCTGTGTAATGCAGTTCAGCATTTTCAAAGTTTGCAATATTTCACAAGCAGGTCGAATCATTATTAAATTTAACTTGAGGTTTATTTGGGCACACTGAAGAGTCCTAGCCTATTCTGAAAGATGCTGAACATCTGTGCATGTGGCAACTTAATTTTAGGTTCTTTTCCAAGCTGGAATCTGGAATCCTAACAGGATGTGGGGGCACCACTGAGAATTTAGTTCAGAACATTTTCTTGCAGAGAGTCATATTAACCAGTGTGTTGTTTCTGCTCCCCTTATTCACATCATTTAGGGTGAGAGTCAGCCAAATGAGATTAAGGTGTAAAACAGAACACACACAGATCTCTGAGGAGTTGGATTTAATCATCCTTGTGGGTCCCTTCCAACTTGAGCTGTTCTGTGAGTCTTTGATCCTAGAGTTATGTTCTTCCAAACATTATAGTCTTCACCAAATGCTTCAATGAAATACTTGGAAATTGTTTGTAATATTGGCAGATATTTTTTCCTTTACTTCACTTTTGAAGCAACTGAGCCATTTTCAGTGTAACCTTTTATGAACTACAAAGAAACAAAATAAAAACATGAGTCCTGAATCAGAAGCAAAGGGCAAGCTGGAAAGTTTCAGCCAAAATAATTAGTAATAAATTACTTTTATCCCAAAGTAATAAAAACCTACGAATTGAGGCTTTTATTGAAAAGTGTTAAGTAATCTTATTTCAGACACTACTGGTTGATATGACTACAGAATAGTACACTCCACCATTACTGGATTAATTACTTGATGACTGCATACATAAATTTCTTCAGACTCTTTGTGCAGCTAATGTAGAAATAAGATTCCATGTCTGAAAAGTGTTCTAAACGGATAACAATTTATTAATAAATAATCAGCTACTATTCTAGCAAGTATAGGCCAGTTAGGTAGCTCATTTTTGAACTAGTGTGCAAACAAATCTTGGAAGTTAGCTCACTGTGATTTTAACAACCCAGTGGATTCTAGTGCTGTTCATATGAACCTTGTTCTTTAGACTTTTTATTGTAATTCTTTCCAACATTTTCAGTGGTTGGTTTTAACCTACTGTTCTTATACAAAGATCTGTCCTGTGATTTGAAAATGAATGTCAAACAAAATTACTTCTGCATGTTTCCTGAACTAAAAACAAGGAGGATAATCTGGACATGATAGTAATATGATAATTATAATTATTTTTGAGGAAGCCTCAAAAAGTATGTGCTACCTTCTATCTCAAAGCTCTTAAGTTTCAAAATCATCTTACCTTATCTTTACTGAAGAGTTATGGTCAAGGTGTGAGTATACCTGCTTAAGCATCAGCTGCAATGACTGGTCAAAATTTTTCCTTATTATTGACAATTTAATCTCACCAAATTCAATAAGATTATACCAAGTTAAAACAAATAAGTATTCACTCACTTCTTACAACAGCAATATATCTTCTGATGACTTCTGCATGTCTTGTCTGTTGCAGCATGTAGCCTTCCTTGTTATCTTTCTCAGCATGTCTTGCAGATCAGTACAAAAACAAAGGGAAAGGTTAAATAGGAAGTGCTGTATAAATATCCACAAACAGGCAAGGATTCTTGTGTTCAGCAGATAGTATTTCCCCCTTACTGTGCTAGATAGAGATTTTGGCTGTCTTGAAAACTGTTTTTGAGGAGCTTTGCATTTTTAGGATAAATATAGTGAGATCAAGAACATGATTAACTAGGAACTATATCAAGTGCAAGGTCTTGCATTGGGGGAGGAGCAATTCCAATCGCAAATACAGGTTGGGCGGGGAATGACTTGAGAGCATCCCTGAGGAGAAGGATTTGGATGTGTCAGTTGATGAAAGACTCAACACAAGCCAGCAGTGTGCACCTGCAGCCCAGAAGATGAACTGTATCCTGAGTTGCATCAAGAGAAGCATGACCAGCAGGTCAGGGAGGTGATTCTGTTCCTCTACTCTGCTCTTGTGAGAACCGTGTGTAGTACTGTGTCGAGTTCTGGAGCCCCCAGCACAAGAAGGACATGGAGCTGTTGGAGCAAATCAGAAAGACTATCAGAAGGCTGGAGCAGCTTCCCTATGGAGTCAGGCTGAGAGAGCTGAGGTTCTTCAGCCTAGAGAAGAGAAGGCTCCAGGGAGATGTTATAGTGGCCTTCCAGTACCTGAAGGGGGCCTACAGGAATGCTGGAGAGGGACTTGTTACATCAACAGGTAGCAACAGGATGAGTGTAAATGGCTTAAGCTGGAAGAGGGTAGATTTAGATTACATATTAAGAAGAAATTGTTTACTGTCAGGATGGTGAGACAGTGGAACAGACTGCTCAGAGATGTACTCAAGGCCAGGCTGGATGGGGGGCTTTGAGCAACCTGGTCTAGAGGGAGGTGTCTCTGCCTATAGTGGGGTTGGGCTAGACGATCTCACGGGTCCTTTCCAATGCAAACCATTCTATGATTCAGTGATTCTATAATATTGATACCATTTTAAAATACATATTTTTAAATTTGCAAAAGCTTTGAAGTGTGCTTCTCACCAGATCATTTGTGCCACTTCTAGCATCTTCTCTGAATCTTGCTGGCAGAACATAAGAGTCTTCCAGAGCTGAGAGTTTTCCTGAGATGATGATTAAAGCATTGCAATATTCGCTGTTTTCACTGCAGCATCTGCAACTCGACCATAGCTTTCAAAAATGCCAGAGTAGTTGAAAGGAATGAAGAGAGGCTATTCAAATTTATACTGGAAGATAATCTTTTTCTATGAAAGGCTTTGCCTTTGAAGCCTTTAAAGGGGAGTGCATGAAAGAAATATATATGTACATGTCTGTGCATATGTATACACAGAGAGAAGGCATATATATAAACATGAACATTACATACACATACCTAAATTAAAAGAGTATGCCATACAAATGCACAGGATATGCGCTTTTAAAGAAATGGAACATAAGTATAGAATATTGCCCCATATTTACAATTGACTTGATATAACTGCTTAATTCTGAGGTATCTATGTGGACATTTGTTCTGGATGAAGACAGAAAACAGAATATTATACTGTTAGCCGTGGTGAACAGTATGAAATCAGATTATTTTTAGAATAAATCACTAATGACCCAAGCTGTTATAAACTGGACATAAGCAACAGCATCTCACAGAATGGCCAGTGGGAATGGCACAGTCCACTTGCCTCTTGTTGAATGGGAGGCAGTGTTTAGTCATTTTGTTTTTCCTTTACTCTGGACCAGATCTTCACATTTCAATCTCTATTTAGTGAAATCTTGCAGTATATTTAGATTTATCAACTTCAATTTAATTACTTTTAATGAAAGAACATAGTAACGGTGTCTAAACCCAAGAAATTGTCAGTGTGACACAGTATGAGAAATCACTCTGGGATGCATTTTGCTCTAAGGGATGGTCTGACATCTATAATTAGTGTTAATTTTTGCTTTCTTCACTTTGGAGAAAATCCATGTAGTGCCAGAAAGCTCGATTCTAATCTTCAGTAATTGAATTTAGCTGATGGGATATGTCAACAAATATGAAGAAATATTCATCCAGGAAGGGCTCAAACAAATCTTTGTTCATCAAGTCTCCTATGATCGAGTTATTTGTTTCCTGTATTTTGTATTTAGGTAGTATATTTATGTGTTGCTTTGTTTTACATGAAGTTAATCAGAGAGATTAAAAAATACATCTTTGGGTCTCTTAGCTAGCAAACCCTAAGCCTCTTGGCGTTTCTGTGCCTGATTATGTAAAAAAGCCTGTTTTTTATTATTTTTTTTTAAATGAGCTGGGAATCTCTCTCAGCTTCACTGGCATTCTGTATGAATCACTTGGACTATTTTTATTCTAATAATAATTCTTTTTTAAAAGCTGAACTGGATAAACTGAAAACTCTTAAATGTTGCCTAATAGTTTAAGAATGGAACTGGAAGCTGTTAGAGGAAACTGTAACAGGATACATTTTGTTTTAAAGGCTTGGCTCCACATAGCTCAAATACGCACAAAATGAAGACTCAAATACCAAAAAAAAGTTCACAACAAAGAAAATTCATTAGTCTCCAAAATCTTTTATTTCACGACACATATTCAGACTCTCACCTCATGTCTCCTCTCTATTTAACTTTGCAACCCTTTAACCCTCTCTCTCAACATAAGAACAGATAATTTATGAGTCAAAGCACAATAATTAATGGAGCAGCATGACATACAGCATGACGTCCCAGGACCAGGAAGACCTTTGTTATAAGTGTGTATCTTACAGTGCTTCGCAGGGTACTCAAAATACCCACTAATGAGGGGAACACTGTTCTCATTATTGTTAGTTGCATTGCTATTAAATGCAGTTGTGTGTACAGTGTATTGAGATTACAAGGATATAGAACAATTTTTTTTGGTGCAAGTTTGAGAAAGATAGGGATACAGCCTAATTGAGGGCAAATCTTCAAGTCATCCACAACACAAGGAAAAATCTACATAAATTTCTCTGGCCTTTGAAAGCTGCTACTAATTCAGCTCAAATAGTTCCTTGTTTATAGTCTAGAGAATCTGAAATTAAGCTGTGTTTTGTGGAAAACAATGAGAACTTTTGTGAAAGATAACTTGTCTGAATAATATCTTTGGCTTTTGTAATTATTACATTTCTTCACTAGAATGATCATTAGGTGGTGCAGCTTTCATGCTATCAAGAGCATTGAACAAATGGTGCTTTGCACTGGGAGGTACTCGTTCATTATCATCCCAGTGAGGCAGACACTCTGCCAAGTATTGCTTAAAATGGCATGTGCTAAAACTAACACTATTAAGAGATGGTAACCTTTTAAGATAGGTAACCTTATCTCCCTTCTGATGCTGGAAACTCTGAGTTGTTCAGTGCTAATTTTGTCTCTAATTAGGGTGCAGCATGCTGTGTAGGTTCTGTCCTAGGAAGGGTTACCCCATTTTGGCCATTCTAGTTATGTTTTAGAATTAAACAACTCTATTCAATATTTTTTACAGTCAAATGAAAGGATGTTCATACAAGAACCACTTAATACTCTGTTACATAAAGGTAAGGCTGTGACAGTAGTAGACTATCACCAGAACAAATTGAGAACTGCTTGTGGGCTCCTCTGTTTCAGTTAATCAACTGCAGCCAAGGAATTTGCACAGCATAACACAGGCCAGAAAGACAACACTGTACATACAGCATGGTGTAGCATAGCACAGAACGAGATGCCTGATCCTGCTTAGGTTAACCATGATGTGGACCACAAACTTCTACACATAGAATGGTTTCCTGCTCAGTATCACTACATATGGTAATATATATACATATACTTATGTATGCTCCATGAAAGCATTCACAAGACTATATAGAAGGATGTACATCGAACAGCTTTGATATAACACAAAAATCTCATTATATTCTGGGAGATTTTTTATTTATTTTTTTTGTTTCCCAATTACTCACAGGACAAAGTCTGATGGAATGTTAAGGTAAGCTTAACTTATCACTACTGTTGGAAGAGGTGCTTCTGATTACATTCCAGATTGCTTTGTACTTTCTTTTTTGCTCATAGACTTTTTAATAGTTACCATTCCTAGATGAGCCAGTTCAGCTCTGCTTATCAGGCATAAAGTTACACAATTACAGATCTTGCTCTTCCCTCCCCCCCTCCCTTCCTGCATTAAACAAAATAGATGCTGTAAGCAATCTAGTGGAAAATTTCTGTTGGAACAGAGAAAGTACAACAGTGCATTATTTGGTAGTTGCAACCCATTAAATCAGGCCACCCGACCTTGCCTGGCTGCCTTGTAAGTAATCTTCTTGCCCACACAAACAACATGTTGCGTGACAGACAGGAGATCCAAAGATGATATGTATGAATTATTTTAATGACACGGGTTAATGTTACAGAATGTTAACATGCCTCTTACAGTTTTCTAGTGCTCAATCTATTGAGCATTTATGATAAAACCAAGAAAAACACCTACTTTTAAGCCAGAGCTTTAATGATTTATAACAATGGGAGTAAAGTTGACTGTGAGCCTCCTAAAGTGTTGTTACTTCAAGAGCTATTCAATATACATGTGATGCCAGGTGCTTTTTGCGTGATACAAAGCCCCATACGAGGCAACTGCATCTGACAGCACCACTTATTCTCTGAATTTTATAATCTGACTATCCATCTCATGTCATTCCACCCCTACATCTCTGAAAACTCATATTGTTGCATCCCATCTCCAGCCACCAGAAGTTCCCACTTGGTGATCTGGCCCACTAGACACCAAAAATGCATAAATACTTTGATACTGTGGCCAGCTCTGCTTAACAAATGGAGTCATGGAGGAGAAAGAAGTCATAGTTCAGTACTGCTGCCAACAGATACATTTCCTTTTATGGAGGCCCATTCAAACAAGTGCTTAGTAGGTGGTACACAGCTGCAGTCCAATGTCATAGCATCTTCTTCATCACATTACCCCAGGTGTTGGATGCATCACTCTCACCATTTCAAGAGTGACAGTGGATCTTGCCTGTGGGAAGAGAAGCATGAGAGGAATGTCCTCAATTATGATCCCCTCCCTCTATTGCATTCCATGTTTCTCTCTATTGCATCACCTCTGAAACCCAACATGATGAAAGAGTGCTCACAGAGAAGGTTAATATTTTGGGTTGCTCTTCATCCCTTCTAAGAATATTCTATTCTAGCAAAGTTATTAACAGTTTTTCTATTGTTCGGTGTTAGTGTTAGTGGAATGAACAAGCAGTAAAAGGTTTTCAGAGAAAAAATAGATTTTGTTAGAAACTGAGAGTAGCTGAAAAATCACATGACACTTTATAACACAGACATCAATCTTCAGCTTTATGCATCAATATAATGACATCTAACAACCCACTATTTCGACCCACTATTTCGACCATAACATGATAATTCTCAATGTTTCCTTCATGTGTTTCCTCACTGTTTGCAATGGATTCTGTCTTACTGTTTATATTTTCAAGGGAGCAATTTCTTCTGGGGATGATTAATGGACTGTTAATTGCTTTCTGAAAGACCTTAAACTGTATTTCATCACTTGCAATGCACTATGGTCAAGTGGCAAACAAGAGAGAGGGAATACTCTCTATTATATCACATGACTAACAATGAAGGTACAAGCCAGATGCGCATAGGTTTGGGGAAATTTTATATTGAGATAAGGTGAATGCTCATTTGAAAATTCATTTTCTGTTTATTGATAAATAAAATACAAGTTGGGCAAAATAAAAACCTAAAGGCCTGGCAGTTGTTTATGCTCTGTGCAGCTCTGTGAGTTGCCTGATGCTAGAACGCTTTATTAACTAAACTATTTGAAGAACAGAGGGATACTGCCTCTACACTACATGACTTATCCTTATATGTTAACTTACCTAGAACACTTTCTTGGATTCCTTTCAATTTTTTTTTTTTAATTATTATTTTTTTTTTTTATATTTGAGCCTGGCTGAAAAGGGAATAATTACCTCCATTATCTCTGTTGTATTCTTTCACAAAACCTTCCTTTTGATGGGATGTTTTGTTTGAAATAGTATCATCATTTGGACCACTCCTGTGTCTTCCTCACTGATTGTTTGCTATTTGTTTATTCAATTTCGGTCTACTGAATAAAATTCTTGAATTTGTAATTTTTGAATTAAATTAATCAATTTCCAGTCATTTCACTTATCTAAAATATCATTCTGAATCATAATCCTGTTTTCCGTGCTATAAATTCTTTAAGTTTTATGTTACCCACCTATTTTCAGAATGTATTCTCTATACCTGAGATTTTTAAATGAAAATTTGGAACTCTACTGGTCCATAAAAAAACAACCTGGTCTGGACTCAGTTGACATGTTCTCATAACTCACAACCCATTATTCATGACTCCTCTTTAAATGTTTTGAAAATATCTGTTCTCTCACTTAATAACAGATAAATCATATTTCCTTAGTTTAGAGATGAGAGCATCCTGTCTGACTGTCAAACATTTTGTTTAATATTTCAATCCTCTCTTCCCATTCTCTGAGATAATTACTTTTATGAAAAGGTAACTAGTTTGCTTTGACATAAGTTGTGGTGCAAACTTGCAGAACAGCTGCTTCCTATCACGGAGTTATTCTACAGATGCTCTTAGATTGTTTAGTAATGAATTAAACAAAATACTTCTCCTGATACCAGAGTTCAGCTGTTTTATGTTTTCTCAACTACGGCATTAGTATTTTTTTCAGTTCTCTTGTGCCTCACTTGGCCTTCATGAGCTTTTGAAGATAATCACTAAAATATGTAAGTGAACTGGCTAGTGTTTTAGGGATCTTATCAGATCTTGATGGTATGAACAATGAACACTGTATTTAATTCCTTTTTTTCTTTTCTTTTCTTTTTTTTAATTTTTCTGCTTTTCTGGCCTATGTTCCCACCTTGGCTTATATTGCTTGTAAGTAGTACTAGGGATGTGGTCAAAATAAACCTCTTTTTGTGATGGTCAAAGCAACAAATTGTATATAAAACTCCGATTACAATTTATAATCAACACAGCTGTAATGAAACATCTTGTTACTCTGTTTCTCCAAAGAAGATGTCAAGTAAATCTTTTTTTAATCCATTTTCAAATCAAAAAAAGGATTTTTTTTATTCCCCACCCCCTTCCCCCAAGGAAACTATGCAGGACTTACTTTGATTAATCAAGTAAAAATTGTGAAAACCTTCTCAAATCAAGAGCAACAACTCAATTTCCCATCACCTCTCAAAACGGAAAAGAAATGATCTTCACTGGGCTTGAATGCATGGCTCCTGCTTGTTCTGAAAGATGACTGAGGGATTCTGAATAAAAAATTAGTGAAGCGTAATGTTCTCAAAGTAATGTGAATTTTTCATTGATTTATTTAATGTCTTCATATAATTATGGAAATATCAGAAGAAATTATGATTTATATTCATAGTCTTATGACTACCTTCATTTAATGAATATTTTAACATACGGAATGACATCCAGACTTAGGCCTAAAAGCAGCAGAATATACAGACATACACTGCCTGTGTGTGAATGTGAAACATATTCATCTGATATTTGTTAAGCTGTAGTGATATTTCTTTTGGAAGAGAATTGTGTTTTGTAGGCCTCTCACTGGTAATATGCATTCATGAAAGGTTAAAGGTAAACATAATGGAAATCATAACACATTAAAAAATGTGACATCCAATTCTGAGGGAATTTTGCAAGCATGCAGGTCTTGACCTGAAAAAAGAATTCTAAAGCCAAATCTTTCAATTTTTTATGCCTGCAAAGCTTCCACTGGCAGCAAACTCTGGATTCGTGAATCGCACATTATCAGATGCTTCATTTCATCCCAACTGATGAAACATTTGATTTTAGGGTGGTTTTTTTTTTTTTTTTTTATAAATGCAAGTGCCTGATTTTGATCAAATGTTACCATGAGAACTTCAGTGCCTCTAAAAGATATATTATCATCAAAAATTATATTGCCATTTTACAAGAACTACTATAAAATAAAGTTTAAAAATTAAGTAGAGTAACTAAAGGCACACCTAATCTGTGACACGCTCAATGAAATTGGCAAGATTAGAAAAGACCATGTCAATGATCTTGCTGAAGTTGTTGAACACTTGTCCGTTTCTTCATTAGCTCCACTGCGCAGCAACTTCCCTGCCAATTTTTTAGACATATTCCTCAACTTGTGATTTGCTAATTTAGTGACCAAGCATTTAAATCATAGAAAAAAAAAAAAAGATATAATTAAGTGCTATTTATTTGACTAACATAGGTGCAACTTCAGTACATCATCCTATAAAACCCGTTTTACCCTGCACCAACTTAAAAGTAAATTCTATCTAATATTTTCTTGTTATGTGATAATCATTAAGTTTACATTTTTAGAAAATGTAAATATTTGAATACATTACTAACAACATGTTGTAATCAACAGAAAAAGAAAGCTTTTTTTTCCCTCAACATTGCTTTAAAATATGAGCAAAAATCTTACGATCAATCAGAAGTTTAAGACTTCAGGAACACCTCAGAGAATCCATATGTTTTAAACTTATTCAAAATTCTGAGTGGAAACAAGGGCATATTCAGCTACTTGTAGCAATTATTTCAACAGCAAAATAGATGAATCTTATTAAAATTATGTAATTACCCAAATAACCATCCTTGATTGGAAGAAAAGTATTTAAGTACTTATATGTAAATGCATTCTGAATTATATATAACAGAAGTTTCGCATTTTTGTAAGGACATCATGTTTACAAAGAAGAAGAATATGTATAACAATGTATGAATTCTGTTTTTCTGATTTAATTTCATATTCTCACTGTCTGGAGATCACTATTTCCTCAAAAAATAAACAAACAAAAACCAATGAATACAATTTTTGGAAAATATTTTTTATTATAAAATGTACAGTATATTGACCTAAACATTATAAAACACTGTAATGTATCAGAGTCTTGTAAAGACCAATAATTTATAAAATGAGACCAAATTCATTGTTACTCTTTCTAGTCTCATAGTCTGATTTAAAAATATATATAAAATATATATATGGATGATTTGACTGGAGCATCCATAGTAGCTGGAAAAGGTTTGTTTGTACGTTATGGTAATTAATGTCTGCATGTAATTTTATTAAAATAGATCACTCTTATTTGCTAAATTAGTTTTTGATTTTGAAGAGCTGATAGGAGAACGAACAGAAAAGTTAGTAATCATATTCTATAAGACTAGATTATGTAAAAGCGCTGCAGGGGAAAAGTCTGTTTTTCCAAAATACTAAAACACTTCTATCACTGCAGCTCATTTATTAGCAGTTAATACTTCTTTGGTGCTTTTAAGGTGCTTGTTAAAACACAGAATAGCTTTGGACTATTGACAAAAACAGAATACTTCAGGTCTCAAATGCTACTGGGTAGCATGAAAAAACACATCACATTGTCTTAACAATTTAAAGACCTTTTCCAATGTGTTAATTTAGATACATCTACTGCCTTCTTCTATTGCAGGGAAGTACTATTATGTTGAGTACAAAAGCAATGCACTTTGCATGAAAACAGAATTTTATTTTTTTTTTTCTGCCATCAGCCTTTCTGGCTTTGTTGCAAACAGTACTTTCCTTGCTGGCAGTGACGAACTCTAGCACTGAGCCAAAGGCATTTGTTTTAGTGTTAGAATATGTGTATGTAAGTTGTTTTCGAATCACTGCCTAGTATATTTTTAGCAGTGCATTTATAGAAGCCTGCATCCCTTTGAGAAGACTGCTGGATGACTAATGACCCCTGAGGGTGGAGGAATTTGTTTCCATACAGACGGGATTGAGCTCCTGTTGTCAGATGAGATTTGTCTGGAAGCTCCCATGTTATTTCTGCTTTAGGAATCCCAATGGCCATACAGTTCAGTTTTACTGAATTTCCAGGCCTGGCATAGATCACAGGTGCTGGCTCACTAGTAATCCGAGGGGGATAGGCTATCACAATGACAGGCACGTTCATAATAGAAGTGCCGTAGTCACTGGACACCTTGCACAGGTAAGTGCCCCTGTCAAAAACAGAAGCTTCACGCACTGTCAGTGAGCCATTCTCCAGGAGGGAGAAGCGACCCACAGCCTGGGGAGCATCCAGGACCATCCCATTGGGCAGTGTCCAGGAGATCTGCGCCCGCTGGTTTGGCTGGGTGATGCAGTGGAGCTGCAGAGTTTCTCCATTGATGATGCTCACCAGGTTGTTATACTGATTGCTGATTTCTGGCCTGAGTCCCACCTTCAGGAAGACTATCCGTTCCACGTAACCACCTGGGTTTCTAGCTGTACAGCGGTAGGTCCCAGCATCCCCTGTGGAAAGACCACTGATGTGTAAGATTCCATCCCGCTTATGGTAAAATCTGTGCAGACGGTTGCCACTCAGCACTTCCGTGCCATTTGGAAGGATCCAGCTTGTGGTGGGCTCAGGGTACCCCTGGACTGAGCAGTTCAGATTGATGCTGTGCCCAGCAATGGCAGTGATCCTTTCATTGACAGGGTCCCTGAAGGAAGGTTTCTCCAAATGGTCTGTGATGACGAGCTGCACAATCAGTCTCGCTTCACCTCCTTCATTCCGCCCAATGCATACAAGCTGCACTGCATCTGTCTGCCTCACCCCTCTGATGTCCAAAGTACCATTGCGATGCACAGTGATCCTGTTTCCATAGTAGGGGGCTGGCAGGATTACTCCTTCTGGAAAAGCCCACAGGACCCGTGGAGCTGGAATGCCTTCAGCTTTGCAGTCAATAAGCTTCCTGCTGTCCCTGACGGCTGTCTCCCTTACAGATGTTATTGCATTGAGATGCCCGTTGATTCTGGGAGGTTGAACATTGACATGGATCCACACTACTTTCCGATCTTCTCCAGCACTGTTCCGCACTACACAAGTATAGTTACCACTGTCAGATCTTTGCGCCTTTTGGATGAGAAGAGTGCCATCCCTATATACCTGGTATTTTTCAGATAGAGTAGGAATGGGCCTGTTGGTTGGGGAAAGCCAAGTTACTTTGGGTGTAGGTTCTCCTTTGGCTTCACATGCTACTGTGACAACATCACCATAGGGTACATTAATAATGACATAGGTTTTGTTCCGGATAGTTGCAGGTTCAGCCACTACTTTGACCCTTACTTTCATCTCATCCTTCCCAATTTGGTTCTCAGCATAGCAGGTGTAGTCCCCTTCCTCTCTCAGTCCAACATCATTGAAATACAAGGTTCCATTATTGAAGACCACATATCGCTTTGTCCGGCTGCCACTGTCATCTGACTGCATGAAGGTATTGATCATGCTGCCATCTGGCAGACCCCAGGAGATCTCAGGATTTGGTAGACCAGTAGCTACACAGTCAACTTTTAGGTCACCTCCATACTTGACCTTGTGGTTATTCTCATTCTTGTGCTCTATTTTTGCAGGTTTCATCATCACATTCACTTTGAGGACCACATAGTCATCCCCAATCTTATTGCGAGCCACACACAAATAATCTCCTGCATCTTTATCTGTAACTGAATGGACAACCAAAGTCCCATTGCTGAATACTTTGATTCTAGTCTCCAAGTTACTGTAAGGAAAGAAAAGAGGATATGAGTTGCAAAATCACATTTTAGTAATTACTGAGTGTAACCTGGGGAAAAACAACAATCCAACAATATGGAAACATAGGAGCAAAGCTGTTGTTAAGACAATTAGGTGATCTGAAATATCCAAGACAGTCACATGAAAAAGAAAATGGAAAAAAATAATTCCACTGACTCATAACCAAATAATTATACCCTGCTTTGTGTAGTGACTTTAATATTATTCCTTTATTTTGAATCCTCTGACTACATACGCTGAATTCTCTAACACGTCGTGTCTGAACGATATACTCCATCCAAACCTATATGGAATGTAACTATGGAGTCTGATACTTCAGTACTCAGTTAAAAACAAATCAAGATGAGCTACTTCCTCTGGCCTTAGGTTCAATGTTTTTAACCCTCAGAAAATCTCAGATAGGCAAAATGTTCAGACTCAATAATACAGAGTAGGTAGCTTCTACAGTGTTAATTTTGTTAATGATCTAAACGTCAAAACATGGCAAAAAAAATTACATGTGCTAAAAGGCTGTTATTACTTTCCAGTGCACTATGGAATTGGTGCATTGTGTCCAGAAATAATTTCCTCAGTAGATTCACACTTTTCTCCCCAATGTGGAGATGTACTATATAAACTGAAGATCATAGAAGAGAAAAGAAACCAATAATTCTGGATTTTGTACTATTTGTAGATTACTCAAATACACTGTTTGCCCAATGAAAATATGCTGACTACATTCCACTATTAAGAAAGCTATTGGTAACTGTGCATTTAAATTTCAGTATATTTCTTGTATACAGTGCTCAAAGAGAATTTATAGAGTAGAAACTGTGTTTTCAGCGAAATCTGAGGACAGTTTTCTTGTTTTGGAGAATCAATATTTTACTTGATATAATGAATGTTAGAGAAGGTATTATTTTAAGCATGGTAACATCTAAGTAAGGTAACATTAATTTATCTAATGTTAAAATGTTCATGATTACTTAATTTCTTTGTCCCATTTTTATAGTGTATAATGATAAATACAAGTAGAAGTGAAAAATAGTAATCCCAGTTCTTCTAGGGGAAGTATGGATCTATGCAAACTCTAAATATACTATCATACTCACTGAAACAAGACTTTTTGGCGCTGGACTTCTTGCTACATTTACAGACACAAATAGTGGCAAATTATTCTCAACACCTGAAGCCTTCTTTTCAAGAGTACTGCTGTTTTCAGGAAAGTTATGCTATTACATTACAACTTGACCATCTTTTGATATAATTTCAAATTCTTCCTTAATGGTTTTAGCTCTAATTCAAAACTCACAGAAGGCAAGAGTGAAGCTTCAGCAGATATGAGTTCTCTTAATTTTTGTTCAATTCTAATTTAGTTTCAACACCTGAAATAGTAATTTACCTGTGTAGGGAATCAATCATCCTTTTGGAAGGTAACCTCCATAGTATCCGAGGCCACGGGTCACCAGAAGCACTACAGTCCAAATGCAGGATACTGCCATACGTTACATCTGTCCTCTGAGGAGAGCTCCCAGTGATCTTAGCATTAGATGCTTGTTTCTTCACATGAAGTTGTATTATTCTCCTGGCAGCTCCCACCATGTTGGCGGCAATACACTCGTAGACCCCACTGTCCTTGGGGGAGACATTGCGAATATAAAGAGTTCCATTGGGAAAAACAAATAAATTCCCATTGACAAACTGGGAAGGTCGAATTTGTGTGCCATCGAAGAGCACCCAACGGATGCTGGGCGAAGGTGCTGCTTTGGCAGTGCAGTGGATATTAATACTGCTACCAAGGGGCAAAGAAATGTTCTCTTGCTTATCCTGTTGAATGATGGGGGGTAAGGCTGCAATGTGGAGCCTCACTGCTATGCTGTCAGCTCCTGCAGCATTGCTAGCTATGCATTTGTACACTCCCCGGTCTGAAAATGTTGCTTGCTTGATAGATAAGGTTCGATTTTCATGAAGCATTATCCTGCTTTCTGTAGTAGTGACTGTCTGCAAAATCTTCCTGTCTGGGAAAATCCATGAAATGTGTGGACTTGGAGTCCCACTAGCCTGACATTCCATTGCTATGGTATCTCCAAAATAGACAGTGACATCTTGGTAGCGGGAAAGTAAAATTTTGGGCTGATGGGCTACAACCGTGAGCACAGAAATCATTTTATCTACGCCGTGCAGGTTCTGAGCTGTGCACAAATACTGTCCACGATCCTGAAGCTGAGCATTTCGGATAAGGAAGGTACCGTTTTTCAAGACTTCAAACCTTTGTAACCTGGTGTTGGCTGTCATTAGAGCTCCTAAGAAATTAAGAGGAAAGAAATAGAAAGGCAAAGGGTTGGTTTTTTAGACATGCTTTCCCGCACTAAAGAAGCCTTATGGAAGACAACAGAACTACTTAACACCAACTACAACTTCATATGGATCACATGACATCTTCTGATACTGTCCACAGTCTGTTTCTAGTTCAAATCTAACCACACTAGCTTGCAAGTACATGCAGTATGGGAACCTTCACATGCTCTGTGCTTTACTTTAGAACTTCAGAAAATTTCTCTTTTGCTTATGGAGACAATACATACTTATTTAAGGTGGCAAAGCTAACAGTTATTCACAAGCTTTCTAGTAAGTTCAACTGCTGTGAATAATCTTTTGGTTGCTATTCCTCCTTCAAAAAATAAATTAATTAAACACTAGAGCTTTTATTTTACTACAAGAGGTACTGCTAACTTATTTTTATCTGTAACTATTGCTTGCAATTAATCACATTTTATCAGTACTGATACAGACAAAATATTCAGTGTTTGTTCTTTGTTTTGGACTATCCCTGTAATTACGTTGCATTTCTATGTAAAATCCCAAGTATTAGTACTGTTAAAACTGTGTAGAAGAAAACTTTTTCATCTGTCTCACCTGTAGAGACTTTTGTCCAAGTAATAAAAGGCTTTGGTTCCCCCACTGCATCACAAGGGATAAGAGCATCTGTTTCAGCAAGGACAGATATGCTCTGAGATCCTTTCGTGATAATTTTAGGTCTTTCTCCAGGTGTCCTGAAATTGCTTGAAGATTGAATTATAGATAAATTGTGTGATGTAATGCCTCCCACATAAGGCACAGATGGAACTTTTTGGTGATAGTGGGCATTTTTAAGAGGCTGAAGAGGCTGAACTGTAGTGGATATCTGGGGTCTTCTGCTCTGAGAGAAAAAGGATGGAGGGGTTATCTTCAAAATCACTGCTGGTGGTGATGTGGTGGTTGTGGTATATGAAGGCATTGGAACAGCTGTAACTTTCTGCACTGTAATCCGAGGAGGGGAGACCTGGGCAACCTTCTTCTCATTTGTGTCTTTTGGGACTGGTTGACCAGGGACCACAGGTTTAGGATGTATACCCAAGTGAGGTAAAATCCTTGTTCTGTTGAACAGGAACGGCACTCTGGAACTGGGATAGTAGGGTATCTCTTGATTTGGTAGTCTCCCTGCTGTGCCTCTGTTATCTGGAACATAGTTGCTACCAAAAAATCTTGAATTAATATTGTATCTATTCTGACCATGATTACTAAACTTGCTTGTAGGGAATATATTTGTTCTGTAAAATGGAGTAGCCTGTGTTGGGGTAGTTGTCTCTCTCTCAGAGGCAAAAGATTTTTTGTCCTGGATGGTGTTTGCTGCATATGCTGTTATCTCTGGTTTGTTTGTGTAGTGAAGAGGCTGATGTGTCATAAAATAACGAAATGAACCTTGTGTTACAACATATGGAGGCTTCACTGTGCCTCTTACTGGAACGTGTCTTGGAGGCACAACTGGCAGTCTTTGATTTAGGCTTGGTATCATTCCAGCGGGTGGATGGGGAAGGTTTGGATTTAGCAATATACTGTTATTTGACCTGCTACTGTACATCTCTTTGAACTGCTCCTCTTTAGACTGTATGCTAATCCTGTTTTGACTAGAGAAGGGAGTAGGGCGTACATTCAGTCTTGAGCTCACCACCGTTCTTTCACTTTCTGCTTCAACTTGTTTTACTGCTGGCAACCTTTCCTGATTGAAGGCATTACTGGCTTTGGAAGTATAATGAAGAGAATGACGTAAAGTGCTTGAGATGGGGGGAGGAAGAGTAGGAGGTTTTGTAAATGGAATAAGGACATAGTGTGTAGTCTGAGGTTTTTCAGATGTCTGCAAAGTGGGATCGTGATGAAATACATTTGATACTGTTTCCTCCTTATCCATGGAAGATGATTTTGCCCCAGCATGAGACACAATAGACATTTCTGTTTCTGTATGTGGAAAAGTTTGAGTTTCCACTGTGCTGAAGGAGGAGGACATCATTTCTTGTTGCGGGGGTGTCTCCGTTATTGCTGGTGTTTTTAAAACTACTGTGGGCTTCCATAACTCCTCTGAATCTGAGACATCTTCAAGAACTTCCAGTGTGTCAGAAGGAGTACTTAAATCTGTCACAGTAGGATACATCGGCTGGAATGTTCCAGCAGTAGCTTCATTAGCCACAACATCTGAGTGAAAAGTGATGGTCTCTTCCTGAGATTCCGGGTAACTGGATTTCGTAGATGATACCAAGCTGCTCCTATACTCAGAGGTAGTTGTACTTGATGGTTCTGCCTCACTATCTGGAGCTTCAGGATCTGCTTTAAGGCTCCTCTCTTCAGATACATTCTCTAATGAGTCAAATGTTGGCACTATATTTTGCTCTGGTTTCTGAGGTGCACTTGACTCTTTTGTGGGAACTGTGTTATGTGCAACATATGATGACAAAATTGTGATGGGTTCAGTCACTGGAAGTACCAAGGTTTCAGGAGTAGAATGTGTCACGTATTTTCTTTCAGGTTGAGAAGTAGTAGGCCTAAAGAAAGAAGCTGTGACCACCTCTTTGGTTTTGGTCATTTTCCCTAATACATCAGGATCAGTTACTAGTGAAGGAGTGATTTCCCTATGCTCCTCTTCCTTAGCCTGTATTTTGACACTGCTTTTAAGATCAGGACTTTCAAGTACTGTAGAGGAAGCCTGGGTCACAGCTTCAACTTTAGACGTTCTTGGAATGTTAGGCATTGCCTCTGTAGTTAAAACAACACGGGGGAAATGTTTTGTTCTTTGGCGGATTCTATTTGGTCTCAGCCTCCTTCTCCCATAAGGCCTTTTCCTAGCATGCTGAGTAACTAGTGAAGGTGTTGTTTTCCTATAGGGTGTTGATGTTGTGGCAGCAGTCAATTTGCTGATGGAAGCAGCAGTTATCTCCTCTGTTTTTTTGTAAGAAACATTCTTGGTGCTTGGTGAAACAAATGTGGGATCTGTTTTTGGAGTAGACAGGTTTCTCTGTTCTCTTCCCTGAATACTTTCTGTGTAAGTGCTGGACATGCTTTCTTGAGTCACTGTACTTCTGTGGGTCTCTGATTCTTCCTTGCTCTGGACTTTGATGGATATAACAGCTGGAGAAGTTGTACTTACATCTGCTATTTTTGTCTGACCAGTGGATCCATCTCTGTGTACATGTATGAAGTCATTGCTTTTTACTGTAACAGATGAAGAAATGATAGTGGAACCTACAGAATCTGCAGGGATGTCATATAGCTGAGAAGGTGCTAAACTTGTACTGCCAACACTCCTTTGATCCACTTCATTTAATCTCTCATTTCTCTCCAAGACATTATAAAGATCTACAGTCTGAGATTCAGCTAGGACAGAAGCATCAAGTGGTAGCTCAGCAAAAGCAGAATTTTCCTCTGACTTAGAAGATACAGTTGCATCTACACGTTCCACTGTGAATGAATTACTCTGAATATTAAGATAGTTGGTCACTGTTTCTTTGGTCAAAGATTCTTCAGTGACAGCATGAGTGTTTTCTGTGACTACAACTGAAGAATCAGCCCTGCCATCCTGATGCTGCTGGCCTTGGGGTTGCACTGTTGCAAGGACAGGACTCGATACAGGGATTTCAACAGAGTGTACACTTGCAGGTGTTTTTAAAATTCTTTGGTCATAGAAGTGCTCGGTTTCTAGCCCTATTATTGTGGACCAAGTTGAAAATGTTTTACTGCTGTGGGAAACAGTGACTGAGAACGGCTCATTTTCTCCCAGTGGTGATGCATCAGCAGAAGAATCAATTACGTCAGCTGTTGTCTCTGAAGGCAGAGGGATGGCTACTGGACGAGGGACAGGAGTAGTTTTCTGCACATCTGATGGCAGTGCAGTTGTTAACAAAATGGCTGTAGCTGTTGTAGTTCTAGGAAGGTTCTTCCCACGGACCTTTGCCAAAATGTCAGCCCAGTGCTGTGGATTAATCTGTTTGCTTGCCATATTAATTCTCCTTCGAGATTCAAATGCCCTTCGGCCTTCCGCAACATTGCTGTCTTGGGTTCTATCAGTACCTTTCCAAATTTTCATTTTCCTTCTGCCTTTCTTCCCCTTTTTAATTTGAGCCTCTAGCATCTGGTCACTTTTTTGTTTAAAGGATATCTCCCTGTCCTTCAGGTGGTTCTTTCTTCGTGGGAATTCATCAACCCCTCCTGTGCCTGATCCTTCTCCATCATCTATGACCCGCCCTCTTGTTTTTGATGAGCTTTTCGAGCCTGTGCGTTTTTTCAGTTTTATCCTTTTAAATGACCTGTCAGACACCATTTTATTTACTGTCACTCTTACAGTAAACTGATCTGATCCCTGCTGATTGACAGCCACACATCTGTAATGGCCACTGTCACTGACGTGGCTTTTTGGAATAAACAAAGTACCATTGTCCATCACATATCCTTTTGAAGAGTTTGACAAAACATTAAGTACCTGGCTGTTTGGAAGAATCCAGCTCAACTGTGCCTCTGGGCTGGCAATTGCACTGCAAGGCAAAACTATGGGATCTCCAACATTTTTTTCAACTCTCACTATATCTGAGTCAGCTACTTGAATAGCAGGAGGCTGCACTAGAAGCCTGTAAGCCATAATATCCACATCATCTCTCACTTGGGCAATGCAGTGATACAAGCCAGCATCAGTGTAACTCACTGGTTTGATGACTAGTTGACCACTAGTGAGAATGGAAAATCTGCTGTCCTTTTGATTAAACGGTGCCTGCAGTTTTGTCCCATCTGGAAAGAGCCACTGAATGAAAGGACGCTCAGAGGCTTTCACGTTGCAGTTCAGCTGACATTCTGACCCTTCTACCACACTCTGTGCTTTCCTCATGCTTTGATTTTGTTCTATCATTACCCAGCTTCTCTGCTGCCTCATGTCTTTGGTATGAATTGCCTGAGAAAACACAGTAAAAAAAGATAGCACCACTTTTTTCCCTGTACTCTGGCGCCTGTTTAATTGGATATTTATAAGAGGTTGCATCACCCAGGAAGGCTCAGCCAGTATTTGAGCTTTTACACCTGTGTAATAAAGAGCATCATAGTCTGAGCCTTGCTTGTACCGGTAGCTTACTTTGGGCTCCTTGCTGAGCATAAGTTCCCTTTCTAATTTGACAGGCACTTCACTATAATAAGCAATCAGCTTCCACAGTTTTTCATAGTTCTCTCGATTCATTGGGCATTCAAAATCCAATGATATTGTAGCATTTATATCAATCTCCTGAGTCTGGATTTGATTCCACTGAATCTTGGTAGAGCCTGTTGGTTTCTTGATTTCACAGTTCAAATGGACTACATTGCCATGCTCATCAGTCATATTCAGTGTAATGTTCCATGGAGAAGACTGAAACACTTCCAGAGGGAGTTCATAATTCTCACCATCTTCTTCGTCTTGAGTGCTGCTATTGTGCCTCAGTGAGGACTGAATGATAGGTTTCCTACAGGAAATCTCTTTCAAGTTTTGGATATCTTCTTTTTGCAGCTGTTTTGGGCTGTTGCACCTAGGACAGAGCTGTCCCCCTTCATAGGCTTTGTCCTTTTTGCATTTTAGAACACCTGTAAGCAAAGAAAAAACTAAAAAAGTAAAAGAAAACAAGGGTAAGCTGTAGAATTGTGTCCCAGAGTTAAAGAATTTCCAAGATCGTAAGATGTCATGGGAAGCATGGTATGACACATGGACATGTGGCATATAGAAGCCAGTGTTTTTTTTTTTAAATGCTACCTCTTTGTTTTCACAGTTGAATGAGCCTGATTCTCCTACCAACCACAAATTCTTCTGACTGTAATGACAGGTTACTCTGTTGTTCTGGAAATTAGATTTGTTCCTTCTGAATCAAGTGACTAGAAATCGACGTGTCCAGAGCAACATTTTAGAAGCCTGCAAATATTTATGCTGTGTAAAAAAGCCTGCATGTATACAACAACAACCTGTTTATCTATCTTTTGGACGTCTGAAGACTAGGTCATCCCACCTTTCAAAAATGCACCATTTGCCTGAGAAATGCCAGATTTTTTTCATTAAAAAAAAAAAATATAGAAGTTTTTAACCTTTAGTAGCTACAGGAGAACTATACAGTACTACACTGGCAACACAAAAAAAAAAAAAAAAAAAAAAAATTCCCCTATAGCTATTCAATTTACTATACTGCTTAGTTCCTGCACTTGCAATCTTTTGACAGCAGAAAAAAATGAAAATGTCACCTCTTCCCTGATCTCTGAAATAACTGCAAACAAAGAACAAAACTGTAATGACAAAATGAAGATTAAACAGAGGAGTATTAGAACAGGAAATGATAGCCTTGAGTCCTTCTATCAGTGCCAATAAGACTCTTGTCTGGAAAACAACAGTCGTGTATTTATGTTTAACTTTACTATAGCTTCAAATGTTGCCTTACATAACTGATTTGGACACATGCTGTATTCCAGTTTTTCTAGGAATAAGTGTCACGTTGAATACTTCTGAGGAACAAAGGATGAATGAATGAGTTACAATGTAAAATACTAGAAGGCGAAAAGAATATAAAAAATGTCATTACCTATTTTTTAACAGAAAATATACTTTATACGTATACTTTGCTAGTCTGAAAGATAAGGTTTATTGAGAAATTCTTACAAATGTAATAATTAAGTGAAGCTGTCTATTACTTGCACATTCATATATGTTTCAAAGATGAAGTAAGCATATTTCATGACAGGGCTAGCACACAGTCACCTTATTAGCAGTTGCTACACTGATTTGAAATACTTAAAGTGAGCACTGAAACAGCACTGCTGTTTTCCTGTCAGAATTCCCACAGAAGTTAGTGCTACAGTTGTACAAAAATACAAGAATTGTCACACATGAAAATGGCATGGAATAATTATCTTCTCTTTCCTAAAATCACTGGTTGGTTTATTGTAGAAAAATAATCAACTTGAATAAAAATGGTAGCAAGTCATCACTGTGTAGGGAATAGAAGACCATCTAATATTTCATCATTACTACTTGGAGTGCATCTTAAGTACACTTAATATACTCACTTATTTGATAAGGGAGAATATATGAGAACATTATTACATACATACAGTAACAGTCAGACGCCTCAATTATGGCTCCATCAGTGACTCTTACACTATGTATTAAAGTATCATACACTTCTAAAAGTTAAGCTAAGTACTGCTAATACTACTAATTTTCCTAATAGTACAGCTAAGTGCAAAATTGCAATGAACATATTCTAAGATGACAAAATCCATCATCATCAAATGCTTTAAACGGTTATATAAATCACTCCAGAACTCTTCTGAAACCTCTCCAGTTGCAATTAAATGATGATTCCATCTTTAACAGCTGTGGTGTAACACTAGTCACTCTGGCCTACTACACAGTAAGCACTTAGTAACCTGAGATGGGGCACTCAGATACCTGAACTGAAAAACAAGCATTCAAAGAAGCCCACATTTAATGGGTACCTGACCTACAGGTATTATGCAACTGTTTTGTTTTGTTTTTGCTTTTGTTATTTTGCTTCTGCATATGTCTGTAATTGTTCTAGCCTGGTACTTCTCTCACATCTAAGCCTAAATGACATTCCTCTGAAAAAGCGGCAGGATTGTAGGTGTAAACTGCCTCCCTCAGAAAAGTAAGTTGTGGTCTATGGAGAAATGCCAATGAATAACAGCATTAAAGTTAATAGCTCAAAGTTAAAGGACTCACAGAGGAATCTGGAAACTTGATTCCCGCATTCCTTCCTTTGCCCAACAACATAGTGCACATAGGCATCGTGTAAGAAATGCCACCCAAGAAATAACAAAGCTATTCATACGCAAAACTTTTTAAATATTATGACTTGAAAATGCATTTCTAATCTTGTTCTTACCTCCAGAATTTTCATTCCAATCAAGGAGCCACTGTAAGCTGCAGTCACAGGCCCACGGATTCCCATGAAGGTAAAGATTCTCCAGCAGTGGCATACCTTGAAACATCCCTGCAGGCAACATGCTAATAGCATTTTCAGATAGGTAGAGATGTCTTACTGTTGACAGTTTAAAATAATTAAGGACCATAAATGTTGAAAAGGTGTGTGGATGAAGCTGCTGGAGTAAATTTCCTTCCAAGTGGACCAGTCTCAGAGAAGTTAATCCATTAAAAGCATTTGGATGAATAAACTCGATTCTGTTGTGGTCTACATGCAGCCTCATTAAACTTGAAAGTCCATGGAGAGTTTGGCCAGTTATAACTTTCAATTTATTGTAACTAATTTTGAAAACCTTAAAAAAAGGAAAAAAAAAAAAAAAAAAAAGGAAAAAAAAAAAAAATAGATTAGTTTTGTTTTTGTATCTAAATCCAAACAAGCATTCCAAAGTTTTCCTCACATACTCAAATACCCTTTGCACCACTAAAAAAATGATTTGCTGGACAAAAGCTGGAAAATAAACTGACTATTATTTGGCATTAATAAGCATGACATTGGCAAAGTTAACAGGAGTCCAATATTTTAGGGCAGGGGGAATGTTACCTTTATTCTAAGAAAGATATTTTAAAGAAAAAGCTTATTTTTGTCCTCAGTTATTCATATAAGTCAGAATTTAGGAAATCTAGGAAGACCTGAGCATTACCTGCAGGGACATGAGATCTTTCAGAGCACCATTAGGTATATTCTGAATGTCATTTCCATGAATCATAAGCAATTCCAGTTTAGTGAGTCCTGCAAAGGAGTTTTCATATATAGACTGTATACTGTTAAACCTGGAAAAAAAATCACAATGCAATTACATTTTACACAGATGACCTTTTAAGATCCCTTCCAACTGGAATGATTCAATGATCATGGACTGCAAATGTAAAATTAGTATAACCTAACTCTCAGCAAAAATTGGATGGATCTTAGCACACTGTCAAAGAGCCAGAAGTAACTGAAACATTTTTATAAGGCCAAGTATACTTAGCTCATGTTTACATTAAGATTTCTTTCAAATCAATTCATGGCACTTTAGTCTTAATTTAAAACTGGGAGTAACAAATAGGCGTTTAAGTTCTAATAGTTGTCAGTATGTTTTTCCATGCAGTTCAGTTTATGGAATGGTAATAAATTAATGGCTTGTATCCAATCCATGATGCTATGGAGCTTGGCAAACTGGCCTGCAGTGTTGCCAAAACAGCATCTAATAATCAATGAATAAAGACTTGGAAAAAGGACATTAAAAATGGATATCTCCCAAACAACAAGAGAAGCAGGAAGTCACATCGTGCTTAACTGCTGCAACAATTAACTGGCTGCATCAATTAATTACATAAGATCTAGGAACTGAGTTTCCAATCATATAATTTGAGCCCAGGAACCTTTTTGTAAGAAGTAATACTGAAAATCTACCTTTTGAAAACTATTTGATTTCACTTTGTGCTAACAAGTCAGATTTTATTTGCCAGTGCCTAAGTCTTAAGTTTGGCTGCCTAGTTCTGCATTTGAGTTTTCCAAATGTAGACACAAAAATCAGACATACAAGCTAATCTGGGCATGAAAGCTCCAAATTAAGCATCCAATTTTAAAGATTTTTTCCTATTTTTAAAAGTTTCTTTCTAGGCATGAAGGGAAGAGACACAGAGAAATGTAAATATTTTGATGAGGGAATACTTCTAGATTCTCATCATCTTACCTATCTGAAGATTCTGAATTTACAAAAAATTCGGACTAATATTTTGGTATTTTTAGTCCTACCACAGACCACTTAAATTTATACTGCAGCCATCGTACTAAAACTCCTTTATCTTAAATCAGTCCTTCTGGGGAAAAAACAAAAAAAAAAAAAGAAAGAAAGAAAGAAAAAAGAAAAAAAAAGCCCACTAAAAACCAACCGTCTTTAAATATTACCATTTAAATTTTCCTAAATTATTTCTAGTTAGGAAACGAATCATTTTTACATTCCAAATACATAACACCTTAAAATGGAAATATTCTACAAAGTCCTCTCAAAAATGAAAGAAATGCAACAGGTAGGGAAGACGGTTTCAGAAAACGTGATCTGCAGCAATGAAAATACAAAAAATGGAAAAGGACTTTTACCGTAGCAGCATCAAATAATGTACTTTTATTAAAAGACAAAACAAACAAACAAAACAGAATAAAACTTCCAAAATGCCTACATAATTTAGAAGCTTAGAAAAAGATTTTTAAGATTTTCTGAACCAATTTAGGAAAAGAATTTGCTGTAGAATGTTAATGTATAGAGAAGAGGTGACTGAAGATGTATAGTTTTCAATGTGGGACAAGAAAGGGGAGGGCAGCTTGATGCACTCTACAGTAACAGGATTTTTGAAGAAATGTAACATTAGGTAGGCTTCAAAGAAGAGTAATGAGCCAGGGAAACAAGGACATGGATTACTCATCAGGCTCCAAAATACTTTCATTGCACAGTCAAAGAGGCATATAAGGCCGCTTGGAGACATGTTCTGGTGTATAGAATTTGGCCAGTCTGCACTACAGCTTCTTTGGAAAGCACCCTTTAATGAATCTGCTTCAATGACTCTCTTTGGAATCATGCGTTAAGTTCATCAAGTCAAGACAAAATTAGTAGTCATTGTGTATGAAATTTTATTTTCTCAGAAGGGACCATGAACAAATAGGCTGAGACATGCTAAAAAACAAACAAACAAACAAAAAACCCACATCCTTCACATCACAAAATGTTTTAAGATTTACCCAATTGGACATTCATTCAATTCAATTTGTAATTGCAAAAATTAGACATTTGTGATTAACTCCAATACTAATTCCACTAATTTGACTCTGGGATGACTGAAAAATTGAATGAAAATTAAAAAAAAATTGATTTCTGCAATACAAATTTACGAGTACCTGGGAATATGAGAATAAAATCAGACTTTAGATGGATAAATTACTGGAGGATAGACAATCTAATTACAGAGGACAAAATAAATCAAGATCCCTACTATCGCTCAGCATCATCAGACACAGGTTACAGGCCTTGGAATGGTGGAAGGAGTTCATGCCAGCCAGTGACGTAATTCTGATATCAAGAAGAAGAGGACTACAACTTCTTACCATGCTATGTCATGCAATGGCCCTATACAGCACTTTTGGGATACACAGCCTGTCAGCAGTCACAGAATCATAGAATGGCTTGGGCTGGAAGGGACCTTCAAGATCATCTGGTTCCAATCTCCTGCCATAGGCAGGGCTGCCATGCACCAGATCAGCCTGCCCAGAGACCCATACAACCTGGCCTTGAGCACCTCCAGGTACGTAACATTCAGAACTCTTCTGGGAAATGAGTTTCACTACCATGCCACTCTGTGAGTAATTTCCTAAATCTCCCCTCTTTTAGTTTAAATCCATTCCCCTTTGTCCTAACACTGTTAAACTTTTTACAAAGTCAGTCTCCTCCTGTTAATAAGCTCCCTTCAAGCACTGGAAGGCTGCAATGAGGTCTTTTCTGAGCCTTCTCCCAGGTTGAACAAGCCCAGCTCCCTCAGCTTTTCTTCACAGGAAAGGTGCTCCTGCCCTTTGATAAATCCTTGTGGTTCTCCTTCAGAACCATTCAAACACCTCCACATTTTTCTTGTGTTGGGAGTACCAAGCCTGGCTGGACACAGCACTTAAGATGGGACCTCACAAGGGCAGAGGTAAGGGAACAATCACCTCCCTCTCCCTGCTGGCACTCTCTCTTGACTCTCTCTCCCAGGACACTGGGCTTTCAGCCTTTGCACACTGCTGGCTCGTGCATCTTTTCGACTCTGCCTTCTTATCTCATAGTCTGATAGACAGATGTGAATTGGCAGTACTCAGAGAAAGGTGACTTGGAGCCTGAATTCTCTCCCCCCAAAGCAGTGATGTCTGCTTCTACCACAGTTAATTTCCTTGGGAAAAACAAACAAAGTTAATTTCCTTGGGAAAAACAAACAAACAACTCCAAATCCTATGGGAGTAACTTCTCTTTACTGTACTGCTTTAGGATACGCTATCTCATTGTGGTCCAAAATGCTACCTAGTTAGAGAATTTTACTTCTACTACCTTTTTGTGTATCAGGTATAACAATCAACATTTAGTAAATATCCCATAGTAGATTTAATCAATACAGTTTTCAAACACTGTAAATGCATGTACTATTTGTCAATAACAAGTGACAGCATAAAAACTGACAGCACCATAAAAATGCTTATTTTTTAAAAAAGGAACTTTTTTTTGAAACATGGAACTTACACTAAAATTCCCTTCATGCCAGTAGTTGCAATGTTTGAAATATATTGTCTGGAAGTAACAGCAATCTGCAATTCTACTTAAAAAGTGCACACAAAGATCCTGGAATGCTGCACGTGTTCGAAGCATTCCAGGATTCCACACCAAGAACGTAAAAATGTTTGCTATAAACTGCAATACAAACCCAAAATTGATTCTTTCCACATGTTTAGAAATCCTTGCCGGCACGGCTGCTAAGGATCGAAACGTGCAGTGGACTTCGGTGGGGACGTAGCAGGCGCAAGGGTGGGGGCAGGCCAGGGCTCCTAGTGGGAGCCCCAGCGCCAGGATCAGCACCACGGAGAGTGCCCCCACCGCGGCCCTCTCCCGCATCGTGTCGGCTCGCCTCGCCTCGCTCCTCCTGGGTTGTCCAAGGGAACAAAAAAAAAAAAAGGGGGAACGGGGAGAGGGGGCAGAGAGAAGAAACGATGATTTTTCAATCCCTTGAAAACGCTTTATGTACTTTCTGATGCTCTGCAACCTCGCAGAAGTTCTGTAGGCAATTAAGGCAAAGTTCAAGTGGAAGGAGTTTTTATTTCATCGAGGTCTCTTGCTACTTCAAAGTCAACTTTTTTTCTTGTAACACATTTCAGTACCTATTCTACTAAAGTTATTCTGTCTCCTTAAGGTAATACACTTCGTAGGCTTGCTCTACACACTAAGGCTAGTGCTCATCTCATCTAAAAATCAGAATTTCAAAGGAAGCATCTAGTTCAAGCAAGTTGCCATGGCTCCCTCTACAGTCGATGAAAGAAAGTCATTTTCATCACAAGGCAATACTAGATATTTATCCCATCAATTATGGTATAAATGGTACAAATCTACCTCCTGAAGTCCCTAGGCTGCTAACTAGATTTAGATTTAGAAATACAAGCACAGCCCTCAGAGGAAGCACAAGCGCAAGATTAGAAGTATCCATAACAGCACCGTGTCCATCAGCACTGAGGTTCAAATTCTCAGAGCAGCGCAGGTGAAGACCAATGGCTGGGTTCATGGAGAGGCATTTGAAGAGGCACACTATGCTAGATCTGGCAAATAAATGCAACTGATGATGAGCAACTTGAGCACTGGCCACGTCTGAGTATCAAATAATTTGTACAGATGTATCATTACAGATGAAACTGCCTAGCTTTGAAGAAAGTTTGCCTCCCTGTTCTTATCTCCACCATCAAAAGACTTTGAGCTGTTCAGATTAAAGCCATACAAGGAGGCAAACTACTATTAGCCTCAGAAATTTAGCATTCCTGCTCTTGTATAACAGTGTGACAAAGAGGGAAAGACAGTTCTGCTGGAGATTATTAGTTCCATTAGTCACTACTTTTAGTATAAAAGTAAGCTTTTCTCAGATCTGCCAGCTAGTGAGAGATTTTTTTCATCATTTTTTGCATCATGTGCAAACCATTAAGTTCAAAGGAGAGGCTCATCGAGATGAAGACGTTTTTCAAATATCTGTGGTTAAGTTAATGAGACACTTACCATTCTTTGAAAAAAAAAAAAAAAAAAAAAAAAAAACACCAAAGAAAACCAACCCCAAAACCAGCTTATAATTTGCTCTGAGACTATTCAGGTGCCGTTTTCCTTAAATCTCTCTTCAGCGGAAACTCCTTTTCAAAAGCATCCCACCCACTCCTGGGAGGGGGCACCTCATAGAACTGCCAGAGCCGCTTTGCGCGGAGACCCAACGCCGCGCGTCAGCCCTCAGCAGAACCTCGCGGGTCCGGGCGCGGCCGCACCGCCTCTTTCCGCCGCCGGAGGGCGCCCCGCGCGTCTCCATCGACGCCTACACCTCGGGCCCGTCACCGCGGGCAGATGCTTCCCATTAGGGAAGAATTTCCCCGCAGGGCTCCGCCCGCAGGGCGCCCCGCCGCCGCCCCCTGCTCGCCGCAGCCCGAGCTCCTTACCTGCGGGCCAGCGCGGCGCTCTCAGCGGGCGCCGCCCGCCGCTCCCATGCCCCCGGGGCGCTGCGGGCGGGCGGCGGCGCGGAGCGAAGCGGCGGGCCGGCACCTAGCGGGCTGCCCGCGGGCCCTCCGGCAGCGGCTCGCCGGGGCACATCGCAGCCCGCGGCGGCACGTCTCGACGCCGCCTTAGGGCTCGTCATCGCCCGTCATTTTGCAGAACCCGCCGCCGTTCCTGGAGTCCCCCGATGAGCATAAGCTGGGCAAGGCGGCGCTGGGGAATAGTGCCGCTGCTCCCTCCTTTGCCTTGCCGCAAGTCGCCCGTCCCCGCGAGGCGCGTGGTCCTCAGCGCCGGCGGGAGCCGAGCCCGTCCCTCCGGGGGCGGGTGACGGCGGCTCCCCACCGCTGTCCTGGCGGTCCGGGCGCGCAGCTCCCGCGGCGGCAACCTCCCTCCGCCCGCGGCCGCATGGGGACGAGGGGCGTGGGGTGCCCGGCGCCGCGCTCCGTCACTCCGGCCGCCTCCTTGCGCCGGGCTCTGTGCAGGGCAGGGCGCGGCGGAGCGGCTCTTCTTGCGGGGTGGGCGGCCCCTCGGCGGGGGAGCGCGGGCGGGACCGCGCCAGGGGGCGGGGGGCGGAGGGGCAGCCGGAGCTGCGGGGGGGGGGGGGCGCGGGAGCTGCGGAGAAGGGGGCGCGCCTCGGCCGGGGTGGGAGCTGGAGCTCGAGGAAGGTTGCGGTGTGGAGCGGGAGAGGTCCAGCGCGCTCGGAGCGCCCGTACACGCAAGCACACACGTTGACTAAGTTTGCCAAGCTCCCTGTCCCGTATGTGATTCTGAAACAGGACGTGCCAGGCTGGACTTCTTGTTCCTCTCGTAGTGGTATACAAGCAGCCCCCCACCGTCGTTCTCTGGATGCTCTGTCACAACACTGTCGCTGAAACCTGCAGCCGGTCTGTATGGGGGAGTTTCATCTCCTGTGTCAGACTTGAGGAAAGACACAGTTACATGTGGGCAAACAGATAAATCCCAAAACTGGAATAGGGAGGCAATGAGAGGAATAGAGAGGCAATGAGGAAAAGGCAGCACCGCTAGTAAGATGAATCAAATGAACAAAATGAATGTAGATTCAGCTGTGAAGTGCTTTTTACCTATAAAATCCACCTGAGAAGTGGACTTTGGTTTTGCCAGGGAAAAAGTGCAATCACTAAATCATGGACTTCTATTTTCATGAACTCCATTGGCAACCCTGCTCATGGCAGAGGGCTGAAGCTCAATGAGCTTTAAGATCCATTCCAACCTAAGCCATGCCATGATTCTATGATTCTAAGATTCTGTGATTTTGATTTTATAAGATCATAGAATTATTAAAGTTGGAAAAGATCAACAAGATCACCTTGTCCAATTATCAGCCCAACCCCACCATGCCCACTAATTGTGTCTCTCAGTGACACATCCACATATTTCTTCAACACCTCCAGGGACGGTGCCCCACTTCCCTGGGCAGGCTGTGCCACTGCATCACCACTCTTTCTAAGAAGAATTTTTTCTGATATCCAACCTGATTGATATCCTCAATTTCCATACTGTATTAGTATTTACTTTAGTACATAGAAGTTTATTTCTGGTCCAGCAAAATAGGCATCACCCAGGTATACCACAAAGGACTGTTTTGATTATCACCATCTGTCTTGTTACACTGCATGTTTTTTAGCTAAACTCAATTTTCCATGCTCTAAGTACCCAGTGTACCAATTACCCCCACCTGTACTTGAACAATAAAGAATTCTATCTTCCAGGGGTTGACTCAGCACAGATCTCTCATAAGCTCTGAGTTTTGGTGTGGAGCTTTTGAATTTGAATTTCTGGGTTGCATTAAAAACAGTATGGCCAGCAGGTCAAGGGAAGTGATTCTGCCCCTCTACTCTGCCCTGATGAGGCCACATTTAGAATACTGTGTCCATATCTGGTCTCCCCGCTTCAAAAAAGAAGACTGCTTCTCATAGAAGCAGTCCAGCAGAGGGCCACAAGATGATAAAGAGCCTGGAGCATCTCCCCTACGAGAAAATGGCTGAGCAAACTGGGTCTGTTTGGCCCGGGGAAAAGACTGAAGGGGATCTGATAACTGTCTATAAATATCTAAAGGGAAGTGGGAGATAAATGGAAGAGGCCAGGCTCTTCTCAGTGATGCGTAGTGATAGGTGTATGGGAACTACTGAGTCACGGCCTGAACCTCTGATTAATCACCTGAGGTGAGCCATGAGTCAGCCAGAGGAGCACAGGTGAAGGCAATTCACCTGTGCTGCCGGAAGGGGTGGAGTCAGGCTCCACCCCTCCTAGACCTATTTAAGAGCTGGCTACCAGTGGGGAAGGATCTCTTCTGGAGATTGCCTCTATTGGTGTTTTGTGGTGAGCTCAGCTGAAGGGTAAGCCTTCCATTTTATTCTCTTTTGTTATCATTGTCCACTTTGCCTAGCTCTCTTGACTATATTGTGATTGTAACATCTTGATATCCATTGATCATACAATAGGACAAGGAGCAATGGCCTAAAACCTGAACATAAGAAGTTCCATATAAACATGAAGAAGAACTTCAGTACAGTAAGGCTGATGGAGCATTGAAGCAGGCTGCCCAGAGAAGTTGCAGAGTCTTCTATAGAGATATTCAAGACCTGTCTGGATTCCTACCTGTGTGATCTGTTGTAGAGTTTCTGCTTTAGCAGAGGGGTTGTACTCGATGATCTCTCAAAGTCTCTACCAACCCTGCGATTCTGTGACTTTGTGAATTCTACCTTTAAGGTGAGAACATGGTGGACAACATTATGTTCTAGTCTGTTAAGCTGTGTGAAGTAGATCATCATTAATTTAATAAATAAAATGAAAATATGAGCTAACTATTCATGAACCATTAGCTCTGAAACCTGTGAAAGGTGTGGCTTTCAGAAAATGGAGGCAAAAAAGCACAGTTCAACTGTTGACAACAATCCCTTGTAACAGACTGTTGTCTGAAACTGGGCAAGTCATATCTTCCAAATGCACTAATAAAAAATCAGTTTTGGGAAAAAGCTTGTGTCTGTATTTTTAGCTGTGGAACTTCTTAGGAATAAAAATATTTTCAGTTGGACAAAGACTGTTTTGAAAAATGAGCCCAAGGAGTAAAATGCTTTGAGTTCTTTGCACCACAGAGAGTGTTTCCACTGTATGTCTATACTCAACTCGCAACATTTTGTCTCCACCAGTAGATCATTGAATCCCCCTCACTTATTCCAGTCAAATTACAGTGTGTAGAGCCAGTTTGAAAGCAGCCAAGAGAAAGCTGAGTTCACTAAGGTCTGACTGAAGACAGCAGTGGTCAGAGGTCTTATGCTCATGTCTGTTTGAAGGCAACCACACAACCCATGCATAATCTGATAACCCATAATGAGAGTGGAAAGGAATTATTTTGCCTTAATATGTCATTTTTTGAACTAATGTCACAGCAAATCTTGAAAAGCTTTGTCAGATGGTCTGTTACAACACTACAAATGTTGGAAAATGGGGAAAACATACTTTTTGTTTCATTCAATCTAACAAGTCTTCAATCATATATTATCAAGCCAGAAGTAGTGTATGGAGTTATATTATTACCAATTGCTATTGCTATTACTTTTAGTGTCACTGATGAAATTATTTAAACAGCCCCTGAAGTGTTACTTTCCAGACTTTATGTTTAAAATAATGGCATTATCATTACTTCTATTTTGACCCTTCTACCATTGGGTAGACACCTGCTTGCTCTAGTCTCTCCTTCTCACAGCTTATAGCTTAAAGCTACTATTATGCACACAGTTTCTGTTTCTGGAAGGGGAGCTATTCAGATACTCCAGTCATACATAGAGGAAGTTGCAGTCGACTTAGCTGTGATAGCCTTTTACACCTAATGTTCATTCAATAGCATGTTCATTCTGAAAATGAGTGAAATTAAAGTAAATCACATAGTAGGTCCAAGCAGATGTAGAAATCTGTGCAGCTAAAGCTGGAAAAAAAAAAACATGGTACAGAAATCCAGATTGCCAGGATTGTGTAGCAAATACTTTGTTACTTTGAGTTTGAAATTTGAGAGGAATTTCATTCAAAAAAATTGTGTTAAGCTTTAAGAGTATTTTTTAATAAATAAATAAGTAAATAATTCAAATATTAGAGTGACATTAATCAATAACAGCATTTAAATCATTGATGAAATGCTCACTGTTTTTAACACAAATGATTTGTCAGACAAGCCAATGTCAGTATCAACCCATAGCTTGTATCATGCAACAGTACAGTAACAGTAAATCACATCAACAGTTCATGAGCTAAAACACAACTTTTTTGACAAAATAAAAAGAACATCCAGCTCTATTATATATTTATCTTATTTCAAGATTTTTCATTTCTTATGGAATCCAGCTGAATCCAGTTAGAAAATTACAGGAAATTATTAAGGACAGATTAATTTTATTTTTATGTAGCAGATACAATTAGGGAGTTATCAGCAAAGGATCATCCATGATAGGTAAGTAGTCATAGGTAAGGTGTGAACAGGCCTGGGCAGCACTGTGTTCTCATTATTATTTTTTGTAGGTTGAAGTTTCAGGGATATTTCAACAAGAGACACGTACTAGTATCTAGACTGGCAAACAGTATATGTCAGTTGTTAGTCAAAGTGATGTCAGGGTGTCAGGTAGCTGTTCCAATAAATATACCTCCAGTTACACTGGTTAAAGTTTTTACACAGTGCGAAAGGATTTGTGAAGCAAATAAATGGTGGAGATAAATGTCTATGTCACTGTGATGCACTATTTCAGCTGTGGCACCTGCTGCTTACCATACACTTAACAAGGAAAATGCTAGTAGTAGCAAGGGAAACAGAGCAGAACTATGGAGCAACTCTCTCTTTGAATTCCTCAGAAAACTATTTCTGAAAGATAGCCTGAAGATAAAAGGCTATTCACATGAATGAGAACTCGTGTTGTAGGAGAGTGATGACAGCAAACTAATGTCATTCTTTTGTACAAGACTGAAGGCAGTGAAGTGAAAAACATGCGTAACAGCTTGAGAAGGGGTATTAATAGAGCTATCATTCTTATTTTCACTGCCTTTTTCCCACTAACTCTGAAATGTTTTGGCTTTGGCAAGCTATCATAGCACTGCTGCCCTGTCAGGAATAAAGTTTTGGTTTTTCTAGGATTGTCACCAGTTTTCCTACCCAAGTGTTTTTGACAAGTTTGACCAAGGAAACCGAATCAAGGACTGTAACAAAGTTTATCAAGTTCAGAACCTAAACAATAGTAATTTGTAGGAAGCACTTTTATGCCATGGGGCAATGGTGAAAAGCAGACATCAAGGCTGAGTGCCTTGTGGTGATGAAAGTGGAGTGAGAGTATCAGAGAGGAGATGGCTTCCTAGATTTTTTGTGCTTATGCTTACATAGGAAAGTTTGTATCTCTTTCACTGGACAGATCACTTTGTTCTCTTAACCTTCTAGGACAGGGATTGCTACAGCTGTGTCCTTGCGGCTGCAGTGCCAGTACCTCACTGCTCGGTGAGATCCTCCTACGCCCTCCCTCAGGCATCTCTTCCTTGCCTTCAGGTCTTCCTGTTCGGGGTTGTTTTGCTATCACACTGCTGCTTTTTCTTGCCCAAGCTTCTACTTGGTGTACTGCCCTGTGCCCACATAGTATGCGGCTTCTTCCTCTGCTGGTAGTGTTCAGTGCTGTCACTCCCAGGGGGATGAGCAGGGTTTCTGCCTCAACTTCCTTCCTTACGTGGCCTCATGGAAGAAGGAAGGAAGGAGAAATCACTGAGCAACATTTATTGAACAGGATAGACTTTCTGAAGCTGAAGACTTTCATTTGCTGCCAATCAGAAAAGAGAGGAGCTGGCCATCACAATCTCACTGATGGATATACCTGATGGACAATTTGGCTTTCCCAGCTGTCTCCTGAAGAACAGAATTATGGAGCCCAGAAGACTAAAATCCAGTCATGGTACATATGTGGAAAAGCAGCTGTTTTAAAATACCTTAAGTTGGAGCTGGTAGTGGATTAACTCTTGCTTTTACTACTTGGCAGAAAATTGGGAACAAATTTCTCTGGATGAATTAGGACCTTGTTTAACTTCCAGCAGAAAAATGAGGAGTTCTAGAAAAGTTGATGGAGTGCTTTCAATTTTATAATGCAGAAAAACAAGCTGTTAACCTACAGAAATAATAACCATGTGCTGTTGTGACTTGTTCTCTGCTTGTCTTCAGGCCCTGCATGTTTGTATTGGGAGAGCATGCTAACCTTATTGCTGGTGCCAGGGCTTCCTTTATTTGCTTTTGACATTTCGCATGTTTGTACTGTGGTGCCTGGCAACTTATATCACAAACTAATTGGAGTAAGTGATGATTAATAAAATAAAGAAAAATGAGGGTCAGCAGTATGGGAGGCCGGGCAATAATATGGGCTGTGACTCACTGAGGTATGCAAAAAGCACAGGCAGCGAAAGGAAGGGAGTTAATAACAGATCACGTTACTGGCCCACCTCGGCCTTGGTGGGCAGTCAGCTGGCACAGGCCAACTAGAGCCATTTCTTTAGCCAGTGCAAACAAAGATGTCACATGACTGTCCGTGCTTCCTGAGCCTTTGGGTACGTCTGGCGGGTGGCTGCCGCCTGACTGGAGCCCATGGGCTGTGGATGCAGACCAACTCCAGACATGAGTTGTGTCGTTGGGAGAGCTTGATCCCATGTCTGCCTTTCTGCAGAGCTTGTTTGCTTGAGCACAGTGCTGCGCTAACACTGTGGCATATCACGCACCTCTGGGCTGACGCGCATCCGGCAGCCTCTGAGCAAGGCCAGACAAGCATTCATCCACCCTCTCGCAGTTGCACTGAGCTCTCTGGCTTTTCCCAAACCAGAACTTTACTATTTGGCTTATCTGAAAGGTGATCCAGATGAAAACCTGAAGAGCAAGTCCATTCCTCTTGTTACCTCCAGAGACAAAGCACTGCTTTGCCTTTATTCTCTAAGCAACAAAAAAAGGGGCAGTGAAAGATGTGCCCCTGAAAGTGCTAACAAGTGGAGGTACTGGAAGACACACCGTGACAGGACGATGAATGAAGGTATCTTCTGCAATCTATACTGAGAGATACATTTGAGGTACTAGATTTAGTGTCCTCTTACTGAATGTGGTTTACTCTGTTCCTCTCCTTCTATTCCTTTTCTCACAGCGGAATGGTGAGAAGAGGAAACTTCTTTTAACAGCAAAGGATGCTTCTGTCAGACTGTTAACTCCACGAGAGTAATAACATGGAAACTGTTGTCTGGCATTTTCTATGTTGTTTCCACACTTACAAAACAAAGTATAACAGTGCTACAATTCCTTCTTTATGTTGCCAACTAAAAAACTGATGAATGAAAAATAAAGAATTCTCTCTTTTCAAAATAAAGGCTGAAATAAAAGAGGTGATGAGAAATTTACTTCCTTTGCTTTCCTTCCTTAGCCAAGAATTCAAGTTCATTAGGGCATCTAAGGAAAAAAATGCAGGAAGGCCCTATTGCAGTGTGCTGTAAACATTCCCCACATGATTTTCCTTCCCTTTACTGAGGTGATCATAAGCTGCACTCTTATTATTTGCTATTGCAAATTGTGAAAAATCTATCCACTTCCTTAATTTTAACCTTCTCAGCCCCTGATGTTCATTTTATATTGAAGAATAACATTTCAAATTGAAGAACAAAATCTTATTTTGTCATTCTGCTGCCAATCCTCTACTCAGCTGTGCACGATTTCTCTGCCAATGAAACACAGACCCAAATACTCACCTCTCAGCAGTAGGTCTCCCTTCAAGATGCGCCCTGCTGACACCCTTTCTGATGTATGCTTGAAACACACTGCAGTCTGCAGTCATGTCACATTACCTCACTAATCAGCACATATGACTGTTATGCCAATGACCTTAGCCTCCTATTAACACGGACTATCCTGATGCATAGCCTTTTTCTTAAATTTAATAGTGTCGTTTGGAAAACTATTCAGAGTTCTACTGCCTCTTGCTTTCACTGAACACCTTTAGCATACCCAGTTAGAAACCATTTTTTAACTTGCACTTTTTGCTTCTGGTTTTCCCTACTTTTCTACTTTTTATTTAAGCAAGAGCCTATCCTACCCCTTTTGGTATTCTCACACATGACTCTGCATCTAAGGTTAGCAAAGAATCACTTTACAGTCATTGCATTTTACATTCCTGAAGGCAAGTCTAAAACCTCGAATGGGAAGGCCCAAAGCAAGGTACTGAGTTTGTTTATTGTAGCACTAAGGGTAGCTGTACTGAGTAGTTTTTGAATAGTTTGTGCCAGGTCATAAATAAGACTGTTGATCACTAACCCTGGAAGACTGACTCTGAGAAATCATGAAGTGTGTTTGTTTAACTCTAAAGATGACTATTGGATACCATCCTTGTAATGCCCTCTCTGAGAACTGAGAAGAAGGCAGAAACCATGTTTAGTTTTAGAGGTTAGAGGATTTTAACAATGATTAGCTTTTTTCATTCACTTACATGTAGTCTTACAGAATGAACAGTTGTAATCATTTCAGTTGTGAGCTGTGTAAATAGTGTAACAGAATGTGAACAAAGAGAAAAGACTGTTATTTTTTCTCAAGCTCAGGATGTCAGGGCAGATACAGGCAGCTTTAGATTATGTTTTGATGTACATAGAAGAAGTTTAAAGAAGTTTATAGTAGTCCAACATTGGACAAATCTGCATGGTATGAATGACTAAATGAAATCCAGTGTACCAGAACATTGGAGTTTCTATACAGTATGTGATTTTTGTATTTTTTTTAGTACACATCAGAAACACATATTCAGCAGTACCAAACTGAAAGCAACTTATTTCTGTGAGCATGGGACAAAGGGCAAGTAAGTGGCCCGTTTTCTACCTGACTTCATTTTACTTATCCATATCTAGCTGTAAGGTGCTGCAGTCCTAAGAGCATTCTGAGTTCAAGTAACCTGCAGATCCCATTGCATAGTAATCCCATGCAGTACGCTACTTCAGGATCCTTCTAGGAGAGTGACTGCATTTGATTTATCTTCCTGGTGGGACTAGAGAAGAAAATATGTGGCTGTTCTAATTTGCAGATATAGCAAAACTCCTGTCTTTCTCCTATGATATATACCAAACAATGTTTACAGATTGTATATAGAAGAGGACTTAAATCTATCAGCACAGATATAGAGTTCAGTAGCAAGTACTACATCAATGTATTTAGAAACAATACTTTGAAAAATAAAAGATAATAAGGTAGATAAATCATGAAAATATTTCTTGTTTATTGCTACATCCTCACTGTTTTCTTCATGAGAAAAAGATGGCATACTTCTGTAGATGTTTACATCACTGTAGGTTTTACCATTTATTCATATAGACTCAGATGTAGAACGTGCCTTACGACACTCCCATTGAATCCAGATGCAGGGATTTGGCTTTGCCTTTGTAACTGTTTGCTACAAACCCCTATTTCAGAGTTCAGATTTTGGTTATAAAAAATGCTTCCAGATATAATTTAGAATCTAAGAGATCTGTCAGGGAACCTTTATTGCTAGTTTGACTTCAGTGTGGCTTTTTGAAGTTACAGATGTGTTTAAAGAGTATTATCCATGCTTTCAGATTTTTGAAGATTTAAAGTAACTTTAAATTGCAAATAGAAGTCACCACACTATAATGTGGAATGAAAGCATTGTCTTTAGATAAAAATACCATAAAAACCCTAAATGCTTACTTGAGTTTTTTACTAAATAATGACTGTAGTTACTTCATAACAGACTTGCACAAAGGGTAAATTACATCCTCGCCATGCTCAAGGGAATATGCTTTTCACTAAGAAAGGTAAAAGGATCTAGCTTCCTCTAACATACTGACTATGCTTCAAACAGTTAATCAGATTTGAACTGCCCATTCTAGATATATGGGTTTCTGCCACTTTGGACTCACCACAGATAAACTGAACCAATCCCCGAAGTCTTTACTTGTGTTAGTTTGAAGTCTGCATGGAAGAGCAACTTCCTTGGCATCTGAGGAACGTGACAATTTTGTCAAAAACTCTGACTGAAATCTTTTATCTATTGTAGAGCTTAAGCATCCCAGAGGCATTGCATGACAAGGGTCTAGAATTAGCCACACACACAATGAAGGCACATCTGCTTAATCAGTCACTCCTATTTATGGTAGTACTTCAGTAAGTTGGGTCAGGCAGGTGGTGAAGCCCCCTTGACATGCTGAATTACTTCTTCCTGGCATATATTAAGTTGCACCTGGAGCAAAGAATGAATTGTCTGATGTTGTTGCATTTCATCACCTACAGCAACTGACATAATAATAATAAAAAATGCTTTTAAATAATCTTCCTGAGGCCTAAGGTTTCAAAGGTTTTCTGGGATTTGAATTTGCCTTTAGCCTGGTCACAACTATTAGGTGAAACAGTTGAGAGTGTCATTCAATAAAAAGCATCATTCTTAATGTTAGAATAGCTCAACATTCACCCAAAAAGACAGTACAGCTAAAGGCAATGCCTGGGAAGATGCATAAGGGAGTTCAAGTTTATCCATGTGGAAAAAGCAACAACAAAGAAGAATAAACTCAAACTTCTGTGATTACATCAGAAAATACACACTTTATAATAGCAGTAAAAGATAAAAGGTTTAAATTCTTTTTATTCTGCAGAAAAAAAATGTTCTGGTGGGTACTGAAAGGATTTTGGACATCGGAGTAACGTAAATGTCACACAGAACCACACTAATGACTTTGCAGTACCTTTATTTACAAAAAGTCGGTGCAAATGACTGTGTCTTCAATTTTTTAGGTTCCCTATGTTCCCCAAATCACCAAATCCAGACTAATTGCAACAAATGTGCATGTTTGTTCAGCATTCATTGCCCTATTTCATTTTTGTTTGAAAATTTCTACTTCCCATTGTGATCTATGACAGAAAGGAGCCATCTCCATGGTTTGCCTGTTGGCAAAGTTCTGGCTGTGAAGTAGCATGACTTCATGTACTATGGTTATCAGATATAGCAGTCAGTTATAAAAGTCCTTGTTGCTAAGCAGGTTCCTGTTATCTAATGAACCACTTCTTCATAATTAATGCCATCTTTAAAGAAGAATTGATAAAGAATTGACTTGATAACAAAGTTTCTTGCTTGGGATGAGGTGGGGACAGTTAGCACTGCCGTCCAATTTGTGTGGCTTAAATGGCCCATCAAGATTTGAAAATGTTGTTTTATTTTTTAAGTGATTTTATCGAATTTTAGGCACCGGAATATTTTTGATTCTAACAGGAAAGCAGTTTCTAAGATGTGGATATTAAACTATCTTCTCTAAGTTTGTAAACTATTTGAGATTTTCTGAATGAAACAGACCATGAACTAATTAACATGTTATTGTTCCTTCTCCTTTTCAGAGTTTTTAAACCACTCCTCTTTTGAATTCTTCAGTGCTTTTATGGAGGTTCTGCCACCAGCAATAGATTTATTATTTGTAAATAGCTTTCATTTGAGTAAATTAGATATCTCCTTATTATTAATGAAGAACGGGATGAAAATTAATACTGCAGTTATTACAAAAAAAAAAAACAAAAAAAAAACAAAAAAAACTTTTCATCCATAAATATGGATTATAAACTAATTTTCATCATAAATATTAACACTCTTTATAAAGTTCCTGGTATTTCCATTTTACAGATGCCCAATGTTCAAGGTGTATGATAAGTAATACAATGAAAAGCTCTTGAATTCTGTCTCAGTTCGACATTCATTAGACTACTTAATACAGTAGATACTTTAATAACATACAGTGAGTATAAAGTAAATCCAGAAAGGAAGTAGTGTACTACAGATGCTCAAACTGATTACCTTACCAAACCTGACCAAAATTCCAAGTTTAAAGGACTTATTTAGACAAAACACTGAATTAGAGGGATCATTAAAGGAAATATTGTAGAATTAAAAACACAGAATAAGTAGAATATAAGATCTGAGTATGTTTTGTTATGTATTGAAACTCAGCATTGTAAAAAGAGCATAGGAGGGCAGGAAAAATAAGTGTAGGGATGCAGGATAGTGAGTGTCCATATCCTTCTGTTTTCTATTAGGAAGGCAGCATTCAAATGACTTCAGACTTCTACATGGAATATTGCTTTACTAGAAAATGCTGATTTACTTAAACTATATGCAGGAATCTAGACATATATAATGGATAAAAATGTCCTTCCCTGGCTACTAAGCAGAACCCCTCTCTGAGCTTCAGGATTGTCAACAGACCACCTGGAGGGATAAGTCTTAGCCAAGAACATGGAAGCTTTGAGAGGCATGATCTCCCCATTTTTCTTGGCTTCTTGCAGATCACTTGATAATGTGCCAAGCTTTTTGATTCTGGAGCTTCTCAGAGCAATTAGAGCCCCAGGGATCCCCAGGTCTATAGCAGCCCAGCTGGATTATAAAGCTTTTGGCTACTATAAGTGGGAACTGAAAGGGAAAAAACCTCAGTATTTTTCTTCAGCTTAGAATTCCATGGTGCGTCAAGTACCTTTTTTTTCATTTGTTTGTTTGTTTGTTTTGGAGTGGGGTTGTTTGCTTGTTTTGTTTGTTTGCTTTGTTTTATTTTGTTTAACATATATAGTTGGACTGTTGCAAAACCAATGATTTCAGGTTACAGCAGCATAAAATTCAACTTCTCATATCAAGTCCCTTTTGGTTGGCTATTCTTAAATAGGACAAGAATTTTCAGATTAAGAGAACAAATTTAATGCTGGCAAATGAATAAAAAAAAAATCTAAAAATTAAAAAATTTTAAGAATGAATTTTAAAAAATATCTAAAGAACTAAAAAGTCATGCTTTATCACATTTTAAAAACCCAGAATAATAGAGAAGATCACTTTTTCCTTTCCCATTTCAAGGTCCTCACCCTGTGAGAGAGATGTCTGCACCTACTGTTACTGCTGCTGAACTGTCTTGAAAGAAAAGCCCAAATAAAACCACAGCACAAGCAATTAAGAGCATCATAAAAACTTTTTTCTATTCTAACAGACTCTGCATTTTAGAAAGACAAAGCTAATAAGCATCACAGCTTACTCTTATTTACTATTCAGAGTATAAGAAGCTTGATTTTCCTTTTATTTGTTTGATTGTTTATTTATGAACCCCTAAAGATTTCTGACTATTTGCTGGTGAAATCTTGTCCCTATTAAAGTAAAAATAAATAAATAAAAAAAATAATTAGGACTTCACTACATTCAGGTTCTCCTTGTCTTCAGTTGGAGTTTGTGGCTTTTATGACAGAATAGTTTCCAGCTTGTGATTTTGTTACGTTTTCTTCTTTCAAAAAAGTGACATGGTTCATATCTAATTGGAAAGGTAAATCTTGTCAACGGCACCATCTTTGTGATATGTCAGTTCAATGATCTCCCTACGGTTCTTTCCTATTTTTTTGATGTTCTCATATATGTAACGTCCTCAGTGATTAAATTCAGCATTTAATACAGATCCATAATATATGATTGACCAGATGGATCCAGTCCTGCCAGCTCCTTTTAACTTTTCTCTCTTAGTTGGGGTCAGATTCATATTTTTAGGAACTATATGTTATTTGAGAGGAAATTGGGTGATGGGGAAGCATAGGGGAGGAAGCTGCTTTCAAACACATATGCAGGAAAAAGACGACAGAATGTGCAGCTGTGAATTTTTAAGCATTTTATGCCTTTTGTTAAAGGAGTGGCAGCACAGGAATACATTTAATAAAGTCGAGTATCCTGAATCATGGAGCTTAAGGATGTCACTGTATATTTATTTATTTATTCAGTGGAATAACTGGATTAGATTTTGGCGTGTATAAAGGAGTTGCTTTGTGACAGTTTCCTGCTAGATGATATGACACTGGAATTTTCCATTTTTGCTTCCATGGCTTCCACTTCTGTCAGCACTCGGATAATGCTTGGAAATGCCTTTTCCAATCTAGACTTACCTTCCCTGTGATTTTTTTCACACAAGAACATGTTCACTCTCCTGCTACAGTGCACAATGCACTACTGACCAGAGGTAGAGATAGGAAAGAGGTAGCCTACTGTCTATTTGGCACTCTGAGTACTGGATCGATCTCTTATTCTCATGTCTCAAGTACACCAGATTTGGGAAAGGTAAGCCATACAGTGGTGCACTGCACTAACAAATTATCAAGGGCTGCATCTTTCTATGCACAATCTGGATGCTCTGATGCCCCACTCCAGTGGGCTATCATCTAGACGAGTATTTGGAAGTAGATGAATTCCAGATCTTAGGATAGCTATCCTTAAAGTTATCTAGACATGTAGATAAAGTGTTTGAATCCCATTCCAGTGGGATACTAGTTGTGGCAAGTATCTACTTTATATGCAAAAAATATATCCCCATCCCCCTCCCCCTTCCCCTTTCCCCTTCCCCTTCCCCTTCCACCTTCCCTTTTACATTCCCTTTCTCCTTCCCCCCTTCCCCTTCTTCTTCCCCCTTCCCCTTTCCCCCCTTCCCCTCCCCCCTCCCCCCTCCCCCCTCCCCCTTTCCCCTTCCCCCTTCCTCCTTCCCCCTTCCCCTCCCCCCTCCCCCCTCCCCCTTCCCCCTTCCCCCTCTCCCTTCCCCCTTCCCTCTTCCCTCTTCCCTCTTCCCTCTTCCCTCTTCCCTCTTCCCTCTTCCCTCTTCCCTCTTCCCTCTTCCCTCTTCCCTCTTCCCTCTTCCCTCTTCCCTTCCCTTCCCTTCCCTTCCCTTCCCTTCCCTTCCCTTCCCTTCCCTTCCCTTCCCTTCCCTTCCCTTCCCTTCCCTTCCCTTCCCTTCCCTTCCCTTCCCTTCCCTTCCCTTCCCTTCCCTTCCCTTTTTCAATTTGTAGACTTTGAAGTTTACTTTTCAGTTTAGCCAGTAGCATGTCTTTACTAGTTAACATACAGAAACACAGAGCACCGCAAAACAGTGATAGCAATTTTCTGCAAAGTTAGGCACTGCCAAAAGCAAGATGAGAAAACAGAATTAAAAACAGAAAGAACTCATTTCTTCTCACTCAGTTATATTAAGCATACAGTGATGAATTTTGCCAAATTTATTTCTATAAGGGGGAATGAAACTGAGATGAAAGACTGGAATGGGTGCATCCAGACGAAACATTAAACTATCTAGACCAGGATTTTTTTTGGAAAAGTAGGAAAGATAGAAATGTTTTGAAAATATTAATCTATTTGGCTAAGAATGGTAGAAGCAGGCAGCATGCAATATTGTGTAGTTTTAATGAGAAGCATGTTTCAGTGGCATCACTTTCCTGGAGTTTGTGTCTGTGGCAACACTGGCTCCCTTTCAGCTTCTGTACTTAATCTGGTGTTCAAATTTATACTGGCCAGACTTATGGCCTGGCTAGGTAGATATTTTGAAACAGGGGTCTCTTAATCTTAACTAATTGTCTACAGTCATGCTGCAAAAAGTATGGTTCCATTCATTCTGTCCTTTTCACTCAAATGCATTTGTTCACATACGGAATACGTACATGATCAGTTGGAGGAAGTTTTTATCTGCTTTATCCATGCCCTAGGACAGCCAAATGCAAACAGCACAGATATAAAAGATAGTGTACATGTTAGCTCATGCCTGTGACTATGCAAACACAGCTACAGTTTCCAGTTTTTTGCAATCACATTAAAGAAAGGGCAGTTTGGGCACATAATCCTGAGGATGGCCCTGGTGATATAAATCACCCTTTATGCTGCGGGGATTTCCTCGAGCAAGATTACTTTGCCTTGGAGAGGTACATCAACCTTCACTATGATCTAAGTCAGAGCCAGGCTCTTGTCAGTGGTGCCCAGTGCCAGGACAGGAGGCCATGGGCACAAACTGGCACACAGCAGCTTCCTCTGAATGTCAGGCAACATTCCTGTGTATACGGGTGATGGAGCAGCAGCACAGGCTGCCCAGAGGCTGTGGGGTCTCCTCCTTGGGGAGCTCCAGCAGCCGCCTGGATGTGTCCCTGGGCACCCTGCTCTGGGTGGCCCTGCTGAAGCAGGAGCTGGGCCTGAGGGACTCAGAGGGTCCTGCCTGCCTCAGCCATCCTGTGATTTTGTGATTCCATGGTTCTCTGAGCGCAGCAGAGGTCTAAGAGTGCTATTTTCCCCTTTCCTTCCTCAGACTTCTATCTAAGCTGTGACCACAATTCCCTCTGGGGTAGTTTTCATCAGGCAAGAGGATACATTGCCGGGACAGCCTATAGCTTTTTTACTCAGCTAAAAGGAAAGGGACCGTGGGCCCCACACAGAACAGAAGTCTGAGATTCTTTGGCATGATGATTGTACAAATATTATGACTTAATTAAATGAAGTTAATGTTCATGTCCTGTAAAAGATTTTGTGACATTTTAAATGATGCAAATGCGTGCAAACTTGGAAGTCACTGTACTAAATTTTTTTGATTCTTTATTTACAATATTGTAAAATAATCATAAACTTGCCCTGAAAATTATTGTGCTTTGGAAAGGAAATAACTGAAGAGTAATTTGTAAACAGAATTTTAACTGCAAAATAAATATACCATAAGGTCCCCAAAATAGGGCCTCTAAAATGAAAAATATAACACAAAATTTTTTGTCTATTCATAATTCACAGAAGATCCTTTTGGACTATCCAGAACTGGCATAAATGAAATGAACCTAGTAAAAGAATATTAGACTGGTGATGCATACTGTTCACGTACAAATGTACTCCATCTACCGTGCTGAAAGGGACCTTTATTGGTCCAGCTCCTAAAAAATGCTGGATGATTCAGTTTGAAATTTATATTAAAAAAAAAAATCATTTTAAATTAGAGACTGAAAAGAAACATTAAAATTTGAATATCGAGTAAAAGAATTCTGTCTCTCAGATCACCACAGTATCATATGTCACTTGCAGTTCCATCATGTTACTTACATATACATGGCTAAATTCATCCACTGAAGTGTTTCTAAGGTGGTAAAATTCTATAAAAAGTAATTTCTGGATTTCCTCCTTAATGATTTATTGATTCATTAACAGAGAATTTATCTCAGTATATCACTGGTGAGGAAGAAACCACTATTATATGCAAATCAGTAATACTGTGTGTTAAAATCTTAACTACTGTGTATCTACTTGCATTAATTTAGAGCAGTAACTGAAAATGAAGGGAAATGGCTTTCATGGAGAAACGGCAAAGTGATAGTGAGTAAAATAAGTATATGCACTTGAAAATCATCAAATCATGTAAAATGGGTTCTTTAAGATGAGCATTAAAAATGGCATAGAACTCAAGTGGAATCTTCCACCCACGTGTAATCTGAACTATTTTTATATATGATGGTTTATAGTAGCTGCTTGAATTTCCTATGGTTCTGTCTGGTTCACAAAAAACAGACAGTTAAGGTATTAATAACTGAAAGATGATATTGCTTAGAGTATAACATCTTTCTACAGTTTCCATTGCGTAAGTCAGAAAAGATTATTATCTTTGCTTTAGTAACACACATTCTCTCTTGTTCTTCCTTTCTCTCTCTGTACTCATTTATATCTGTATATATATTTGTACAAATCCATTTATAAGTTTTTATACAGAACTTTATGTTTCAAACATTGTGTCAAATCTGTGAATGCATTAAGAATATACCATGTGAAACAAGGCTGCAAAACAGGCAATGCAAACATTTTCACGAAGACAGAGTGAGTATGAGTGTAGGGCAATATCTCTCATATATTTTCCCTAAGGTGAGTATAACTAACAAGCCTTTTTTTTCTTTAAAATGTCTTTCACAACATAGCAATATTTACTTAGATTAGGTAACTTGCCAAATAAATCACCCCAGAACTCTGATCTGTATCTCAAAGTGCTTCCCGGCATTCACAGTTGCAACCTGATTATCATTCTGCTCTCCTGATCTAATTAAGATTACATTTCTTTATGTGTTTGTGAACTACACAGTTGTAGATAGATAATTTAGGCGTGAAAATTCCCACAGTGATAACACTTCTCAGAATTTGAAGCACTTTACAGATATGTTCCTGAAATTACTTCTTTACCTCCTTCTGCCCTTTTATCTGCTATATTGTGCTTTTAACTGAAGTAAAATATCTGTCATCTGTCTGACTATCTTGGTTCTGTTTTTATTTTTTGTCTAGTAGAAGAATTGAAGAATTAAATATCCTAAATGAGAAGACAACGAAGAAGATACAGTTCCTACCCTCTGAATAAAATAAAATATATAGCAGGATAAATTGCTTCAGGACATGGAATGAGATACCTATCATCAAAAGATTTTGAGACATCTTCATCAAATCTATTTTTTAAACAATAATTTAAGTGTGTTAGACTTAGATTTGGAATGTAGATTGAATGAAATGCCTTCCCAAAATCCTTTCCTTTCTTCTGAAAGACTATTCCTTCTGTTTCATCTAAGAAAAGCTGGAAGAGCTGGGTGCTATCATCTCAGAAGCCATACCTATGCATTAGATTCTTATGCACAATGTCCGTGTTGCTTTGCCAAGCTAAAGTGAAATTGTTTGAATAAACCAACATTTATGACCACTAATTATATTGAAAAAGAGTAGCTTATTCATTTCTGAATCTGGTTATCTCCGTACAGAAAGAAAGAAAATGATGTTCCTCTTACATGAAATGGTTGGCCCTTATAGCATACCCTACCCACTAAGCTAAGGGGGAGTCCAATCAGAAAAAAGTGGAAATTAAAGATAAGAAGGATTATTTATAATCTGTTATTAATTCTTGGAAATAAACATGATCAAGTCAAGCTCATTAAAGAAATAAAACTAAAATATCCTCCAATGCCTATGTAAGTAGCAGAATTAAGGATATCTGGTTCTCTTTGGGACTATCGTCGCCTCTCACTAGCACTCTCCCCTGCTTCTAGAGCTTGAAACACAATGCACAGCTGCTTCACTTGATCCCAGCAGCCATCCCAGCAATACTTTCAGTTCATACTGTAACTCCTAAACAACTTCTTCCATCTCTCTAGTTGAGGAAGAGGCAGCATGCTAAGTCAGTACTTCAGAAAAACATGTTGTGACTGGCCTGTCAGCAAACATCATTTCATAGTAGGCCAAAGGCAAGATCTCTTCTTTTACCTAACAGGGCCCATGGATAGTGATCTCTAAACTTCCCACCAGTTTATTCTCATGTAACATATAAGTATATAGCATATTTTGGGTTTTGCACCCCTCTCTAGGAAACTGCTTAAGGATTTCATAGGTTATGGGATAAGGGTAGAGGGGGAAAGAAAAGGTACAATCATGGACATGCAGATGGGGATTATTTAAGTCTTACTTTCTTAGAAAATTAGGTTCAAGAAGCCAGTTACAGTCATTTAAATTTGGAGTTGGATAATAAAAAAAAGCTAGAAATAATTTATCCTTTTTCAAGAATTTTCTCTACTTAGGGGAAGATCATCTGTCCCATTTTGCAATTGGAAAATAAAACATTCAGAGTATGTTTTCTGGTCTCTTAATTTACTGTTTCAGTTCAAAGGTTTCCTTCGTGTGTAAAATTTGTGATCCTTTGTAACAAGGCCAAATATGAATACAAAGGGAGAGAAAGTTCATGGGTATTTAATCAAGCTTAGGCATAACAGAGAAAAACTCTCCAAGGGCTTTGGTTTATTATCACAATTTTGTCAATAAAAATAATCCAAACCAGAAAAGTATCTGAATGCATTTTTTTTCATGCAAAGTAACACATAGTGTTACCAAACAAATAAGTTAAAAAAAAAATAAAAAAAAACCCAAAACAACACAACAACCCACAAATAAAACAACAGGCCAGCCTAGCTCTCCCTCCAACTTAAAGAAGTTCTTATTGCTCAAGCTTCACTAGGCTCAGATGAACCTGATGGCATCAGTTCTGGTGGCACAACCTGTGTATGAACTCTAAGAATCCTCTTCACATTGAAGAGATGTATCAACCTCTTGGTTCAAAAGTTCATCTCTCTGTTCCATTGCTAAAATGGAATGCATTATAGAGGTAGGTTCTCAGTCATGTGGAGCAGTAGATTGTGTTTGGCTTCATACTGTATTAAATATTAGTAAAGTGACCTGGTAATCTTAAGAAATCACAACAACTATGTTCTCTTTCAAATAAGGAATATTTAAGATCAAAAATATCATTCTGTGTATTGAGAGCATTGGTTTTAGTTTTTTGTTTCTTTTGTTTTGTTTGTTTGTTTGTTTGTTGGCATCCAGTGCTTATACAATTTGCTATGACTTTGACAAACTTTTCTAAATAGCAAATTAAATTCGTTGTATGGTCAACCGTTCTTTGCCACCTTGTCCACTGTGCTCCCTTCAGCCTTATTTTCTTTCTGAATTGATTTTGCTTCTATTACCTTATACTTCAACTGAAATTCTGCTGAAATTGAAATTACTGTTGCTGAGGCACCATTAATGTTGGTATAGAATTTTAAGAATCGTAGGTTTTAAATACAGCTTTGCTTCCCTCAGTGAAAGATGCTGTCAATCAATTCACATCTGACATTCCTGAAAATAGCACAACAGGTGACAGAAAGACTGTAAAGACAAAAAAAGCTGTTATATATGCCAAAATAATTTTCCCTATGATTAGCTGTTCAGTATTGTATGTATTTTCCAGCAGTTCTGGCTACTGTTGATTCCACTATCCATGCTTTTATGTTCGCTTTTAATGAGCTGCAGTAGACAGAAACCACCTCACATTACCAAGCGGTTCATGAGTATAACTGGAATAGAGATGAAAAGCTTTTGACCAAAACAGAAAAAAAGGTAAAAGGAAAAAAAAAAAAAAAAAAAAAAAAAAAAAAGCATTCATAATTTGGATGCCTATTAATGTCTCAGCAAACAATTTGAGACTATTTGAGCACTTGAGTACATTTCTGACCAGTAGAGGGTACTAGTGCATGTATGCAGAAGTCAGCAAATAGCTACAAAGATGGCTACATGAGATTCATAGAATCACTAAATCATTAAGGTTGGAGCAGACCACTAAGAGATTGGAAAACATATCATTTAGTCCAACCAACAGTTCAAATCACCACAATGCCCACTAAACCATGTCACAAAGAGCAGCATCCACCTTTTTCTTCACACCCCCAGGGACGGTGACTCCCACACCTCCCTGAGCAGCTTGTTCCAATACCTAGCCACTCTCTCTGAGAAGAAATTTTTCCTAATATTCTACCTGAACCTCCCTTGGGTCACTTTTGTTTCATGGTAGAAGTTTGGGTTAAAACTATTGAGGAAATACTGTTGTTAATGTAATAAGAATTAATATCTTTAGCCAGTGTGCATTCTATTCTCTTATACAGAAAAGATCTTGATGAACAAAATGAATTCTAATTTTCAGGGAGGTTGTGACATGTAGTTTAGAGTAGCAGCATTGACACTGGATGTTGGTTGCATTTGGATACACCAATATTTTTTAGATGGATTTTCAGAAAACAAGGGAGCCTTGGAAACACATGATCACAATACCACTAATATTTGTACAACAGCATTTTTCCTTTCTAAAATGAAAGCTGTATCTATAGGAAGTGTCATGCAGTCAAAATTATTATCATCAGGAGTCAACAGTACAGGCGAGATATCGGATTAACACAGCTCTAATACCTTTTCCACAGCTATACAGCTTAATTTGAGCCCTAATTCATATCTAGATACCTAAATAAAGCTTTACTGATATTTAAAAATCTTGAGAAGCATCCTTTATTGATACTGATTCAGTGATGTTATCTAAATATTTGTTTATAATTCCCCTTTGACATTGTACTCAAATCCTTACCCAATACTCCCATGCACTGGAGCTTATTACACCTTCTCGAGCACTTTTGAGCAGCTGCTATTCATTAAAAGAAAAAAAAAAAAAAAACAACCAACACAACAGAACCTACAACCTCAGTCTGAGAGGGATATCTTTCCTTCTTTTCTCTACAAATGAATGATTTCCCTAAAATATATATGTTAGGCCCAGGCCCAGGCCTAGTAATAAGTTTTCTATGCACAGAGATAATATGGCCTTGAGATCCAATATCCTTTGCCCTATCGGGTGAGAAAAGGAAGCTTTATCCTGTTTGTTCAGTGGTATATGCAGAATTCAATCAGTTTCTTAGAGGGACTGGAATGGAGTTTAAATGTTTCCATGTAATATTGTACTTATTAAAAACTTCCTGTACATCATTTTGTGAAGTCTCTTGCACAGACCATCTTTGGAGATCTAAACTGTAGATTCTAGCACATCAATCCAGATGTTATTTATGCAAGGTTAACATAAGTTTAACTAGTTTGACTACCATTATAACAAGAGAATTTTACTTTTCAGGAGCTCAGAAATTGATCTTTCCTGGAGGAATATGGAGAAAAAAAAGGATACAGATTAGACTTATAAAAATCTCAACCAGCCAACCACTACGTTCCTGCAAAATTATATTATATATTCAAAACATGGGAGTTGGAGGTAAGATTTTATTATAACTTGTTTTTTTATAGGTAGTTATGGTGACTTTGTAAATGGATGGTAAAACACCAGTGTCTGATTAAATGACTAGATTTCAAAACTCAGTGGAGATCTGTTATCAGGGCTCAGTTCAGTTACCTAAACAGAAATGTATTTGTCAGCTGTGATTCCTTAGGATACCAGAGATACTAAAAGGGCCTGGCAGATATAATATTGGAGCCAGAAGAGGCTTGTGCCTTTTGTGGAAATACTTCTGGAGGATGGGAGAGATCCTTTATAATATCTGGAATGGCTCTAGACTTCCCGTTGAAGGCATGTGGATAGATCATTTCTAAGAAAAATAAAAATAGAACATTTAGCAAAACTTTTCTAAGTCTGCTATCTCAGAATTTTGGATTACAAAAAATTGAATCTAATTTTGAAGACTAATGCTAGAGAGCTGATTCTTAATGATCTGACACTGACAGTATCTATAACACAGTTCAGGGTGCTTACGTCCTTTGAATCAAAGGGCTAAACCCTGCCGTTTTTGTGTCAGCATGAGCTGCACTAATGTGACAGAACCCTGAACTAGGTCCAAGCTCATAGTATTTTAATGACATATTAAACTCTGGAAAATATTTCTGGGATAACAGTTCTTTAGAAGAAATATATTTATTTTTTTTTACTGGAGATAAGAATAAATAGATAAATAAAGAAGGTAGATGAAAATTAAAGTAATGAGATGTATTTGAAATTGATTATGACCAATGGCAAGTAGCCATTCATTGGCTTCTTTTACATCTTGGAAGAAGCATAGAAAAGACAAGCCAGTTCCTAGGCTTTTTTTTTTTTTTTTTAGCTCTGCCAGAGAGCATATTTTCCATGCCTTGCAAGTTTTCCCTTTTCTATTCCCAACTGTGCACCATCTGGGTATTTGTGGTTGTGAACAGTTAAAACTTAATATTTAAAATTAGACATATATTTCACTTGAAATTAAGATTTTTGGTAAAGTGACGGGTCCACTTTTGGGTGGAATGTGGTGAGATGAATATGCGCAATGTGTTGGCTCTGGAAAGTTGGCTCTGCACTTTGAGAAACATTTTTTTTTTTGTTAGGTTCAAAAGCTTTGCTTTTATGCACACTGATTAAATTAAAATTAATATAATGGGAAAATAAAGAAGATCCTTTAACATTGCTGTGACTCCTTTCTTCTTTTATTAATTTTAAATTCATGATTTTACAGCATGCATCATTGGATAAATTGCATAGCACTGAATATGTTTCCTCTACAGCTGCTCGTTATCACATAACAATATTTATATAGCAGAGGCACAATTGAAATTTCTCTAATGAGTTGGCAGCATAAGCAAACTACTATGATACTAAGCTTTATTCTTATGTAGTGACTTTGCTTAACTATTAGATCCAAGTTTAATAGTTTTTTAAAAAGACTGGAGCTAAACTTGCAATTACAGAGTTGGATAATCAATAAATATCTGTGGAAAGCTTGCAGTACACTCTGGTTGCTGTCATGTTTGATTTTCAGACAGATTTTAAATCATCCTTTCATATACAGACTGTTTTCAGTGATTTCTATCATGGAGAAGTAGTTTCAGAAGACTACCTTCTATTTGTGTACGTCTTCATTTCTATCCCAGTACCTCAGTTAAAGCAGATCTCTGTCCTGGTAGATTTAGTGAAAACAGTGGAAGACTGAGCAAGGAAATGAACCCACCTTCAGGTCACTGGCCTGGAATAATGCTCAGGCAGCTTCTGAGTACTCTCCAGGATTTAAATCCTCTGTCTTCTGCTCCTTGTTCTTTCCTTCACTAATTTCACTGTCAAGATGTTTCAGGGATTTTTTTTTTTTTTTTTTGCTCTACTTTGGCATGACTTTAGGTCTTCCTGTCCATCTCTGCCCTTACACTGTCTGTTTCACTAATCTTCATTGCTGGCTCTTCTTCAAACAGTTTCTCTCTCTGCTTCTATTCTTGTGTTGCTGCACACCTTTAGAAAAAATCTCATGATCACTGTAGAATTAGAGAAATCTAACCGTTCTCTTTATTGTACCATTCTTTGGTCAAGCATTGTTCCTTGGCAGAAAGACATCTAGGGACATTTACACTTCATTGTTTTAGACTCCCTTATAGAAAGTACTCTGGATATATCTTTTCTGTTTCTGCAAATAACATACAGTACTCTTTCAAAGAATCTATTCAGATCCAAAGGAACCTCTCCACTTTTCTTGCTACTGTTGTGGTTTAATCTGTCAGACTGCTCAGCACCATACAGATGTTCCTTCCCTCCCTCCCTCAGCTGGATGAGGAACTGGAAAGAAAATAGAACTCATGGATTGAGATAAAAACTATTTACTAAGACAGAAAAGGAAATCGGAAATAAAAATGAGATGATGACTATATATATATATATCCACAATGCAATTACTTCCCACCCACAGATCAATGTCCTGCTAACAGTACAACTGCTTTCCAGATAGTGCCCCAACTGCAACACAGTGTTTCATCACCCACCAACCAACTCCCAGACAATCAATCCCTGAGCAGCAGCCCACAGCCCTGGCCCACTGTCCACAGCGTTATGGCCTTCCACACGATATCACATGGCATGGGATAGCCCCTTGTCTAATTCAGGTGTCTGTCCTGGCTCTGCCCTGCCCCCTGCTGCAATGCCATACTGGTGATGAGTAACACCAGTTAACAGCTGAGCAACCCAGCCTGGCCCCAGGCCTACTCCCATCACTCAGCAACAGTCAAAACATACTTGTGCTAATACTGTCTCTTGAAACCAATGCATCTACTTTCCTTGTTAATCACACTAAATTGCTGGGGTTGTTTTTTGTTGTTGTTGTTTGTTTGTTTTTGTTTGCTTGTTTATGTTTTTTTCCCCTTCTTAATGTTTATTCAGTTTTAGCAATCTGTTCTTGCCTTTTTCTGTCCAGCTTTCTCTGATCATTAATTTTTTTCCTCTGTAACAAAAAAAAAAAAGCAAAAAAAAAAAAAAAAAAAAGCAAACTCCAAGTCCCACCACTTTATAATTTCCACTGTTTTTACAAATAAAAAGGTAAAAATTGCATCTTGCCCTCTAACTACAGAATTCCATCCTGTCCACTGATTATATGTCTATCACCAGCCGTTAAGGTTTTTCACTCCCTTTTACACAGAATGTCTCAGAATCACAGAATCCTAGAGTTGGAAGGAACCTCTGAACATCATTGAGTCCAGTGCCCCCCTGCTAGGCATGTTCCCCTCATAGGTTACACAAGAATTCATCCAGTAGTTTTGACTGTCTCCAGAGAAGGAGACTCCAGAACCTCTCCAAGCAGACTTTTCCAATGCTCTGTCACCCTAAAAGTAAAGAAATTCTTTCTCATGTTGCCCGTCCACATCTGCCCCTTACATATTTGTAGGAATTGCTAAGATCCCCTCTTGGTCTTCTCTTTTCCAGGCTGAACAGTCCCAAATCTCTCAGCCTTTCTTCATAAGGGAGATCCTCCAAACCGCTCATCATCTTTGTGGTCCTTCACTGGACTCTCTCTAGTAGTTTCCTGTCTTTCTTGAACTGGGAAGCCCAGAACTGGACACAGTACTTCCAGGGCAGAGTAGAGAGAGAGGATTTCCTTCCTCAACCTGCTGGCCACACCCTTTCTAATGCAGTCCAGGATACTATTGGCATTCTTGGCCACAAGGGCACAGTGTTGGCTCATGGCCAACCTGTTGTCCACCAGGACACCCAGGCCTTCTGCACAGAGCTGCTTTCTATCAGGTCATCTCCTAACCTACATCTGTAGCTTTTCTCCCACTTAGAAGTAACTTGGAGATATTTTCATACTCCTTAAATTTTGGTTGTAATGGAGTTTAGTCATTAAAGTGTCAGGAGTTGAGTAATATTGCTCACTTTAAAGCACAGTCCAAACTACAATGAGACAGGGCATCAGCTGGCTTAGATTCCTGTTCCAGGTTCTCTATTTGCATTTTATCTTGTGATTGTAGAAAGTTAAACACAGCACTGGGTTCATCTTTGGTGCCTTTTCATCACTCTCTTTATATTTTCTATTCTTCTTCTGGATCTCTGTTCCTTGAATGGAGTTACATGGTGACCAAGACCAAATGGGATTTTTGGAGAGTAGTTAACAGTACTTCCTTGAAAACAAAAACAAACAAATAGACAAAACTAAAGCAAGCAAACAACAACAACAAAAAAAAAACCTCCAACCCAGTCCAATATAAAACAACAGCATCGTGCTCAAGTACTCTGAGGTCAGCAAAGGCCTAGGACATTGGTATGATGGGCAAATAGTCACCCAAAAAATTTTGGGTGGAAGAGACCAGTGGTGGCCATGAGGTACAATCTTCCATGCAGAGCAAGGCAGTTGGCAACAATGGATTGTCAGCCATAACTTCATCTTGATAGCTCTTTGCCAGATCCTATCCACTTTCTTCACAACTCTCTTAAAGTACGAGGGGGGCAGAGGGGAAGCAGAGGATTGCTACGTGGTGGGAGTGACACAAAATTGAATATATGCCAAGCACTGTAAAGGATAAGTATAAATTCTCATGGTCTGACCATGATATTCTAATGCTGTGCAGTTTGTCTTATTGGTCTCAAAAGTACGCTTTTGGACCAGTTCCAATTTACATTCATTAAAAGTATGCCCCAGTAGGGCTGCTCCCCAGCTGAACTGATTGATGCGTGGGATTTTTCTGCCTAAGGTGCAGAACGTGATGCTCCTTATTTTTGAACTTTATGAAGTTTCAGTTTGCTTGGCTTCAAGTTTGTCAAGGTACATGGACTTCAGATCTTCTGGTAGGCAGGTCAGTTACTCCTTATGTAGCACCATCCACAGTATATTGAAGGTGCACTGAGCTAGCTGCAGAGTCAAGAAGCATCTTCCTATCCCCCTTTCCCCTCATGCTGTCAGGCACCTAACCTGAAAAGAAGGATTTTCTGTTTGAAATCCCAGCAGCGGAGGACTGTTCTGATGCTTACTCAAACTACTCTTCACCTTGAATAGCTCTATCTCCCCACTGTCTATGTAGAACCATTTAGCTCAGGCTTAGAAAATGAAGTATTTCCTTACAGCTAAGAGAAAAAGGTTTCTAGAAGGCCAAGTAATCACTCATCATAGCATCACTTATCAACTGCTTTATTTGTGCCCTGTTTCTCTGTTATTTTTCCTAGTATTTATAGGAATTTTTTAGCTTATAAAATAATAATAAACACAGAGGTAGAATTGCAACAGAAATAGAGAATACAGATGTTTGGTACAAGCGCAATAGTAGAGCTGATAACCCAATATATACCTGCTACCTTCTTTTCTTATAGGTCCTTATCTTGTTATCATTATTTTCCATCATCTAAACAACATCTGAAAATGAACTGTGACCTAGAAGTGTCCAGGCAATAGCTTAATTTGTAGCAGTCCTGAGACTCAGATCTATAACTGAGAAATATCTGGCTCCCTTGGTCTGCTGGGAGATGTATGCCTGTCAGCAAGGATTGCATTCAGTAGAAAAATTTGTCTGACCCAATTTTCCACCCCCACACACCTGTTGCAATAGAAATATTATTTTAGATTAAGGATTTCTGAAGAAACTCTCTGCCAGCATCCTGCTTTCTCTATCCCACAACAAATTATTCACTTGTTGAACTTGCTCTTTATTCTCTTTGCCAAAAATATACCAAGAGCTATTTTTACTACTGTTAAAATAAGTCTGCTTTGGTATAATCCAAAACTGTTGTGGGTTTTTGGATCCAAGGTTATGATTTAACAAATTAAAAAGATGGAAACTATTCATGAAATTTGGATATAGGTATGAATTTAAATTCTGAACAACCTCAAATTTAAATTACCACTGGCAGGACAGTGACTTTCTTTCAATCAGCTTGAAATTAACCTGAGCAGAGAGCAGGGCTGAGAAGAAAATAAGCATGCACTGTCGATCTTTAGCCAGCAGCTGAAAGTATCCAGGCTCAACCCACTGACAGATGAAAATTAGCCTAAGTACTTATGGAAATATGAAGATATTATAATAAGAGATAAACCCAGCATTTATTCTGATTTCTTGGGTGAGAAACTAGAAAATCCTAGAGTTCAGTTGACATTGCCAGGGAGAAACAACAAAACTATCCATGAGCATGGATACTCCAGAGTTCAACAGAGATACCTGTGTGTGTCCAGTTTGTGAGACTGCAAAGCAGTATGCTAGTAACTTTTTGTGAGTACAGAAAGATTCTCTAAAAATAACAGATCCTCACATTGCAGAGCTGCCCTTAAATTTTTTCCTGTACATGAAACATGTTGATACCAGTGATGTGAGGTGGGGAGGAGAAATGCCAGTGAGAAAAAGAAGAATGGAAACGAGGTGTGTTGCATATGTTTTCTTGTTCCTAAGCCAGAACATCCTCCAGGTTGCCTCTACGTTGTGAGTGGGTTGGTTTGGCTGCTGAACAACTTCAAGTTAGGTGAAGAAAGGCAAAGGACTGCTGTTTGTGCTGTAACAGCTGCTAGATCACCCCTAGACAGGAGTCAGTACCATGTGCTCAGCAACCTCAGAAGAGGATATTGCAGTGTTCCATTCTCTTCTCACTTCTTTTACCCACTTCAGTTCTGAAAGCATTTCAAGCTTACACACACTCATCAAGAAATTTCCTACTCAGAAGATTACTGTTAGCTGTAATGACTGCTTTCTTTGTATTTGCACTCGCCAGATGTGAAACATGTTTTGATCTGTTTTCCCATTATGAAAACACTTTCATTTATGATGCTCAGCAGGGAGACAGCTGATTAACTTCAAGTTTGTAGGTGGAAATATTTTTTCTTTTTAAAAGCAAAACAAAAAAGGAGATCTGCCTATAATTCTTTCAAGAATCTGTTTTCATATATTGTAGGTCACATTTGCAAGTATGCCTTGAACCAGTTCCTGCCTTTAAATACATAAGAGCTCCTTTTTGACAGCTTTTAGTGACAGCCATTTGTATATGCTTGATGCTTGAAAAAGAGTTTTTCCAGAATGACTGCCAGTTATAATATGGAAATATTTTTTTCCCCTTTGATATTTGATTATTCCTTAAAACTTTGTACTGTAAGCTTTTTCAAGCTTATGTTTGAGGACTAGGATACACAGGTCTACTTGTCATATATTCCTCAGAAAAGAATGTATTGAAACTCCACTTTACTAGAATAACATAGCAAAACATAATTTATTGAGGTTAGGCACCATAAGCCAGATACTTTTCTAAACATCAAGGATTTTGAATTTGATCCTGGGTAGAGTTCGACACAAATGTCCAGCCCATTATTTCTGAAATGTCTTCAGTTTTTGTTCTTTGTCAATAAACCTAAAAGACTTTTTATTTAAAAGGCTGAAGTACTCAAAAAGACTCCAACATTTATGGAAAGTGTGGAAAGTTAAAAATAAATGATAATTTAACTTTTGAATTCAAATAAGTCAGCAACCCCCAGGAAGATTAAATTGTTTTATATTTTTGCTGCTGTAATTACTATTCTTCTCTTTCATTACTTCCCATGGGCTGACAATTCAAAACCAAAACAAGGACTGGTTTTGTACTTACAACTCTCTGCTAGACTTGAAATGCTTCATCATAAACAAAACAAAGCAGAAGACAAAACCCAAAACACAACAGATTAACATGAAAATGAAATAAAAATAAGAATAAATCCCCAAATCACCGATCAGTATATCAGAAAGCCAACACGTAGAGAATATGCTACTTTTCTATAGGATTATTATTTTTGATGCATGCTACAGATTGGAAGATTTTAAATAACTTCTACAGTTTTCCACATAATTAACGCACGGTTAAGCTGAAATTTAAATCATTACAACAGCCATGAGCTGAGCCAATTACAAGTAAAAAATACACCAAAAACTTCCGCAATCATCAAAGCCTTCTATTTACTTCTAACATTACCAAGAAAGCAAGCAGAGGTAGCAGATGCAATGAATGCACCATAGTCCTATTGGACTCCCAATCTCATCTTATGTTCTACTAAATATTCTGCATTTTTGTTCATGTTACTATGTTTGTTTCCATTCAACCGTATTGAGAAATCTGGAATACGTTAGCTAATTATATAAGAGTAAAAAGTGTTTTTCATATTACGTAAATATAAACAAAAATTCTGTTGATTCAAAGGATTGCTAGCACTGAAAGCAAATAGAGATAGATCAAGCAGAATGGCAGTTTGCATACCTTAAACCATTTCAACCTACCCTTCCAATGACTAAAAAGATCAGAAATAATTGTTTAATTTATTACTTTGAACTGTGGGTAGTTTCCATCTTTTTGGATACTTCGATGTGGTTATAAGCTGTCCCATAGGATAATTTATTTAGCATTCAATCCCCAAAGCAAAATTCTCTTGGCAACAACATTATTCTTTTACTACTCTATTATTGCAGAGTAGTTTGTTCCTGTTTAATAAATGTAATAATATAATTTGTGATTAATGTAAATTACCTGACAAACAAATTTTCCATGAGGTTTCAGCACTGAGAGACAGAAACACAAAAGCAGAGAACTTTTAAGGCTCAACCAGTATTTAGAATTAATCTTTTTAAAAGTGCATAGTAGAGGGAGAATACCAACAGGAAACATGAATAAGAGAGAGGGTGGATGGGGAGAAGCTGTTTTTAGTTTGATTTTAGTTCTCACTACTCTAGTCTGTTCCTCGTTGGCACTACATTTCATTAATCTCCCAACACAGAGACTGGTTTGCCTGTGATGGTAATTGGTGAGTGATCTTCCTGTCCTTGTCTTACTCCATAAACCTATTTTCTCCTCCATTTTTAATTGAGGGGGAGTGAGAGAGCAGCGTGGTGGCAGCCGTGGCAACCAGCCAGGTTTAACTCAGCACAGGGGGAGATGTGTTGGTGGATTAGAGTGGGAAATAGAAAAGAAGTTGTACTTAGTGCTTTCACAGGCACAGACCTATTAAGATGATATATTGGTTATATCTTTGGTTAGAGATGATGATTAAATGCATGCAATTGCAGCTATATCTTCATATTTATTTGATGTTCACTCAGCACTGCCCCTTCTCTTTCATCTTCTATATGACAGAGCAACATGGAACTGTTCAGATGAAAAAAAAAATCAGCAGTAAATTCTGTTTGAAATTAGGTGGGTAGGAGAGACTTTGGTAGCCACTGCTAATTGAACACTATGCAGTATTTTTACAGAAGTGAGTTAGAATTCCAAAGACTATTTACTTGCATCTTTGGGATTACAAATAACTTTTCTCAACCCAATGTATATATACAGGATGACTCACTTAGTTGTAAAATTAATTCTTTGATTTCCAATATAATTTTCCCTTTGTTGCATGCTCAGATAAAAATCTTACTGGTTTCAATATTATACTAGCTCAGGTTATTTTTTCCATTTTGTTGGTTATATTGATGAGATACTCCATCTCATTAATGTCATCAATTCACTACCTATAAAGAAAATAGACTTTAATAACTAGTTTCAGGGGAAAAGCTCTAATTAATTAAATGAAAATTTGTTGCTTTGGAGCCCATCTGTATTGTCTGGCTTCCAAACTACCCAAGTGCATCAGTGGTTTTACAGCATCTCTGGAATTCACACTCTCTTTCATGCTGTTGCCACATGTTCGTTTCTACAAAGCATGTCAGAAAACACCCAGAGGGGCTGAGCTAGCTCCTTGTAGCTCACATAGACTGCCAAAGATATTATATCCCTATATAATGCATATTGCATCTTACCTGTGCTATAGAGAGAATGAGAGATACCCTTTGTTTTAAATTAATGTCTTTGTTCACACTCTTCATGCAGTTCAACAATACTGTATGTTTTCTTCTGCTTCACAGAGCAATACTTTGGATACATTTTTAGTTCCCCATTGCTTTCAGAATTCAAATATTAGGATGCATTTTCTGTGAATGACAAAAGTCTTGGGCTGAAAGTTAGGTGCAATACTGAAGTCACATCTGTGGAGAACATTCCAGGCAATACGAACAGTGTCTCACATGTTGAGATACAAAGAGTGGAAAACCTGAACATGATTATGAATAGTTCAATAACAGTTTGAAAAACATTTGTTAGAGTCATTGCCTGATCAGAAGTGTTGAAAAAACATCTGCTCAAGATAATTTATACAATGCAGATTTAGGTTTTCTTAATAATTTTTACCACTTTTCAACAGATGAAGCAGGAGAATGTGAAGTTGAGCAGAATTAAAACCTAAACTGAACAGTTGAAACAAGAAGTTATGAGTCTCAAAATACATCAGAATCTTCCATGTAAGGGACTCCTCACACTATCTGCAAATATTAAAAACATTCCTTGCAAATCCTTCAAATGATAAGTGCTTTTTCTTCACAGTGAATTTTACCAGTAAGGAAATGCAATGAATTTCCTTTCCATATTTGTACAAGAAAAAGATGTCACAAACAGATGACTATTCTGGCTTCTCTTGAAATTTCTAAGACCCATTTGATCTCAAAACTTTCTTTATAAAATCCAGACTTCACTTTTACTTCCACTTAACTTGTAGATTCAATCAAAATGTTAGAATAAGTTTCATTTTGAATCTTATCCAGTGCTATAATCTGTAGTATTTGCTATTGCTACTAAGATTAACAGAAACTTTTTTAAAGGAAAAGCTTTCATCCAGTGAGTAAAATATTCTCTGTGTCTCACAAAGTTCTCTTCTGCACAATCTGGAGATCCCTTGTCACTTTCTATGAGCATATGTCACAGAATTATTTAGAAAAGAGCCGTTCCAATCTTACTGCATAGTGCTACAGGCCTGTTGAAAGTGGGGAAAAAGATTCAAATGCTCTTAATATTCCACCATAGTAAACTTGACTTTTTCTTGTCTTCTGTTTGAAAGAAAGATATGTTTGTATTATAAGTAATGTCATTCCAAATCAGGCATCTACTGACCAATGTGAAAACATATAAGCCAAAGTACCATCCTGTTTTAATGATTATTTTTCCCAGGGGCTTCAGAATGGTAATAATTTCACAGGAAAAAAAAAAAAAAAAAATCTAGTAAATTTTATATTAGAATGAGCTCCCAATGAGCTCCCTTTTTCTACCTTTTTGTGTGCTTTTCATATGAACTTGTAATGCACAGACACAGGATTGTCTTGCCTTTGGAACTGACCCTGAATGTAGGCAAATTCTGATGCTGATGCTCATATGCTTTTACTACTTTTTATGATTCTATGGAAAACACTCACATGTGGAAAACACTCACAAAGATGTCTTAACTCATTAGTTAAATTGAGTGGCTTTAAGGCAGGTTTGCTTTACCGATGTTGGTTGAAGAATGGGCTTGAAATAGTGAATTTGGCCCATAGAAATGTAAATTAGAATTTTTATATTTTAAAATGTAAATTTTATTTACATATAGCTTTTAAATTGCATATTTTAATTTCTTTATTAATTTATTATTATTATTTTTATTATTACATATTTATTTGTGTAGTTTTAAATTAGATATAACTACTGTAAATAAAATTCAGCATATACTTAATGAGTTAGTACAATGTAAACTGAAGAACAATCTGTGCAACACAGTGCAAATTTATCTTCATTTTTTGGCAAAAGCAATTCTGATGGTCTCTTTACTGGAAATAGATGTTGCGTCAAGACAAATTGGACTCCTGGTGAGTATGAATTAAGTCACTGCTAGCCAGTTAAACAAAATGAAATTTTTCCAGTCTGATACTTTTCAGTGATTCAGAAAATGGTTTTCAGGCATAGCCTGGATATGATATGCTCTTATGATCTGACATTTCTTGGAGGAACAATAATATTCATTATGTCCTGCCATTCATCCAGATAGGTGGCAGAGTACTTCATAAGCAAAGTGTGTCATTGACAAGCAGAGGAAGGAATTTTGGTAAATATATTTCTAGGATTATAATAATTATTTGTGAGGAATATTATTTTGTTCTCCATACATAGAATTTACTGCAGTGAAACAAGATTCTTCTCTGTGCCTCCGTTCCTCCATTTCACTGTCTCAGGGAATTTGCTGAGGCTTACTGTCACAAGCCAGCATGCTTACAGAAGCTGGTCTGATGAGACATTGCTACTACAGATTCTTGTCATTTGTTGGTTCTTCATGAAAAAAAAAGCAGTACATATCATTGAAAATTATTTACTCATATGCAGTTCTGCTGTAGGGTTAGAAGGACAACAAGAGCAGGATAATCCGGTATCCTAATTCCTCTGTCTTTCGTCAGCCCCCTTTATGATGTTTCTCTGTTACTATTATTAATTTTGATTTATTACAATAAACCTAGTTTTCATATACTGAGATGAAGTTTTGTTTCCAAGATTCTCTGTCATCCGAATTTGTCTTAAAAGAATGATCTTTTTGTGTAGTTCCCATATCTACTTTGTAGAAAGTGCTGTGCTCAGATTTAGTAGTTTCATATATGATTTCATAGACAGAAAATTTACGTGGATGTGATTTAATTCCCACTGACTAGGAAGAGCTATTTTTTGACAAAATGTATTGAGAAATTACAGAACAACTCTTATTAAACTTTATTTCAGCATGCCATTTTCAGTGTCACCAAACACCAATACCTTTTTGCTGAAAATATATCAGAGTAATGTGAAAGGATACAGTTCAACGATGTGTTTGCAATTGCTTAAACATTCCATGTCAAAAATAGCCATAAGAACATTTAGAAGAGTCACAATTTTAAAATCTGAAATTTCAGTCCAGTAGTTACATGTTAACTGGTAGTAACCAGTTATCAGAAGTTTCAATTTAGGCATCTGGAAATGTATAGCATTCCAGTGTTTCCAGAGGAGGCAAGCTGGTTGCAATAAAACCAAAACAAAGCAACAAGACATGAAAACTTTCACTGGCTGGAGAATACTGGCCATTTGAAACATATTTTTAAAATGACTCAAATCATTTTCCTAATGACACATAGCAGTGTATGCTTTTAAGGATGTTTTTTCTTTATGGCAACAGTGATGTGAAGTAAGAAAAACATGAAGTATGTGGAAAAAGAAACAAATTGCTTTTTTATCCAAGGCTTATTTTCCACCTGAAACTATTTTCTGTACTTGGAACAGTGACTATGTCCCTGGAAGTTGCTTTGAGTGTTTTGGTTTTAGGAAGAGTTTTTCACATAGAAATAGCTTTAATGTGTATTTTTTTAGGTGGCCAAATACTGTAGCCAAATGCCACTGAGAATCTATCAGTAGAGAGAAGCTGACTGTATATGGAAAGCAGTTGAAGGAGGAAGTTGCTCAAATACGACAAACGTTGTCACTGTCACAGGAGTGCTGTTGAGCACGTGTTGATATAAGAACACTGTTGAGCTTTATCCAGCCTCAGTTTAATGAGCGTACATTTCCTGGCTCTGAACTGAGCTAGTAGCAGCAGAGAAAGACGTACTGAAGCGCCATTTAAAGACCACACGGGTTAGTTAGCATCACGCTCTGGATTAGAAAATGAATAAACGAACAATGCCACAAAGAGCAGGGCAGTATTTGCTAGCTGTCAGGCCTTTCTGCCTGAGAAGCTGTTTTTCTAAAAATTCTTACGTCTGAGTAACTCTAAAACAACAACAGAAGAGAAAAAGATGCTTTGTAAGTTTGGCAGTAAACATTCCTAACTACTATGTAAGTACAGTTACAATCTTCTGGTTAATAAATGATGAGACCAAAGAAAAAATTTGCTTTATTTCTCATACAAGGCTATTTCTCATGTACTGCTTCCATAACTACACATACACAAACATACAAACACAGCTTATGTCTGAGTCATAGTGTAAGCCCTTATCTGATGACCAGTAAATGGTCCTTTTTCTTAAATTCCTTCTCCCTCCCCCTGAATAAGTGAAAAACCTGAGGTTACACCTCCATGTACACAGAAATTGCCGTGCCTCCACCTGGAGCTCGACTGTTAGTGCCCTTTGGTTAAACCAGGCCTGTGAGCTTCTCTTTGTTCTGCTTCAGTGCAGCAGAAAACAAGCTAATTTAAACCACAGGTGGCTGGCTACTGCCAGTAACCTGAAAGGCAATGGAGGAAAGGCTCAAGCAGCGGTTTCAGAGGTGAGGCTGTTGAACAAACCCAGATATTATTCAATTTTTCTTGGCACTGGAAAAAAGGAGGCGGTCTCACACAGCCCACCAGAAGTTGTAGCTGAAAACCAGACACTTTGGAGAAAAACTTGTTCCCACAGCACCTTACATTGGTCATGTCAGCAGAGAGACTGAGACTCCAAGAGTGATTGAAAATATGCAGCACAGGCTTAGGTATCTGTATTTGAATGAGAGAGCTTGCAATAAACAAAAGAAACAGTAAAACCAAACATGTTGAGGCAAAGAAATATTTCTAATGAGTACATTTGCTCTTATAAAGGGAGATTGCTTCTTGGGGAGTATGAAAGCTAGGGTCAGGCTTTGGCAAATTAGATCTCAATGTATCTAAATCTGTTCATACCTGCAGGTAGTATGGCCCTGCAGAAACAAGGTGCTAAAACTAGAGGTGACATGGATTAAGTTACATTCATAGAATTAGGCTTTTTAAGTAAGTTGTGTTTTTTTTTTTGTTTGTTTTTCCTAAAGGCAATATAGAAAGTCCTACCACTCATTTATCTTGTCACTATTGGACTTATTCAATCAAAAATTTCTGCCATTTATGAGTATTTTCTGCCACTATTTTTGATGTCCTAGATTTGTCGCAAAAGATACAATTTTGTTTCAAATTGAAGTTTTCTTTGAAAGAGAAGGAATTGAATCAAGAAGGTTTATGTTTGTCACATTTAATTTTCTTAACATCTTAAGAAAATTTTAGACAGGACCTAGAAAAAAATTACTTTTATGTTTACCACCATATGGAAACTTAAGTCTCTGGAAAGATTACAGAAAGTTAAAAGCTGAAAAAAAAAGAAAAAGAAAAAGAAAAAAAAAGAAAAAGAAAAAGAAAAAGAAAAAGAAAAAGAAAAAGACCACAACTGATTCATAAAATACAGATATATGGAGGTAACAAAGAGTAAACAAAGGTAACAGTGCATAATAGCCATTTGGATTTGAAATTAAAATCTTGTTTGGGGTTGCTATTTATGAAAAAATATATTGAGCCAATAAAAACAACAATATTTCAGTAACATGGGTAAATTGCCAGCAAGATTCAGTGGTCATCAGAAAATGCATTATTAAATTTTTTTCTGAGAAATACAAAGTATATACAGTGTTGATTATTTTCTTTTTAAATGCAGAAAACTAACACTAAGGAAAAAATGGACTTTAACGGAGATTTTTTAACTGTCACAGAGCAGTAACCAAGAAAAAACATCTGAATCTACAAAGCTTTAAAATGCTCCACCTTCCAAAAATCCCTGAACATAATATATGATTTATGGCTTTATTCCCTTTCATGCTTAAGGAGCAAGCTGTTAAAGAGCATAATTCCTTTAATGCTTTGGAATGATAAAAGAAAAATATTCTCATTTACCAGTTTACCAGCATCCATCAAGTCGGAAAGGAGAAGCAGTTTTCAAAACTGCCTCTTGCCATAACAATCCTTCCCACTTTTTCCTGAACTTTATCTGTTTTTCAATCATTACTAGCCTTGTTGTCCTCAAAACTGCAACAGAATAAACATAGGTGTAGTAAAGAGTGACAGAAAGGACTGTTTTGGAGATGAGGCTGCTGATCATTTTTTGCATTTAGTTTAAAAACTTGCTGTGACTTTCAGCAGTGCATCCTGAAGGTTACTTTGATTGTCCCCAGCTTTATCATTTCTTATATTTTTTCTTCCTATTGAAGATTATAGATACATGTACATACCTGTAGGATTATAGACTCCTTCTTCTTATCCCAAAATTGCCTGTGTTTCTTCCCTGTTGATACACCTTTGTATGGTTTCTTTACATATGTCAGTTGAGGCAAATTACTATCATCTGCAAGCTCTGATAATGTGCTGTTTATTTCCTTCTTGGGATCATAAGCAAAGAAGATAACTGAGAGCAGATGTATCATTATTAGACACCTCTCTCTATTACACTGTACTGTTTATCATTATTCTATGTTTACAATCATTTAGACAGATTTCAAATGACATTACAATGTTCACAGCCAAGCTAGTTCATATTAAATGAAAATTCCCCATAGGTTTCCATCAGACAAAATATTGAATATGAATGAAAACCTAACAACCCCACAATATTCCCTTTTTTTGATTATAGTAATTCTCTGTTTGAAAAACATGTAAGAGACAGTTCAACTTTTTTGTTCTTCGGGCTTTTGATTTGCAAGAAGTCTGCATTGTTTTGCTGAAACTTCTCACTATCAGGCATGGTAGGATGTACACAGACCAAGACTTAGAGCAGAAAAAGGAGCCCTATTCTGTCTGAGCTTGGCAAGTTGCTGAAAGTGCTGCCATTATAGATGCTAACATCTGCTTTCACAGAAAAGGCAATGTGAAGGAATAGATACTATTTCCTTAATACTGCTAACATAAATACCACTTCCATGTGTTCTGTTCTGCACTGATCGTGAATCATAGAATGGCTTCAGTTGGAAGGCGCCTCAAGGATCATCAGGTTCCAGCCTCTCTGCTACAGGCAGAATTGCCAGCCGCTAGATCAACTACTGGGTCAGACAGCCCAGGGCCCCATCCAACCTGGCCTTAAACACATGCAGAACAGGGCATCCACAACCTCTCTGAGTAACTGTTCCAGCACCTTACCACTCAGTAAAAAAAATTTCCCTCTGACATCTAATTTAGACCTCCCTTCCTTTAGTTTAAAAACATTCCCCCTTTTCCTATCACTATCAATCCATGTAAAAATCCATGTAAAAATGATTTATTTCACGTTTATAGATTCCCTTTAAATAACGGAAGGCCTCAATGCAGTCTCCCGCAGCTTTCTTTTTTCCTGGCTGAACAGTTCTTACAGTTCCTTCACCCTGTCTTCATAGGGGAGGTGCTCCAGCCCTTAGATCATCTTCATAACTCTCCTCTGGGCCCTCTCCAAAAGTTCCACACCTTTCCTGTGTTGGGGTGCCAAAACCTGGATGCAGTACTCCAGCTGGGGCTTCACAAAGGCGTAATAGAGGGGGGCAATCAACTCCCTTGCCCTGCTGACCACCTCTCCTCAGATGGAACCCAGGGTACAAATGGCTTTTTAGGCTGCAAGCACACACCTCTGGTTCAAGTTTTTCATCAACCAGGACCCCTAAGTCTTTCTCAGCAGAGTTGCTCTCTCAAGGAGTTCTTCTCTCAACCCAAGTGCAAAACCTTGCTCTTTGCTTAGTTGAACCTCATTAGGTTCACAAGGGCCCTTTCAAGTTTATCAAGGTCTCTCTGGATGGTATCCTTTCTTTTGTATCAATCACACTACTCAGCTTGCTGTCATCAGCAAACTTGCTGAGAATGCACGTAATCTTGTCATTCATGTCACTGATTAAAAAGTTAAATAGTACTGGTCCCAAGACAGATCTCTAAGAAACACAACTTGTTACTGGCCTCCACCTGGACATAGAACCATTGACCACAACCCTCTGGCTGTGACCTTCCAACCAATTCTTTATCTGACATATAGTCCCCTCTTCAAATCCATCTCTCTCCAATGTACAGATAAGGATACGATGGAGGACCATGTCAAAGTCCACATAGATGACATCAGTTGCCTTCCCTTTGTCCACTGATGCTACCACTCCATCGTAGTCCACCAGATTGGTCAGGCATAACCTTCCTTTGGTAAAACCATGCTGGCTGTCTCAGATCACTCACTGGTCCCTCACATGACACAATCTTCCCAGGCACAAAAGCGAGGCTCATTGGAAGGCTCCAGGAACTTCCTCCCTTTCTTGTAAACTGGAGTGATGTTTCCTTTTTTTCCAGACCCTGGGGACTTTGCCTGACCAACTCACTTTCCAAATATGATGGTGAGCAACTTGGCAACCACATCAGCCAGCTCCTTTAGGACCCTTGGATGCATAACATCTGTTCCAATGAATTTAATATGGCTCAGCTCAAGTCAGTCAGAAATGGTCTCTTGGTGATGGAAGTCATCTCATCTTCATTTGAATGGAAATCATAAAAAAAAACCCAAGAACATAGGCTTCCTCCAGAGTTAAGTAAAAGTTAGGAACATTTTGAAAAGTGATTCCTACCTTCCATACTTGTTAGAGGTAAAATGAAATGACTATGGGAAGATGCAGAGTAGAGGGATTCTAGATGAATGGCTTATTTTTTAGATATACAGATTTTGTAGGAGTCTCTGCATTGCTAGATGTGAGCAGGAAATTCCAAATATTGATACTGGTCATAAACATCAAACAAATAAAACAGACAGAAAAATTACATGATAATCTGCCCTAACTATAAATACACCAAAGTGCAATAGCTAAGTAGTGTTAGTGGTCTACGCATTTTTCTCTGGATGAAAGTGAAAGAAGAGAAACATTCTTTAACTGAAAATGAGAGAAAACCCAAGCATCCGGGTCACATTAATAATAGGAAAAAAAAAAAAGAAAAAAGACAAAATAGAGAAGAAATGAGGCTACTAGCTGGGTGTGGTTGTTTTGAATTGAATCAGAAACCCATATTTATTTTGAGACAGGAATTAACAGAAAACATCTCTCTCCCTTCACCAGAAGGAGAGAGAATGAAGAAGAGTGTCTCAGAAAACGGGAAGCTGAAAATCTCTGGTAGTCAAGGATGCGGAGGTGAAAAACAGAAAAATGTATTTTCAAAAGGATGACTTTAAGATTCAGAGAAAAATCGTAAAGCAAGACTCTCCCACATTTATAGGCCACTGTATTCCCATTATTTTCCACAGAACTACGTGTGTTGCTTTAACTCCAGATTTATGTTTTATTGCGTTCATTTATGATTCTATGTAAAAAAAAATTTAAGTCTGGATTTGTCCATTCAGTTTAATTTAGATATTACTAGCATCTCTGATTAGAAAATTCACTGGAACTGTTGAAGCAGTGTATACATACATAGATGTATATACATAATGTTTTTTTCCTTGGTTTATTCTTGATTTATTCTTAGGATAAACTGAAAAATAAGAAGAATAAAATAATAAAAATAAAGAGAACTTTAATAACTTGTAGTCTTGTAATCACTTTAAGTGTAGCAATTTGATTTTCCAAGTGCAAAAACAAAAGACATCATTCACTGTAGTGCAATATTTGGAACTGATGGAATTCCATTATAATGATTTGACTTAGGAGATTTATCCTCATCATTTCAACATTATAGCCCACATACAAAATATTTAGAAAAAAAAACTTCAGGAAACATTTGCAAAGCAGCACCAACAAACTGAGACCCTTTATGCTCCCCTAGAGAGTAGTAGTCTGATATTGGAAAAATGGCTAAGGGATTTAGAAACAAAATGCAAATTGGCAAGGATTTCATTCTGAATCCCTACTAGGCAATTTATCTCTTCCTCTAGAAAACGAATTGAAATAACAAGCAGAAACTTGTGATTTGTGGTAAACAAAAGAGAGCTGATGAGTCTGATGTTTTAGGAGTGACTGTCTTTTTCAACATCTACCCCTCAGACTATGATCACTGCAGGCAGAGGTTGCATAATTGGCTCCTGAATTTTACTCCATCCACCCCTCTATTTAAAAAATAACATACAGGCATTTATTTAAATTTTGCCTTTGAAGTTATGCCACAGATTGATATACAAAATGATAGAAGGTAAGGAGCCAATTTTATCTGGCAATTCTTTTGCCCACACCCTTGTAGCTTTAACATTTGGGAAAAGATTTTGCTCTTTGATGAGGGGAAAATGATGCATTTGTTTTGAGATGACAGCTCAAGGCTCAGTTATTAAATATAAATCTCATCTCTGCAATATTTTGGCTTCTAACGGTTTAAGCAAAATTGTCTTGGCTTAGAGTGGATGATGACCTTATGAAGGATCAAGTCTGCTTTCCTGTTGTTACTTGCAGTGAGCACATATTTTCTCTATCTCTTCATACTCAGTATTTATCTTACTGCCACTGTACTGAGAGGAGTTTCTGGGGGGCCACTCGTTTGATTCTAATCCTACAAAGCGTAAAATGAACATGGAAAAAAATGACCATGTTATTCATCTCTTTCTGATGTCTTGGAAAAAGTGGCCTTGTGTACACTGTGTATGTAGAAAATGATAATGATTTCAGCAACATTCAAACTACACATCTTCATTAACTAATGAGAGTTATTAATGAGAGTTTTAGATGTTTAGTCTTATAGACTACCTCTGCTTACTGTATAAATCAAGAAAATTTATGTTCAAGAAAGAGAGAGAAAGGTACATAGGATCTATCTGACCTTTAATGCAAGGCCTATAATTTGAATCTCTGAGGGAGAGATAGCAGAAAGGACATAGCTCTTACGAATTCCTATTTGTAAAATGTTGTAGCACACCATTGCACAAATAAAACTACTGAGGCTAAGTGAATCATAGCTTTCTAATCCTTCGTTTTCCAGAGAGCAGAACTAATACTATGATGTGTGCCAATAACAAAGGACAGGAAAAAAATCATATTTATTCTTCAAGAGGGCAGAATATTTTCCACAGCATCCTAGATGGCCCTGGATTAGTCTGGGAATCAATCTGATCAATTCAGTTACAATGTTTTTCACAGTTTTAATGGAAAGCAGCCTTGTTTTTTTGTTTGTTTTGTTTTCTTCTACCGTTAAATAGTGATAATAAGATTTAGCCATCCATTTACAAAGACAAAAAAAAACCAACCAAAAAAAAAACAAAAAAAACCCACCAATCATAATAATAATTTGGAATTTTAATGAATAATTAATATTCTTTGTATCTGTGTGATGGAATTTGCAAAACACAGGGTACCTCTGCACTTCCCGAAGAAGGATTCCAGATTAGAGATTTAGTAAAGGATGTAGTTCAAGGACAGGCAGTGCTAAATTCCCATTTCCTTCTATGGAATCATGGAAAAATAGAAATTGTTGAATATTAAACTTGCAGAACTTTTCCTTGCTTTTCCTTGATCTAAATATAGCTATGATGAATCTGGATCACTGAACTCTAGAGGCACTATTTTCATTACCAGAATTTATTCTTGGAGAAGTGGGAAAAGAAGTACCTTTGTGTCAACGGTTTACGGGCTGGTTCGGCCCGGTTCCGTGACGAGCAGGGCGGAGGGATCCACAGATCCACGCCTCCGGAAAAAAAGGAAACAGGGGACCCCAAAATAATTAAAACAGCGGCACCGATCTGAGGAGAAACAAACTAATTTACTAAGTATATTATCGGAATGCAAGATAACACACTATAATAAAATATAATCAGAATTGAAGCTAATAAATCAAATATAATGAGAGAGAGAGAATGTCCGAAAGGTGGATAGGCCTCACCACAATACTGAGGTGAGATGCGCAGTCCAGTTGAGCAGCAGGGAGACGGGAGCAGCGCCCACGACGAAGGGCAGGCGAGAAAGAGAAATTGGGCGACCTTGCCAGGAGTTAAACCTCCTCTCCCTGACCTCAAGGTCCCCTGGGGAATGTAGTACTTCTTCTCTTCAGGGCAGGTATCCAGGACTTGAGCATTGACAGTTAAAGTCCCAGTGCCCCACATGATGTTATGATGTGGAATACCGAAAGCCAAAAATCACAAAACCATGACACTTTGTAACACAGAAAACGCCAGAAGTTTCCACAACACCGATTTTTTTATTTTTATTTTTTTTCCCAGGGATCTGGAATTTGGCTCAGGGTGTGATAATCCTTCTGAAATCCATAAATCCCATGTCATTTATCAAAGAACTGTGTCTTCTGGCCTTGCTAGGGAAGGGAGAAAGCCCTATGTGTTTAAGCAGTCTTAAAGAAAATTCAGAAATCCAACTAGTGCTTACTCCAATAAACAAAAATAGTCAGTGATGTGGAAGAATCTTTCCATTTTCTGGAGGAAGATTTTTTTATGACCTTTTAATCATTTTGTTAAAAAAACTGTTACACAACATGTCATTACAGTAAGTGATAACATAAAACATTTGTTTAAAAGTAAGATTTTCTGGACAACATTAAAAAAAGCAATAGCAGAATCACGTACAAAATATTGCAGAAAACAACATTTCAAAAGCATCCGTTTCTTAATTCCAGCAGCTTTCTATGTTTGTTTTCTAAACCAGCAGCTTTCTGCAGAGCAATCTATTTCAGGGAAGAGAAAGCCACCTTGTGAAGTTCACAGGCACAGGCAGCTGTTTGTGTCTTTGACACGGCTGGAAGATGTATTGTGTGGTGGGGTCCTGCTGTGTCTCTCAAGCTGCTCGAGGGAGCATATGAATGTCACCTTGGCACCTGTACAGAGTGCATCCCTTCTGGAGCTCATGGCTGTTATTTGTTCTCAGTTTCCAACAACAGGCATCCACAAAACAATGCATCGCTTATTTATTCTTCAGAGGTACACGCATTTAGAATAGCACAATTAGAATAAAGATCAAAGAATTAAGTACAGAAGAAGAGCCCTACATAAAGGAAATTGAAATGTTTCCCAGCCACTCTCCCCCAGTTATCACCACTGCTGTTAAGAGTTTTTCCTGTTCAGTATCTAGCTTTCTCTGCATGTTTGCTGGCATATCATCTTTCCACAGGCATGTGTTTCAATCAACCTTCTCTTCCCAGGGCCTTCAAGATTTAAAATCTCTTTTCATCTTTTGTGCAGGTAACCTATTCACTTATCTACCTCATCAGGAAGGGCAGTTTACTCTCTATCGTTAGCTGAGCTTTTGCAATTTTAATTGCTTTGAAGTTATTTACAGCAAGTGCCATTTGTCTTATGTTTTTTTCTTTTTCCTCAGCTTAATTTCTTCAAAGGGTTCTTTCACTGCCAGCATATATAGTGAACAGTGGTCTGCTTCATCATGCATTCTCTGAAAGCAAGTCTATTTTCTCTTCTTTGGCCTCAGATACACATTCGTTTAAGAACAGACAGGCAGGAAGGTTCTCTGTGCTTCAGGACCAGTACAGTCACACTTTCCACCAGGAAAGTAGGCATGACTCCAGCTTCTCCTGAAACTTGTTTTCTTCTGCTTTTGCTGATACCTTTTATCTTTTACTCTAACCTCTCCTTTTAAGCCTTAAACATCTTAACATTCTCACTGACAGCAATCACTCCTGCTACTTGTCTGGGTTTTCTTGCCTCTCAACATGTGACAGCCTTGGCACATTATGAGGCCATCACACAATCAGTCAAGAAAGTCGTGTGTACTGTAAGATATCAGTGAAAACAATGCTAAGCTAAAGGTAGTGGCTTGTGAATGACAAATTTAGGAGCTGCTTTTATAAAAAATACTCTTTTTCAACCAGCTTCTCTTTGGGGAGAAACAGAAATCCAGATTCTGCTGTTTGTTTGACTTTGTGTAGCAGAAGTGCTGTATATGTGTGTGTGTGTATAAATTATCAGTATTTTATAATGTATAATTCAGATTTTCTTCAAAGAGATTATAAGGAGAGTAGACAAGATAGCAGGCAAGAATGGTTTTGATTAAATTTATGGGACTAATAATGATTGGAGGGAGAAATCAAAATAGCAAAGATGCTTTTTTTTTTTTGCAGCTCATTTTTAAAAGCTTTAGAAAGCTTTTGGATATCAGCAAAAAGCATGAGCAGGGGAGGGTTTGGTAAGTATTAGCCTGGAAAGAAAGTATACCCAGTCTGCCATACAAACTCCATAAACCACATCCCACCAAGTTGACCTTTGCTAATGTGGCTTCCTCAGTTCTGCCTAGACTTGGTCTGGTGGAACTACAGAGAAGACAAAGAGACAAAGACTGTCCTTGCTGCAGAGAAAATTATTTGCTTTGGCACAGCAGTCTCTGTTGGCACTGACAGGTAGGTAAAATTTTATTGACCTATTTTTTGAGACTTCATTTATGATTTTGTAACACACTAAAGCCAGAAGAAAGAAAATGTCTTCTCAGTCAGTTCATTCAGGAGATCATGGCCCTTGTCAAGCAGACAGCTCCTAAAGGCTTGTTCAACGCTGCTCCTCACTTTTAATTTGCCATCTGCCTATTACTGCCTCTCTATATGTAGCAAGATGACATCTATCACTGGGTCAACTTGAAGTCTGCCAAACAGTGGGAACATGTCTGCATGGCACAGGGACCATTCCTACTAGTCAGTCTCAGTGCAAACATATTGTTTTGAAAAGGAAAATAGGTCAGTTACATGGATATCATTCAGTCACTATCAGGGCCATGGGATTTCCCTGACAATTTTACTTGGTAACATAAAGAGAACCATCTAGGTCAAGGACTAAGTGGAAAATCTTGTCATCTAGGCAATTCTATATATATAAAACACACTTTCAAAGTGCTTAAACCATAGCCATTAAAGATACAAATTCACAAAAAACATACCAAGTGAAAGAGTGTATCTGCCATCAGAAGAGGGGTGGCCAGCAGGGACAGGGAGGTGACTGTCCTTCTCTATTCTGCCCTTGTGAGGCCCCATCTGGAGTACTGTGTCCAGGTCTGGAGCCCTCAGTATAAAAAAAGACAGAGAGCTGTTGGAGAGGGTCCAGAGGAGAGCCACGAAGATTATCAGAGGGCTGGAGCACCTCCCCTATGAAGACAGGTGGAGGGAGCTGGGCTTGTTCAGCCTGGAGAAAAGAAGGCTGCAGGGTGACCTCATTGCAGCCTTTCAGTACCTAAAGGGAGCCTACAAATAGGAGGGGAATCAACTCTTTGAAAGGGTTGATAACAGAAGGACAAGGGGAAATGGTTTGAAGTTGAGGGAGGGAAGATTTAGGTTGGATGTCAGGGGAAGTTCTTTGCAGAGAGAGTGGTGAGGTACTGGAACGGGCTGCCCAGAGAGGTTGTGGATGCCACATACCTGGAGGTGTTCAAGGCAAGGTTGGATGGGGCACTGGGCAGCCTGGTCTAGTACTGAATGTGGAGGTTGGTGGCCCTGCCTGTGGCAGGGGGTTGGAGATTCATGATCCTTGAGGTCCCTTCCAACCATGGCCACTCTGTGTGATTCTGTGTGTGTGTGTGCCAAGACTTCTCTCAGTGTAGTTCCATAGGAGTGTGAATCCTAATTTCTAGCACAATTTGTTTAGCTCCATTTTTACAGCTATTGATCATCTTATACCTTTGTCAGGAAAGATGAAAATCTTCACAGTATCAGAATTTTTCATATACAAATGTTTAAGTGGCCTCCCAAATTCTTCTTTGTCTGTTTTTAACATCTAAAATTGCACAGGTAATCATATTCTAATAGGATAAATTTGGCTTTTCTAGTATATTGCTACTGTACATGTATGACACCTTACATTTATCAGCTCTGAAACCTTGAATTTAGAAAATGTGCACAATGTTTGCCAGATTAGGCTTCGAAACCCAGAAAGAATTTATTGACCTCATGAGATACATTCAAGGGTTCTGAGAGAACTGGCAAATCAAATTGCTATTTCACTATCCACTGTCTCAGAAAAGTCATGACAGTTTAGTGAAGTTCCCACTCATTGGAAAAGGAGAAACATAACTCCCATTTTTTAAAAGGAAGACAGGGGAGTACAGGCCAGTCAGCTTCATCTCTATGCCTGGCAAGATCTTCCTGGAAACTACACTTAGGTGCTTGGAAAACAGAAGGAGTTGTTGACAGTCAGTCTGACTTCACTGAAGGCAATTCACATCTGACAAATCCGATGGCCTTTCATGATGGGATTGTAGTGCTGGTGAATAAGGGAAGAAGAATTGATGTCATTGACCTGGACTTGTGCAAAACATTTGACAGTGTCCCACGTTAGAACATCGTCTCTAAACTGGAGGCACATTAATTTCGTGGATGGATGACTCAGTAGTTAAAGCTTATATATTTAGAAAAAATTATTTACTTTGAGGGTGGTGGGGCACTGGGAAGACTTGCCCAGAGAGTCTGTGGATACCCTAATTCTTAGTGGTGTTCAAGGCCGGGTTGGATGGGGCTCTGGTTGCAACCTGGCCTATGGCAGGGAGGTTCTATAACTCTAAGCTATTTCAATGTAAAAGTATATATATTTTAAAATTCTCCAGAGGCATTCAGCAAGTTTTTTTTTCTGTTAAATATAATGACATATTTTAAGAAAAATATGAGCAGATATTTTTTTCTAATCTCTTTTACAACTGTCATTTAAGCAACACATCAGAATTAATGACTGTATAACCAAGATGTTATAATCACAATACAATTGTGCATAATCAGTAGATATCAAGATGTTATAATTGCAATATAATCAAAAGAGTAAGGCAAAGCAAACAAGGATCACAAAAGAGAATAAGTAGAAGAGCTTACCCTTGGGTTGAGCTCACTAGAAGATACCAAAGAGGAGGATCTCCAGAAGAGATCCTTCCCCTCTGGTAGCCAGCTCTTAAATAGGTCCAGGAGGGGTGGAGCCTGACTCCACCCCTTCCGGCAGCACAGGTGAATTGCCTTCACCTGTGCTCCTCTGGCTGACTCATGGCTCACCTCAGGTGATTAATCAGAGGTTCAGGCCGTGACTCAGCAGTTCCCATACAATGACTTTCCCTAAAAATCTTTTCCTGTCATTCTGTAAAGTTTTTTGAACACTTCCTTTAATTTCATCTCTTAGTATTATACTTCATTTAATAAAGTTTTCCTATTTTCACATTGACCTTTCCATAATGTGTTTGTTGCTCCCTTTATCCTGAAAGGCTGTTAAGCTTTTGAACTTTGTTAAGAAAATACATTTTTTTGAGGAAATATTCTCTTGATTTTTTAGCTTCTTCAGATTAAATGGACCTCATTTTTTAAATGATTTGGAAAAAAAGCTAAGATTCTTCATTCTCTTTATCTTTCATTTAATGTTGAGCTGTTTAGTTTTAGTGATTTTTTTTGTTTTGTTTTGTTTAGTTCTTTTCTTTTTTTCCTGTCATTCTAGAAGGAAAAAAGTATTTGTAGAAAGCTCAGTGAAAAGGAACGTGGAATTTCCTTTTCCCTAGACTGCATGGAATTTATAATAGAGAAGAGTGAGCAGTCCTTTTACCAGCTGCTGATGTTGGGCATGGAGAAGAGAAGGTTACATCTGAAGGAGCACAGTAATTGTAGACCTCCAACACCATGGAAAAAAATTAATTCATGAAAGCTAAACATTCATGAAGGTCAAAAATCTCAACTGCTGGTAGAAATCTCTGCTCAAAGAGATGCATGATAAAACAACTGACTTTATTATCTGTTTTCTATTAAACTTGCCATTCACTTTTTGCACATGTGGTTAATCAACATATCATCTTACCTGTCATGTTTTTCTTGAGTGGCAGGCCAAGAAATGCTGACCAGATTCTGTTTTTTTTGCTCTGGGGAGATTCCAGCAGCCTTCCAGCCCTTTTTTTTTTTTTTTTTTTAGAGCTAATTTGCAGGTAGCTTTTGCAAAGAAGACACATTACAGACATTTTTCCTCACTGTACTAAGATGATAACAGAATGAAAAACAATAAGCAGTTTTCACCTTGGCTGGATACATTGTTTATAATTATTTCTTAATCACGGTCATTTAGAGTTTTAATATGAACACATAGAATCTCCCCAGATTGGATTTGTAATGTAAAGCTAAGTGCTGGTCTAGACTTGTAAGATTTACTGGCTCACATCTGTCTGCTAGCTGAGTGATATATTTCCTGACAGAGCCATTCTAGAAGAAGGCCTAGGAGTTGTACCAGCAAAATGTCCTTTAGCCAGTATAGCTTATACTCTTTCTTGAAACAAGAGTAAAATCTATGGTAGAAAAAAATATTTCTTAATTATTTTTTTAATGTTTTAGCTTCTGTGTCTATACTAGAAGGGTTTGTTTCCAATCCCTGGGGTATCACAAGCCTATGGACTGGTGGAATCAGACAGTAGACTTGTCTGTGATCTTGTCTGACCTTATTCCCACAAATTATAGCACACAATGTCACACCTGCTTTAAAAGCCATCTGGGCATGATGACTCTCCAACAACATGGGAATCATCAGTGGAATTGTTTTACTGCAAGAGAAAAGCAGCTAGCAATTTTCATCTGAGCCCACAAGTAGTTCTTTTTTACTAAGCTGAATAGATTGACTTGGCTTTTTTGCTGAGACACAGGAACATCCCAGCAGTTCAGTGTCTCTAAACCTAAGCTCTATTTTACCGCAAAGCTCCCTCCCTTTCCACCTCACCTACTCTAGTTTTATTCTGATATAATTAGAGCTGATTTTACCATTGCTTTGAAGTGTCTAGACAATCTCATGCTCATATAAACATTCTGACATTTCACACTGCTCTTTGTATCGCCTTACCTTTGTTAAAATTTTGGCAAACGCGTATTACCCCAGAGCATTTTCTGGATCAGATTTCATAATTATGTCTGGTTATGTTCTAAGCCAAGCAATCTTTTCCCTTTATGGCAGCTGTTATCCTCTTCTGGTCAAGTAAGCTATGATTTCCTATCTTCCTTCAGCTAAAAATATGTATTGAATCAAGACTATAACAAAGGCAAGCACAGGGTCTATATAAGGATTTGCAAGGCATCTAGAATTATAATCTTAGATCAGTATCAGCTAAATTGTGTGAGTTAAGTTCAAACTCCTTATTACTTTTCACAGGCACCTAGCTAGCATTTTAAGCAAGCAAAAAGCAGCTAGAAATAAATATTCCCTTTCAAAAAATATACTGGTATTTCCTACTTGAATTCAATTTTAATTTTGAATGGAATTCATCCCTTGTTTCTTATTCCTGTCAGTGTTTGTTTTCTTTGGGGGGATAGAAGGGAAGATTTAGGTAGCTGAAGACAGCAGTGCCATTTCTGAAAGTAAGGATAGATGAGTGCTTTCTGAAAGATTGCCAAAAACAACTCAATCGGAGACAGTCCATCCTCTTCTTGGAAGTGATTTATGAGACAGAAAACAGTATTTAATGAGGTCAGATGGCCCTAAGAAGAGTAGCAACACAGTTAAGCAAAATAAGCAAAATAAGCAAAACCAATAGGAAATTTCAGGGAGTCTGACATACATACATATCAGAGAGAGAAACTGAAAAGCCTGGCAGAAGAAATGAGGGTTATGAATAATTCAGTTTATATACCACCTTACAATTTCAGTTTCACTTGACCAGTATTCCATACCACAGATTACATGACTATTCTAGCCCTGTGTTTGTTTCATGTATTTTTCACCCCCAAGCTGTAGAAAATTTGTTATGCTTTTTAAGATTTGTGCACCAGTACATACTGGAGTCCCCTCCACTGGAAAGCAGCTTGGAAAAAAAGGACCTTGCAGTCCAGGCCTGTAGTATGTTAAGTATGAAACAGCAATGTGCTGTTGCTGCAAAGAAGGCTGCATGTGGTAAAGCATTGCCAGCAGATCAAGGGAGGTGACCCTTCCTCTCTTCTCAATATTGGTGAGTCAGCAACTGGAGTACTGAGCTCAGTTCTGGGTCCCTCGGCACAAAAAGGATGTGGACATAATGGAGAGAGTCCAGTATAGGGCCACAAAAGCAACTAGAGGACTGGAACACCTCTACCACTGAGATGGTTGAGAGAGCTAAAGGAAAGGAGGCTCCGAGGGGGTCTTATCAATGTCTATAAATACCTGAAGAGAGGGTAGAAAGAAGATGGAGCCATGCTCTTTTCAGTGGTGCCCAGTGCCAGGACAAGAGACAATAGACATCAAGTTCAACACAAAAGGTTTTTCTGAATATCAGAAAGCACTTCCTTACCTTGCATAGGCTTTCCAGAAAGATGTGGATTCTCCCTTCTTAGATATCTTCAGTAGCTGTCTGGACATTGTCCTGGGCATGTAATTGTAAGTGTCTCTACTTGAGCAGACGTAGGACCTGGTGAGCTCCGAAGTTCCCCTCCAAGCTTAATCATCCAGTGATTCTGTAAAAACAAAAAAGCTTTACTTTTATACTGTAAAAATAGAAAATTTATTTTTATTTTTATTTCACACATATGAATTGCAAGTTTTGCTTTTTTTTCCCATTTACATTTATCACTTTCATAATGAAATAATAATTTTCATTCTCCTTTAAATAATATTTGCAGCTTTTAACACTAGAAAAAATAAAAAAATCATACATCGTAAAGCCTAATATTACAATATTCTCATTCTAATATTTCTAAATCTGAAAGCTTATTCTGCCCTGCACCTTTGAACATGTACCTGTGTTTGATCATCCACACTGAAACAACTGCTGAAATAAAAAACAAATACCCCACCACAAATACACCAGTAATAAGGAGTGGCTGAGGGAACTGGGATTGCTTAGTCTGGAGAAGAGGAGGTTCAAGGGAAGAGACCTTATTGCTCTCTACAACTCCCTGAAGGGATGTTGTGGTGAGGTGGGGGTCATCCTCTTCTCCCATCTAGGAGTGATAGGACAAGAGCGAGTGGATTCAAGTTGTGCCAGCTATTAGGAAAACAATCCTTCTCTGAAAGAGTAGTGAAGCACTGGAATAGGCTGCCCAACGAGGTGATGGATTTATCATCCCTAGAGGTGTTCAAGAACCATTTAAATATTGTACTAAGGGACGTGGTTTACTGGGGAAATGGTGGTAGGTGGATTGTTGGACTAGGTGATCTTGGAGGTCTTTTTCGACCTTGGTGATTCTATGATTCTACAAATAATGAAAAAAAATTGCCTAATGGTGTATCTATCTGTAAGTTCTGAGCCAGCTGAAATTATACATCACTTGTTTGTAAAGGCAGACATCGCATGACCCTCCTCTTTTTTTCCAGTTTCCACTGATTCATCTGCTAAATGTAAGTTCACCTGAAGTTAATTGTAGACAGAAAAATGGTTTCAAAGTCTAACCTCAGAGAAAAAAAAGTTTTTGTTTATAAAACAGTGTTCACTTTTTCTTTTTTTTCTCAGATTGTTCTCCTTTCATTCATGGTTTTCTTTAATTTTATCTAATTGGTTCTATTTTTACAGCATGAGCATAGGCTAATTAAAGAAAAAGAATCAATCCACCAAGAAACCTCAAAATCTCTCCTACTTTTTCAGCTCTATATCTGTCTTTTCTCTTTTATTAGCACTTTTCAAAACATTGGCAAGATTCAAAGCTGCCATCTTAAATGTACTTACAAGCTGATTTACATTCTTTTTACTCAGTTCCTTTTCATCTTGAGTACCTCTTGAGCTTTATGTCCTTATGATTATAGGATTCAATTTCTCACACTTTAGATTTCATCACTAATTTACATAGATACCCATTCATCAGAGAGATGTTTGAAACTCAGAAGCTTATGCTTTTAAAAATTTGGATTACGAAATCAAGGTAAAATATTGTTCTGATGCAGGTTCCCTGGGACTTCTTAAATAATATTTTGGTCAGTTGTTTTCTGTTTATGCTGTGGATATATGAGTGTTAGTTTTAGTCACACTGATGTACTACAGAACAGAGCACTGGAAGAAACATCCCAGTTTGTGCCCAACATCTGGCTAGCAGCAGAGGCAGATAGATAGCATGTTGAAAGGATGTCTGTGCTGCTCAGCTGGTGTATAGCTGTAATGGAACTTGCTCCTTGATCAGAGGCCATATGGTCATGTCATCCTGGCGCTGTGCCTGACTTATTGAGTCATGCTGAGAGACAAAGACCACAGCTGATACAGTCAGTAGCTGGGACAGTCCTGTGAAGGGGGGAGTGGCTGTACAGTCTCATGACAGTACTGTTCTGCATAAAAACACGCAGCTGGTAATCCTCTGTTTCTGTCTGTCAAGCAGGAAAATGGGCACATGCTTGAACTGAGATGATGGGACTGCAGCAAATCTGGTGTGATGGGGCTGAGCCAGATTTACTGCTGATGGGGTACTGGGTTGCTGGCATAAGGTGCACAGAGGTGAAGATGCCTGGGCAGACTCCAACTCACACATACAGTCAGTTCAGCAGTGAGTGTACTACACTTTTGTGTGATCTGGACTTGGAGTTACTACTGTGGCTGTACTAGTAGATATTCAGCCATCTGGATCACTGTATGGTGGGCAAGGCTCTGCAGATGAGGGTGCTAAATGAATTTTAGTGTCCTCAATATGCACAGTGCGGTAGTAACACTACAGTTGGTTCACTATCAAACAGTTCACTGTGTAAATACATCATAGGTGTCCTCTCAGCCATTTCTCTAAACCCCTTCTTCTTGGGGAGGAGTCTATTTCTCTCCACCCTATGAAAGCTTTATAAACAGTGAATGAATATTGATTTAAAATCAGAGAAGAAGCAGTAGATCCTATTAAGGTGGTGTGATGCATCACTGAAGTTTCTAACCTTGAAAGCAGCATTGCTCCCTTCTCCAAAATGGGCTGCAGCAATACTACTAAGTTTCTGGCTCAAAATAGTATTGATAAAAAATTCACTGTGAGTTTTGTTTACTTTAAGGTATGCTGAGGTCATTCTTTGACCACAGTGGTGTTGTGGTATAACAGTACCGTTGGTGTCAGGTGTCAGATGAGCACTGTCATCTTAGTGTGGTCCTGCAGATCAACCTATGAGAATAATTCCCCAGATAGGCACACAACAGCTGGTCAGCAGATGAGTATGGAATGGTGTTTTTAATTTTTAAAGCGTTTTTTATTTCTGTGTCCGGTTAATATATTCCATGCATTTTAAACCTCTATATCGGCCAATGTTTTTCTCATGCTGCTGATATGTCTTTGCTCACAATTAGCATCATCTTGGTAATGCTGAATGACTTTTTCTAAAATAAAGGATCTCATCTCCAGCAGGTCATCCCCCTACCTGTACTTATGCATGTAGTTATTTCTCTCCAGATGCAAGACTCTACACTTATTCTTGTGTAATGATGATGATGATGATGATGATATTAATTCTGTTTAGCTTTAAAGCTGAATTAAAAAAATGAATTTTCATTGTGAAATGTACAACTGAATAAATCTAAATAATATTTTTAAAATTATAAGTATGAATTATATGTTAGGACTGAAATTATGAAACTCTCAGTTTCAAGAAATTACCAAGCTATTTGAGTATAACCGAATAGCATTTATAATTAATAGAATTTGACTAAATTGAAGAACCTTCTAGAGACTGTCTTGAGAGAATAATCATGTCAGGATGGAAAATGTACTTAAGAAAGAAAATGCATGCACGTATGGTTTTGCAGGGATCTGTGTAAGCCTGAGAATAAAAGAAAGCATGATGGAGTTTTCTTCCCACTATCTTGCATCAGTGTTACCCACACAGTGTTTGCCTGTAATGCAGGAATCATAGGGGATTGAAATTGAAGCTCAAATTAACAAAAATCACAATAAGACATTGAAATTCATGAATAGGGAAGAGCTTACAAATGGAAGTATTAACTGCTCCAAGCTAACAGAGGTGAAATCAAGGAAACTCTGTTTAAGCAGTTATTCCTATGAAATAAACAAATAGCGTTTGAAAATCTGTGCGTGCATCTAGTTTTTCTGAAAGAATGGACAGTTATTTGTACCAGCTCAAATCCAGCAAAATGCAACTTGACACCATGGAAGAACTTCACACGGCTCTGCCTGTGCTTTGGCCTGTACCACCTTGGCAGACATCAGCTTTCTCATAACCTCAAACTGCCAATCATTTCTAGGTGGATATTTAGTGAGAGGTGAGCAGCCCAAGAGGAAGTAACTGCATTCATTTTCACTTGTGATCCAAACAAAATCTGGTGAATAGCAACTTTTCAGTGCTGCATAAATTAACAGTAGAGCACCAAAAAAATCATTAAACATAAATTTTACATGGGATGAACTGTACAACATTATTTCTCTATGAAATGATTACAACAGAAAAAAGAAAGAAAGAAAATAGATCAGTGATGTAGGTCTCAAACCCTTAAAAATTAAAAAGCTGATCCGTACATTTGGACAACACTCATTTTCTGTTGCAAGAATTACCCATGTTTTGGAAATGCATGTTGAGTTTTGAGACTTCTCTGGACAAAAAAAAAGAGGTGTAATATTTCAGAGAAGGATATGAAGGCTGAAAATAACAGAACGTATCTTTAGACAAATCCATATTATTACTGTTTCATAACTTTTCCTCTGTGTAATTACATTCCAAATCACAGATGGCTTTAGAGGAATTGCTGAGTATGCTATATTCAGAATGTTGCAATCATATCCTGGACTCCTACATGTCTGCTCCTTGCTATTAGTTGTAATTTGAGTGTAAATAATAAAATCAGACAAAAAAGTTCATGCTTTTCTCCAGTAGTTCACTGCATTTTACTGGAGCAATACGTTTTGGCTTTGGTTAACTTAAAAAAAATCATTAGTATCCACAATTTTGGTCTAGAGGATGGAAGAGATTTCAGTGAGTTTCACTGCATCTAGTTCTTGGTGTTTATATCTATACTGAAGAATGTTACATCTGAGGCTGTCACCTACAGCCTCAACAACATTTGTTGAGTGATTCATCTAACATATTTTCTATATCTTCTTTATGATGTGATGAATTAAGCCTTTTATCTCCAATCAGATGGATTCACATTCCCAAGCATGTAAGGAAAATACCTATGAAGAGCATTTGAATCATCTGTCATCTGGGGTCAAGATACATGGCTTCAGCCATACTGATCCTGAAGTATGTCAGATTTCCCAGAGCCATCCTGAGCTTATTAAGTGGACTGTCTATGTGACTGCAAGCTTCAGTTCCTAATCCCTTCCTTCCTACGCCTCTTCAACAAAATTTAAACACTGACATTATTCTTTTGGCTTACATGTTTGCTGAAAACATGTCTGGTGGGTAAGATATCATATAAGCATAGAAACAGACACAGTGCTTGTCAAGGAATGAGACCTGAGCAGAGTTTTGTCCTAAGCTAAATCTGGACCCAAGCTCACATCTCCCATGAGACTAGAGGTTATGCTGGGACCCTCTTGGCAAAGATGGTTCTGGTTCCAGGCAAAATGTAACATTAGTAAGTCCAGAGAGACTAAATAAATGAGAGTAATCAGAGCCCACTGAAGAAGGCTTTACAGCTGCAGCTGCAATCTTGTAAGCTGGACAGCAGCTGCGAGGCCAGCATTGGGCAAAACCCCAACCACTTTACTTTTTTTCCACTTAGCGTCTGCTTGGTAATTCATCTTTATTTTGCTGTGTTTACATTTTCTATTTGTCTGCCTGCTAGAATTACTGGTAACAGGTGAAAAATAATTTCTTTTCAATATTTTCAATTTTTCAACACTCAGTACTGCTGGGTTTTGAAAAGTAAGTGTCAAACCTCAAAAATGTAATGAAATAGAGTACTGGATACTCTATTGCTAATTACTTTTTATGCAGAGATATGAAAGCCAGTTGGTCAGTTAAATAACCATTTCACAAAAATTTGTAACAGGCTGTTTCATACTTAACCAAAAATGACACCCATGCACTGAAATGAAAATGAATGCTGAAAGCTTTCCAGTGGACATACAATGAAACAGCAGGTAGCAGAGAACAAGAAGTACTGTCCTTACAAAGAAAATTCAGTTCAGACTAAATTAATGTTTCCCCTGGAATTCAAAATATTTGAAGGTGTAAAGTTTGCAAGTTTGAAATCTGGTGCTTGTTCTTATTGTTATTCTGAGCATTTCATTGGAAGTATAGGGTGATATTTTTTTCAGGCTGGTTAGCTAGCCTTTATCTAAAAGCCCAATGCATATATTCTTCTGAGTTCAGATCCAGGAGAATTATGCTTCACATAAGACATCTACTGCAACTGGAACAGGAAATTCCACTCCATTATCTATATTTTTTTACAGACTTTTGAAGTATTGAGGTATTGAATTATTGAAGTATTAGAAACTTGTTCCCAGCATGGGACAGGCCTTCCTAACCTCTACATGGGCACTGGAGCTGGAAGAAAGTTCTCAAAGAACTGTTAAACTTCTTTGTTGAAGAACAAATTGCAGGGGAGTCAAGAAATTGTGTAACTTCCTTACAAGAAAACAGGCATAGGCCTTGCTTGTGTGACCTGTGATGCCAATTGCCAGCTCCTACGTGTGAAATGGGCTCCTGATGAGGTTCTATGCAAGATCCTAGTAAACAAAAGCCTGGAATGCACTATTTTTCATTCTTACTGATCAACTCACCAAAAGGAAGAGCAAGGATCGTAAGTGGAAAACTAGCTAAAATGGTGGCCAATTATGTCACAAAGAAATACACAAAGTAGGTCTGCAATGGATACATTTAGGATGGAAATATAGGTCTACACTCAAAGCAGTGAGATTGTAGAGGAACCAATCTGGAGAAGTGGTGGAGGGGATAAATAGAAACAGCTTTAATATGTAGGAATCTCCTCATGCTGACTACATATGCATTTATTCTCTTGTTAAATCTACGCTAATCTAACTAAATCTTATTAATTTAAAATGAGGGTTTTTTTGGAATTTATATTAGGGTTTTAAATAATGAGCGCTTCTCTTCAATGCAAGAAGTCTCTCTCCATGTCCTAAGTTCATGTATGCTGCCAGATGGTACTTTTTCTTTTAAAAATGGAAGGGAATTTTCTAAGACATCACATCATCTTTGGATCATGAAAGAATTGATAGGTATTGTTGTGCTATTTACAACATTATCAGTGATTAAAATCTCATTTGTGTTGAATATTCAGAAAATATCTAGTGTCTAGGTTAACAGTACAACATAACTCTTGCTTATGTAGTTTTCTAGTAGTAGTAACACTGGAAAAAGTTTACCGTAATGAAGGTTTCAGACTTTCCTGTAATTCTGAATTAATAAATACATCCCTTGGACCATATTTGTGGACCTCCTCTAGACACGCTCCACCAGGTCTGTGACTCTCCTGTACTGAGGACTCCACATCTGGATGGAGTACTCCAGGTGAGGCCTCACCAGTGCACAGCAGAGGAGCAGAGTCACCTCCCTCAACCTGCTGGCCACACTTTTTTTAATGCAGCCCAGAGTATGTTTGTCTTTCTGTTTCTGCGAGAGCACATTGCTGGCTCATATCCAGCTAAATTTTTCTTATTTTGTAACACGCAGGATATTCCCTGGTCCCAGAAGCTAACCAGAGTTGTTGGAAGCAGGGATTAGATACATTTCAGAACACTGGGACATTGCGGAACATTTCCATTGAAGGAAGTCTTTGTGTACCTTCAGCTGCGCACAGAGTTCTAGGTCAGAATTTGAATAGTTTGCCAGATAAATCACCAGCAAGAAACTGGTGGAATTGTTAAAGGGCTTCATCTCTTTTTCTATCGGTTTAAACTTTTTACTCTTTTACTATTCAGTTAAATGTACTCAGAAAATTGAAATCAAATTTATGGATATTTTTGAGATACTTAAAACCACCTTGTTTTTTGCAGAATGAAATGTAATGTAAACAAATTCCATCTCAAAATTTAGCCTGTCACCACAAATCTCTAACTTTTCAATATTTACTTAGGTGTAAGGAATATACAGCAAGGAGTACAGATAGAGAAGAAAGAGGGGAACTAATGGAGAATTATAAAGAAGATTTTATATAATTTTATACTCTTTGTTGTTGTTGTTGTTGTTGTTTTTTGTTTGTTTTAATTTGGTTGGTTGGTTGCTTATGTTTGTTTGTTTGTTTGTTTTCTTTTGTACAAAATCTGCCCTGATAATAGGAAATTTAAATGGTTTACTTTAATAGCTCTCATTTGAAATCCATTGTGTAGAGATATTCTGGACAATACCCCTTTTCCAGGATTTCGTTACAGCAGGGAACCTTGTATTACATTTGTGTAGTGTATTTGGGTATAATACACTAGGAACTCCGAGACGAAGATAAAATTGAAGAAATACACCTTTGAGGCACATACACAACAGGATTAATTATTTTTGTTGATATGGAGGGCATTTTCTCATAATTTGTTGGAAGCTCTGTTGTTGTTTTGCTGGTATCACAGACGTATGGCATTACTGAGTGCTTGTGTTTGCATAAAAGAATCTTTTTGTGTCACAGACTCAGACTAGGTGGCACCCAGTGGTTATAAGGACTTGAAATAGCAATTTTTCATTTAAAAAGATCTATAGAAAACAGGTGATGGTGAGAAAGTGCCTGATCCTGATGTGGTCTAACTTGAGCTCCTCAGTTTTAACTTTTTCCTATGAGGCATACAAGGTCTGAACTAAAGTTGTCGCATTTCCTTTATCAAATTTAGCATCTGGGAAGGAATTAAGAAACTCTGGAGTTCACTTTCATTTTGTTGGTGCTAGATCTTTAGTAAATAAAAATGAATTTCATGCATTAATGAAAAATAGTTTTCATACATGCACTTTGTTCTTGTGACTCTTTATCCTTTTTCTGCATTATTTTTGTTTTAAAAAAGGAGATATTAGTTACAAAATAAAATTACACACTGACACACAAAATTACATACTGATTACACAAAGACCAGAGCATACAAGTACTAGAAACTATGGCTGTGAAAACATTTGGAAGGTGACTGAGTGTCATATTTTGATGAGTCACGATGAAACTCTTAATTAAATTTCAGACAGTATAAATTGTAGAAAAGGATAATTCACCACAGAGACCTTGTAAGCACATATGTGCTAGAAGGGATTCAGAACCAGTGAAAGAATGACAGCAGCTTCCAGAAGAGCATACTAGTTCTTCCAGAACATGGAACATAGAGGAGATGGGGAAAAATTAAGAAAAACAGAAAAATGACAACAGCAGGTGGAAGTTGTTATCAGCTCTGTAGGTATGGGACCTCTTCAATTAGGCTCCTTTGTGTAAAGAATGGTACAGGTGTCTGCATCTTGAAGAAGCATACATTGTAATATTTCATTTCACTTTCATTCATGCTATTTAATGTCAGCAGCCATTTTTCTGCTTTGAATCATTTCATTCTTCCTGTTTCAAATATTGTTCATTTTGATGTTTATTTTTTTTAAAGCATTAATTTGGATGAAAAAATGTAAACATTTTTAAGATGTTTTATCTTAGGAAAAAATCCCTTTAAAGGGGAGATTGCAAATAATTCCTAGTTATATTCAAGTTCATGCTAGTTCAAAGAGGATCTGCTTCTATGTGTACCCAGCAGTTCTCATTAAAACTTTGTAGCTCGTGTTCAAGAGGATGGAAAATATTTTACAAGGCTACTCTACACAAAATTATAAACTGGTATATAGTTGCCCATTCTGGATAGCATCATCCATAATTTTTGGTATGTAACAGAGTGCAGGATCAGCAGTTAAAGGATGAGTGGTCATGGGGGAATGATGAGAGGCAAAAATAACTTTGAAGTAGGCAGGGCACAAAGAGCTGGTTTTAGAGGGGAAGACTGGGAATGTTTAATTGTTCAGCTCTGTGCCTAAGCTAGGTATTCTAATCTTTGCTATAGTCACTGGCATTCCAGAGCTTAGTTCAGTTGCCCTTTTATAGGTATCTTGTTGCAGATGTCTTTGAATATAACCCCTAGTCTTAACCTACTACTCCAGAAAGGCATAGATTGCTTATGGTCAGAAGTGCAAGTCCTGAGTAAATGGCTCAGGAGTCTGATGTTCCTGAAAAGGCCTGACGCATATGTATTTAAAAAAACAAATCCTACCCTTAATCAAAAATTTTCACCTTACAGTGTATTGCATAGACACAGTTAAGACTCTTTTCCATTCATCAGGTAAATCTTGACTGCAAAGGATTAGAGAGTCATTTTAGAAGTAGATATCCTGTTACTAAAAGATATGGCAGATGCCTTAAAGAATGTTAAATAGTTTCACTTGTCAAGCTACCAAATATGCATGTCTGCAAACAAGTGTTTCATCCCCATAGAAGAGCATGGAAGCTGGCTGTACAGTTCCAATCAGTAGCTTCCTGGCACAGGAAATGTATATTTCAGAGTCCCAAAAAGACAATCTTACAAATAGTGCAGTGAAGAAATTTTTTCAATTATATGCAGTACTTAGGCAGTGACTTATGTCATAAAAAGCATAGTAGGAGATTAAATAAAACTTCTCTACTTAAAAAGATTATTCCCTATTTAGTAGAATCACAGAATCACGGAATCACCGAGGTTGGAAAAGACCTCTAAGATAATCCATTCCAATCATCCACCAATATTTCCCACTAAACCATGTCCCTCACTAAATCTAAATACCCTCAGGTCTGTTTCCTCTACAGAGTGTTCCAGCCACTCTGCCCCAAGCCTGTGGTTGCTGTGGCCAAAGTGCATGCATGACCCAGCACTTGGTCTTGTTGAACTGGACTTAGCCCAGTGATCCAGACTCCAGATCCCTCTGCAGGACCTGCTACCCCCAAGCAAGTCAACATTTCCTCCCAATTTGGTGTCACCTGCAAACTTGCTGAAGGTGCACTCGATGCCCTCATCCAGGTCATTAATAAAGACACTAAACAGGATAGGCTCCAGTACCAACCCCTGAGGAACACCACTTGTGCCTAGTTGCCAGCTGCTTTAACTCCATTTGCTACCATTCTCACCTTTAATTCTGCCATTGACTTGACTTCGGGAAGTCATCTAACTTAGTTTCTGTTCTCCCTTTTTAATATCCTTCTGCCTGCTCTACGATTTTGAATACACAGACTGTAGATACACCCAATAGTGAAATCATTTTTATTTGTCAGCCGCACTACCAAGAGGTCTTGATCTTATTTAACACATTCAGAAGGTAATTGCATTGATCAGTTTGTTCTGTTATGTTTTGAACTGCATTGCATAAAATCAAAATGATTTGTGAAAAATAACCACATTGCCATTCTTTGAAACTTAGAGTACATTCTAATGAACACCAAAAAAAAACAAAAAACAAACACTGAACATTTTATGAATGCTCTGAGAAACTAGAAACTAGTTACAAAAAAGAAAAAGGCATATTCTATGCTGTTTCAATGACGTTGACATAAAGCATGTCATTTTTAAAATTGAAACTCTGATTAACAAGTATTCTCTGAGAGGTCAGCATAAAAATAAAGATTAAGCAAAACTGTTTGAGGCAATACCCCATCATCTATCTACCCATTTATTTTTACACTTTTTCCTGTCATTTACTATTTTGAGGCCACACTTAAAAAACAACTGAAGACTGAAGGAAAGGTGAGGAAATATAAACTGATGTGGTGAGGCCAGTGCACACAGCTTCCAATTTTCTACATTCCCCTTGTCCATTCACAGAGTCAGCATGACTTACTCTCTAATCATCTCTCAGCAGTGGGCCAGTAATTATAGCCATGGGGACCAGCTTCTTCTCTTTTAAGCAGAACCATGAAAACAGAAGGAAATGGCATGATAGCAACAGAAGGAAAAATGGCATCTCCACGTACAACTTATTCTGATCTGACTTCATGCCTGATGCTGGGTGAAGTGCAGTTCTTTGCTTCCCTTCCCAACCCCTCTCCCCCCAAAAAAAAAGACTTTGTGGAGGACAGAGTAGCTTCTCTGTGTGAGAAAGGGCACTAAGTGTTTGAAAGATTCTGCCTCAAAAGGATTTTGTGATTACAGTTTCTAATTGCATTTAAAAAATCTTGCATGTAAAAAATCTGGAAGACCTATTTCCCAGCTTAGCAGCCTATTTTGCAGAGAGACAATCATTGTGTTTAAAACATTTCATGTAATTATCACTATTTTCTGCAGACTATGACTCTTAAAGCTACTGGTTCCTCACTAACAGGAACAAAAGCTGTCACTTTTGTGTTGATTAAAAAGCAATACACTTAGCAGCGTTGTAACACACTGAAGCTTTGTAGCTCTGATAGTGTAAAAAGCCAGTGGATGAGATTGGCTCCTGTGATTATTTTGTTGTGATAATATGAAACATTTCAACATTCACTGTATTAATTTTGAACTAGGTAAAAAAAGATGTTTCTTATGTATCTGCTTAAATTGAATGGAATTTTCCTCTCTTGATCTCTCAGGACACAGAAAAACTCAGGACTATAATTTAGAGAAGCAAACTGTTTCTTTACTTTGTAAATACCAAAAGTCTTTGAGAAATCAGAGATACACAGAGCTACCATGTCACTCCATGATAATACAAACTTGCTCAAGAATTTCACTGCCTGGATACTCATGGTAAGTTAATATAATTTTTACATGCTTGCATCCTGGAATAGAGAGAAAGACTCCATGATAGAGAGAAAAATTACAGAATTCAAGTATCTTCAAGAGCCTAGTTTTTGTCAGAGTAATGTGTCATTAAGTTATGGACTTATTCCTTGATTCCCTTTATACATACAACACTGACTTCAGTGACTAAATTGTTTGCTTGTATTAAAACAGGGGAATGAAAGTTTATGGGCACTGGTCAACAAGAGAGCAATATTTTATTACGTTACTTCCCTTCAAGGAAGTAAAATCCACATAAACTTTAATAAGCCAAGAAATAAGTATAAGGGCCAGAGGACAGTCACATCCCATAACACACATCTCACTCAAACCAGAATAATCCTTATTGCTTATAAAGTCACTGTGAGCTTAAAACAAACTTTAAGAAGGCAAAGGAGAGGTTTATGCCAACTGTGTGATATTAGCAAGACCAAAAAATGTCCTTCTATTCTGGTGAAAATAAATAAATAAAGTGGTTAAGGGGTTCACCTGTGTTAATAAATGTAACTCCTTTTTTTGTAAGAAACAAGAAACACCATCACAAGACAGGGTGTGGGTTCACTTAGAACAGTGAGTTATATCTCACAGACACAATTCTCATGCAGCAGATTTGTTTTCCTTATATATTTTGACAGATGTTTGTTATTTCCAGGCTAGATGTCTTGGATAAATGTCCAAATCATTTTACTTTTCACGGTTCATGTCTGAGTGCCTAAAACAACAATCAGCTTCTTGCAGTCAATACAGTGGATCAGAGTGATGCGCATATCAATCATCAAATGGAAAAAAAACTGGAGAAAATTACAGGAGAGCTACCTCTGCATCACTAATAAGACAATGTCCTCTGTGCCCTACTGACTACACAGTGCTGAACAGAGGAACTTAAAAACAGCACTGACATCAGAATTTGCAGTCCTGAAAATCCCTGCTTGGCTTCTCTTGCTCTTTAATTGTTCTAGCTCCACAAGTTTTATTTTCTTGGCTATTAGCAGTTCTTCAGGTTTTGCAGGACTGGTCTGGGATCATAAATTCATAGAATCATTTAAACTGGAAGGGACGACTAAAGGTTTTGTAGTCCAACTCTCCTGCAATGAATAGGGATACCTACAGATAGATCAGGTTGCTCAGAGCCCCTTCCAGCCTGACTTGAGTGTCTCCAGAGATGGGGCATCCACCAGGTCTCTGGGCAACCCGTTCCACTAGTTTACTACCCTTATAGTAAAAAATATTTTCCTTAGATCTAATCTAAATATTTCTTCTTTTAATTTGAAACCTTTTTCCCTTATCCTATCTCAACAGACCCTGCTAAAGAGTTTGTCCCCTTCTTTTTTATTCTGAAAGGCCTCTTTCAGATCTGAACTCTCCCCAGACCCTTCTCTTCTTCAGTCTGAATAGCACCAGCTCGCTCAGCCTGTCCTTGTATGGGAGGTGCTCCATCCCTTGAATAATTTTTGTGGCCCTCCTTTGGATGCCCTTCAACAGGTCAACGTCTCTCTTGTATACTCCCCTGTATACTTATGCATGGAATAGGTATGTGGACAGTATACAAAGTACAGCAATGGACTAATCTCTTAATAAAACACCTGGGAAGGAAATTCTCCTGCATGTGCATTGACAAACCCCAAGTGCAACACCTGCCACCTTTGCCTCTTCTCGGGCTCTGGTGCTCATGTTCAAGCCAGCTCTGAGATCATACTGCTGGGACAGAGCTGAGACCCTCACTGGGTATGACAGTGTGCTCCCTCTGCTCACCTTCCCCCCCAACTTGTGTCTTCTTCCTTCAACTCCCTTCTTCATCCTGGCCTTGCTCACAGGGCCCTGCACAGGAAGAGGATAAACAACAGTGCTGATTACATTCTTGCTAAAGCAGATTAATGATAATAAATCTGTATCAAACTGGGAGATGAAAGAACCAATAGCAGACTCCTAGTTCAACAGCTGAGGACCAGTTGAGCATGTGCCTAAAAAGCGACCTATGACTATGAGTCAATCATCTTATTCCCATAAATAGTAAGCAGTTTAAGAGCCCCCTTTGAGCTCTCCTGCATGGCAGCTGGCTGCATGACAGATCTTCCCTTGAGCAGTGGTGCATCTTGCAGTTAAGTCTGTGCAGAGATCCCTTACACCTCTGTCATTGGAGCACTTTCCATTTTTGTGAAGCAGAAATAAATGTAAGCTTAATAAGAGGAAGTAGAGAGCTCTACTCTCTACTTCTCTTACTATTTTCTACTATCTCTATTGTGATAACCTCTATATTAGGAAATTAATCATGTTTCCAATACTGCAGAGCATGCCAATGCAAAGCATAAGCAGGGAAATGATCTGTAAGATTACCTAGTCTGTTTCCCTACCACTGTGAAATCATTCTCATGAGCACATTTTATTCACTCTGTCTCCTGATCCAGACAATAACCTATATTTACATTTACTGATATTTTAAACAATGGGACTTTTGCACTTACAGGGAATAATTGAGCTTAAGTGGCCTTCTTTGTGAATTTTGAACTATTAAACTAAGTTTTATTTTACCCACACTTCTATTAAAAGTTAAAAAAGCCCATTTTGTCTGAGGAAAAACATCTTAAAGGAGCTATAAAAGTGCTCGGCTTTTACTCCTATGATTTTGGGCAAAACTCAGAAGAGAACAAAACTCTGAATAATTCAACATTAGTAAGAGCTTGGAATGGATTTCATAATCAATCTGGTTTATCAGAAATTCAATGCACAATTGCCATGCACAATCACTGAAATACAATAAAAGAACACAGTGCATTTTAAAGTCACTTTTTTAGAGCAGAGCCACATGCTAAGTATTTACATGACAGTCTGCAGCAGTTCCTGGGCTGAATATGTTTATTAGGTACAACTGGCTTGATTCTGCTCTCTTTGCATCTTGTGTAGTCATTTACACCTGTGCAATGGTGTATTTGACTTCACATTATGTGTTTCTTTATGAGACTTTGGCAGCACAAAAGGGTCATAAAACCAGTCAATATTATCACTGAGGAATACTTTCATTCTCTGCATGGTATGCAATCAGCTTAGAGATCTTTTATCACTCCTCTTCGTAAGCCTGTAAAGACAGACCATAAAAGCCATAATTACAGAAAGGAGTGTTCAACTAAAGTATTGAAATATGTGAGGCAAGTGAAAAGTAGACCCATTGAATGAAGTGACAGGTCTAGCATAGATGTTCTGACAGCATTTTCCTACTGCTTCCATGTTCTTCAAGATCCCAGCATTCTGTTCAGGTTGAGGAAAATAAGCTTGTAAAGAGAACTTGTCTTTACTCCTACAGTGCAGCTGAGGTGGATTATTCCTGTATGCGAGCATTTTATATAATACTTCTGTATTAAGCCAGTGAAGTTTTACTGTCTTGAAGGCCTTGACTCAATTTTTCTTCAAATTCATACCAAAATATTTATTTTATTTTTATTTTTCCCCCTTTCTTACTTTTTCAATTTTTTTTCCTTTCTTGCTATTTTTAAACTTCTCATGGCATTTTTTTTAAACTTTCTCAGCATATATATTTTATAGCATATAAAAAATGCTATAAAAGATATACCTTGAATAGAGACTTCGGTTTTGACTCACCACTATCTCATAGCAATTTATATCCACAAAAATAAATATTCGCAAGGTTCTATTTTCTTCACTTTTCAATGTCATGATTGAATTGAACCGAACATTGCTTTATAATACTGCCTTTCTTTCAGTTTATGCATGTGTCTCTTCTGGAGTAACAACCTTGTAACTGAGCCAAAGTATTTTTGAAGAAGTGGAAAAAAATTGCTGTAGTAACAATAGGAAGGCAGCAGCAATTTCTCAAACCAGATATTATGAGAGCAGTCCAGCATTGGAGGAAGATCTGTGTTTTGAAATAATTTATGAGGTGTACATGATGAAACAATTGCAAAACGTGACGCATGTCAAGGAAAAGAAGTATCAGGATTCTTTTCAGGTAGACTGCATCGTAATTAATTTGACAATGTACTTGACAATTTACCAAACCTTTGATGAACTTACTAAAAAAGGAAAGTTCATATCTTGGCCATGGATATGTGCTGTAAACTTAATATTTTTTCCTTACATGATGGATAAGATCACTGATGTTGCCTGTGTTATTCAGTTCAAGTATTGTTCTCTGTTTTGTTACCTGACATAAGTGTAAAGGAGTTTTGGATGGTAACAAGGAAACCTTAAGTACGTTTCTCCCATTTCAGAAGCAGAGACCAAAGATGGCAACCAATTAGTCCAGACGTATGGTAGAGTTAGAAGACAATGCTTTGATTAATGTCACAAATACTCTGACTGAGCTTTCAGATCTTTATGCCAGTGGCACTGCACTGTCAAATGTATCTTGTAATATACACATTGGAGTGTACTGCAGGACACTGGAAACTTCAGTGGCACATATCTCTTTGACTGGACCACTCTCACAGATTTAATTCATACAAAGTCTAACGAATGGTCTCCTAGTTGCATCTAGGTCTCATGGTGAGATGGAGTCAAGGAAGGGTGAAATGTGTACACATACCAAGATCTGAAAACACAACAACAAAAACAGATGTGGATTCAGAAATGCAGTGCTTTCAAGGTTGAAGGTCATGGCAAATAACTACACAATAGTTAGTCTCTCAGTTGTATTTTGTCCATAGATGCCATCTGTTGAGATGCAGTTTGTTCTAAACGAGTAAGTGCAGTTGGTCAAATTTTGTTTTGAGGAATGGTTGTTTTTCAAACATACCCTGGACTAATGCTTTGCATTCCAACATTTCACGCACTCCTTTTCTCCAGAAAAAAAGGCCATGATTTATTGGTCTGTTTTCTGAGGAGAGTAGCTTCTGTTTCCCTTAAGAATTTTGTGGAGAAAAAATCCCTAAGTTGAAGGAAGGAAGATTTAGGTTGGATGTCAGGGGAAAGTTCTTTACTATGAGAGTAGTGAGGTGCTGGAACAGGCTGCCCAGGGCAGCCTGGTCTAGTATTACATGTGCAGGCTGGCAGCTCTGGCTGTGGCAGGGGGGTTGGAGCTTGATGATCCTTGAGGTCCCTTCCAACTCGGGCTGTTCTGTGATTTTGTGAAATATGAATTTTCCCCATACTGCTAACTCATAGCATAATAAAAGCAATAAAACTCTAGCTACGAGTGTTAAGCTTGTGCTCAATTTCCAAGCAATCTTGGTAATTCTTAGATACATTACTAAATTTTATTTTTGTCTTCTGTATTCTGAGTATATTAAAGTAATGCTATTAAATCAATGCAATCATTGTTTATGTGGTGAATATTCTTCCTAAAGAAGTAATATTAATCCCGCTAATACTAAAATATTTTTAGTAATATTTTTGAACAAAAGAACAATATTTTAAGTTTATAAAACATTTCTGAGCAGTCCTTGAAAATTGATTATACTTGAATGTTGCTGTTGGCTTTTTTTCCAGTTGTTTGAATAGCCAACAGAGAAGTATTTTGCTCTGTCATGATCACTTGATGCTGAAAGGTCATCAAGATGCTATCAGTTTTACATTTGATGGGCTAGGCTGTTATGTGGAGATTGCTGTGGATAATTTATAAACACCTTCAAAGAGAATAAAAACTGAGACAATCTAAATCCCATGAGATGTATTGATCATCCCTACAGGAAAATTTGAAGAAATAATTCTTAGCGTCTTTCTCATGAGTTATTTACACTACATCCTCAAATAATTGCATTAAAATAAATTCACTGCATACTATCTATTCCCCCTTCCTACCCAGCTGTTATTACCAGTACCTTCAGTGCTGCTCAGCTTTTCAGAAAACCTAGGAAGATCTCTGCCTCTCATAATCAGAAAATCTAAATTATTCTCACAAATTAACCTTTTCCTAAAACTACAAGGCAAATAGACTTCCTTATTTTTATGACAGTGTTGGAAACAAAAGGGGTGAACGTAGTGTCAGCCAGCAACAGATGATGGTTTTGGTATATAACCGTACCTTACTTCTGGACCGCCTAATACTTTACTGGTAGAAAATCAAGAATTTATTTTAAAGCTGGAGCAAGCATCTTATTTAACTTTAAATTAAACTTTAACATTAAAACATACCAAGGGAGTATACTTGGACTCAAGTGAGGTGGTCACTTTAGCTTTCTATTCCTTCCGTAATCCAGCTGTTGCTGGAATGGACTTCCCACAGCTGCTCTTAAAATTTTTCCACTTTTATCAGAATCAGAAGATAGGTACTTACTAATGGAAAGAAAACAAAAGCAACATTGTTGCTGCAACAAGCAAGAGTTATTAATTTCCCAACACAATATATGCTTGAACTAGAGAGGAAAACATTTTCTTTTGTTGTGGAAGCTTTCATGAGTTACAGATATCTTCATGGTCTACATTTAAGTGAGCTTCAGGGTTGTTGAAGTGTTTTGCATGAAAATATATTGAAGTTCTGAAAATAGGGAATTGATCAGTGACAGAGACAAGCGTGTGAGGTGTAGGAGGCCCCCTTTGAGATTCTCGAATTCAAAATAGAGACTCTTAACCACAAAATTAGTTATTTGACATAGCTAGCTCTTTATACTCCTGTTGAGGGCAGAATAGATTGTTTAGAGGAGGAAGATACAACATCATGAGAAAATAAACTGAATAAAACACAGAATAAAGTATGTGACAAGTATGTAAAAGAAAAAACTTATGGGAGGTCCAAACTTCTTTAATTCCAGCTTTATAACCAAAGAGAATGGAGAAGGAATATTGATATGACAGATGACTGAAGTTATTGTAATGTCAAATTTCTAAGAAATATAAACAAAAGTCAGTCTGTTGTCACAGAAACATGTTGAACATTAATAAATCTCAAACAGAAGCATAATGGCTCTCACAGCTCCTTCCCGGCAGTTTTCCCATTGGTGTTGTAAAAAGCTGAAGTTTTTCATTTTTATGGATTTTAATCAAGAAATGGAAAATCATCTCGTAGAAGAGTGCTGATATTTAATATTAAATCTGCTGTACAGACTCATCCTTTTAGGTATGAAATAAGCGACAGTGCAATCTTAGAATTTCTTTCCATTCTTTTGTTCATGTATTGTACTGAGGTCTATGAAAAAACAGAGTATTCAGGATAATTATAATCAAAGTTGGGGTTATAAATAAGTCTCTTAGAAGTGTTACCTAATTGTTTTTCTCTACAAAATACATTGAAATGTAGGACAATGATTTCCTTCTAAGAAACATGAGTGCTACTCCAAAAGTAATGCCTCCTATATGTTGGCTGACAACATCAAAGTTGGATGTTGATGGTATGGCAGTACAGGTTGCACTTTCCCAGCAATACTTCATTACATTTTGTTCCTGTGTGACAGATGGCAGTCTGACAAAATGGCAAATGATGTGGAAATCTGTGAAATATGGGTGGGCCAAAGGTGTGTCACTGAATTCCTCCATGCAGAAAAAATGGCACCCATAGACATTCATAAGTGCTTGCTGAACATTGATGGAGACCAAACAGTGGATGTGAACAATGAGGTAGTGGGTGGTATGTTTCAGCAGTAGCAATAGCAGGCTACATCTGCTGGTGCAGACTTTTGCAAGTGCAGCATGAAGGCTCTTGTTCATCACTGGTGAAAATGCATACCTAATGGTGGTGACTGTCGAAAACTAATGTTTGGCAGCTGAGAATTTGCTTTATCAAACAGCATTACAGTCTTCTTTGTATCTATTGTAGTTTCCATGGAGATAAATAGAAGACATTACTTTCCAGGTAACCTATGCAGCCCAAGACAATTCCTCTTCACTCAGTGTGTCCCAGGCAAGCTAAAATGTTGAACACCCATTAAGAATTTCTAACATTCCATGCTGAATTCTTATATTTGCCATGTATATTATAAAAGTACAGTCATCTTTCCCATGTAAGTGAGAACACTGGACAAAATGGCAGTCTAACTGCTTTGTACAGTGGCTGCAAATGACAGTATAAAGTATGTAGGAGTATGAGGATTTGTCTGTGAATTTTTGTCCCCGCTATCCATTAGTCCTACAATTTTTTTTTTTGGTAGAGTGCTGGAGCCTGAAGTATCTGAATATTTATGATACAAATATGATATCTCCCTTAAAATTTTTTTTTTAGACCACTCTATTGTGTTTTTGTATTTCAATTCCACAAATCTACAAGACCTTTTATTTTCTACAATTTCTCATTGTTTTATTTTCCACAAGAATGCCATTTTTCTTTCTAAGAGCTATCTTCCCTGTTTTGGTTGCTTAGTATTGCCAGCTTCCTTTTGCTGTTTCTCAGTGCTGAATCTGTTGGTATATTTTGACCTCCCATTTCTACTATTTATAACCTTAATTTTGTCAGTAAATACTGCAAAGATTTAATTACCACAGCTTCTTCTTTTAGTTTCTTTTTAATGGTCTGAATGCTAAGCATTACTTCACTAGTATTTTTGGCCTTCTGAAGCCTACAGGATTGTTAAATCTATTGAATGGTTATTGTTACACACCAGTCTCTCCAGTTGTGGGTTTTTCAGTAAGATCCTGGGTTGATTGGAAAGCAGTTACATTTGCATCCTTCTCAAATGGAATGTGGACCAATTAGAGCAGGAAAGTTGTTTATAACATCTTGAAGCTTGTTATTTATATGAGAGCCACAAATGCAATTTGAACAGTGCATGTGTTCCTACAGCTTTTTCTGCTTTTGATGCTTTTAATCTCTCAGCAGTATTACTGCTGTGGTTGCCGTTATGCATGTGTAGCTGATAAACACAAACTTGGTACAATAATTCTCCTATTTAATACTGAAGCATCAATCAATACAGGTTGGTGTTAACTCCTGAGTTGGTTGTTTGTTTTTTTTTCCTTTGCTTTGATTCTAAATGCCAATCTAATATCAGCATGGCCCATTCTTCCTTGTTTATATTATCCAAGTACAATGGCATTGTCTGCCATCCATGAAATTTCAAAATTGCTGAGGGTGAATTGTCAATGTCATTGATAAAGAGGTTATTCAGTTAAGTTAAAATGCAGATTTCAATGGTTCGAATAGTTGTCTGGGTACTTTTTTTTTCTGTGTGTTGTTGGTTTTTTTTTTTGGTTTGTTTGTTTGTTTTTTTAAGGAAGAAAACCCAGCTTTTTAAAAACTTTGTTTCCAAATTGGTTTGCTAAATACTATGTAAATACTATGCTCTTCTACACAAGAGAAGATGGAACTATGTGCAAAACACTACATTGAAGTAGTTTAATTTTGTTTTATTTGCATAATTTTGTTATAGTTTCCTGTTGTGGCACATCATTCTGTAAAACATTCCTGTTCCAAACAGAAAATTAAACTGTTGCCTGACTAATTACACATGTGGATATGCCCTCCCACTTACACACCATCGTACATCTAATACTCATACATGTCCAATTCTATAGTTACAAAAATTTCATAGCATGTCTTTCTTACAGTATTAAATGCAGAATTTCTAATATTTTTTTTGAAGAATGAAAAATCATCATAACCTTTTGATTATTCTGAATGAAAGTAACTGTAAGAAAAAGGTAGCTATACTTTATATCTGAAAATATTTTGTCAAATTTGTGACTAATGCTAGAAAAACATCACAGGTGAGAGGTAACAACTACTGATACACCTACTGATATCCTGTAAGATTTGTCCATCTGAAACTGGACCACATTTACAAAAAAAATTATTACTATACAGTGAACTAGCATGGAGAATTCTAACTCTTCACCATAGGATATAGACTAAATGGGACAAAGCTTGAGACACTGAAGAATCCTGTCTGCATAAACTATTTTTTTTAGTAATATGATTTACTATTATTCTAAACACGTATGATTTATTTTAAACTGCCTTTTTTTCCTGTTTTCTGGTGTAGATTACTTGTATTTTAATCAACACATGAAAGTGACACTTGTATTGGACATTCTCCACTGGCTTTCACTGTGGAAAATGGAACTAGGAAATAAGAAATACTTTGATGCTATTAACAGTATTTCTTTCTACACTTGCTGAACAAATGGTTTGTGATCATGTTGTACGCACTTAATGGCAGCTGGCAAATTGTTAAATTCTAGATATTCCATTGCTTTTTGTTGATGTGACAGGCCTTGTAGTCTTTAAAGCTAACACATATGGAAGGCATGTGATCAGCCACGCTCTTAATACACTCAGAATAAATGGAAATCCATTAAAAAAAAAAAAAAAAAGGAAATGAGTTTAGAACACTGTATCCAGACTAGCATGAAAAAATCAAGGTGATGAAAGAGAAACAGTCTCAGTAAGTATGTGTCGATTATAAATTCTCTAAATAGAAGTACTTTCACTATTTATTTAATGACTCCTCTGATCGCTTCCTGAAACTAAATTAACTGTGCTAGAAAAAAAAGGAAAAGTTGATTAATTTTACCATTGAGAATTCAGGCATATAGAAATGTTTTGGCTGTACTTGAAATGACAAGTTTGTATGAACTTAAGAATAGGCAGCTAGCAAAAAGAGACTTCGTTCTTCTGTATGTTCAGTCTCATAGTGACATACTTGTTTATGAAGTGTATTAATAACATAGTACAATAAAGATTGTAATGCGAAGAATGTGAATGGGTTTAAACATGCATCTACAGCTGAGAAACATGTTGGATGGCAGCACTGTCAATTTTTGTCTCTGCAGACATGCTAGGTGGCATTTTGTGAAGGTGTAGCAGCACAAAAACTGAAACAAACATCTCTCCCCCTTGTGCACATAGACTTGCCTCTGTCATATTCTGAGTCTTTCTATAATATTGAGCTATGAGGGAAAAACTCAAGTATGGACGGCAAAGAGAAATGTCTTTATATACTAATTAGCTGCTGACACAATCTTCTTAGCATATGGTGCTATTAAGTAACGGCTAAATACTGACAATCTTCTGAGCTGATATGACTTCTAAAAGAAAGCTTCTTTAAATCAGTGTGAGGTATTAACTCAAAACAAAGTTCTGAAAACCATAGTTTTAACACACTAAAGGTGTTTGTTGCAGTTTAACTCAGTAGGCAACTCAGCACCAAACAGCCATTTTCTCATTTCCCCCCTGCTGTGTGATGGGCAACAGAACAAAGTAAAACTGTGAGAACTTGTATGTTGAGATAAACACAGTTTAGTAAGAAAAAAAGAAAAAAAACAAACAAACAGCAGCAACCAAGCTATGCATAGTGCAATTGCCCACCACCAATGCTCAGCTAGTTCTCAAATAGTGGCAGCCCCCAGGCCCAGACAACTCACAGTTCTGTTGCTTAACATGACATTACATGGAATATTACTTTAACCAGTTTGGGTCAGATGTCCTGATTTTGTCCAGTCTTCTCACTGGCAGGGTGATGTGAGAAGCTGAAAAGCCCTTGACTCAGTTTAAGTAATTCTCAGCAACAACTAAAACGTCAGTGTGCTATCAACATTATTCTCATCCTACGCTCAAAACACTGCACTACCATGACTGCTAGAAAGAAAATAAACCATCCCAGCTGAAACCAGGACAGTGTTTCTGAGAGTCTAAGTTGGACATACTGACAATTGAAAAATATTTCACTGAGCTTTAAGACAAGGAATCACCTGAATGTGTTTTGTGTTGGCTTTTTTTGTGTGTGTGAAAGATGTTGATTTTGTTTGAATAACATTCTTAAGTAAAAAGTCTTCTGGGTATGACATTTCCAAAAATCTCCACTGATCCATAACATCCATGTGTGCTTTGTGACAGTCACTATTTCTCAATTATTTGTATTTAGGGAGAGAAAAGTAAGTTTAGACTCTTTGAATGTACTGTGCATTTTAATGATAAATTTAGAAAAGCATTAAAATTTAAGGCAAAAATTATCCCTCGCAATCATAAGATCTACCTCACACATTGTGTTCTCCTTTTCAGATGTTATTTCTGGACACAGAGGCATCATGGAAGAATACAGCTGAGATCCATCATGAAGCTATGACAGAGTTTTGCTTGGAAGCTGTTGCCTTACTCTATTAAATACCTTGTGAACTCTCATTCTGTTATCTTAAAGTAGGCACTGTTTTGAAAGCATTCACCATAAAAATAAAGTTACCTTATATAACTGTGTTGGCTGTGCTGAAAACAAAATATTCTATCTTCTCTTGGCAGAATTTGTGATTATCTAGGCATAGCCCCAAAAGTGCATTTTGCTGGGATTGGTTTTTCCTGTTTTTGTTTTTAAATGTTAATTCAGTAGCTACAATTGTAACTAGTTACAGATGAACACAGAAAAAAAAAAAAAAAAAAAGTCCTTTATTATTTATCATCATCATTATTATTATTATCTGATGTTAGAAAAATACTTGTAGATTACACATTCTTCCAACAAAAAACAAAAGTTATGGAGAATCTTTAATTCCAGATACAAAAGAAAATATTTCAGTGTTTGTCCACACATCTCTAGAGAAGTTCACAGAAAGTAAGACACATATTCAAATGTTAATGAGTGCTCAAAACTATAGGCAAAAAAATATAATTAGACTTCTGTCAGTTTTGAGTCACTTTCACAGACACACATGAAGTCAGAAAAGATCGTTAATATTGCATTAAATATTAATCATTAAATATTGGCCTTCCAATATTTAAAGTGAGTTTAAAAAAACATGAAGGAGACAGTAACATGACAAGGGGAATAGTTTTAAATTAGAGAAAGGAAGATTTAGATTATATGTCGGAGGGAAATTTTTTACTGAGAGTGGTGAGATGCTGGAACAGGCTTCCCAGAGAGGTTGTGGATGCTCTGTCTCTGGAGATGTTCAAGGACAGGGTGGATGGGGCTCTGAGCAATCTGACCTTAAACTAGTGGCTGACAATCCTGGCTACGGCAGGGAGGTTGGAACACGATCCCTTAAGTCCCTTCCAACCTGAGTCATTCTATGATTCTATGATTAAATTGCTCAGTGCGACTTCATTTGAGAGCTTCCCATACTTTCTGTCTGCTTTCAGTCACTTACAACTACCTGTGTTTGACTACAGCTTGCAAGAAAGTCAGTGAAATATCACCTCGGGTGTTGGAAAATCCACCATTTTGATTGGAATAATATAGAGAATATCCTACCAAAAAGGTACAGTAAAATAAACAAGGTTTCTGAAGAGGACAGTACTCCATCCAAGACTCATTTTGCTCACACCAGGGACATTCTAGAGTATTGCAGTTCCATTTTTGTTCCAATTAGTAATTTCTGCCTGTTGTCTTCTCATCTTATTTTGAAAGGGAGATCTTCTAAGGCGCTTTTCATTGAGGAAGTGAGATTTCAATAGTAGAATATGTTAATAAGCTCTAAAAAAAGCAAGTTGTAAAGGCTGAAATGGGATCTAATAATGACACCTTTTTAACAGCGACTACTCTGTACCAGAAAATTTATAAAGATGAAATGAAGAATCAAGCTTTAAGTCTCTGCAGGTTGCTGATCTGAAGATAACAATCAAAGAAAGATAACAAAGATAACAATCAGAGAAACTTGGTCATACTTGGGAAGATATAAAGAATCTAGCCCACCTTAACCAGCTGAACTTTTGCCATCTCTACCCATTGGCTTAAGTTTTGAACAGAAATACTTAAACATAGTAAAAAAAAGTAGAAAGTCTAATAACTCTTTAATCAACTGAAATTACTTAATTCACCTGAAAAGTGAATATTAATCCTATGTTGCATATTACATGCATGGCAGTCTTCAAGTATTTTCTAGCTGAAGAGCAGAAATATCACTGCTTAGAAAGCATATGAAGGCAACTTGCTTTTTAGTGTTGAATGCCCCCAGTAACATCAGAAGTGATTTAAAGAATTTTAAGAACAAATTTGGTGAATAATTACAAAAAGAATGAATAATGAATCTGAAAATTCAGCAAACTGCACATATTTTATAAATAGGAAAAAAAAATTGCATTTAACATGTTTTTAATGTATTCTTTACTCTTGAATTACTACTAGAAAAACTGAGTAGAAATATCCACATCTGGCACACAAATGGGAATGCGTAAAATATACTATCTTGAATGGCAGCTGTCATAAAATCAAACTGTTGGCAGCTAAGGTAAGTGTAGTATTCAGTATCTTCAAGCACACAGAAACTGAATTCAGAGACAATATAAACCTCATGAAACAACTGAAATGTTTGTTACAATACTTAAAGAAGAGCATGACAGAGTAATGAATCAGATTGAACAGATCAAATTTGAGGAATTGCGCTGAAAAAAAATAGCCTGCAGAAAGATGTAAATTATGACAACAAAGAAGTCAAAAATTTCAGCAATCTTCTAAATTTTGTACAAATCTGAAAATATTCACTGTTGTATTATGTAACACGGCTCCACACACATCTGAAGGATTCTGCTTATGCATGTGAAGATAATTATATTTTATATCTATACCTGAAAATCTACTAGAATTATATGTTTTTCTTCATGTAGAAGTCTAACTACTTTGTCTTAGAAAATAGCAATGGGAAATACTAACATCTCAAAAGTGCATGACACATTTCCACAAGGAATTGCAGTTTTTCAAGCTTCATGTCTTTTTTAGAACCACCATGGTTCTATTCCACAGATTCATTTATCGGTTTTACTGAAAATAGCTGCCAAATGGCAAAGATGCACTCAATAAAATTAGCTCTGTGAGCCTTTGGATGGCTGCCATAAATTCACAAGAAGCTTCATCTCTCAATGAAAAAAAAAATCTGAAAAAATACAATCAGAACCATTTGAGTTGGAAGGGAATTTTAAATGTCATTTAATTCATGTCCACTGCAATGAGGAGGGACACATACAGCTGGATCACGTTGCACATATCCTGTTCCAGCCTGACCTTGAATGTCTCCAGGATCTGGGAACTCACCAGCTCCCTGGTGCAACCTGTGCCAGTTCCAGTATCACCCTTACTGTAAAAAACTTCTTCCTTACATCCAATACAAATCTTCCCCCTTTTAGCTAGAAACTATTTCCCCTTGTCCCATCATAAGGGACTCTCTTCCTTCTTATTAGCTCCCCTTCCAATACTGAAAGGCTGCTCTCAGATCTCCCCAGATCTTCTCTTCTTCTCCTCTTCTCTCTCCTCTCTTCTTCTCCAGCTTGAACAGCCTCAGCTGTCTCAGCCTACTCTTGTAGAGACGGTGTTCCATCCCTTGGATCATTTTTGTGGCCCTAATCTTGATGCAGACTGGAACTGCTAAGAAAGGATATGCATATCTGAAAACCAAAAGGTGATGCTGAGACATTCATCTTCGAGTCTCTTTAGGGCTTTTTACAGTTGCTCATTTTCTAGCTGCCAATTTAAAGTGATCTGGTTATTTCATTTTTCTCAAAATAAAGATTGTGTCTCTGAGGAGTTAAAAAAAACTACGGTGAGAGATATTCTGTAGTTAGTATTCCTATTGCACTGTGCTTTCTGTTCTAAGGCTTTTAATCATTTTCATCAACACAGAACAGGGAAATTGGACTGGATAACTTTTAAAGATCCCTCCTAACTCAAATGATTCTATGGTCTGAATATATTCTGTGGAGAAAAATGGGAATGTACGGTTTAAAAGCAAAGTAAGGAAAAGCCACTTAGCTTCACTTAAGCTTAGTTTTCCCATATTTAAGATGATGAACCTGGCAGAAAAAAGTTTTGAGGACCATCACTTTCACAGGTGTAAGCTGTCAGTTGCTACTTGCTCAAGAAAGAGAGATAATAAAGCTATATGGTCTCACTGTGTGGAATCCTTATTTCTTGAAAGGTCCTCATTCATGTACAAATTTTCCTCCATCTCAGAACAGCATCTTCAATTTAGTAACCTCATTTCCACTGCTTCTTTAAACTGGCTTGATTTGGATTTCACATATTAAAGAAGACCATATGGAAGATTCTGTGTTGGAGATGAAATCATTTCAGTGAGTAAATTAACTCTGTTGCTGCTTGTTGCTCTCCCAGCACATTCTGAAATGCTTTTGTCAATAAAATCTGCGAAGATCATGGAGTAATGTGTATCTAATGCCTTGTGCAAGGGAAAAAATACAGAAAGACCTGAGGCAGCTTTTCTTTGCCAACCCAACACATGTCCATACAAAAACAAAGGGAAACAGTAAGGCATCCATAATAGCAAATTTTCTGTCCTACAAGCTGAACATATGGAACTGCCTGCCGTTGACAATTCTAATTGCTAACATATAGTTTCTTTGTTAAAATCTACCTGCAAGGTTGACTAGGGTGAAATGGTAAACTCCACACCTCAAGACTGCCTCCACCAAGAAGGAAAAAAGGGTGATTGTCATAGGAAAGTCCATTCTGAGAGGAATGGAAGTCCCTATATTTTGGCCTGACCCAACCTATAGGGAAGTGTGCTGCCCCCTTGGGGCCTAGGTCAGAGATACTTCTAGAAAGTACCCTAGTCTGATCCTCCCCCTTGATTATTACCCTTTCTTAATAGTTCAGGCCAGCTGTGATGAGGTCATTGACAGAAGCCTAAGGATTATTAAAAATAACCTCAGGGGACTGGGTGGTTAGTTAATAAAACAGGCATAAAGGTAGTGCTTTCCTCTGTTCCTTCACTGGCAGGGAAGGATACTGAGAGGAGCAGGAGAACCCATCTTATAAACACATGGCTGAGAGGGTGGTGCAAATACAAGAATTTTTGATTCTTTGATCTTGGGGAAGTTTACTCAGCACCTAAGGTCTGCTGATGGGTCTCACCTGTCTCAAAGGGGGGAAAGATCATAGCCCAGGAGCTGGCAGGGCTTGTGGAGAGAGCCACAATCCCTGGAGAAGGGGGAAGGGCATGAAACCAGGACTGCCAAAGATGAGTCCGGAGGAATGATAATGGAGTAGAGGTGAGGCAAGTGGATCAGCTGAAGTGCATCTACCCAAATGCACACAGAATTGGCAACAAACAGGAGGAGCAAGAAGCCATTGTGCAGTATACGATTTAGTTGTGACTACAGAAATATGATAGGATCACTGCCACGAGTGGAGCACTGCAATGGATGGCTACAAGTTCTTCAGAAAGGATTGGCAAAGAAAGGGGTGTTGGCAGGGCTCTCTATGTTAGGGAGCATTTTGATGTCACTGAGCTTGTGGCTGAGGATGATAAAGTTGAATATGTATGGGTAAAGATCAGGGGAAGGGCAAACAAGGCAAATATCTAGGTGAGAGAGTCTGTTATTGTCTGCCCAACCAGGATGAAGAGACAAAGTGTTGTATGAGCAGCTAGCAGAAGTTGCATGATCTCCAGCCATTGTCTTCATTTAACTATCCCTAATATGTTCTGAGAATACAACAGAGCTCAGAAGAAGCAATTTAAGGGGTTTCTAGAGCATGTGGAGAATAACTTTCTGGTGCAGCTGGTAACAGCCTACCAGGAGAGATAGCCTGCTAGACCTGCTATACACAAAGAGAAATGGTGGGAAATGTGGAGATCAGGAGCTACCTTGAATATAGTGATCACAAAGCAGTAGGGTTCTCAATTCTTGGTGCAGCTAAGAGAGGAAACAGCAAAACTGCTACTTTGAGCTTCTGGAGGATGGACTTTAAATTGTTCTGGAGTAGTAGGGAAAGTCCCTTGGGACTCAGCATTAGAGAGTAAAGGGATCCAGGAAGGCTGACGTGAGGAGGCTATCCTCTGAATCACAAAATGTGCCAATATGGAAGAAGACTAAGGTGGATGAACAGAGAGCTTAAAAAAAAAGGAACTTACCTCCTATGGAAAAAAAGGACAGACAACTCAGGGAGCATATAAAGAAGTTGTTGGGAACAAGGGAGAAAAATCAGAAAGATGTAACACTGTAATACAGTGGTGCTCCAGCAAGATACACTTGTTTCCACCTGTCTCCATACATTGCACGCACCTGAGCTCCCCTGGGTTGGCCCTGCCTTCCCACCAGGTGCTCAATCACTGTTTTAAGCTGTCACTTAGCATTTCCACTACAAAAGGCAAAAGCCCAGCTTGAACTCAGTGTGGTTGCTGTAGTAAAAGAGAACAAGAAACTTACCTACAGGTATGTTAATAACAAGAGGAGAACCAAGGAATGTTTCTAACCGCTAAGGTCCTCAATGGCTTCTTTATGCCTATCTTTAAAAGTTAGAGTGGTTATCCTCTGAGTACTCTACCTCCTCATCTAGAAGTCTTAGATGGGGAGCAGAATAAACCCCCCACAGTTCAAGAGGAAACAGCCAGAGACTTAATATTTCTCTTAGACTGCCACAAGTCTATGGGGCTGGATGAGATTAACCTGAGGGAACTGGTAGAGATGATAACTAATCTGCTTTCTGTCTTCTATTAATGTTCCAGGTCAGCTGGTGAGGTCCCAGAAGACTGGAAACCTCCTGATATGACTTCCATTTACAAGAAGGGAAGTAAGGAGGATCGGGGGATCTACAGGCCTGTCAGCCTGACCTTTGTGCTAGTAAAGGTAGTAGAGCAGATTATTTTGAGGGAGTTCATACAGTGTAAATGGGACACCCAGGGGATCAGGCCTGGGTTCTGGATGATCTTGAAGGTCTTTTCCAACCTTAATGATCCTATGATCTGTACTCAAGTTCTTCTGCTTGTCTTGCATTATTTGAAATCATTACATATCATGGATTTTAAAACTTCAGAAAATGATCTAGGCAAGTTTTTATAGCTTCTTTGATTAAAAGATTTTATATGCTTCTTCTATCTTATGTTTTATGCTTTTCAATTTATTTTAAGAAATTTTGTTTGTTTAATCATCACTTTTCTGTATCCTGTTGGATAGGAGGGAATTTGATTCTTGCTAAGAACTTACACTAAATGATTGATTTGACAGAGAATGCTGGAGCCTAAACAGGATTTCATGTACTTGAGTTGAAGATTTCTTTCTGAACAAAGTGACAATTGTTCTGAGCATTTTAGCACAAATGCACAACATAAAATTTACTGGAATTCAAAAAATTAGCTGCTACAGTGTGATAAGACTGAGGTCTGGATCTGTATCAATATTTTACTTAAAGGTAACTTTTCAGGAGGTAGGCATTTGAAGCTGGAATTGCTGCAGGGGGGGAAAAAAAAAAAGGCATTGAATCTAAATTACCAAGCTCCTTACAGACTGTTTAGTGCAAACATTTGTTTTCTACTGAAACAAATGAATTTAGAAAGAATGTCTGTCTCATTTAATGACTGTAACAGATGGGAGCATCTACGCTCAGTGGGTGGTTCCAGCCTGCAGTAACCAAAAGTCAGCATTCAGCAGTGTCTCTCAGTCAGCACTCAGAAGGCACCAAGCCCTTCAGATTGCCATGATTATGTCTCAGGTGCTGGTCATGAAGCCTAAACAGCTATCGTTTTGGCCGTCAGTCCAGGGCCAAGAAATTAGGACAATAGTCATGACACAGCATAGCTCTTAGGACCTATGTTTTTTCACTATAGTGGACTTGTCTGTGTTGCAAGATAGAAACATTACATTTTTTCAAGTCAGAATGAAGTTTGAGAAGATGAGTACTTGGGAACAAGTGCGTCCTGCAAGTTCTGTCTAGTGTTAAAGCTTCATTTCATAGAAGGTGAAAACCTGGTTTTATTATTGCTTTTGTATAATACAGCTAAGGACTATAGACAAAAGCATGATAGGAATTATGCAGAACCCACAAAAAAATTGTGTAAAAACATGAAATAAGCTTACTTGGTGTTAAAAACAGCTCATGACTCATTTGAATAATGCTTTTTTTTTTTTTTAATGAATCTATGTCATTGTTTAAATTTAGACTTGCTAAAAAAGCTTCCTCTGTACATTAGTTTAATGAAATACCATGCATGAATGACCTTCAGGTTAAAGACAGAGTGGAAGATAGCAAACAGCAGCTAAAGTTAAGAGTATGTAAAATGAAATGCAAATTGGTGTTGTAGCTTATTAACTAAAAGTTTTTAATAAATGGCCAAATTGGAAAGCTCTGATTATATAACTGCATATTAAATTCTTTTATTTGCTGGAGAGGAACCCAGGGTAGATTATATGTTGCAATTACAGATCCTAATTATTACTTGACTACTTCATTTTAAATATATGACTTCGTTTTTACTGTAAATCAATGTCTTTTTGTCCTCATTTATACTTCTTCCTTTAGAGTTTAGAAGCATCAAATCATCTATCTGAGCAGTTTCCAACATGACTCCCAGAGCTGAGGAATGATTTATACCAGAACCTCATGTATCAGCAGCGCTGTACTTTTTCTCCAGAATTTTGTCATATCCTGTTTTGCATATCTTAAGTATAAATGTATTTTCCACAGGGGCAGGATACGGGTTGTTCTGATCACCATCTGAAAAACGCTCAAAAGCCAAATGAAGAAAAACAGACTCAAACTTCTTTCTCCACGGAGTTTGATAAATTATTCTAATATGCAGTAATCATATGGAAGAGGCAGGGATGGTTCTGAACTACACTGCCACTTCTCTTGACTTGGAAGAGTGAATTCCCATTTTTAAAGCAAAATTTGAAAATGTCTGTTTGTATATGACGTGTAGATGGAAAGCTTCCAGTTGCTGCTTTGTAAGGAATTGTTCATTATCTGCCCTTCAATACGTATGATTTTGATGGGTTATTTTTCAGTACCTCATTTGCCCATAGGATGTCCTGTCTCACTGAAACAATTAAATTTGATTTTCTTTTCTCAGTGGTTCCAATACTTGTGGCACACTTCAGCCACTGCAGAACAAGTTGTCCATTTTTCAGATCCACACAGGGTTTACCTGCAGATTTCTGCAGGTTCCTGGGCACCTGGAGTAGAGCTCTGAGGCAGTAAAGATCTTTTTGTGCACAAATGGATAGCTGTACCAAGTCACAGGGAAACACAGAGGGACAGTACACACCAAAGTCTCCTCCTGACATGCAGACATCAGCGCATGCTCAGAACGGGACTTGGGAGACAAGAATTCCAGGATGTCCATGGAGCACTGTGTCTCACAGTGCCAAGGCCATCAGGTCTTTGTCTCCTGTCATCTGCTCTTCATTAAGCTAAGACGAAATGGGACAGGCTGAGTAATACTACTACTGCTCTGAATCTGAGCTAGCTCCACCGGAATTCTGCTTAGCTTGCTCCATATTGTACCCACACTGCATTCTATGAGAGCTGGCAGAGGCTCAGCAGGGCTCGTTAGGTTTGTTTGTGTTGCGTGTCCTTGGCTGTACACTTTTTGGGACTCAGTGACCGTATATTCACATGAAAAAGTCATTATGCCTGATATGATCAGTCTTGATAGATTTTGGCTAGCCAACATGGGCGTGAGGCATAGATTATCCAGGAGCAAAATGTGTTGCCCATTGAGAAGGGAGAGCTGATAATATTAAGGCTCCATGATGTTTCATTCACTTCAGGTGGATGCCTAAATCTCAGATGGATTTGGAAACACTTCTGTGAATTGCAGCTCAAATATATTCACCCTTTTCTCCTTCCATTCTGACCACTTACTTGTCCAGGAGTGGCAGTGTCTCAGAACACAGAATAAGAAAGAATTTCACATAAAGACCTACCAGATCAGGATTCATTCCAGATCTCTTCCATAGTGTAAGGGTACATGCAAATCTCAACTCCCCTTTTTCACTGTGATCTGTGTTTAAAAAAAAATAAATAAATAAAAGAAGTTACACAACCTTCATTTTTAAATCTTAATTCTGTGTTGAGGTGCAGCCATTAGAGATGCTCGGAAAGGGAGAAAAATGAAATCTGACACATTTCTGAAATGCTGTTTGTTTTTTTTTCCTCTTCTGTATCAGCTGTCCACAACCAAACAGTTGTTGGCACAACAAATTTTGAATATTTCTCCCATGTGCTTTCATAACACTCTATGCAAGCTGCATCTCAATTCTCAATGTCCTAGTTTAGGTTTGAGATCCTCCTCCTCAACAGTTCAGCATCCAGGATTAAATGAGCTCTGTCATTCCTGGCCTTGAATTGAAGATTTCTCTCTCCTAAGCATAGCTGTCTTATAGCATCTTCTGTATTATCCGAAGTACCACCAAAGAGAACTTTAAAGATGCATCTCTGTAGTATTGCTCCTCAGTTTGTAGTGGGAAAGGAAGGAAGAATGAAGAAGTGGTATTTTTTTCATTGTTTCATGTCTTCAGCAAAGCATGTCAACCTTTACTTTTTAATGGTTTGCGTGCAGTAATATTTGACCATATAAGGTTTTGAAGAATTGAGACATGAGTCAACACACTGTAACCAAGTCAACATCAAAACACAGTGCCTGCAAATCAGCAAATAGTGCAGTTGCTTTGAAACAGATCTTTGTATCTTTGTCATATCATAACATTTACCAGGCTGCAGTTCAGCAAGCTGTATAGGTATTTCGGTGAAGACTTTTGAGAAACAGTATAAAAATAACTAAGAAAGAATGCATCCATTGTATAATAGCTTGATTTAATGCTTCAAATATTCAATGGAAAAATTATTACACTGGATCCCAGTTACCTATGGATAATTATCTAAATAAAATTAGACAAAATATGAATATGTCTGAATAATAGCCATGTTTTTTTTTCTTTTATTGTCTCACCCTTTGGAAAATGAATGGTCTAATCTTTAATTTCTTTGAGAGATGTTCAGTATTTTCTTCATTAATCCATTATTTTGGTCTGCAATATTCATTACTCCAAAAAGATGTTCTTAATCTTAGTTCCAGTAATGCAGATATCATATTTAGTATCCACAAAAAGCACCTTTTGATCTTGAACTCTATCATTCTATGAATGTTCAGAAGTAACTGTCTGTTATTGCTTTTAAGTCCTGGACATTTCACAGGATAAAAATGTCATCATAGGATCTAATCCAACATGTCATTAATGGGAAAGTATTCCTTGAAAGTATTTTTTCCCTTTTATGAATTTTTAGTAACATTGTGAAGGTGGAAGGATAAAAGCAGAACACAAATAGAAATTACTGCTATTGTTCAGTATTATATTTGACTGTATATATGTTTGATGAATGTATAACTTTATCTTAAAATAGTGTAAGTAAAATTTCAGTGTTCTCAGGTAGCATAGCATTCGTCTTGACCTAGCAATGTATTTACAAGTAATTGACAGTAATAAAATATTATTATCTAAATAATTTAATCTTGCAGAATGGTAAATACATTTCTTGCTTAAAAAAATAAATAGATTTTCAATATTCCATTTGAAGTGACAGAGGTATTTTCTTCAGCAATTATACAAGCTAGAATGATCCTTCAAAAATAAGTAGAAAATGACAGATTAAATGAAATACAAACAAGTCCTCTGGCAGTACTTTTCTGCACAACACAATGAGATGTCTGTGATGCCCTTATTACAGTGGAAAGTAGAATACTTGGCTAATTAGGTGTTTGGTTTGGTTTTGACTGAGAGACCAACTTGCTGTTTGGCAGTCAGCTGCTGGAAGAACAATAACTTAATATTAAATAAAAACAAAATAATACAAATGCAGTATTCATCTGAAAGAATTACTAGACAGAGAAGTTCAATGTCTTTTGACAACATTCAAAGCTTATTTTTCTGTCACCATGATTAGCAAGATGCCATTTTTCTTCATTTTTATTATAAAATCCCCACAACTATTATCAAAGCATTCTTATAATTTCTTTCTTTGTCTCTTCTTTCACATTCTTATTTATTACACTGTTTATATTTTATGCTAAATAATAGCACTCAGGGTCAAGTACTGTCATTCACTTGGTGTATATCACCGACATGACTAAATGACCAAAGCCCAGGCCCCCAGTGTGTGTTGAGCAGGCCAGCTTCAGGTCAGCAGAATTTCAACAGGATTTCTTAGACGTTCAGCTTAGAGAATGTTGAAAGAAAGATCAGAACTAATGATTTTCAGACTTCGGCTGATGAATGCCGTATGAATGTGCCAGTATTGATTGAATGTGAGATCCACAGCAAACTTTGATCAAATCCAAAGACACATATATGCCAGTCACCGATCTTTGGTAATGCTCAAATGTTTTATGTCTTTACGCAATAAAAAGTACATTTGCTGACCTGTAGCCTTCTTGAAGAGCCTGGAAATGCAGTTGAGATTACTGAACACCAAATAGCTCATGAGGTCCTAGCATCAGCAAGCTTATGTACTCATGAAAGATGCCTAGCCTGGGAACCTGACATGTACACTGACTTTTTAGAAACTGAGAAAGCAAAGGACAACTCCTGACTGAGATAATGCATTTACCATCCTGCGAGATTCTGGATAGTGAGATTATCTAAGAAACTGATTTGTGCAGCTGTTATCAAGAGCTGTAAGGAGAAAAAATATAATTCTAACTGCTGATCACTTTTCATCTTCCTTTAGCACATGGCAACTCTCTTTCAGCATGCTGTTTAGCTTTTATTGATCCCATAAAAATCAAGTGGGCACACACAAGGCCTTTAGCACAGTGTTTCTGATGGTTTTGAGACAGCTGAGATGCAGGCTGAGATGCCAGAATGAGAGAACACTGTTTCCAATGCACTGTGCAGAAAATCACCTGGTACATTTAACTTACATTAGCAATTAGTTTCAGATGTGCGATGAGTCCTATTTTATTGGACTTAAGATTGCCAAAAAAAAGGAAAACAAACTTGTATACACACTTGTAGCTGTTAATGAGCCACACTGAACAGGACCGATTTGTTAGTTTCACAATAGACTTTCAACTACATTTCAAGACTTTCAAGCTGCATATGGAAGGAAAATATGAATGGAAATGGCCTCCAAGACATCTTCGAGAAACTGTGGATGGTGAAGTAATATCTAATTTCTACAAAGGCAAACAAGCAAAAGGAGTGCAGTCCCCACATGGTCTCGTTCTCCCCATGTTGTAACTCTTACCCTGATATTGTATGCTGGAACATAACGAGGTTCAACATTTTTTCAGACATCTGTCCATGAGGCAGCAAGTCGTCCTCAGCAGCTTCCAACATGCTGCTAAGGCCAGCTGAACCTCTGATCAGCAGCCTGCAGTGGAATGGCCTGGAGGACTTCAGTAACAAAGGTAATCAGCGGTCCAGGGTCCATTAGAATGAATCTCGTGTTCCCAAGCAGCTTCTTTGTGGAATAACTTCAGGATGAACCTATGCCAGGCTTGATGTAGTTATCCTGAAATACTACTGGCCTTTTTGATCATCAGAATGACAAACATTAAATATGGAGGATAACTACTACTGAAGGACATCCATCTCAGTTCATTCATGTATTTAGCATTAGAGTTAACAACTTAAGCAATGATAATTTGATGAAAATATCTTGTGGGTTTCCAAGTATCACTAATCAAATTTAATAAAAAATACCAGATGTTTTCAGAGATAACTTACAGCAAACAGATTTCCATTCATTATGCAATCTTTTCCATCCAAGTTCTATAAAGTTTCAGCTGTTTTAAGCCAGTTTCCAAGGATACAAACTTACTTCTTTTCATTTGTTTTTTTTAGGTTCAATCACTTGTTTCCCCTATACGGTAGAAATATAGTTGATCATTCTAAAGGTAGTTATGTTCTCTGACAAATCAGCTGTTCTGATTAATTGTAATTACTCTTTGTAATTTCAGAGTTCTTCAATAAGTATTTGCATGTACCTTCCAGTCCTTGGGATCCAACACAATATTTAAATTAATTTTGACTTCTAGGACATACTTAGTGACCAAGTTACCAACACTTTTTTCAGGTATCCTGCAAAGAAGATTGTCTTTTTGCAGTCTGTGCATTATTCTGGAAAAGAAACACCACAGTTAAAGAAGTAATTAAGAATTTCAAGGCCTTTTCTATCAGAGTACTATAACCATAAAGCTGTTTAAGCAAGTAAAATCATGGACACGCATCAAAACTTTCCATTGTAGGTTCTAGTGTAACATCAGAAATGCACAACACATTTTACAAGAAAAAATAAAATAAAATAGAGAAACAAACTCGAAAAACAATAAACAAACAAAAAAACAACAATGAAAAAAAAAAACACAACCAAAACCAACATATTGTTTTTCACTTGTTGATTGAAAGTTGCAATAATCAAGATGAATTATGTACTATTCATTATTATCACTTGAAAGGGTGGTAAGGCGGCACAGCTGCCCAGAGAAGCTGTGGTGCCCCCACCCCTAGAGGCGCTCAAGGCCAGGTTGGATGGGGCCATGGGCAGCCTGAGCTGATGGGGGGCAGCCTTCAATGGTATTTTATGTCCCTTCCAACCCAAGCCATCTTATGATTCTATGATTTAACTCATGGTTACTGCTTGCAGTAAGTAATTCACTATTAGGCAAGGAATGTCCAGTGAAACTGAGTATTACAGTTCCCATGAAACAGATAATGGAACACAGATTTCACTGGTCAGTGCTGAGATTCTGGTATGTAATGGTAGCCAAGACTGACAAAGTGGAAACATAGTGCCAAAGCAAGGTCAGTAAACAGTAGGTTCTACTTCTTTATAGTTTGCAGCTTAGCTAGTAATTATTTTCCAAGAGGTCAAGCATACTTGGCTATGTACTAACAGTACGAGACTGTTCCATGTATTCCCATTGGATAAGTGTTTGCAGAGGTAGATGTGACTCACTATGCAATAATAAAACACATTTTGTCTGTGAGATTTCTGCCACTGCACAGATCTGTACATATTTATGAAGAGATTTATTACAGAGAGCTATGAAATCCTTCCTGAGCAAGTTCTGATTATTCCCATAATCACAGGGCATTTTAGGGCATAATTAATTTGCATCCTATTTTGACTTTTCATTCAGTTACTGCTTAGCTAAATTTCATGCAGTTTAACTTTTTAACATCTTTTCCCCAAAGCTGTCAGCAGAGTCCAGTAATACCTCATTATACACATACATATATAAAATAAACACAAAGCAAAACTGCGTTTCATTTTCCAGTAGTACAGAGTATCTTGGATGCATTTCTGTTGCTAGACATCCAAAAAAATAACAGAAATATTTTTAGACTGAACAGTGTTATGAATTCCGCTGATCACACTGTGGGGGCTTAACATCTCATTGTTAAAAGTCAATTTCCAGACCCTGTGTAAATACATACACATAAATCCTATATATATGAACTGTAAGTGCTTCAAATTCTTGCAAGTTTTCATGTATGATTCAAAAAATGACTGCTACCTTCCTGTCAGTGAAGATACTGGCTAAACAAAACTGGCTTCACCCATTGAAAGATAGGAATATGACCAATTAACTTTCTTTGCTTCAGCCTCCTCCTCCAGTAAGAACCATCACATAACAGCATGCCAACCTTTTCCAAGTGAATTTCTTTTTATTGGCCTAGGAGAATATCTCAATGATTTTCTTGTATTTGTTTTAACTCATTTGGTATTTTACGAAGGAAATCAGCAGAATAATATATTGGAATTGAACAAATACTTTCTGTGTTTAAAAATAAGCAGCCTAATTTCACCTACATAGATTTAGAACCTTTCAGATATGATAAAAACTGATGAATATTGGTACTAAGTGGAAAGGTAACTCATAGAATGAAATGCTATAATTTCCGCAGCATCATTAACAGCATCATTGGACCTAGAATCATAGGATCATGTAATTGCTCAGGTTGGAAAAGACCTTCAAGATCATCAAGTCCAAAGACAACCAAACCAAACCTACAGCTTTGAAATTTGAGTATCTACAACAGAGAGTATCTTGTTTATGTAAAAACCCAATGTGACACATTAAATCCTAAAAGAAGGATCAGCCTTCTCTATCTCCCACTTTGGACCTGCTCTCCGTCCAGCCATCGCAGTTTAACAACTTTCTGCTTGTGTAAGCATTAAGGGTTATATATGCATTAAAACTTCCTCCATAACTGAAAATCTTGTAATTACATAGCACAGTTCCACATCTGCTACTCCTGCATTTAAGTAGTTGGAAGATGGTTGCACTGCTCATCCGTTTCTGCGCTGGAATTCAAATTCTGTCATTGACGTTTCCTAGAAATAATATTTTTTTTCTTATTCATCTTCTCTATTTTATGTATTTTCCTGGGCCCCATTTCACCCCACTCCCCAGTTGCCTATTTTCCATCCTACAGGATTAAGTAATCTTTTTTATTTTTATTTATTTATTTATTTTTAAATGCAGATATCTATTTCTTACCACTGCTTGTAGACAGTGACTGGGCTTCTAGCTTAGAAGATAAAATTAATTTTTAGGCCAGTGAAGAAAAATGTGATGATGACATTCAAAGTTTCTGTGTAGGTTTTTTTTTGCTCCATTCTGAATTGTCCCTTGCACACTCTGGTCATGTATTTGCTTCGCTTTTTCCTGCTTCTGCTTCTCTTATTCTTAGTGATAAACTTTTCTGAAGTTGTTTAATTTCTCACTGTTCTTATATTTTCCAAAAACTGGAGATCTTTTGAGTCCATATCTTTGTATTTTTTGTACACCTTGCTTTTACATATTTTTGCTGCTTCTTCTGAGTATTTCTGCTTTATGGCATACATCTTCCAGATTACTGTTCCAACATGCAATCTGCCTCATGTACGCACCTCTTGCTTTCCTTCCAGTGTTTTCATGCTCTTCTAAATGATTACTGCAGGCTAATGCAAACTGACATAAGCTTTGCATGTGCTTAAGTCTGCATCTTCCAGAACATTTTCTACAGTTTTATATCTTTAATTCCAATTACTATCTGATTCGTGAAAATTCAATCTGTCAAATCGCCACAGTTAGCGTGATTCTCATTAATTTAAGGTCAGACAGGAATTCCTCAGAGATTCTTCCCCACTTCTGCAGTTTCATATGAAGTTTGGCCTTCCAGAGACTGCGTTTTTCCTGGGAATGCAATATTCCTCAAGCCTCCTAATTTTCAGAGTTCAGGCTATCATTTGTATTCGTCATTTTCTCATTGACATGTATCAGTAACTTCAGGACCAGCAAAATGGAAGGCTACATAATTTGCAGTGGTTTACTTCTTGTTCTAGAACTGCTTGATATTTTTATGGGGACTTAGGTGATGGGAAAAAAAAATTTGCAAAATTTACAGCCAATTCTGAAAGAATGTGATAAGAAAATTATGAGAACGCAGACTGAAAAAAATTAGAACATAATAAGAAAGAAAAATTAACAAACAAACAAGCAAACTAACAAAGCTTTAACACTTGTGAAAATCATCAGCTGCAGAAACATAAGCTGTAAAATAAGCCATTTGCAGTGCTTTATGAAAAAAAGTCTTGTAGGAAAGACAAACAGCATATTGAAATGCATAAACAAAAATAAGAAATGTGAAGTAATCATTTAGTCAATTCAGTATTAGTACAGCCTTAGCTACAAAAACATGTCAGCTTTAGACACAACACTTGAGGAAGACCAAAGAGACTGATCTAAGAGTCTGATCTGATTTACTTACCCAAAGTTTGGTTTGTTTTGACTAGAGAACAGAAAATTGAGGAAAGACATCATAACAGTCTCCAAGAAAGTAAGAACTGTTTCACATTACTCTGTGAAGAAGTAAGGAAAAATCTGTTTTCTGGGTTCACAGACAAAAGCAATGTGTCAGGCATTTCAGCTACAAAGAGATTCAGGTTAACTGATATGAAGAAATTTCTAGAAATAAGGAAGGATAAAAAGAATGAAATGTGTGAGATGGGTGTGTTGTTTCAGTCAGTGTATGTCTTTAAAAGAAAATCAGAAAGGCATGCGTACTGACTCTTCTAATGGATAAGAATGATAAATTAGAATTACCATACTGTGTCTGGAAGTCTTGTCCAACTCTATATTTCTATAATGCTGGGATAATAGTCAAGATCAAACAGACAGTTTGTATGGCTCACTTTCGTCTAATTAAATCCAAGTGTTTACGTAGATGTTTTCAATCTTGCCAGCATCTTCTTCCAAGTCTTGGCAGCAAGGCTTGATTGCCTCAACTCTGTAGTGCCCTTCTTGCCTTCGTGTCACTCTCCCTGCCCAGACAGACCATGCTGTCCACCTTTTTGCTGGGTTTACCCATTCTTAGCAACCTGGCACTTGCTTTTAGGTGGCTTAAAACCAATGTGAACAAACAACCCAGAATTAAACTTTGAGGATTCAGGAGGCATAGGAATCACAGTATAGAAAAAATAAAGGTGGAGAAAAAAAAGCCTTTAAAAATGCTGTGCAGAAGTTGGGACTGAAAGCATATCCTTCTTCATTGTTGGAATGTGAGACTCAGAGACTGGGAGAGGTTATTCCTGTTCAGGATTTAGAAACTGAGTGCAGACACAATAAAATGTTTTCTGAAAGAGCCAGTGTGCACTTTTTCCTGAGATACTGATGGTAAAGCAATAGAAAGTGGTGCCCTCCACCCTTAACATATCCTCTTATTTAGTGTATGTATTTAGAAAGCAACGGGCCAGAATTCAATCCCATCCTCAGCCAAAGAAGTGACAAATGCACATTTTGCTTCTTCTAAGAAGGGAGACTTAATCATTGGAATCTAAATCTGGGGGTCATAAAATGGAAGAAAGTAATTTGTTTTATTTCAATATCTACTCAATGTAAAAATGTGTGAATGGTTCTGGGAACAAAGACAGAAACCAGACATGAGCTGGAAACAAAAAAAATGAAAAGAAATAGTACTGGGTTCACGGACTGGATCCCAGGGCTTGTCTTTCTTGGCTGAGTGCTTGAGCTGCTAAGCATGCACAGGTCAGGGGCTGCTCTGTCAGACCTCCTGATCCCAACATGAGGCAGAGGAAATGCACCTGGGTGCAATGGCTGAGGCAGTCCTGAGCAGCTGCAGCAGCAGAAATACAGCTACAAGGGAAAAGGTAAATCAAAGAGGAAGGCAATTAATAATTTCAGGTGATTTTTATGTTGGGTGGCCAAGGAATAAGTTTTATTTTTAATTTCTGTCTCAACCCAAAAGTTGTGCCCAAAATCTAAATAGATGGGATCTAAAACAAAGCTGTCTCAAGAATTTGAACCCTCAGATGACAGCACAATCACACTGCATCCCAATTTACAATTTCTTTCAGTCCTTCTGGAAAAGCTGTTTTGAAGAAATTTATATATGTATTATATGATATGGTGTTTATTTCTGGTGTCATTTTTTTGTCATCAAATCAGTGGGGTTACACAGCTGAAATGGAAGGTATAGCAATGCCCTGACAGTTGGACTTCCTTCTGTTTGTCCATATGTAAAACTAGAATAATGACCCTTTTCCTAATAAAATACTGAAGGTATGAGAATTTAGCATTATTGCTTTTATGAGACCAATTACAGAGCCAAATAACAAATTAGTAGCAAGGGAGTTACGTTCATTTGGATGAGTTCACCATAGAGACATTTCCACACCAAATGGGTTAGGAGATCAAAAGTGTATCTGGAAAACAGAAAAGCATGCTGTGTCGCTTTGTTTTCCATATCACCTTTCTTTTTCCCTGCACATTTAGCCTGGTGACCTGTGGCACCTTGGAACTTTTGAAGTGTTCCTCCAGTTATAATACGAGGGTTTACATCTGTTGTGCATGCAGTGGGATGTTGTCCAGTATGTACCACAGATCTGCTATACGTAAAAAAGGAATAGCTAATTCTGAATGTGTAATATTCTATGCAATGCTCTTTGCTATTGGAGGCACATTTACTTCCAGCTGTCAGTACTATTAGTGGAAATTTTAAGCAGCTATAGGCTTTCTTTCTGTTTATCTCACACCCACAGTTAGTTTTCCAATTGTGGAAAGTCCTCAAATGTACTGGAAATAGCTCATTTTCTGGCGAACACAGTGTAATCCTTAGAGAATTTTCACACACAATGTGTATAGTCCAATAAATTTGTTTACTGTGCAAAGAAGCTGAACATTGGCAGAATTGTCTTATAAAGCACATACTATATGGTAAATACATAACCATGTAGGTGTCATAACCAGGGCAACAAGTATAGTATTACTAAAAGCCCTTGCCAAGCATACAAATGTTTTACATACAGAGAAAAAAATAAGAATTTTTAAGATCTAAATATTTCACCCATACATTACCTGAATCTTGTTGCTTCAGTATTATTTCAGGTAGACTGTGTTCTCGTTTGAGTGGTTTGCATACATATATATGTGTCTTTAAGTGACATGCACAACCTCATCTTACTATTAGTAGCAGGTGCTGTTAAATACTTTGCTACAACCCAGAGAAAACAAACCCTGGTTAGACATAACATGCAATGTATGGAATGTATTAGCATAAAATAATCTCCAGACCAAGACTAATGGTGGGGACACCCTTTTAATTAATCTCTAAGCAGTTTGACTCAACCACATGCTAAACTTAACTGAAGAGGAAGGTTTTGTGTCACTCTGTTATGTTCACGCTAGCCTGGGAGAGAAAGTAGACAAATTAAAGAACGAGGCAATCACCAACTACATGAAGTTTAACAAGAGCAAGTGCCAAATTCTGCACCTGGGAAGGGACAACCCTGACTGTACATACAGACTAGAGAATGAGATGCAGAAAAGCAGTCCTGCTGAAGGAGATCTGGGGGTCTTGTCTGACAGCCAGTTGAACACGAATCAGCAGTGAACCCAGGCAGCCAGGAATGCCAACCATATCCTGTGGAGCATCAAGCATGGCACTGACAGCTGGTCAAGGGACAGGCTTGTCATACTCTACACTGCACTCGTATAGCCTCACCTTGAGTACTATGTGCAGTTTTGGGTACCACAGTACAAAAAGGATATGAAATTATTAGAGAATGTCCAGAGAAGGAAGATGGTGAAAGGTCTGGAGGACATTATGTCAGAAGAATGGATGAGGCTGCAAGGTGTATCAGAGGAGGTTTAGATTAGCCATAAGGAAGAACTTTTTCTCTCAGAGAGTGGTCAGGCATTGGAATGGCTGCCCAAGGAGGTGGTGGAGTCGCTGTCCCTGGCAGTGTTCAAGAGGCGTCTGGATGACGTGCTGCATGACATGGTTTAATAGCTTGTGGTGGCAGTGGTGATGAGGAGACAGTTGGACTAGATGATCTTATAGGTCATTTCCAACCTTGTTATTCTATGATTCTATGATTGTATAGGTCCCTCTGCCCCCAGAGCAGACGAGAGAAGGCGTCATGGCAACCTGCAGCTCCTCATGAGTGGAGTGGATGGGCAGTGCTGAACTCTGCTCTCTGGTGACAGCAACAGAGCCTGAGGGAATAGAATGGAGCTGTGTCAGAGAAGGTCTGACTGGGGGTTAGGAAAAAGTTCTTCAACCAGAGGTTGGTGTCTGGCCCCTGAAACAGGTTCCCCAGGGCAGCGATCATGGCCCCAGGCTACCAGAGCTCAAAAAGCATTTGGTCAGTGCTCTCAGATGTACAGTTTGATTTGAGTGGTTCTGTGTGGAGCCAGGAGTCCGACTCAGTGATCCTTATGCATCCCTTCCTACTCGGGATGTTTTATGATTCTGTAATTCAGTGATTGTATAGTAGAAAAAATGTAGTGTAACTGAATAACCATCTGCCCTGAGAAATGTAAATGGCCTGACAAAATTCATCCTGTTACCCAGCTATTATGGATAGAAACCACGATCCTTTCCAAAAGGAATGACAAGATCTTGTCATCTCAAGACTTTATCACGAACAGTGTCCAGTAGCAGAATTTTGTTAATTTAGCATGCTTCAAAGCAACAGCATTCATTTTCATTTTGAAAAGTCAAGATCTAAGACACTGGTGAACTGATTTGTTCTTTCTCTTCGAGCTATTTCATTAAGTCTATCCTTTGTATTTTTGTTTATACAATGATTTCTTCATATATAAAATTTTACAAATTTTAAATGGTTCTTTCTGGCGTAAAGTAACATATCAGTGTAAAGCAAAGGTTTTAAACAAGCATCATAACCATAATGACTTTAAATTCGGCTGGCTAAATGTACTTGAAGGTGACTTTTTCTAGAAAATAGTCTAGAATTGAGAAAAAAAAAAAAAACAACATGTAGATAAGCATAATACAAAAAGTTTGGAAGGTCTTTGCTTTGTTACTTTGTCTCACTTCCTTCTTTTTGTATTAGGATATTTTACCTTTTCTGGTCTATCTGATAACTTCTTTCTCAGACATTTGAAAAACCTTACAATTTATTTCTTTTTAATGCAGAACCAGTCAAAGCAATGTTGGCTTCCTGAATCAAATAACACCATAGTACCTATTTCTCCTGGGAGAGGTAGTGTTACAGCTGCTTGGATGTGACAGTGGTATCTGATTGTTCCCAGCTGCCGATCCTTTGTCAGCAGAATTCCTACGCATGGGGTATGCCATTAGCAGTACAGTAGGTGTAAGTAACAGCATGTCTCTTTGACAGCAGTCAAATAAACCTGGCTTCAAGTCTGTCCTTGATGATTTGTAACTGATGAACAAAATTCTGCCTCTATGTGAGGCAGAATGGAAAAAGGGAGAAAAATTCTGAACTTTTTACCTTATAAAATGGTAGGAGCTGATCTACATTTCAGATTCAGCTGCGCTCTACTCATATAGAGCAAAATAGTCACCTTTCAGGGCCTCATCCTCAAAGAGATCCAATATTAAACTGTGAAGAAAGTTGTTCATCCATGTTAGTGCAATAGAGATGAAATGCCATGGCTAAATGTGACTGTAGGACATCAGGTTGGCATTTACCTGTGGCACATACCATGTAGCTTCATTTGCTATTCAGCCTTTCCTTTCACTGCTATAAAGGTATACCCACATCGGGTAAACTAAAACTGAATTACCAGCTCATTATGGTCCTCTGTGCTCATTAATGGTGAAATACAGAGGTGTCCCAAAGAGCTGAGGAGCACAGATCTGTGCAAGCGACCCTGGCACCCTATAGTCCCTTGGTAGCAGCTGAGTAGTCTGTGCACCCACTGGGTCTCCTGCCTTGAGCCTGGCTGCTGTGCTCACTGTGAGATCCTTTAATATGTAATTGCAAGTGATACAGGTAAATGAGCCTCAGAAGAGACTAGAGTGCATTTTATTCTAATCCAAAGCTACACCTTAATCCTAAATGAAAATGTTTTTTATTAACCAGTTTCCATGCCCAGAGGAATGAGACAGATAGTCTCCTGTATCTGTAAACATGGAAACAAAAATGGAAATTGTTTAGCTTTCTCCTGTTTTGAGACCTAAGAATAGCACAACATCCTTTCCTAATAATACCATAACCACCCTCTTTGCAACTAAAACATCCAGAGGTGGAAACAAATAGCAGCTTTTTCTCCCTTCCCTCCATTATTATAACTCATTTGCTTCCTCTGGGAATAACAAAAATGGAATGTTTTTCTAGGACTGTGAAAAATGGAGTAACAGCTTGCTGCATGAGGGTCAGGAGGTCATCTTGGCCACCAGGAACAGCCTGACAAAAGGGAAGGAGGGAGGGAAGTCAGTGTGCAGTGAAACATTGTATTGAGTTACGAGCGCTGAGCACAAGGGACATGGGTATAAAAAACTGCATCCGTCATTACAAGAAATAAATGCAAATTTTTGGGATGAGAAAGAGCAGAATTAAAAAGAAACAACACATAACAGTGGTCCAAAAGACAAGAAGACATAAAAACAGAAAGGAACTAAGGGCAGTCAAGAGAACTTGAGCATAACAGAGAAGTAAGTGAGCCAAGCAGTCTCTGGAAATAAAAAAATAAAATAAAAGCTCTGCTAAATTTAGTGGAAGTTATACATTTATATGACAGAGAAATAAAAGATTCACTGAAAAATGATGTTCAGAGGAAAGGTCTTCTAAAAAAGCAGTCTGCAAAAACAAAAAATGACAACAAAGAAAGAAAAATACAACCAAAAAACCCCCACAGCTATAGAGGGAAGCAAACTTTCAGCTTTTTGCTTTTCTGGGTAGTGAGATGGATCTTTAACTTTAAAATCGTATGCAGCTTGTGTTTTTTTTCCTTGAGTGATGAAAACAATAAGGAAATGTTGTCTTAACTTCAGATTCAGGTTTGATTTTATAACTCTTCAAAACTTTCCAAATTTATACATTATTTTAAAATACAAGTACTATGAGTAAAGTATGAAAATACTGTAAGAGATCCAGAGCTGTAGTAATGTCAGAGGTCAGAAATGAGGTCTTCTGTCTTCCTAACTTACCTCCAGAAGAAAACTTTTTGCTGGAATGTCACCAAAGTCTGTAATCAGAACATGACATAGTTGGGTGAGTAAGCAGTTGTCTGAAACAAGAATGAAAACCGCATTTACCAAATCTAAACCATGGGAATGGAAAACATTGTTAATCCCTACTACTGAAGAGGTGAAGTATGAAACACATTATGTCATTCACTGAGTAAAAGTTGGATATGGATTTGTAACAAAAGTTATTTTCACAAAAAGCAAACGCATCTGCAAATGAACAAACAAACAATCAAAACCAGCCTTAGAAGTGGCTGCTGTGTCTTGATGCCATTGGCAATGGTCTCCCAATGGGACACACATTAATAGCGATTTTCTTCTGAGAAAGGTGTAAAACGAGTCATAATTGTTGCTCAAGGCAGTATCCCCAAATGTGTGAGATACTACTCAGCTGGAACTTGGCACCATTGTGGCAATAATGTGTGTCTGCTTATTGTTTATGGTTTAGTAATTGGAGGAAACACTCAGCTCAGGCAGCAGCATTTCTAGTATGCAGTGTGCTTGAGAGAGAGGAATGAGAACACCATTCCCCATATATGAATGGAATAACAGACATACCCCCTATCTTTTCCCTTATGTATATTCATGTATTTTTTTTTTCCTGACATGTAAGCAAACTTTAGCTCCTGAGGGAGTACAGTCATTAAATAATGCTGAACATTCTCAAGAATTTGATGCTGAGTTTCCAGAAGATCCTTAGAAAATCCAGGACAACTTTTCCAATAGATGGTACTATCCCAGCAAAGACCAGGCTTTCCTCTGTAACAAATTACAGATGCTTTGGATGCTCCCTTTAAGATCTATGTCTTGACCAATATCTTGTGCTGGAATTCACCAGCCTGCAATTGTCCTGGGGCATTACACTTGGCAACAGTTTAATAGTTCTTACTTTTATGCTATCGTCTTACACTGAGGTTCTGACTTTTCAGAAAATAAAGAACATGCAAGAGCAACATCTGATATCTCTCTCTCTCAAAACTCACCCACTCATACTAAATGCAGACTGTTTTCACTACATTTGAGCACTGAATTTTACCTGCAAGTGCCACTGAACATGAGGGCACTGCATTGCAGAGAAAACCATCTGTGGATTTCTCACAAAGGACAAGGGGGTAGAGATTCACCCCTCAATTCACTCCTCAATCAGAGTTTGAATTTCTCAATAGCTTTGTGCTTTAAAGTATTCTCAACTGTACACAAAGACAATAATTAAACTAAAGACAATAAATATTAAAAAAAATCAAAAGCCCTTTTTTGCCCAGAGAGGTTGTGGATGTGCCATCCCTGGATGTGTTCAAGGCCAGGTAGGATGGGGCCCTGGGCAGCCTGGTCTAATACAAGGTCTGGAGGATGGTGGCCCTGCATGTGGTAGGGGTTGGAGCTTGATGATCCTTGAGGTCCCTTCCAACCCAAGCCATTCTATGATTCTATGATTCTGTGATTCTATGACTCTAGGATTTGTCTCACACTGTCAAAGTGGGAGCTCCAAGTTTGAAATAGATACATGCTGCAAGTGTGAATCATAGCAGAACAGGAGCTCTATTAGACCCCCCAACAAGCTCTTCTTTAGGCCAAGGCTTCTCCAGAAAGGCAATAGCACCTAAAGTCTGTTCAGTTCTGCAAAGTTGGGCTATTATAGAGACCAAAAAATAATGAGAAGAAAGAAAAGCTACCTTCAGCTTAAGAACTATTTTTTCTTGTGTTGAAGGAAAGAAATAAAAAGGTGAATTATTTGACTTTGTTTTAATAGAAGCTTCATTATGCCATCAACAAAAGCCAAACATAAATTTGTATCTTTATATCTTTAATCCGTCTGGTGAAGCTAAGAATTGGCTCTAAATGTAAGTATTTTGATGAAGAAAACCTCCAGTGTTGTATACAAAATATCCAGAACAGAAATGGGGCCACACACACACACACACACACAAAAAAAAAAAAAAAAAAAAAAGAGGCTGGAATATGAGTTCTAGTAGCTAGATACTAGAAATTTAGCAAATATAGCTTTAAAATTCTCACAAGAAACCCTTCAATAAATCCAAAGATAGCCATTAATTACTCTTAGTGGCTAGATTATGGGAATCAATAGGAACAGTTTTGTTAGGTTCACTGAAACTGCATCATCAGTGTGCTTAAGGATTGAACATCTGCCCAAGGATCCAACTAGATGTATTTATGTCTTATAAACCTAGATGGCCTACTGATTAAAACAAATCCCTTCCACTATAGGTTTTCTTGCTTCTGACTTTAACAAAGGGCTCAATCATACAGGATGCTCTGTGTTTTCAATTACTATTCAATTGGGAATTATGTGTGGATAAGGAAAAGTGGTGTAGGTGGAAAATTATGTACGTAAGCCCCTGCCAAAGAAAGAAGATAACTTTTCTAAATATTATTTTTACTGTAATTCCTGCAGAAACTACACGTATTATATGTATGAGAGACTGAGGAGAATATTTTCCATAAAAATCCTAATGATTTGAAGTCTGAGCTCCAATGCATGTAGCCATAGCAAAGCACCATAACTACAATTATAGATTTAGCATAAATACATTTTTATTAAAATTATATGGTCTTCCCTTAGAGAATGCTGCTATTTGAAAACACGAAGCAGACTAATTTGCTGTGATGTTGAACACAATTCATTTTATCCAGGAATAACTCACAGAGGACACACCTTTACTGAAGTGAGGTCTATAGCAAGTGTTTTAAATGTTCCTGTCAGTTGCCATGAATTTATGCATAACTGAGCCACTGGAGATAAATGAGATAGAAATGAAAACCTAGCTGCAAGCAAAGATTTCTTTGCTAATTTACAAACAAATTTAAGGAGAAAGGTGATGTCATTTATGTTCAAGTGTAAGGAGTTTTAAGTTTTTCCCATGGGAAACCTCCCTTTCCTGAGGTGTATGGTGGCCTCTAGTGGCTCCTGTCTTCAGACAAGAGTAAAGCAGCAGCCATGTTAAAAACAAAAATGAAATAGTACTTTATGTTAGGTTAAATGACATATTTATTAGCTATGTGTATTTGTAACTGCACTTAAGTGCCAAACAGTGTTTCTTCAAGAAAATCTGCCAATAAGAGAAAAAATATGGTTAAACATATAGAGATTTAGCTATGTAAAATACATATAAATCAGGGATAGGCTTGAATCCAATTCCCATATTTAACAGTCCTTATAAAAAGATAAGGCAACTGGGGTCAGATCCAAAGTTTTTAGCTCCAGAGCATGTGCACTCCAAATGGCCTTGTGACATTCCTTCATTTTACCCTACTGCAATATAAAAATAAATGTTGAATAGAAAAATAATAATGGTTGGTGTTGTGCCCCCAGATCCAAAGTATAAATCCTCAGAGTTGTTTTGGTTTTTTTTTTTTCTTTTTCCTGAGGTGTCATCCAACACCAGAGGTGTAATGCCTGTTAGAGCTATCAAATCCTCCCTGCAGTTCTTTAGGATCTGTCGGCAGGGACATAGTCCCCTGCATCCTATGGTGTTGAGCTGTAGAAGTGTATTACTTATTGTGTCAGAATACATAAACTAGTTGTTGTTTTGCCCTGCTTACATGAAACAAAATGAGGTTTTTTTACACAGTATATTCACCAAAATGAATTTTATGGAAAATGCAGCAGGAACTCTTTTTTGTGTATAATTCCCTCCTTTTACATCCTAGTGGAGACAATGTGACCTCTTTGGTAATTGTGGGAAGTCAAAGAAGAAGGTAGGACCCATGGATCACCTTCCCTCTCTGAAAGATCTGGACTAGTAACTCTCAGCTCCCATGAGTGATCAAAATCCTTTTAATCTCTTGTGGTGTGGGAGTGCTCCCCATCCTGTTGCAGAAATTCATTTCCACAATCTCTCTATGCTGACTATTTCATATGTCAGCAATCCACACAGAAGGAACACATACAAGTATGTTGCATTGCAAGATCACTTTTTTTTCAGGGTGAGTGACAGTTATTTTTGTTTTAGCAGCTCCTGAGTGTTTCCCAAGAAGATAATAAACAACATAACTGAATTCTATGATCATCATAATTTTGGAAAGTGGGACAGTGAAACAAAGGGGACTAGCTGAACCATGGGAACATTTTTGTCCAAAATGAATCTTTTTGTTGAAAAATATTATTGCAAATAACAATTTGAAATTATTGTTCTGCTTCCTAGGCTTTAAAAGAGATTTCTTATTGTTTCCTGCAGCTTGAAGAAAAAACAATTGCTGCTGTGAAGATACTGTGATATGTCCTGAACTGACAGTTGTAATGCTTTACAAACCATTTACTATGTTAAGAAAATTTCATGTTTTGTCTAAATACTAATTGACTCTATCTTAAAAGGTTTTGTGGCATCAGAAATGCTTTCTTACTGACTGTTTAGCTAATAAAATTATCTTTGGTTATCTTGCTAGTTCATATAACAGTTAACACAACTGACAGTGACAGTATGGAAATTACTGAAAATTCAATTTCACAATAGAAGGATTGCAATGGTATTTAATGCATTAAAAATAATTGTGCAACAACAGACAAGGAAATGAGTTTATTCCACTGGGAAAATTTCATTTGCAGACAGGATGATGGAATGTTACTTGTTGGTGCTTTCTAAGTGGCACAGCTTTACTGTCTTTTTGCTGAAGTCTGAGCTACTGGGATTGGGCAATCCCAAATATGTTAGTGCCATGGCATTCACAGCAGATGCAAGTCTGTTGTAGTGCTTTATTTCAAGAATGTCCCAACAGTCCCTGGAATCCTATCAGTGGCCATGGCAGTGCAATGCTCCAAGAGCAGAAGGGATGTCCCAGTGCTGTATGGTGGGCTTGAACATCACATGGAAGGTGTCCCCCTACCCCCTACCTCCTGCCATCTCACCCCCCTGCCACATGAGTAAGTGAACATGCTTCCATTGCTTGGAGGAAAGAAACATCAGAGGTCTGTTCGTAACTGCTTTCTGACACATAGATACATTTATGTCACTCTCCAACTCATCAAGAGGAAAGTCAGAAAATTATGCAACAGTTTTGAAATGCTAATCACCATGTGTTCAAAAACATCACCATGGACCATGCTACAGATGCTCAGAACTATCTGCAGAAACAATACCACGGCTGGCATCCAAACTTTCTTAAGGAAGGCAACAAGACAGGCCTTGAATATACCATTCATGAAATTCACACTGATAATTGCTTAGAACTAAGAACCTTCAAATAAAAGAGAGAAATTAATATAGTAAAAGCTGAGATTCAGAAACTTTGTGGATAAGCATATTTCTTCTGTTCACTGAGGCACATAACTCAAAACTGCTCTCTTACGGTATTCAGGAGACATGGAAAGTGTTTCTGGCACCCCTGAATGGAAATTCAATCATTTTTAGTGAGCTAAATCCAAAAAAACATCTTGCTCCAAAGTGTCCGGGTGTGGCTGTTGTTGTCCACAAGAAAGTGTCTGCCATTACCAGTAACACAGACCTTTGAATCTGGAGACTTTCATGCACATAATTTTCCACTGCAGTTTTAGGTTTCAAAAGTGTAGATGTTAGAAAGATAAATTACTACTTTTTTATTGGACCAGACTTCCACAACATGACCTCTGTACACATTGTTTGTCCCACATCTAAAAATACAGAAACAATGGTTTAAAAACAGGAAGAAAAAAAAAAAAAAAAAAAAAAGGAAATATTTAAATAAACATCCCCACTGATGTTGGGATGGCTTATTGGCTTATATATATTCTGTTGGAGGTTATTCTTTCGTGTTATGGTTTGCTTTTTTCTTTTTCCCCTTGAAAATACGGTTAAGTTTTAGCAGATGAAAACACAAAAGCCTGTCCTTCACTGCTTTCCATTTTATGGAACTGTGACATAAAACGAACAAGCAGGAGGTGTCAAACACCACTAAATCATGATGGGAGAACAGTGAACTTCCTGCTGAGCAGTGTAATGGCTATTCCAGGTGTACATTAATGGAGAATCAATTGGATAGCAGTCCAAAATGCTTATTTGAAACATCTCTAGAGGGATTTTCTATTAGCTAATTCTTTGTCATTTTCTCCAAGTATCATTAACACCTGTACTGTATTACAGTGCAGCAGATGCATATAAATTTTTACCAGGCATTTTAAGAGAATTGCAGCCAGGTATATTTCTAAGACAATGCCACTGTCACTACTTTTAACAGAAGTGCATTGTCTCGGGTATCTGTGTGCCATGGCCCACCCAGCTACCACTGAATCCACAGAGTTAAATCATTTGTAATACAGTGACAAGAAATTTATAATCACTATAATCCAACATAAGTCAGAGTGAAAAAAAATCTCATGGAGCCCATTCCTACCTGTGCAATGTATGCTACCTTTACCAAAGTATCAAAATGTACTCACGTTGAACATTGTCATCTTGGCTGGTTCTGAACTCACACAAAGGATGGTGATGTACTGGAACAGGTTGCCCAAGAGGCCATTCAAGGCCAGGCTGGATGTGGCTCTGGGCAGCCTGTTCTGGGGGTTGGTGACCCTGCACATAGCAGGGGCGTGAAACTAGATGACTATTGTGGTCCTTTTCAACCCGGGCCATTCTATGATTCTACGAAAACAACATGGTTGTTGAGATGACAGCAGCTGCTGTCACAGGCAAGTACATCCATGGCAAGCAATTCTTAGCATGCAATACTTCTCAGCTAAAGATCTCAGTTCAAAAACAGTGAAATCTGCAGAATCCAATTTGGTAAGAAAAGCTACATTTTCAGACAGGCCAATATTTATGTGCACGTATGTGCCTATTTATGAACATATATAATTTCACTATCCAGAATCTATCTCTGCAATGCCGAACATGTGCAGTTTGGGCTTCAAGTATGCTGATAGATTAGGTACACCTGTTTTAGCATGGAGATCAATTGCTCAAAATGTATATGTTTTTATACTTTGTTCACCCTCACGCAAATTAAACAACCATATGCTTTCCTCATGTATGACATTTCTTTACCAAGAGAGTGGTGAGGTGCTGGAACAGGCTGCCCAATGAGGTTGTGGATGCCCCATCCCTGGAGGTGTTCAAGGCCAGGTAGGATGGGGCTCTGGGCAGCCTGGTTTAGTATTAAATGGGGAGATTGGTGGCCCTGCCTGTGGCAAAGGAGTTGGAGCTTGATGACCCTTAAGGTCCCTTCCAACCCTGGCCATTTTATGATTCTATGATTCTATAAATTTTGAGCATTAGTATTAACAAGAACAGAATACATAAGTTGATTTCTTCTCAAAAACTCGTTATGACACGTGTCCCTCTCTCATAGCTCCTAAAAGTATAGGATTTCTTAAAAATCAAAAAGGAAAGCCAAAAAGCTCCTGAGACATTGTAGCCTAGGTTTGTGCACTGGTATTCCACAATGCCACAACTGGTGCTATATAGCACCTCCATACAACACTTACAACCTTTTTTTTTTTTTTTTTTTTTGTCACTGAGAAGATGGAGAACAATTAAGATACATTTATTCTTTAAAAAAAAAAAAAAAAAAAAAGTCTTAAATTTTTTTGTTAAAAAATGTATGTTGAACATCCACGCTTTTAAAAGATAATTGCATTATTCCTCTTGAGTCAATTACTGCACACTCTCTAAGCACAAAATATGTCATACAGTCCTATAGCAGCACAGCAGGTATTTGAAAATAGGAGGTTATATTGGTGAAGAAAAATTATTTTTCTGATTTTTTTCTAGGCTAATTCTCCCCCAGGCACTGCCTGGGTATACTCCAGCCTAACTCATGAGTTTGTACAATGTACAGCTCTGCCTTTTCCTGACAGGTACCCTGATCTGTAAGGAACTAAAATTCCTTGAGTGTTTACAGTTTTGTGTTAAATTTAATCCAGGTTCATCAAGAGCCACTTTGTGAATTCGCAGACTGCACAAAAAGAGCACTTTGTCCCTCTTCCAGAAGCCAGACTCCAATACTTTTAGCATGCCGCCAGACAGCCAGACATATCATGAAATAATAATAAGCTGTGCTGGAGAGAGCTTCAGGTGATACTGAGGGCCCTCAGCCTCCTTCAGCAAGATTAGCTACTCTGCTGCATATACCCATTTCATATTGCCTTGCTTCTTCAAAGCTAGCAACTCCTTAGCTTCTCTCAGTGCTTCAAATGCACTCTGTATAATTCTTGAGGCCTGTAGAGACCAAGGAATGATCTAAAATAATCATTGGCAGATAGGAAGAGTAGTGGGGAAACTGAGACACAGGCACAGCCAAATGCTCACTAGTAGTATGTGCATGGCTTGGAAATCACACGCCTGTTCTCAGACCCTCTCCTTCACCTTTCCGTATAGACAGAGTCAGAAAAGCCAGCTGGAACAGTGTGCAGTTTTATGCTGATGATCATTTTACAAAATAGAGTTCTGTCAGACCTCTGCCAGCAAGGCAGACCTCTACTGGGTTCTCTTGTTCCAAGCCATCATTAAATAACAGTCTTCAGAAAAAGCTGAAGAAGTTTGTAAGAAGCCAATAATTGTACTTATGCCTAGTGATAAAGCAATAGTTAATTGTGATCAAATTCCAGTAGGTGAGGTGAAAATAATTCTGACGCAGAAGGTAAAAAGAAAAAAAGTAAAAAGTTCATAAATAAAGCAAGACTTAGAACAACAACAACAACAACAAAATGGACCAGTTAAGTCAAGTAATCTTCTCTTCAAACCAGTAAACTGCTTTCTTGTGGCCACAGTAGGGAGAGGAGGGGACAAGATGTGATCAGAAAAATAAAATGAGGATCAAAAATACAACATAAATGAACAACTACTGCTGCTGCAGCTTTCCTCAGTCCAGACTCTCAGTCCAAACCTGAATCCAGATTGGAAAATAAATCTGTGAGTCAACAGGTCATTAAAAGAGAAGGAAGATACCTTAAACTCATGCCACATTCAGAAATTAACTGCCTCATTCTAATAGAAGATGCAGCCTTGACAGTAACACTGCTGTTTACTGCAAAGGGTGTTTACTCAATGATTTCTTTAACAGATTTGGGTTTGGTCCTGAAGCTGAAGGAGAAGTGTACTGGAAAGAAATAATGTGATTGCTGGCATCTGTTTCTTTTCTTCTGTTTTTTACAGTTGCAAGGTCTTGAAGAGTTTCTGAGTTTCCATATTTCTCCTGTTCATATCTAAAAAGATTCTATTTAGAAATTTAGTAACAAGACAGAATTTGCCTGAAAAATCCATTCTCTTTTATAAGTCCTTTTTTTATCCTTTCCTTTTTTTTTTTTTCCTTTTTCTTTCTTTTTCTTTTTTTTTCTATTTTTTTTTTTTTATTGCTAATCCAGAAAATAAAATATTATCACTACAGTTTATTCCAAGAAAAAAAATTTCAGGGTTCTATATTCTTACCTCATTTTTATTTATTTATTTATTTTTTTCAAAGTAAAACTTGAAATAGATTGAAATAGAAGTTAAGTTCATGGCATCACTTTGTCATGGAAATAATACTGAGTTGAAAAGATAATTATAGATCAAAATATATTGAAGTGTAGTTCTAGCTGGATTTTGTTTCATCCTTTTTGTTTTCATATAGATGCCAAGTCCATATGGAAACTTTTCCAGAGGTTCCCTTTCTCAGTACAAAGCTAAGTCATTCAACTTCTTGCTGTGTTTTGGGTGTTAGTGATGTCTTCACTTACTACAGGTGAACTCAAGAATCCTAAGCTCAAATCTTAGCCAAATAGAAAGATGGCGCTGTCACTTCAAATACATTTGCAGATCAGCTTTTTAAAATTACAGGTACAGCTGTACAAATTTGGAATTTGAAAACTTGTTAAATTTCTGTATTTTCCTTTTCAGTAGATATGTAAAAAACCTAATTAATAGAAAGATAGAAGATAAGTTTCCATGCAGGTGGGGAAGGTATTAAACTATGAAGGAAACATGCAAAAAAGTAACAGAAAATATTCCTTAGGTCAGTTACAATTTGTGGATGAAAATTGTTAGAAAGATGTGATGCATCTGATAATATTTTGGCACAGTACTCATGGTGCAATAAGGCAATCATTTCTGTCTTGGCTTTCTCTCTCCAGACAAATTCCAGATCCCTTAAGGTGTAGCAGAATGTTACTGACTCGGAGAACCGCTGGAACAAGACAGAATCACTAAGAAAAATGGCCTGAACTAATTCTCCATGTTTTTGTAAGAGGTGTAAGCATATGATTCTCATATATCAGCTATGTATGTGGACAGGAGTTCCCATACTTCTGAGACTCAGCCCACTTGGCAGAACTGGATTATGTGGGTGTTGCCATTTCTGCACATAAGAACCACTTCATGCGAAAATATCCAAACCTGTGTAACAAAAAGAGTGATTGATTTTTTATAAGAATCAGTGGTGATATCTTTTCCAGACAGATAATTCATCAGCATGCCTAAACTTTCCAGGGAAATTTACACTGTCCAGTTTAAGATCAAACCAGCTGCTGACTGTTTTTCCAGAAGCTTCAGTTTGGTTTTTTAACATCTTTTCAAGAGACAACACATATGTTTTAACTACATTCATAGTGCTCGTCAAGAAACTTAACCAGTTTCAATAAATGTAGAAAATCTGCGGTTTATGTACTTGAATTTAACTAAGTTCCTTGATGTTTTAAATGTTCTGTTCTTTTACTGGCTGCCTCCATCTGTATCTGTCAATTCACTGACCACGGAGCCAAGGCTCACTTGCCAAATAGCACAGAATAAGTTCATGACACCCACCTTCATCATCTATTTATCCATTTAGTCTCTCAGGTCTCAGTTTCTGTTGGATATTGGTCATTCTGTGTTCTTACACGGACTTCTAGCAACAGTTTTCAGAAATATGTAACCAATGAATTAGAAATAATCTCTGAAAACTTAATTAAAAATCTGTTTCCTGCTATTGTGGTTTCTGATAAATATATTAACATCTGTATCTAATTTGATACCTCCCAGTTTTCTGGGGACATTTCTGTGGTATTTAAGTCATCTAAGACATGTCTTTTGCAAAGAAAATTTTGGTGTATTTGCATTTCAGCTGCATTGATAATCGACTGAGGCCCTTCCTAGTGAAAAGACGTGTGATGTTTCTTTTGAAAAGACTACAGAAAAAGGAGTATTCGGTTGACAGCACATTTGACCATTTTCACATGTCAAAGGCTTCCACATCTGGATGAAAACTTTCTTTTTCCCTTATTAATCCTTTGTATTTCTTTTTTTTTCTTTTTTAATCAAGGTATATTTAATACTTTGAGTGTGACATAACAAAGAGTTATTGGAACATGAAATTATAATTTCTTAATCAAAGAAGAGTGCAAAAGAACAGATATGCACTAGAAACTGATAACACAGTTTCCTACACTGAAAAATTAATAATACCTATTTGATAATCTTGGCTGTTCATTGGCATAGACCAGTCAATATGTTTCATCTTGTAACGCCTGCAGGTTTTCTTTTACAGAGTTACCAAGTATCAGTGAGTTAACAAGTTATTAGCCTCTTCAGAATGATGTCTTTCTGTTTCCAAGAGCTTTTATTTATTTCTCATGTAAATTAGCCCATATAATCCCACTAATTAAGAAAACACTGAAACTAAGTTGTGTAAACAATTCTCAAAGTCACGAGTTTACAGGATATGAGAAAAGGAACAAAAGACAGCCCACAGTCAGAAGAAGACAATTTTGTAATAAAAGAGGTTAAAACTATAATTTGTCAATGGAAGATTTGTTTGTTCAAAGGCTTAGAAGACAAACAGAGCAAACCAATTGTATGGAAACCAACAAGCTGTAGATGAATGTCTGTAGGAAGTTTGCATCTACAACCTTAGAGGAGTTACTATTTTCAAAGATGTATCTTTTTAAAAGCACCTCATATAGGTTTTAATTATGTCTTGAAGATTTTAGCTGATGTGTATCTAATACTTCAACATAGCTATACACAGAACAGATGAAAACTGATAACTTCAGATTGCTAAAACGTTAAAGAAAGGTTCTAGGGTGGGAAAAAGCTTTCTGTTTTTATGTTCTTAATTTTCAAAAAAAGAAGGCAACTGAAATCCAATGTATAGCTGTGTCCCTGGAATGAGTATCATCCAGTGGCTGTTTTTTATCTTTGACTTTTAAGATTTTGATTTTATTCTGTGAAGAGTGGGCAAGTAATCAAGTGATATCACTTCTATGCTGCAGTCTAGTTTAAGATTTACTTTCCCTCAAAAGTGCTGCTTCTGAAACATACCTGTTTTCTCACATTGCCATGGTGGTCCTCAGATAGTTGAACAAAAAATGATACATTAGATTATTCCTGAACTGTTCCCCTGACCTCAACAATGAATTAGGCAAAAGTCTAGCACCCATATCCCTTATCCTTTCTCTCATATGCTTTCAGAGATATTGATCCTTCTAAAAACAGACAGAAAAGAAAAAACTTTTCAGAATAAACAAACTACCTCAAGATCCTTCCAATAAATCATTCCAGTATATAAACTTCTTTGGGGTATCAAATGTGTTTCTGGAGAAATTTAATATGCAAAAATCCTAAAAGTATGGTCTGTAAAACATGGCACTAAAAATAATTATATCTTAAGATAGTTCCAAGTGGCAAAACTGAAATAAAATCTTTCTATCCACACACTTTTCTGAACCTGGAATACAAAACTGGAATTTTTCCTGAAGAATACATACAATCAGTGCAATTTTATTTAATCTGATTTCAGTATAGATGCTGTTAGACCCTCACCATACACATAAGAGCAGCTAAAACTGCTGCACAGCTTTACATTGAAAAACACCAGCATTTCTGTGTTTCTGTGAACATCTACTCTATGTTTTACCTAATCTATGCCTACAGGAGTGGTCACGTACATCTGGGAGGAATGTTGTTCTGCCTATACTGTTGAAACACAAAATGTTCCCAGGAGAAACTAAGGTAGACAGGGGATCGCTACAATCTGTCTGCTGAAATGTCCTAATATCCAATTGCCACAGGTAACCTGAATAATAAAAACCCACAAGGAACACAAAACAAATGAAAATTAGTCTAGAAAACTAGGCTATGACATGGATAATTGCATCAGCAGTGGCATGAAAAAGCTCTGAGCTGGGGCTGGTATCAGTTGGGGAATCCACATCACAGGAGAGCTTTTTGTCAGCAAATGAAGTAAAGAATGTCTTAATGGATAATCCAAAACCCATATTAACCAACCCTAAATAATGAAGACTTGAATATGATCTTCCCAATAAACGCAGGCTTAAAGATGGACTTCCTTCTAACTTCCTCAGAAGGCTTAAGAAAGCTTTGAAGTTCAGTGAGCCTTGTCAGCATTCTTTATTTCCATCTTTAGAAACGTAGATTTCAACAAGGATTGATTTTGAGTGAATTAAGCTGGGAGCACTTCATTGTCTTCAGCGAGGTACAAAACACTTAGAATAGCAAACAACGTGGCCAATTAACAAATCTTGTGCAAATTGAAAATAGTCTTCACTAATTTTTAGTAATACAGCAGTCTTCCCCATCTCTTACTCATGCAGTGTGACTACTTGATTTCTGAGAAATTTTAATTGCTTTCCTAACTGAATTCAGAAGAAAGAAAGCTATTAGTTTTTTCTTTAAAACTAAGACAGCTGAGACAGTTAGAAAATGAAGAATCCTTTCCAAGAAAGATGATCATATGTAAAAGATGAGAATTACTGCAGAGGAGCAGTTCAGAAATCCTGATTGTAAGGGCTTGGAGCGTTCTGTTAGAAAAACAAAACAAAACAAAACAAAACAAAACAAAACAAAACATCCCTAAGCCTCAAAGATAACTGCATGAAAATAGCTGGATTTTGAGGAATATAAAGGTTCTCACTGCATTGATTATTTATTAGAAGGCCTTACATTTACTACCCGAGTTTCATGGAAGGGACATTAGAGTGTAAACTAATACATTGCATTCAACTGAAATACTGTTTTACAGGAGGCTTCATATAAAACAGGCAAGAATGTATTGTTAGCAACAATATCCTAACAACAGACACCATTATGCATTAATTTCCCCAGCTTTCCCCTTTATGTAGCCATGTTCATCTGCCAACCAGGTATTCAAGAGGAAAAATTAATTAGAATGTCCTTTATAATGAATCCATTGAGATCACTTTCACTACTATTCTTGGTAGCTATTCAGCAGTATAAAGCAGGCATCATGCCGACTTATCCTTCTCTATGTTGCTTGTGGATCTATTGTATTACCAAAGCAGTAGAAAGCAGTAGAACCACACCTATTTTAATGTTCATATAAAACACTGATCTCTGTTGGGAAAAGGTTTTAATTTTTAATGCATTATATGACATTCCTAACTTTAGCCACAGAGGTTACAGTTTAAGTTATTTGAATTTATTTATATTTTCAAATGCAACAAGAGTTTCTCTGATTTCTGAAAAACAAGGAAAACTGTTGAGCTGTCCACATCTTCCAGGCTCAATAAAAAATCCATAAGATTTGTTTAATAACAAAAACAGTTTTACTTTCTCAATTAGTACACTGGTTTCAGACAGTCCTTCTCAGTTCCTGTGTATAGACAGGAACCTTATCTCCATCCTAGACAATTACATAGGTATGCACCATTTCCCAGGAGTTTGGTTTATATAGGAAGGTGCATGAAAACTTCCATGAGACCTTGAGCATCAGGGCACCACGCCTACAAAGAATGACAATGTGGTCAGAGCCTTAGAGATGAGGTGAAGTGAGGTGGGGTAGAGCAAGACAGAGGAATTTTTTTTAAAGACTTGTACAGCTATTCAGAAGGGAATTGAACAAAAGGGATTGATGCTCATTTTTTTCTTTAATATCCTCAGTAGCCCTTGAGTAAAGACACAATAAATCAGGTCATGTGCTTATTGCTAATTTTACCAAAAGATAAACCCTACTTAAACTTAATCTGATTTGTTTCTTATTTCTTTTCATTTATTTTTTGTTTCTTTGTTTTGGCATTCCATTATCACTTCCTTTCTCAAATTTTCTCAAGAACTGTTTTGTTTTTTTTTTTTTTCCTCAGCATACACCATCTTATTTCTGTATTTCCAAATCTTCATTTGGTAAGTGTTTATTCTACGAATTAGGTGGAACTTTCATAGGTGTGGACTAGCTGTAACTGTGTACAGCAAGTCATCAGCCATGTACACAAAGAAATACAAACTAAATCAAGATAGCTCAGCACAAGTTTTGTGGAAAAAAAAGTATACAATACTGCGATTAACAGATATTTTGAAGTGGATGAGGACTGTGAGATGCAGATGGCTTTGTGACCTCTAAAATTCAAATGGTGAGAAATCCTGTGAAAGTTTTCCCTAATTCAGCAGGTTTAAAAAGAGAGGAAAGTCTCTAAAAGAGTACTGCACCTTTGCACAACTATTTAGTGGCCATATTTAGAGAAACCTGGTGTAGTACTATGAGTGACAATTAATCAGTGTAGCATTGTCATAGATTTGACTAAGCTACAATTACTACTTCACAGTGTACTAAAATTGGCAGCCCTGAGTAAGAGCTAGACCTAGATTTTCCAGAGAGTGTGCAAGTACCTAGGCAAGCCCTGTAGCCAAGGACACTGGTGCAGTTTGCTTCTCTCCCACAGCTTCAACATTGAATGAGTTAAATAATCCTACTTGGCCACTGTACCACAGGTGCAGGAGATCTAATGAAGTCAATAATAAAAATCCTCTTTCTGTAAAGTATGTGCCCTTTGCGCAGCTCATTCCCAATATCTTGACCAAGCTTTTAGAGATTTTATGCATTTCGTACTTGGCTACCATTCAGCCAAGATCAGACGGACATCAGGAATCAAATTACAAAGATGTCAAAACAAATTACTGCTCTGTAACCTGTGACTGAATCTATCAGTAATAGATAATGACAGGCAAGGACTCAAATCTCATGCTTGTGGAGAATTGGCTTTTTCTGTGTAATCCATTTTTTTTCTCCATTAGTTGTTCCATATTTATGCAGTCCCTTTACATGGCTTGCTCATCTGTGCATTATGAATGCAAGCTGTGAGTTTTCTAGGCTTTTTCTATCTTTTATATAGAGCATAGCAGAGTAGGGTCTCATCAGGGTTTGTAGCTGCACCGCAGGAAAAACAAACACGACTCGCAACAGGATTTAAATTTTTTGTGAGCTTTTCCATCTTAAGAATTAATAAAATGATTGACTAGGCTGTACTGTTTACCAGTTGTAATATAATCACATATTATTTTTTATTGTTTCCCCTCTGACAAGCTGTTTCCAGCACGTTAGGATTCTAGATACCCACAATAAAAGAATAACAATACCTCCTATTACGCTGTATATTCATCATAAGTGAGATTTCTTTTAAAACAAACCAAAATGAAAATAGCGACAGCAAAAACAAAACAGACATGGAGGAGTCTGGTAGTGCTTAATTTGCATTCCGCATTTTTTACAGTTCCTTTGGAAAAGAAGCTGGTGGAGAGCAGATCACGAGCATGATGGGAATGCCTGAGCAAGTCTAGCAAAACGAGGGGTGATGATAATGAAAATAATAATGAAGTACTAACAGTCTGCCTGGCAGGCTTCTTTCTTCATAACATTATTATAGTGCACTTGAATATTCTTTGACTGGGGCAATGCTTTTTGCTTCCCTATTATGGAAACTATTTCTTCATTCCAGTATCTCTGCAACTTTCCGTTAAGAGAGACATTAAATGATAGAATAGATAAAACCTTGTATTTGGTCAATGTCAATAGTCAATGAATTGCTGAAGATTTCTTTTTAATCCTTTGTTTTATGGAAGCTCCAAATCAGACAAGAGAAAATACCGTACCAAACTTCCCTTCTGCAACCTAGGGAAAGCCACATTTTAATCATTTTCCTAAGGGTTAAGAAACCATCTAGACGTGGTTGCCATTCAGTTTACAGCTTGAACCTATGTTTAGTTAAAACCTGAATGCAACAACAGGAAAACAGTGGGCTTTTCCATGTGGCCAAATGGAAACTGTGTATTCTGGTTTGTAATTCAATTTTTATAGTGCTCTTTTTTGAGGAGACTCCCTTCTCTTTCTTTCCTGTCTGTCTTTGATTATTGCTGGGCTGATGCTACTCTCACAGTCTGTGCACTGGAAGACCAAATCTGCATTTACGCAATACCGAAAAGCTGGTCCAGCTCCTCGGTCACTCCAGACTTGCATCTGACAGTATGCTGGAAGCACAGACCTTGCACAAACTGCCAGTAAAAGCCAACCTTCCCAATTACATTCTTTTAAAAGCCACTATTGTTCTCATTCATGACTGAAGAGCTCAGACTTCAGTTGAAATGCAAAAAAAAAAAAAAAGTACAGGCTGCACTGAACAGTTTCCAGACATTTCCTCCACCCTCAGTGCATTTCAATTCTATCGTTAGGATAGCAATGGATATGATTGCTATTATTCTCTCCAACACAACAAAACCTCCCCAGTTCATTCCAGCTCCATTTTTCTCTAATCATTCAAAATTTTCTGTGTCAAAAAAGAGGATTTTAAGTCTATAGCAGTAAATACATTCAAGGCTTAATTTTGCTGGTAGAGGAGTAGGTGATGGATTAGTTCTGCTGGGACTTCAGTTTCTTTTGTAATTACCATTGTGATCCCACACTAGTTTTCTAACTAAAATTCCAGGCTTCAAAACAATGCAGTGGTTACAATTTATTTTATTTTACTCAGTGTTATGGTTGAAAAAACAATCAGATAGAGGAAGATGCCATGAATCGGAGTGTTTTTAATGCATTGGCATCTAGATAGCCCTTTTCTCCTGTTTTTTTGTTTTGTTTTGTTTTATGTTTTTTAATTTATCCCTTTGCTATAAATACTGCCTAAAAATATGCTACCATCTTCCCATATGCCAGAAAACAATAAAAAGGCATGATCCTTAACCAGGAGACGTGATTATCTGAAATACAGGGCAACTGGATAGTTAAATTGGTTAAGCATACAACAAACAGCTCTCAGAAATTATATGAAGGAATCTCTAACGTTTTATTTCATCTCAGTCACTTTCATTCTTGACACATTCGTATTAGTAAACCAGAAACAAAGATACAGAACTTACTTTGTTTATATTCCCTGATACAAATTTGAATTTAATACATTCAAAATCAGATTAAATTTTTCTCCAAAGAGAACAAAGTTCCTTGACAGGAATGCCCAATATCAGTGTTCAAATGGACTTTGGTGCCTTGCATCCCAGTGCAAGTGAAAACAGAGGGCAAAGATTGAGGCCTCCCTCCATACACAAGCAAAACAATATTTAAATAATAATCCTGTCAGTAGGAAGGCATTTACAAAAAAAAAAAAAAAAAAAAAAAAAAAAAAGCTAAGGTTTTAGTCCTGTTTTTTGATGCATAAATGACTTTTATTATGAGAAAAACCATAAAAACCAGAAGCCTTTGTTAAAGGAGAGTGCGAGGTAATTTTTCATTAAGAACAGCCCATGGAGGATATAAAGACAAAGTTTTTGTTGAACACATGCCTGGATAGAATTAATCACTCAGTATGGGAGCACTGAGAGTCTTCTGGAGAGTTTCAGACCCAAAGTGCCCATGAAGCTAGGAAGGGAACACTCCTCACATTTCCCACTCAAGCTATGTGTAAAGACGACTTAAAGCTCATTGCAAAAGGAAGCATGAAGAGATCCAGTGAAAACATGACTATATAGTATAATGACTAGGACATCAACTGGGAGCCATGAGAGCACTTGTATATTTACTTTTAGCATCAAAACTGCAAAGTCTGCAGTTGTTCATATGAAATGCACAGCACCCAAGCAAGAGATCTGTACAGACCCTGAGCTATTCAGTAGTAATTCCCAACACTAAACAGTTGACCCATGTCAATGGGGCATGCTATTGTCTCAAAACATCAGTGTTTCTCCCAGCTATATAAGCACAGACTTATGCAGTCTATATACTCAGAACAGATTTATAAAAGCAGTCCCCCTAATAATTTATTAGAAATATACTGATTCCTGTTGAATCATTTATAGACTAGATGCACATACTCTGGTTTGGCAGTGGAAACTATATGCCTGTGAGGTAAGGTGGCAGCTGAGGGAGAGTTTTGAAAGTTTCATGAGCACATTAGACTGATGTAAATTCCTTCATGGTATGGAGATGGAAGTTGGCTTGAAAAGTCTATACTTAATGAGATGAAAAAGATCTGCTCTTTTAATCTCTTCAGAAGAATAAAATAGTAAAGCATATTCTACCTCCCTCTGAATTACATATGAAGAATCTTTATATTTTTTAGTGGATATCTTAATTATTTTATTCAGTGTATATAATAGTTACCTTATCCAAACATCCTCTTTCCTCCCAATCCTTCCTTCCATATTGCCCATTTCTTCCCTGCTGGTCGGAGGAAGCACTTCTTGGTCCCACAGGACTGTCCTCTTGGTCATATCACCCTCAGCCAGAACTCCTCACACAAATTTGAGCTGCAGACATATCTCTGAGGTGGCAGAAGACTAAAACACACATGCAATGGTAAGCAAAGACTGGGCGAAGGGTCAGGGAGGGAAGGGGAAGAAGTCTGTTGGGAAATAATGAGCTGAGAATTTATCCCCTTCATTCCTCTCCCTGCCATTAGGAAGGAGGGCCTCTTGGAGCAGATTCTCAAATTGCACGCAGCCCTTGAATTAATACAAACAGGCATCTGATAAATGAAAAGCTCTGGCTCAATTCCCTGCCACACCTACCCAGGCTCTTTCCTGGGTGCTACTTAGGAATGAAATCTCGCTTTCTCTATGCTGCACTTCCTGCCAGACAGAGGTCTCTGGGCCCACTCTCCACTAGAGAACCCTTCAGCATCGCTGATGGATGTTTCCAAGCCACTGGTTTGTGTGACTGACTGGCTTCTTCCAGAAAGTCTCACAGGCATAAGGCCAGTTGTTCTGCACACAAGGCTCTGGAAAGCAGTAATGTTTTCAGCATGTGCAAGTTGATAAATGTCTGACTACAAGGAAGCATAATTACCTGTATACAGCTGGAAGTAGGAAGAAGAGAAGTTTTTAAACATGGAAGAGTTAATTAGGTGTAATGGGATAGAATCAATAAAACAATCAAGAAAATATGGAAAAATACCACCTGACCTCTGAGTAAGAACAGGCAGTGTAAGAATGTGGAAAAAAGACATCATAAAATCATGTAATGCTTTGTGTTGAAATGGATCTTAAAGATCATCTAATTCCAACCCCACGCTATAGGCAGGGACACTTCCCACTAGACCAGGTTGCTCAAAGCCCCATCCAGCCTGGCCTTCAGTGCTTCCAAGGAGGGTGCATTCACAGCCTCACTGGGCAACCTGTTCCAGTGTCTCACCACCCCCATAGTAAAAACTTCTCCCTAATATCTAGTCTAAATCTATCCTCTTCCAGTATAAAGTCATTTCTCCTCATCCTGTTGCCATTTGCCCTTATAAATAGTTCCTCCCCAGCTTTCCTGTAGGCCCCCTTCAGGCACTGGAAGGCTGCTGCAAGGTCTCCTAGCAGTCTTCTTCAAGCTGAAGAGCCTCAACTCTCTAAACCTGTCCCAATAGGGGAAGTGCTCCAGCCCTCAGATCATCACATTTTAAATTAGATTTAACTCCAGAAAATATGCTGTGTGCAGCATGACTGTACAGGTGAAGAGATGTCCTGACTGATTTGGAATACTCTTTTCAACCAGCATTCACTGACTGGAAAAAGTTTCAATCACAACAGATTCTGACCCCAGGTTTTAGGCTTCATATAATCTTTCACATTATCATCAGAAAAAACAAAAAAGAAGTTATCTTTTTAATTTTTGTTACCTGCTACTGTACATTGTTGCAGACTGAAGCTGCAGATGCTTTAACTGTGGGCTGCTTTCTTGGGCTCTTTCCAGCCCAACTGGAAACACCAAAGCAATGGAGAGTTTTGTGGAGGGTGTGCACTGTTTATTTCTGCTTGTTTCAAAGCCAAACAAAATCTAGGAGTGTATCCAGAGGTTAACAATCAAATTCTATTCAAGAGCAGCTGTAATTCTCTTGAGACAGACATTTGGTTTGGATTCAAAACCATAATTCATCAAACTCACGTAAGAGCTTTAGAGAGAAAGTAACAAGAGGTGAGTTATGTTCTCACCTCCTAAGAGTAAAAGTAGAGCTACAAGTCATGAAGAAGATGGGGAAAAATGGGGACATAAGGCTGCATTTGAAGTAACAAAGGCAGCGTAGAACCTTACTGGGATTATAGTAGATATTAATTTCAAGACTTGTCACCACCTGAGGCTTTGTCTAATGATTTAATTGTGAATATAGTGTTTTCTGGATGGAGTAGGAAGTTTGAAAGGGAACCAAAGTGTGTAATATTAAAAAATAAAGCCCCGAAAATTATGCCCAGGGTATAGAAACGTGTTTTGTTGTTCTTGTTTTCAGCATAAGGAAAAGATAGCTGCTGGGAAGTCTGGCTTGGCTGTTTTTACAGCTACAGGGATATTGCTAAACATAGCATGTAGACTCTGCTGTCTGGAAATGCCCACTCACCACCTACACATTTATTGTGAAATCAAGGCAATAGTAGAGTACATCAAGGCTGCTGTTATCAACTCAGATGTGAATATCAGAAATGATTTAGTCTTCTCAGAAGCTGAGCAAATCAGCTAGACAGTGAAATCTCAATTATCGGTGCAACAGTCCATATATAGGTCTAAGGAGGCTTGAATCAACTATCAGACATTGCCTCAGATTTTTCCAACTTCTTTTTTGCAGTTTCTCTGCATAATCCACAGAGCAGTTTCAGTTAAACCTGATAGGTTACTAGTGAGTTGCTTCCTACAACCCATTCTCTTCCTCTGCAGTCTCAAATGGAGAAGCTAAATCAGGTTTGGCATGCAAATACCAGAAAAGAGAGAGGTTTGTGTAGATATATTAATTGGCATATTGATTTTAATGACCGAATATTAAATTTTAGGACGCAAACATGGACATGACTATAGCTATTGCTGCAATTTGATATTTTTGGAGGATGTTTTAGATATTTACATTTCTTTAAAAGGTCCCTATCTTGCTCTTCTTCATGATGTTACAGTTTTGTACTCTCATAAATTGATTCTGGATTGTCTTTCACTTCTTGTACAATTTTTATATACAAATCAAGAGTATTTCACTGTATAAACACACACCCAAATGAGGCAAGTGGAACCATTTCTGTTCCCAGCCACCTGGTCTATTTCATAGTTTCAACACAGCAATTACACAGCTGAACATAATCTCTGTGGAATTTGATGCATTTTCACAATAGAATCTTGGCTAAGAAATTCTGAGTTTATATTTATCATCGTTATTTTTATAGTCTTTGGCAGCAGTACACAAGGAAATCAAGGAAGGTCAGTTTCATTATTTCCCCAACATGATAAACATTTTCACCATGTGGCTTGTAGAAAATATTGTAAGTAAAATACCATGGGGAGATGAGGAAGTACTTACTAAACAATATATTTAATACACAAAGGCAGGTGCACGCTAAAAACTTGGGAAATTATCCTAAGTGATCTGAAATTGTCTAACATCATAGTTGCTAAAAAAGCCACTTATATTTGCATAAAACTCAGACAGTGATGTTTCTGATAATATCTCTACACAGCCTAGAGAAAACCAGAAAATAATACAAGTTTCTGTTTGCTCTTTTGTGAGAGAGAAGAGCAGAGTGTCTACCTCGTGCCATTGAGCTATGTGTTCAGTGAGTCTGTAGGTGCAATGAATTTGTCTTCTCTACCATGCAGTCTGAAATATGTTCACCTGTTTTCCTTTCCTTTGACAAAGGAGAAAGAATGTCAGAATGCATTGTTCTTAACCATCATAAATGTGTTCCTAGAATATTAAGAATTCCCTGCACAGTCCCAAAGTCTTTAGTGACTCACCTGTATCGTCTTGATTTTTCACTTTAACACTGATGAATACGAATGCCTGAATGAATATGAGTATGAATACATGGTGCCTTTTTTCCTACCATGCTCCTGTGCCATATGGTCTTACCAAGAGATCAGTAAGAGAATAAAAAGGCATTGGAGGTCAGGATTTAATTTAAACATTCAATGGAATGACAATCAGGAAGTCGTTTTATCCTTCTACACATCAGTTTTCCCTCCAGACAGCCATTCAGTACATACGTGACACTGAAATTTCTGTGTGGGTGGCTCTGTTATTAATTGTTTGCATGACATATCCAAGGGTCTTTGTCACAGAGTCAACCCATCTGCCCTGAACACAGTACAAAGCAGATAAACATACACATACAGATTGTAAAATCATGTGTTAAAGACAAAGCAACAATGATCCATAATGCAAACAACATTAATACTAGCTGTCTCTCATGACTCTTACATTAGAAAATCCTGGAGAAAGCAGAGCTTTGAAAGTGAGACAGATGGATGAAACATTCACTAAAAATGACTTAGTCACAAGAAGTTTCCTGCTCACCAGCAGATTGTTTTGAGAAGCTGATATCTGCAATACTTGAGGCAAAGCAGCTGTTTTCAGCTACTCTCTCCACAGTAAGTCCTGCATATCATATATAAGGCTGGGATGCGTGGAGGCAGCTAGTGCCTGCATGATGTCACCCTTGAGCGATTGAACATCTGAGCTTTGTTTTATTTCATGAGGTTTTTTTTCATTAAAAAAAGCCAAAATGTCTACTCTGTTATCATAGCCCATCCTACAAAAGGATTACTGCTGTCTAGTTTATTAGAGTTCTATTTTTTTTTTGCTAATGGTGCCCACATTTCATTCTCTTTGCAGTGTACGAAGACATCAATCTTGATTTTCTAGTAATCAGTCCAAGGATTTTAACACTTAATATTTCATGTGATGAAAGCAAAGAACTGTCATCATGATATAATTAAATTCTCTCTCATTGACCCTTAAAATGTTTAACAGCACCTCTTGCAGCCATATAATTACAGTAAATCTCAAGGAAAGCTTCCAAATTCACTAAACTTCTTGAATAACAACTGCATTCTGCATTTCTGAAACCACAGCTGTTCACTTTGTTGCTGAGATGTATTTAAAGGACCTTGAAAGAGTAACAACTGTATGGTCACAGCAGTGTTTGGTAGAAAATCCTACTGACATCACTGTTGATTTTTTTAGATATCAGAGATCGCACTGCAAAGTGTTTCACTTTTCTATTCAGAACATATTATCGAGGATTTCAGCTAAAGAAATTGCTAATTGTTTTTTTCTCTGGCCTCAGGAACCAGAGGCTATACAAAATGTAGCAGTTACAAACATTTCTGATAAGAGATAATCAGGAAGAATACAATATATCAGAAAAAAATTAATAAATGAATACTATTGTGTGCCATTCAGAGGTATTTTTTCAGGTATAGAAAAATTAAATATTAGTGCAAGCTTTAAGACTGCCAGTCCTTAACTAGTTCTATTTGAATTCCTCTGTATAGGATTGCACTGATAATTTTGTACTAAAAAAAATAAGGTTTTTCTTTATTCAAATGCCCTCCTTTCAGTGAAGAACTTCCCTGCATTGACAGTCCAGATCACCATATGTACCAAAAGAACTCCACAAACATCATCATTTAAGATGTCTGAAAATACATGATTTTTTACATCTGTAGTCTCTGCTGTTTTTTTTTGTTTTGTTTTTGTTTTTGTTTTTTTTTTCCAGGCCAGGTATTTCCCTCTCCAAGCCCTTCCTGCAGCATTCACTACGCACAGCTAATTCACCAACCAGTCAGAGCAGTGGAGCTGCCCTCCTAGGGTCCTCAGGGCAGGGTGAGAGCAGCCACCCTTCTGATTCACACTAGCAAAGCTCTGCTCTCCATAAATCTGGTTTCCTTAGACTTTTCCTGCTGATCAAAGAATTGCTCAGTGATAATGTGGAGCAGGAATTGAGTTTTTTGGCTGCTGGATGCAGACATGACAGCACTCAAGGTTAACAGATGTTTCTGCTTTATCAGAAAATGATCTCAGCTTCCACCCCCTAAATTTCCCCTTCTAGAGGAAAATCAGCCCAAATCAGTTGAGCAGATATTTGAGGAGTGGGAGTAGGGCTGTGTTGCCTTTCATCCAGCCACCAAAGGAGCTCAGGACAGCTCTGGCACTTCCATTTTCCCACTGTGAGTGCTCAGGACAGTCAAAAGCCATTTTGCTCTCTTTCTTACCCCATGGCATGTTCAGGGCAGTTTTCAAGGCTGTGATATGCTTCCCCATAGAGCAGCTGGGACAGGGGCCAGTAGTCCAGCTCATGGTCCAGAAATGTGATTCTGATTTGAATTTTGTGATGGGTAAGGGAGTTGCGCTTAGCTTTCTTGGCAAAGAAGAGAGTTTGGCCATAGCCTTTGTAACACAACACAAAGTGCAAACCCCAGAGCTGGAGAACACAGCACTATAGAAGGAGTTTGGCTCAGCATCATTTGTATCACTTGCAGCATTGCTGCGTTGTGCAGCTGAACCATGACCACAATGCATGTAAATGCTAACAGATCACCACTGTCATGAAAGGGCGTAGGGACCCTTGCAGCCAGTTACCTGGAGTAAAGGGTTCACACCCACCTCACTGGTTTGCCACTATTTGCCTGTAGTTTGGAAAAGGCCTAAAAATATTGGGAGAGCAAGAAAGGAGCTTGTGCTGGTACATCCAGCTCATGGGGGCTTCTCCCAATGACCTGTAGTCATGGAGGTGCAGGGGACAGGTTACAAGCATGGGTGCTTAGTAGGTGCAGCTGTGTTGGCTGGGTGGGGACTGGGAGGTTCAGCAGCAACTCCTTCTGAGAGAAAGGTTTCCTGCAAGGCAGGGAGCAGTGCTGTTGGCAGACATTGTGTGATCAGTGCCTGCCCCCTGCCCCAGCTCCCTCCAGAAACAGGGGAACCTCAACAGACCCACCTGCACCATTCAGACAGGTCTACTCCTGGGGGCAACATGCTAAAAACATTTTCTAAAGTTCTTCTTTCCCAAGGAGGTTGCTGTTCCATCCAAGAGGAGGCAAACTAAATACTTCAATTCAAGTCCTTTCAGCCTCATTCCTTTTTAATTCTTTCTGGCTCGGTGACAGGTTCCCGTTCCTACCCCAGCGCTCTTTCAGATCTAGTCTCTTCCCCCCATGAGCTGTCAGAGCTCTGCGTTCTCTCTCTGGCTGCTATTTAACATCTCTGTGCAAGCCCCAGACCACAAGTTCTACCCCACAAGTCCTTCTTTAATTTTTTTTTTTTTTTTTCCCTTAGACCATGCTTCCAGACTCTCATCTTACTGAAAGAAAATGGAAAAAGGCCACTCCTTACTTTGGCTCCCATATTTCTGCTACTGCTACGGAAAGTGCACTGAGAGGCAGCAGAGGTGTGCAGCTGTTTGGTTCTCACCCCACACAGTGCCATGCAGCAGTGTTTCACCACAGAGGCACATTTTAAACCACATTTCCAGGCTGTGTGCAGGTGGTTGGAAGGTACCTGTGAGCAAAACTCTGCTTTGTGTCACCTATAATTTCAACAGCCCTCTGTGTTCCTCCCAGCACTACACTGCATGAAAAAGATCTGCTTTGCCCCATTCCCATTTCATTGGCACACCTCCAGCCCTTGTCCATGTCCAAGGATGCCGAAAGCAGGATAAGCTTTGTTAGTGCTGGCAGAGATAAAATTATTACAGAATTTTAAGAAGTAAGTTGACTCCAAAAGCTACAGCGCTGGTACAGCTTGGTACCATTTCATGTCCTATCACTGTCCTATCACCTGAGAAAACAGACTAACACTCTGCACTACAACCTCCTGTCAAGCAGCTGTAGAAAGTAATGAGGTCTACACTCAGCCTCTTCTTTTCCAGACTAAACAACTTCAGTTTCCTCAGCTGCTCCTCAGAAGTTTCTTTTTCTAGTCCCTTCACCAGCTCCATTTTCTCTGCACAGGCTCAATGACCTACTTGTAGTGAGAGGTGCAAAACTGAACACAATACCCAAAGTGCAGCCTCATTTGTGGTGAATACAGAGGGAAATTCACTTCCCTGGTTATGCTGGTCAGGCTATTTCAAATGCAGGTCTGGATGGCCTGGATGGTCCTGCCTGTGGCAGAGGGGTTGGAGCTTGATGATCCTTGAGGTCTCTTCCAACTCAAGCCATACTATGATTCTATGATTCCATGCCATCAGCCTCCTTGGCCAGCTGGGCACACTGCTGGCTTCTGTCCAGATGGCTGTTGATCAGCACCTTCAAGTCCTTGCTGCTTCAGGTCAGTTTTCCAGCCAATCTTCCCCAAATCTTCTGACACTGCTGCATAGGATTGTTTTGACCTAAGTGCAGCACCTAGCATTTGGCCTTGCTGAATGACATATGAATGGATAGATCTAGCCTATCCAAATCGCTCTGCAGCTCTGGATCTGGATCTATCCTAACTTCAAGAAATCAACATTCCTGCCCAACTTGCTGTCGTCTGCAAACATACCAAGGATGCACTTAATCCTCCCATCCAGGTCACTGATAAAAATGTTGAATAAAACTGGCCCCAGTATTGAACACTTTGGAACACGACCAGTGACCAGCCACCAACCAGACTGAACTCCATTCACCTTGAAAGCAGTGATCCAGACAGTCGCACAGCAAACTTCATGTCTGTCTGAACCATGAGCAGCCAGTTTCTCCACAAGAATGCTGTTGGTGTTACTTTACTGAAATCCAGGTAAACAGTCCATAGCAATTCCCTCCTCTTTTAAGTAGGTCATCTCATCATTGAAGAATAGGTTTTTTAATTATTACAGAAATAATGCTTCCTATCTCAAAATCATGTTAAATTATAAGCTAAGTTCACAGGTATCATTAATTTGATGATGAGTCTATTTTTCAATGTGGAAGGGCAAGCTAAAGCAATAAGAAACCATATCAAAATCACAGCCCTCCTGAATCAAATGTCGTAGCTACTTATATGACCTTGACATACCCAAGAAGTGAGTATTTAATGATTACTCAGTTAAGCTGCTTCAGTTTTTAATGAAAAAAAAAAACACATGACTTTAGGTTAGAACTTTTTAGAAAATACTTTTTTTTTTTTTTTAATGCTCCCATTGGATGTTACGTGGACTATGTTTTGTAAGTGATACCTATCACACTCACAGATCCTGATGATGCTGTCATATAACTTCAGAATTGCTAGTATTTTGCAGATACACATTTCATTTTTAAAATATCAACTTCAACAGACTCACATGGATACAGTAAGAACTCCTGTGACTAAAGTCTCAACAGTCTTGGACCTTATTATATTCTAAACCCATATTTAGTGTCAGAGGAATGGTTGGTAACCCATGCAGCCAGAGACAGTCCCTCCAGATGTCAGTGTAAATGTCTAAGAAAATTTTGAAGCTCCTTTGTCATTTATTTAAATTCTCAATGTAGTCTCCATTTCCCAATTCAATTATATCACTCCTATTTGAATCAGGACCATCAGGAGGAATCAGAGCTCTTGGTGCATGATAGTCGATGTCCTCACTATCTGACTGTACCTTACTGTGTGTGCTATGTATCTAAGACTATGAACAATAGCACTTGATTCTAATACATACTGTATTCAAAATACAGAAAGCTGAAAGTGGAGATCATTTCTGTATACAGTAGTGTATAGCCATTGAAGTGTTTTTAATAGCACTTTGGTTCATTTTTAAAGGAAATTTTTATTTATTTATTTATTTATTTATTTTCCGCACACAATGGATTATAAATTCATGGTTTTCATATGAGAAGAGGATATTCTGTGATCCCTGACTAAAAAGACAGCCCATGGGGGACTAATGTTTGCCAAGTTATCCAAAGAGGAGCACAAATTCTCATCAATTAAAATAGGAAATGAGTAAGGAAGACTGTTTCATTTTCCTGTCCTTCCTTTCAAGATTCATTCTTAAACTCTAAATTTAGAAGGGTTTGGAACTAAGCCTGGCTGAAACAATTGAACTATTTTCTATTGTTTGAAAATAAATACAACCATTCTGGAATATACTGTATAGTACTTCTGTGGTTATTTCACTTCATTTATTTATTTATTTATTTTAGTATGAGAACAATTCTTCCTTTATTCTCCAGTCACCAAAAGGCCAAGAACAATTCAGGTTCTGTTAATTAACGGTGGTCACACATTCCTTGAATCTGTCTGGAATGTTTTTCTTTTTCTTTACATGGCATTTCAGAAGAGGGGAATTAAAAAAAAAAAATAGATGGTGTTGTTACTGTATGTACATAAACGGATTGCTAAAGAAACAGAGAGCATATCACAAGAAAGGCATTACTTGGAAAGGCATTAGTCTTCCTCTGTTTCCCATTAAATATATTCCAGGCCAATTCCCATGGTGCAGTTTTCAGTTGCAAAGGAAAGATGCACTCTCTGTATTAGTAAAAGCTGAAGTATCAAAGTGAATTAAGTTGTTTACACGAGGAGCCTTGCATGAGCCATAGGCTGCTGGATCAAAGCTAGGTGGGTCTGGAGAAATGCATGTCCTCAGACCTATTGCACAGCTCTGTGACACAACCCAAGGAACAACTGCATGGCTGCTGCAGCCTTTTTCTTGATTGCTTTTTATGCCAGAGGTAATTTTTCTTTTCCAAGATTTTCCAAGAGGTCCCACTGCTCCATTCCCATGTGTCTGTGATGAAAGAGTTGGCCGGCGAGTTGAGCGCAGTCCTGCTCGCGCTCATGGTTCCTGGAAGGGCTTTTTGGTGGTGACGTGCTCTCTGTCTTCACTCCAGTTAACTGTACAGAAGCTCCTTTGGACTTACGAATCATCCAGACAATCACAGCTGGCAGAAATGCAAGCACCACGTTACACAACTTCACTATCTGCCAGGTTGTTGTGTTACCATTGAAAAAGCAGGGTGGAAATAAGTTTCTGGTGAAACTTCTTGAACTAGCAGATACATACTTTAAGCAGCAGTCGGTATTCTTTGGACTCAGTGCACACCCATTTTCTGCCCCTTGGCTCACAGAGAGCTGGGTCCCTGATGTCAGCCCCCTCCTGGAGCCCAGGGCTGTGCCAACCTTCCAGACCTGAGAGACAGGAGGTTGAATAACGTGGCTATTTAAAAAAGGGTTATGAACTGCTGGAAACTTGATTGCTGGAAACTTGGTTTGATACATGGAACGGGATGAAGTAATACTCTTCCTACTCTAAGTTGTGTGACACACAAAATCTTCTTAGCAGAAGAACTTGCTTGTTGTGAGCTACCAGTGTGCAGCAGTTAGCATTATGGCATAGTCCACTGCATGGCTTCAGATCTCTGTGAGGTCTAGAGAGGCTGAACTTCTGAAATTCTAGAGAGGATGAGGAGCTGAGCAAGTTCCTTAGCTCTGTTGTTTAACTCTGCTGAAATTCTGAAGTTAAAGTCGTGAGAATAAGGAATGCATTAGTTTCTTGGCTGTTTGGAAAACTTTATTCAATAAATAATGTATTTTTAGATTTTAATTAGTTTGATTTTAAACTAAAACAAAAGTTTTGCATATTTTATTTGCTTAACTTCCAGAGACGGTTCCAAAAATGTCATTAGAGATGAATGCAAATCATTGTTCTGAAATGTTTAAGCAAAAGTCAAAACTTCTCCCAAGTTCTTCCTTTTTTCCCCAAATTAATTTACTTAATTGGATCTTTGAAGCCCTGAGTCCCTCTGGTGTCGTATAAGATACCAAATATGAGAATTGTGTAGAAAACTTTCAAAACCAAGGAAATATCCCCTCTCCATTCCTGAGATGCTGCTATTCTTTAGTTTCAAGGACCCTCTCCAGCCATAGAAGACTGCATCTGCCTTACATCAACTACTTCATGGGTGGCGGGGTTTTCAGTTGGGTTTGGTTTTATACTTATTCTGTATAGGGGAGACAGTGTCAAAAGAAAGGAGCATTGAAGATTTTACATTTTTTAAGTCCCCTTTTCAGTTTGAAAAAAGAAAGCTATGGTGATAGCATGCAACATTTTGTTAGAGAAGTTTGGAGCATATTTTTTTCACATATTCTCTTATCCAGAAATCCTTTTTTCTTTCTTCTTTCTTTTCTTTCTTTCTTTCATTTTTTTTTTTTCTCCCCAGACAATTACCTACAAATCCTCTTGCTGACTTTCTGCTATTTCAAACATGAAGAATAAGAAAAATTCGGTAAACAAAACAAAGGACATTAATAGAAGAAACTGTCTTTAAAACTTTACCATTGTATCCTAAGACCTTATTTTAAAGAGTTAAAGTTAAAACATCTTAGTGAAAATTACTGTAAAGACACGAGCAAGATAGGATTTTCTCTCTCTTTTTTTTTTAGAATACTTTGCTCTATTCTGATTCAGTCTTTTGTATGAGTCACAATAATGCATTGTTTCAGACTGTAATTTATTGTTGCTATCCTCCACAACACCTTGACAAGAAACAAGATCAGAGATGTCTCTCATAGAATAAACAGAAGTGAACTCCACTGAATGTCACCCTCAGCAAGGAAACAGACTTGAATATGAAGAAAATGCTTCCAAAACAATACAGGAAAATACAGCTACAGATGTCTTTTAAGTGAACTAGCCAGTAAATGTAACAACTTTTGGCAGTATATGAAAATATGTTGTAATTCAAACCTGATTTTCAAGGTGTTTTTTATTTTTCCTTCCAATACATCACAAGCAATGGTCCTACGCAGAGAAAAAAAAAAACGTGACACTTTTGGACAACACGCTTTAAAAGTCAGTGACTGTTTCTATAATCTTCCTGCAGCTTTCCCCTTTTTTAGCCCTTGAACCTATGCCAATCTAAGATCAACCAAAGAGATTTAGAGAGAAAGAATTTATGGACTGAATTATTTCAAGTGCCATGGAGTGTCCTCCACTCACTGCACAGAAGCTTAAGGATACTGCAAGATAGATTTCTCCTCCTCTGCATTTTTATTGCGCTATTATTATTTTTTTCCATCTGGTGAACACTGTTTTTAAGGGGAATAAAAGAGGTTTTTATGCTTCTTTCAAAGACTTGGATTTTGACATGATATAAAATGTATTTAGAGTACTGATGAATGACAACAACCTACATTTTGATTTCAGGAGATAAGTGACCCTCAACCTGAGGAAAGGGAAAAATGGAACCCCCAGCATGCCACAATGGTGTAGAATCATAGAATCGCTCAGATTGGAAAAGACCTTAAAGATCATCGAGTCCAACCACAACCTAACCATACTATACTATCTTAACTCTAAGAAGCCTCTGCTAAATCATGTCCCTGAGCACCACATCCAGATGGTTTTTAAACACATCCACCTCCCTGGTGTGAAAAGTGAAAGTGTTGTTTCTGCATTGAACACTGAAAAGGGCAATTGATCTAAAGAATTAAGCTGTAACATATCCTTAGAAATTCCTAAATAGCTGATGTGGAAAGGAAGAATACCATATACATATTAGTAACATATTTTAGAAACATAGTTACTGAATTACCTAAGAAATACTTTCTCACAAAGCTGCAATAAATTCTGAATGTTCTAAACAATATGGGTATAGTATTCTGAACTAGGAAACATATTGTAAGGTTGTTCATTAGACTGGCAGGAGCAAAATACATTCAACAAACTTTCAAGGAGTCAGGGCCTTTACACAAAGCAGAACTGTCCCAGTTTGTGGGAATGTTAGGATGCCATAGACAGGCTCCAAGATACTCCCCTCTATCCTCCTTCTGAGCTTATCTCTATGCGAGGACAGATAAATGACCAGAACAATGACCAAGTGTGAAGGGCCACAAGTGTTAGGGGGGTAATTAAACAATTGAGGCTATGTCTACGTTTATGTTGCAAAACTGACATCCAAGAAGTTACGACCAAATGTTTGTTAAGAAAGCAATTGTTAGAAGTCAATTAACCAATTAAGACATTTGTGTTTGGGCGGCAAAGATTTGTGTCTACTTGGTGTTTGTATGATTAGTGAAGCATTGCAAAAGAGTGTGAACCTGCAGTACTCAGCCAATAAAGAACCAGGGGAAAAAGAGATCAGCAGCGGGCTGATAATAAAAGATATAACACTGTTAAAAGATGTATGATAAAAGATGTAACACTGTTTTCTCGGGGCTCTTCTGCTTGCAAGAGGCCCACCACTGACATTGCGAATAAAATCTGCTTTATCAGAGAAACCGCCCTAGAAAATTATTTGGATATTTCCAACACTGGGGAGCCTATTCCTGTGCTTACCCACACTTTCTGTAAAGAAGTGTTTCCTGATAGTTTTATGATATCCAACCTAAACTTACCCTGGTGCAACCTGAATCCATTTCCCCTCCTCCTGTCACCTGTCACCAGTGAGAAGAGACCAGTCCCACTCTCTCTGTAAGCACCTTTCAGATATTGGAAAAGAGCAATAAGGTCTCCCCTCAGCCTCCTTTTCCCCACACTGAACAGCCCAGTGCCTTCAGTCTCTCCTTGTAGGGCATATTCTCCAAGCCCTTCACCAGCCTTGTTGCCCTTTTTTGGACCTGCTCCAGCATCTCAATATCCTCTCTCTACTGAGGTGCCCAAAACTGAGTACAGTACTCAAGGTGAGGCCTCACCAATGCTGAGTACAGGGGCAGGATTACTTCCTTAGTCCTGCTCACCACACCATTCCTGATACAAGCTAGTATTTTTACTGAAAGCACCCCAGTAGGACCTAATACTGAGCAGAGGACAACCTACAACCATTCACCGTGATGTGGATTGAGAAATGTCCCGTAGATATAGCAGCTTCGCTGTTAGATTTTAGCTGGTGATGTAGCTGGAGCTTTTCTGTTACATAAGTTTTGACGTGGGTGGGAGAGAGGAATAGTTTCCAACTTCCTCTCTTTTTATTCCTCTTATTCATTAGTTGCCAGATTTAATCCCCAAAGTGAAGAATTTTAAACAGCCCACCTTCCTGATACCTGTTTATTCAGACAACATATCGTATATGAAAAGGTTTGGTATTTTTTAATATCTTCTTGAATTCATAGATTTTCTTTATTCACTTGCCAAGTCAATGTATTAAAGTATTACAATGTGTTGAACAAATTAATGCATTAATTTCAAGCATGTCATATTTTGCATGTTAATCATCACCGGCTGTATAAATAAAATCTTAAGTAGTTAATTACTGGAACAATCTGCAGAGTCTTGAAACACATTTTGCACACACACATTCAGAACCCAAAAATTAGTTATTTCAAAATTAGGGATTAACAGGAAAACTGGACTGAAGAGTAACAGTCACTCCATTACTGGTGTCTTGTCTAAAAGGAAAAAAATCCCCGTTCTGCAGCAGTCAGACAGTGAAACAACAGACCCACATTCTAACAACACTCACATAAGTGATCGATGATCAAAATTCCCTTCTTTAATCAAGCAAGGTTTTGCTGGGAATTACACCAGGCACAGTCCATTCGTGTCAAGATTTTAAAATGGGTTCAAAGTGCTCACTGATTTTCGTGCCATTTTGCATTGTTTTGCAATAGTCATGCTCTCCAGGGGGAAATACAAGAGGGAATAGAAGGACTTCAGCTACGCTCAAGTTGTTGGAACTTCAGCTCAACTAAGTAGAAGTAAACCTTTCCCTCCATTTAGCTTACAAGAGGGAAACAAAATATTTCCTAGTTCTATTTATTTACTTAATAATAAATACTTATCAGCATTTTTTTTAGTTTCTTCTCCAAAATACATAACTAAAATGGGTAAAACATTGAGCAAAAAATCAGAATAGAATGTTGAGAAGTGCTGATTAATTTCCAAAAAAGCCCTCTTTATATCACAAGAAATTATGCCACTTGTGAAGGTCTTACTCTATTAACGCAAACAACCCTACATTGGTTACAAGCCTACACTAGAAGAAGTTCCTAAATTAAGTATGAATTTCTTCTTTATTGAGAAATAAATACCAAATCAGAGAAAGTACTGTATATTACACACAACTTGAAACACTTAAGCACTGAATAGCTAAGAATCTTTTCTCAGTATTCTACATCAAAAACTGAGCTAATGATCAACCTCCTGAGAAAAATAAATAAAATGGACTTAAAGAAGGCTGCCACAGAAAAGTTGAGTTTTTCTAAGGTTCAATCTTACTCTTTGCGAAGTTGTTGATCACACATTCAAAGTGGCTGAAAGACAACAGCAGGTCCTGCTCTGCATGGGAAGAAGGCTTACGGTTAGAGTCCAAGCAGAACAGGGATCTCAGACCTGATACATGGTGTGCTTGAGAAGGCTGCTTTCTTCTTTAAGTGACTTATACCACAAGCAGCATTTCAAGCACAATCCTCTCCTATGCACAGCTTGTAACACGTGCATAAGTGAAGAGGACAATGGGTGCAATTTTTCTCCTCCAACCCAAGGCTTTCAGTCTCAAGTATTTTCTGAACTAGGCTAACTGACACAGCATAGGGCAAGACAGCAGTTTAGAGTTTAGCAGCCAGCATAATGAAGCAAGAACAGTCACTACTTTCCCTACAGCCTTTTAATGATAGAGCGACGAATGCATGTACAAATACATACTGATCAGACACAGATATTTCTTGGATGAAAGTCTAATTCAAGACCTCCTGGCTTTCCAAAATAGTTTTCTCTCTCCATTTGTCTTCTTATTACTGAAAACCATGGTATGGACAATGGAAGCAAGAAAGAGGATGGTTAGCCGTTTAAGCTGACAGGGACTATGCTTTCCTAAAGTACCTGCAACATATGCCTGTGATATACTCTGATAAATGAAGTAGTGCAGCAGACACAGCGCCTGTACAGTGCCTTACAGAGCTTCACACACAAGAAATTAAAGAGCTGTGCATTTTTCATGCTCCAAGTTAAACAGTAATTTGGGGAGAATTCCCTCTGCGACTGCAGTGGCCCATGGTCCTAAATCACAGATTCAACAACAGATTCTTGCTCTCAGCTGCCCCACCAACTCACTGGCACTAAATTAAATACAGCAAATCATACAGAACCAGCCCAAATTATTACAGTAGCTCCCTGATTTTTATTTTTTTTTTATTACCCATTTCCCAAAAACAATGATGATATTCAGATTTTTAAAATTTAAAAGTAATTTTAGCAGTGTATTTTTAAGAAAGCACCTGATAAGAATTGCACTATAAAGAGGAGTAAAGAGGGGGAGAGGTATGTTCTTTTTTTTCCCCTTTTTGACCGTAATAGTAGGAGTGTCATTATGGTAACAACCACAGGCAATGTCAGCACAGCTACATACAAGCAGTGGTGAGGGGACCCAAGATGCTTCTCTTCTATTTCTTCCATTCTGTGCTGGGTACCCACAGACAGAGGGTGTTGGGACTGGACCACAACACAGGTGTCAGTAGAGGAGTGGGAGAAGGGGAAAGGATGAGGAAGCTGGGACCCTGAAGGATGTCATGGTGTGCTACAGGGTTAGCAGGGAGCCTGTGATACAAATATAGGACTGGGAGATTCCCAAAATGCCTGAGGGGTGAGGATGAGGCCCATTTGTGGCTGGTGTGGGCGTGCCTGGGATAGGCTGAAAAAGAAAATCACCACTCAGCTTGATAAAATCCTATAATATTCCTTGTTTCACAGATAATTATGAAACTTGACTTACAGCCGCATCTGGCATTTTTATGGAGGGTAGATGGAAGGAATCAGAAGAAAGGAAGGCTAGACTTCCCACTGGACATGCATTTACTGCCCCAGTGAAAAGTGGCCTGAAAACTGAAGCCAAGAAAGAGTTCCTAGAGGAAACAGCCTGATAACTGAATATATACAGATTTACAAAGCATGGGGCAATATTCGGAGTTGCAATGCAAAAGTGGCAACTGCTTAAAACCACTTCTTACTAGTATTATATTGCCATCAGTATGTAATAGTGAAACCATTATTTGGGAAGTCACAGAAGGGCATATTTTTAATCAAGCCACTTCAATTTCTCATTTCTTTTGAATTAACCATGCAAATGAGACAGATCTAGGGGCTGTGACCAGTACTTATGTGACTATGATCCACAGAGACGGTTATAGATCAGTAAAACATACCTGGTCTGCATTAGTCAAGAACCATATTTTACATGACCTTTGTTGGAGAAGATTCTGAGTTCAATGTGAAGCCAAAAAATATTCAGTACTCAAGCTAGTGAAAATGAACAAAAACTCTATCACAAAACAAAAAGCTTGGATAAGAACAAGATGCCAAACTGAATTCTTTGCAAATACTAAATTCTTGAATATTAGCAAGCATATGTTCTAAGTGAGCAGCTATTTTGAGTCATGTCTAAGACATGACTAAAAGTTTGCCAGGGCTTACTGCAGTGTTCCTTCACTTTCCATTAGCAGTTTTTTTTTAAAGCACAACACAGTGCTTTATGAGTGAAAAATGTCAATGCGCACAATTTAGATTTAAGTGAGGTATAAAAAAACCCCACAAAACTGTGTTAAAAAACAAACTCTTAAGTATTTCATATTGTATCCAATCAGTCAGTCCTATGCATATGTAAGTACCTCTCTACATAGGTAAGAAATAAAATGCAATTGACACTTGAGAAGTAATTTACAACCAACATCTAAATGATTTCTGGTAAAAGCAAGATTGAAGATTTTGATAGAAGATGAAAAAAAGGTTCAGCTAGGTGTGCTTGACATTTTAAGAATATTCTTTGGCGCTTAGCAAAATGACAGCAAAGATTGAAATAATGCTCCGGACAGTGTTCAGATCATTAAATTGTGAAAATGTCAAATAAATTAGGGTCATATAATCAAAGTTTAATGAGAAGTTCGAGTCAATGGTTTTCAGTATCAGTATACCTGAAATGAATTGGAAAATGTACTTCTTGGTACTTCTTCCATGCCAAATGAAGTATTTTCCACCACTTCTGCCATACTCTGGAAAGACTTAACTCCCGAGAAGAAGGAAAAGTTGTTTTCCTATTCCTCTCTCCCTCATCATTTTTTGGATGAAGAACGTGTACCTCCTCCCACCATAAATGGAAGCAAACTAGGTTTAAACATTCAAAAAGTTATAAAGGTTTATTAAATGAATCCAGATTTGACAGATATTACATAAATTAAGCAGCAATAAAATTTTACTGGGGTTTATGTACAGATCACAGTGATTTTCATTGTGCAATGAGGGCTGACTTTGTAACTTTGAACAGTACTTACACATGTGAGCTACAACAAGCAACCAGCAACATACAACATTAGTCCAAGCTCACCTCGCAAATCTAGCGGTTCAAACTGGTCACGTACTACACAAATGCCTGCTATTGCTACCACTACCTACGACACAACAGAGTATTTATAAAGCAGTTAGGTTTGCCATAGAAAAGTGCAAAACATGGCAAGTCTGTACACAGTACAGTATGAAAAGGAATCATGCTACAGTCATTGAAAGCTGAAAAATAACTCTATAGCATAGGAAGCACTGCATCACAACTCTTCTGAATGGCAAGCAGATGGGCTGAGGAACAGCCATATCTTCATTGCTTTCAAACCTGCAAAATCCCTGTTGATCTATTTAAACATAGTTCAGTACCTATATTTTGATCAATTAACAATGATTTTTTACAGTGGAAGATCACATTAGTTAAAGCTCAGTAGCACACATATTCATTGATCAAGCTAATTTACAGGAAAATCTACAGCATGTTCTCCATTTAAATCATGAAGCATTTTTATTATTTGGTTACAAGGCAATTAAGTTTACAATGCACGTTTATCACTTAAAACCTCAAATCGGGCAATTAAAAATATATATATATAAAACTCAAAAATAAAGATTGCTTTTTAATGTTTAACATTCTTGTTTGCCAAAGCAGAATATGAAAGGCCTATGGGCTCTTGCAAGAAAACAGTCCTTATGCAACAGTCTATATGCAAAAATATATGTTAACAGAAGCAACCATAATAAAATGAACTTCAGAATAGAGGAGGAAGGAAAAACAAAAGTGTTCTAGCTTGCTTAAGAAACAATAAAATAAATCCAGAGTCCTTAGAGCAGTGTGTATCTGGAAACATCTGCTTCAGCACTCAGAACTGTGTTCGTTAGTGGTCCATGAAGTCCCAGCAAAGACTTAAAATAAAACCAACTCACTTGTGCAAATAAATAAAATGGGCATGTATAGTAACAGTTCAGTAAGTTGAAGACTGTAGAGAAAATAACTGGTCGTTCATAATGTTTCAAAAAGGTTTCTTATTAAGGATTTTAATTTAAAAAATTTTGAAGGTAGCTTTGTACTAGAAAGCATGTTGACGAGGTCAGTAGTTAGGTATAAGTACACATGGCTCTGGAAACAATGTGAAGTCCGTGGATTAGTACTATAAAGAAGACTGTATTCACTGCTTTAGTCTCTATCATAGTGAGCGCCAGTGCATCCACTGCCAGCAATGGGTACGTGAATGAGTACGAATGGGTAAGAAAGAAAATCCATTTTTTCTGTTCAGCCTTTCAAAACTTCTGACCACCAATGTAGCAAATTAGTCAAATGCAATTTCAAACTCCATTTACTCAGTTCTGAAGACTTAAACGCAGTGCAGTTTTTAAATTTGAAAGAAAAAAAACCAAAATCATGCTGTTTTTGTAGTACTTAGGATTAAAAAAAATACTGAAACTTGCACGTTAAAAAATAAACTGTGCTTCCTCCCCCCTTAGACAAAGTAAGCTCTTTTATGTACTTCAGTTCCTCCAGCTGATTTGGAATAACTCACTCCACAGATACAAATACAGAAGTCTAGACTCATTTTTCAAGAGAATGAGGTATTTTTACCATGTTAAAAGGATAATTTTCCATGGATTTTCTCGTTATTATATATTCCTATATAGTTTTCACTGATTTTCAGCTGGGGCAATCAACTTGCAGCACTTTTAAACATTTGTAATAATCCAGAATTACCTCTTTGAAGAAGTGTAACTTTATTACATATTGTATTTCTGCAAAAAAGTCATACAGTTTCTAAGAATTAATTTGTTTTATAGAGATCTAATAAACTAGAAATTGCAAGCTTTCAAAGTTCATTTACTATTTTACCACGCCTCTGCATTGTCAAACAAAAGAGAATTGAAGAAATTTTTCCACCAGGACAGACCAGCTGTAGATCTGTCATAAATTTATAAAGACAGTAATTTAATTTGCAATTACTAGAATGCCCGTATAGTAAGCACACAGAATTTAGTTCAGAAAAATGAATCTTTGGCCTCCATTTTTATGGCATTTTAGATTAATAAAAATGTGGAGAACTCTTTGTAGGGAAAGCAGTCTGTAAGATCTACAGAGACAGTTTTATGTAGAGCCATCAGTCATAGTGGTACAACTTCAGTAAGCTGATGTGCTTCCGAAACAAACAAAAACTTTTGATCTAAATATGATTTCCCTAAAAGTTATCTAAAACCAAAAAAGTATTTACTTTTTGAAATCAAAGCACTCAGTTTCCCCTATATTAAAACAAATATCACAATATGAAACATGAAAAAGACTAAAACAATCCTGAATTTGTGTTTATGTGTACTCCTATACAAGAGAAATACAAATGCACATACAGATACTTGGTACTACTTAAAATGAAACAGTATTGTGAATACTTCCTAAATTCAGTGTATTTAAGATTTCAGAAAGCTGTCACACAGTTTTAAAGATATTCCTCAGATCTAAGGCTTGAACACTGTACATACAGAATTCCTGGCAGTGGAGACTTCAGGCTATTTCCAAAAGCAGGAGCAGAAAAAGCAGGCTCTAACATATATTTAGTGTTCCCTCTGATAGTTAGAAGCTCCAAATATTCAACAACAACTACGCCAATAATGAAGAAAGTCTGTTACAGCTCATGCTCTAAATTTAGAGAAAACAGCAAGCTAAGAGAGAGAACAACTCCTGTAAGAGCCAGTTATAGCCCTTATACCAGTATGCACTGAACTGAATGTCTACAGAGAGTTGTCACAAGAGGAATCACATTTCAGACAGCACGTCATCACTCAATATCCTGGTTTGTAGAGACATCAGTGTAACATAATTTCATAAATTAACCATTAAGATGTATCTTAATCAACAATAAAACATGCCCTTGTCTTTCTGCTTTCAAGTACTATGGTTGCAAGTATGAGGCATTGGAAATTTTAGGTACAAATCTTATTTAAAACTTAATTATTTTTTATTTTTACAAAGAATTATAAAATGTATATAAGATGATGAAAAACTCATTTATCCTTTTAAGATTTTTATTCCTAGAGAACTTCTTGAAAAACATTATTTGAAAAATAAAAATCATAGACTCTGCAAAGTACAAAAATTTACATCTTTGCACAGTTCCTGTGCTTTAGTTGTATTGTATTCATTATATACATATATACTAATTTGTGCTTTTAATTACACAAGTTTAGTATAAACTTATAAAATTAAATCTATGAGTTAATTATGCAAAAAGGATCTGGGAATAGCAGGAAACTTAACTAAACCATAAGTTAAAAAAAAAAATCCTAAAATATTTCACTTTACTCAAGTCTACTTCAGAGTAGACTGCCAACGTTACAATTTACTAAACCAATGCCAAATGTTTTCAGCTAAAACTGATTCTTGCCTGCCTCCAACTCCTTAGATATTCATTATATTCTCATTTGCATATCTGAATGCAGTATAATTCTCATCCACAAGGAAAGTTTTCATTTATGTATTAATTTAATTTTTTCTTCAGACTTGCTCTTCACTTCACTTTCTTTCCAGTTTCTAGGGCAAAAAAACAATGAAAAAAAGAATTAAAAAAACAAGGCAGAACACGTGAATTCAATGTCAGTTTTCAGTCTTTCATAGTACTAAAACATAATTCAAGGTATAGAATTAAACTGACAATCCTGTTCCTTGAACTAAAGCATTTACTCTTAATACAAAAATCTTGGAGTTAAGAAGTGAATGTTGTTATTTGTCAAATCAATCTACATATTTGCTTCTCACACTCAATTTAAAAAGATTGAAAGCTTAAATATCCATATGCTTGGATAAGAATCACTACAGAACAAAGCCTGTAGCATACCTCTATCATTCAGTAAGCCTGCTTTAAAATATATCAGTTATCAATTTTACTTTATACCATACATTCCTGTAGCCAATTCATGTTGGTTTCAAGACCTGTATGGAAGAATTAATCACTGTTATGAATCAGAAGATATAGTTTCTGCACAAGGCTCTCCCCAACCTGCAACCTTTGAAGAGGATTCCTGGCCCTGTAAACGTACCTTGTCCATTGTAGATGTTGCATTCAGAAGTTCTTGAAAATTTCCAGATCTTTAGGGGGTACTGGAGGCATTTTATTCCAGTCATCTTCAGGATAAGCTTCAAAATTGGAAGTATCTCCATCATTGGATACTTTCGGCACGATAGGAGGCTAGTGAGCATAAGTACAAAAGAAGTTAGTATGCATTTACAGAAGTTCACCTTTTTCACCAATATCGACTGATGTTGAGAGAGAAAAGACTATGGCAACACGTATGTGTTCCAAAGCTTTGTCTGAAGTTAAAAAAAACAAAACACTTATAACACAGATATCCATTTGTTTAGCATTCAAGCTCCAGATGCTTTACAAATGGAAGTTAATTACTGCACAAGATTATTTCAGTTAGGCTTCCAGGCATGTTCTGTTACAGAGGACTCTGCCACACTCCTCATGTTTCACTCTTTGGCCAACTGGCAAGCAGCAGCATAATCATCATCAGATCCCTTTCAACTAAGATAAAGTCATGATAGCAGGGCAGGTAATTGCTTTGTAATTGAAGAAAAAAAAGCCTTCTGCTTTCAAAACAGATTGGCTGCATTTGAAGAGGATGAAATGACTCACTTGTATGTGCCTCACACGATCTACTACGCCTTTTTCTAGGCAGCAAATAATGAAGCTGCTGCACTGTAAAAAACTGATTTTCACAAGAATGTCTGTAAAAGTATCTTAACACAAATGGGTCTTTGGATTTTATGAAAGTTGGAAGTCCAATGAGAAATAATTGTTTTCTACCTCTTTCCTCATAAGATCCTTTGGATTTCCAGTTTACAGGTTTTTTTTCCTATTTTCTTTTAGTTTAGTGCTGAGATTACTCTGCCCTTCTGGACACAGGAATGTGAGAAACCTTCTTTCTGAAACATTTAATCAGTTACAGGTAGAAAAAACATTTCTTTACTCATGTGACCTTCATTTCTATCCCCTTCTTAGTGGTATAGTGACCTTAAGTATCAGCATACCGAATATACTGCTCTAGTTTAAGAAAACCTAAAGAACACCAAATAGGCCAAAGAAAGTTACAGCACAAAAAGAACTACAAAGCACAATGTTGTTCTCCATTTCCTGATAAAGACTGCCATTGGCTCTGAGACCTAATTTGAAATTTCAGGCTTAGAAAAACAGCACTACCAAGTTTCCAGCTGGAAGGAAAAGTCCTTACAGACAGTACCTCCATACTTCAATCAAAAACAAAGCCTTGTTTTGGCAATATGGCAGCCCCAGAATACTGCACAGATTCTTTTGAATATGGGAACAACCTTCTTTGCTCCAGAAGCTCAGCTTCTGTGATTTAGTGTTTAATGCAAAGTTCCAGAGAGCTGTGCGTGGCGGACACAGGTATGTAGCACACCTCCAGGTTACAGTCTTTCATAATCTCTATCCTCCAATGTTCCCAAACTGCAAAAAGAACTTGAAAATGTACTTTCAAAACTTCCTATGCAGAGACAAGCTACCCAAACTGACTGAAGACTGCCAAAATGCTACAGCTAAAGACAAGGGAAGATGTAGCCTGGACCAAAACCTGCTTTATTCTGATCTTGCTTTCAAAATGTCAAAGAGCCTCAAGGCTCATGGAAAATGGGTCTTCAAGAAAAATCAGAGCTATTTGATCCATGAGAGGGAATGTCTGATAGCCCTGCTTCCCTGGAAACAAACTATCAGGGAAACAAGTTTTGTTATGTAATACAGAAGCAGAGAGAGGAATTTGCATTAACAAAACTATGTTCTCTCTCCCACCACTTAATGTTATTTGCAAAATATTGACATTTAAGATCATTTCAGAACTGTGATTCCATGCCCACTTGTACAACGGAACAACTCATACGTTTTAGAGGAAAAATGCATGTATTATGTCATGTTTTCCATCTCTTCATCAGTATCAAAATAGTTACTTTTAGAAGCAGAATCACAAAGCAAATTTCTGACCCAACTTATGTCTTTGCTTTGAAGAATAATTAAGTAGGATCTCATCCTCATCTTCTAAAGTTCAATGCAATCATCACTAAGAATAAGAAACAAAATTTCAAATTCATCACCCGAATGCCAGTGAGTTTTTTCTTAATTACAATGCTGCATAAAGGGTGCTTGGATCTGAGACTAACATTCACCTTTTTAATACTATTTGCTATTTATTTAGTAATACAAATCCTTGTAAACCAGAGTCAAAATTTGTTACGATTTTAAATTCCCATCTGCGTGATCAGAATTTATAGTAGGTAATATGAAAAATGTGCCTTTGTTGTAACACCTGTAGATAAATTAGGTGTCAATTAGGTGTAGTAATCCCAACATCAAATAGAGAAAAAAACTGCCTACAGCATTACATTAGGATGTTGTTTACAAAAATACCTCATGAGTGTTTTCACCTCTTATCTGTTTTCCCCAAATTATCTAGTTAGAAATTCACTGTAAAAAGTCGTGCAAATAAATGTAAATCCAAACATCTAATTAGTACTTGACTGACTGCAGATGGCTATCTATGTTATTGAAAATCACTTCTGTGAGAAACTGTTCCAGTTAGAACTTTGAGGAAAGAAAGAAGGGTTTACTTCCAAAGTGCTTTAAAAAGCATGTTACAGTGTTGATAGCTTTTGCAAACATCTGCCCTCACTCACATAATACTAGAATTCAGTGCTGTTAAAACTTATGTTAGAATTACATTCATAAATCCTTCTTTCTCACCTCTCCTCTTTTTCCTACTCCCATATGCTTTACATTTTATTAAAGCATTTACCTGAGTTGAACTTGGCAGAAAAAAATTAAAGCCCAGAGAAAATATTCCCACAAATACAAGACACAAACAAAGGTAACCCCACACCAACACTCTTTCAATCCTACAACAGTAGTTACTTACAAAGACCTATAAATGAAAACTGAAGCTTATTGTATGTAATGTTAATCACCAGACTCCAGCAAAACAAAGCAGGCTTTTTAAAATTGACTATTCATATGTGTATCGCACATAATATGTGAATAGACATTCAAGTAAATTAAATTTGCAGAGGAAAAGTATAATTATTGATGGATACAAATACTCAGATACTCATACACACATGAACACATACACACACAACAAAAAAGTTTCAACAGAACAGTTCAAATGAACAGTAACTTCTCATTGACATATCCTACACAGTATTTTTCAGAAGGCACCTTTAGTCTCCTTTGAGGCACAGCATCCCAGTCTATAGACCTGAACCATCGATGTCTCTTCACATCATCTGCTCCATTCTTTAAAAAACGAAGAAAAACAGAACATTTAATAAAGGGATATGAACGCCAAGACATGTATTTCACCATAAGAACTATGCCATAAAAAAACCCTAGTGGTTTATTTAACCTTATATCATTTTTTCAGGAGATAATCAATAAAAGATTCTACAGGATAAATTTACAGGTGTTATTTCCCTAGCAGATCCTGAGTTCCAGCAGTAAGTCCAATTTATTAATTTACTTTTAGCATTCCTCTTACACAAGATAGATGAAAATTAAACTTAAAATATCCTCAATGCCATTCACTGCAGTTTTGTTTAATTCAGTTTACTCCAGAGCTTTACAGAATGACTCTTATTCAGAGCTGCTTTCTAATTCTCACACTAATAAAAAAAATTAACTGTGGGGTGGTGGAGTGTAAATTAGAAGACAGTACTAGGAAATACCTTTATCAAACGTTACAGACATTTCATACTGACAGCAAGAAGTCCTGAGTACTGTCATAAGAATATTTATATATGTAAAACCATTTATTTTTTCATTTCAGTGTTTTGTAGTGATTACTTTCTCTTGGTAGGCTTGATTTCAGTTAAGTACATAAGGAAAAAAACATTTATTTATTTATTTATTTTTACTTTTGAGAAGAGGAGGATAACAATATGAGTACGACTTGCAGAAACACAGAGTTAAACTTTTCATTTAGAACTGTACAACAGAAGTCACATTTGGAAACGTAATTCAAACTCCTGCTTATAAAACTAAAAACTATTCTTAAGTCTTTTCTGTAGAATTCTTTCACCTTGTGCATTACATCTAACATTTTATACTGACCTTCATATTTCCTAATCGCCTTGTCCTGTCAACCACAAGTAGCTTCTTAATAAGGTCTCTGCAATAAAGAATATGTGTTCTCTGTTCAACAGAAGCAATATATGTTTGACTTCCATACAAATGCTGTAGAATAAGAACTTACATCACTTTGGCTAGTTAACACTGTGTACAATTTATCCATTCATTTATTTTGCATTTCAGAAGAGTTAAGAGTCATTTTTTTCTCTTCTTTCCTTCTCCCCAAGTAGAACTATCTTTCTATGCGTTGTTGTACTTTCCTGGGCTTTCCGAGTATCAAAATTGATCTCAAATCTATTTGGCAGAACACAACCCTAGTTCATACATAAAATACAGATGAAGTCACACCCTCAACTTCATACATTCAAATTTAAATCCTGTGACAGCTAAGTATTCGGGGAAACCATGGAAGAACTACTCATCTTTATAAAACTAGTAAGATCTGCAAGCTCTTTCATTTCAGTGAAAATGAAAACTTTCCTCTGTGATTCTACATCACTGAGCAACTCTACATAAAGCTACATCGACCTTTCAAAAGACGAAAATACATTCAGAGACACAAAGAATTTGTGTTTTAAGAGCAAAGTGCTTTCTAAGTGCCGAACACCATAAAACTAAGTGAGCATAATTTAATGAGTTCAATTGATTACTTACAAGTTGGGAGAAAATCTATCTTCATATATTTGAAGCAGTTAATTTGTATCTCAATTATTACTGTACTACATATCATTCTTCCTTCACAAACTTCCAATGAAAGGTAAGAACAATTGAACCACCTCTCTTGTTTCTACAGTCTCAACAGACTTGAAGGTTCCAATATTGCATGAAATGCTAAAGATCTAGAGAATATGGCCAATTTAGACTTATTAACCTTGCAGAAGGTTAAGCAAGCTGATTTACAGGAAAAAAAAAAAAAAGGCAAACATAGCATACCTGTCTCTTTCTACCCTTGGTTCAAACACCTACTATTCCAAAACAAAAACAATATTGTGTCATGTATCCTAGGAATCACAAAAGTGTACGCACAAAGAATACATCAACTCACAAGTGAATGTGCTGGACTGTTTCAAAAGCTGTTGTATTTGGCAGGATACAGTTCAAAAACTAAACTGGAAAAATATTCAATTGCCAGATAAAAGGAGAATAAAGAAGGCAGAAATCATTTTTTTAAACTCTCATGATAGTTTCAGACAGTCATTGTTTGGATTATATTAAATAAAGCAATTGATTCCTTTTACAGTGACCTTCAGTGAAATGCTTCCTTCCAGTTCTTCACAGAGAAGGCTACATAAGTGGCTATAAACAATCTTTTCAGCTGAGTAGAACTGAAAAGAAATCCAGAAAACCAAAATAAGAGACATAGGATATACAGCCAAAGTGAAATCATGGAGTTTGCTCTTCCAGTATAACTAGAAAACATTCAAAAGATCATTATTTGTTAGCTTCAAAAACTGATATTAGAAAAGCATAGCGAAACTCAGTGATGTGTATTGTCACAAAAAAATGAACAAATGCTGCATTCAGTAGAACAAATGCCTATTAATTTGAATCAACTGACAGTTGAGTGCTTCTTTACTTTGTAGTTTCTCAAGAAAAGTATAGAAATCATCATGTTAGAATCTGTTGATGTACTGCTGTATGTACATAAAGAATGAGATTCTTCATGTATCCAGAACTTTCTAGATTCCTGGAGCACTGATGTTTCATTTGGCATTTCCCAAAATTGTCTTTGCAAGAAAAGTTTACAAAAACAGAAGAAGAGTTTTGCTGCCTGAGAGCAAAGACTTATAATTCAATTGTTACAAACACAGTGTAACACCAATACTTTGATGGACATGTCAGATAGGACACAATACTCCTCTCTCTTTCTGAGATACCAACTGCTAGGAAGAAGATAATGAAAGCAAAAGGGATATAAGTAAGAAAGCAGACTGTCTTACTAGAACAAAACAATCTTAGCAAGTGCTTTAAGAAAATGGTGCAAGGATGTGAGACTACCTATTCATATTATGATTTAAAATAAGGGAAGTTGCTGCAACAAGACATAAATTATGCTAACAACTTGGTGCAGGAAAGCAGGTGAAATCAATGGATGAGATCACTCAAAACTGAAGTGTGAAAGGAAGAAAGTCCAAACCAGAATCCCACAAGGCCCCTTAAAGGCAGGAATGTAATGGGAATGAACTGCCAAGCACAAGCTGAAAGAACATCTGGATAACAAAAACTGGCAAAGAGGTGTATCAGCAAGTATGCTGATTAATGTATCCTGCAATTCATGTCTAGACTGAAGAGCAAAACCTGCATATACATGCTTAATAACATAACTAGGAAACTTACAGCATCAGGTGTCTTCTGGATAGTAGAGGTAAGTGCTTGCCAGTGACCATTAAATACAAGCACAAACTAACAACACCTCTACTTTCAAATGCTTTCAAGAGCTGCTAGATACTCTATGCTAACTCAACCTACCCATATACCCTAAATTTGAGCTATTCAGCTCTGGTCATGTTTTAATACTTTAATACACATAGTACGCACACTGGAAACGTACACTCTCTTTCCTAAGATAGACTGGATTAGGAAGACTGGAGGAGACTACCCAGTTAGAAATCACTTCAAGATAGTGAGGAAACACTCTTAAGAATAGACATGAATGAAAGACACTAATGAGCATAACCGGACATAGACAGATTTGATTCAGTGAACCGGATGATTCAGAGAAGGCTTAAAAATTTCTCCCCAGACTAGTAGCTTTGCAGGATAATTCATGAATGTTCAGATAAAGTTGGACAGATTTTGTTATATATGCCATACAGCGTTTTATCTATCAAACTAGTGTCGACATTAAGCAAATGCCATTTCTATAGGTCACTTCAAAATATCTCGAAAGATTAACCTGGGTATGTAAGAATAACTTCCTGCCCTCACTCATGCAATCATCTCTACATCTCTGTAAACCTATGTTTACAATTGCACTTTAGAAATTCTAAAATTTACTAGCAATTATTTCAGTGACAGAACTTTCAATGAAGGAATTTTGGAATAGGAGAAAAGAAGCATTTATCTGCTACCCACTTGTAATGATTGAAAAATATTATGAATAGAAAACAGACATGCATATTTAAGATTGCACATTGAACTGGGACTCCCCTATTTGAAGAGCCATTTCACACTGGAACTTCAGAAGTATCAGAGTTCAAGTAGTTATGTCAAGAGTGATATAAGTGGTACTTACACAAAGGAACAGTAAGGTGTCCTCCTAATTTTTATGCATGCTAAAGTATCTCCTTGTAGTTCTCTTTTCTTCTCCTCCCACACCATGCTAGCACCAATAAGCTTTGCACAATGCAGGAAGGCATTTAATATTCCAATATATGCAGAACAGTATGAAAGGCAGATAGTATATAGGAACTGTATCACCTGCCTGAAGTCTATCACACATACAATTTTCCTTTGAGTGCAAAAGTAAAGGCAATCTAAAATATTTTCCAACTTAGTGTTTTAGAAAATTACAATCATCTATGAAGATACTTTCAGAAAGAATGCTCAGAAGGAAATTAGAATATAAAAGACAAGGTTGGGAGTCACAGACTTACTTTACATATAAATCCAAATGCCGTGGGAAATCTATTTTGCCAGCAAGAATCTTCTGGTATATGCCAAATGGATTGTCATCAAAAAATGGAGGAAACCTATTTTAACACAACAAATTTATAGAGGTTAGGGAAAAAAAGAAAAAAAAAAAAAAAAAAAGAAAGAAAAGAAGAATCTTGCAAATATTATGATGTTATAGTAATCTCCCCAAAGTGATTAGATGGTTCTTTTTGGTAGGACATCATCAATCAAATACTAACTTGGTAAATAAATTATCAAGCCATATTGAGGCTGCCATTGCAAAAAAATTTGTTCTGTAACCACTGACTAGTTTCCATCCAAACTGTCAAAGGCCCTACATACAAACAAGATAGTCCAGTTCAGTTATTTACTGTACTTCTTTAGTTTAAGTACAGGCTTTGTGAGGCAAGGTCTGAAGGAGACAAATTGTTCAGACTGTTCAGAACCCAAGTCTCTTAAAGTGTAGCTCTCTTTTCTGCATTGGGACAGATAAAGCATTGATTTAATCTCTCCAGGATGACGAGGAAATCAAGATACAATTGAAATTCTACACTTATTTTCTATAGAATTCTCCATAAAGTTGTGAGCTATCAGAGAGACTGCTTCCAGTCTGATATCCATGGTAAGATTTGAGAAAATTTTCTGATGTGCTTCCCTTACCAGTACATGACAGACCCAAATTACTGCAAGAGGCTCAGAGTGTAGGTACTTCCGTACAACAGGGAAATTCAGCTTTGACCAAGCGCCAAGAGGTTTTCATAGTCATCATTTTAAAAATTACCACAGGAAATATTTTAGGGGAATGGAATAACCATTCATTCACTAATCTGTCCCACCTTGACTTCTGTAACACAACACTGCTCTTATGCTTCCACTTCAAATCATTTACAAAATAGAAAATGGATATAATTAATACAGATGTTATTCAAAATCTCAAATACTGTTACAACAGCCTCAACACTTAGAATGTTTTCACATTTTCTTAACACTTTGTAATTACTTTCTAAAAGACAAACTACAGTAAGCAGATAGGTATGTAATACAGGATATTTTTCTCCTCCATCTCCAAATGTTCTATACACTGCTGAGGTGTTAAGAAGAATCAGGAACTTGTATGTGTTTCTATGTATCTGTGCACGTTAAGTTTGCTTTGTGCTTTCCTAATTTGAAAATTCTACATTACTATGTTATCTTTCAATTATTCTTTTAAATTATGTTTGGCAATATAAAAATTTAATGGCAGCATTGCTTAAAGTGTATGTGAACTGTATGCAATATGAGATTTGAGGTGAAAGCTTTTCTTGATCAAAAAACAAATGACTTGATACTACACGCAAATGGTCAATCTGCAACACATAGCATGGAATTTTAACACAACAGCACAAATACTGTGCTGGAAGCTCTAAATCAACAAAAAACCCCTTGAGCTTCAAACCGTCTTCACACCACAAAGCAAATATAAACAGCTGCCTTTTTTCCAACAACTGAAAAAAAGCTAAAAATTCTCTGTATATAGGACAACAGCTGCAAACCATTCCTTTTGCTAACTGATGTGTAACAATGGCATTGACAATGGTCTCAAAAATAACAGATCATTTTAACACTGAAGAAGAGGTGTTGTGAAATGTCAAGGGAAAAGCAAGTCTGACATAAGAAACTGTAGGCAGAAATCACTATCTACCTATAAATGATAGACCAAGTATGAAAGGTCTGTTGTGATAGGACAAAAGAAAATGGCTTCAAACTAAAAGAGGGGAGATGTAGACTGGATATAAGGAATAGGTTTTTTTATGATAAGGATAGTGAAGCAGTGGAACAGGATGCCCAGAGAAGTGGCAGACACCACAACATTCAAGGTCAGGCTGGACAAGGCTGTGAGCAGCCTCACCTAGCTGTGGTGTCCCTGTTCATTGCAGGAGAGTTGGAATAGGTGATTTTTAAAGATCAGTTCCAACTCAAATGATTGTATGATTCTGTCATGTAGTCACAAAACAACAGAAAAACCAAAACAACAGAAAAAACCTCACAGTTCTCATTAAATGAGAAAATTCAGTTAATTATATTTCTGATGACAATCATCTAACACAAGTAATATGTTAAATAACAAGTAAGTTTTCCTCTGTAGTAGACTGTAACAGAACACACTCAACATACATAGATCTTTTAACTTCTATTTTCTTCTATTGCCACTTTATTTAGATTGTTCAGATTAACTTAAAAAAGAACTCTGACATCAATAACCTTGGTTTTCTGTGTTCTTTTTCCTTCCCATATTTTATTATCTAAAACCTAAACAGGACTTTGCCTTAAACCTAGAATGTGCAGAACCTGAATTCCATGGGCCACCAGGGACTGAGTTAGTGAAATAAGACACTGAAGAACAGGAAAGTGTGGTTTATTTTGTTTGTTTTTAGAGAGATCATTTCCTAACACACACATCTCCCTATTCTTTTCAATTGCTTTTGGGGTCCAGAGAGTAACTTCAGGAAATAACTACCAAATGTCATAAGTCATTTACTTGCACATAGTAACTTAGCCTTGAAGTCAATTTTTGTTCACTTTCAAATAACTGTCCTGCTTCTTAACTCTTTGTTGAATTTTAAGGGGTTAAAAGACAAAACAAAACCTCTTATGACTATTTTTTGCATTAAAAGCCTTGATAGTAAGTATCAAGCCATATCTTGAGCTGATGAGGGAAAGAGCTTTAAAACACTGCTACTGCCAACAATAGTGAAAAGCTGATAAAATGCTAAAAGCATTTACTCTGTGTGGTAACATTTTGTTTTAAATAAAAGACGGACAACACAGTCTCTGCTCCCCTGAACCCCCTGACCACAAACCTCAGAATTTTAGAACAACCAGACGTGGATTGAGACCCCAAACAAACACTAAAGAAATGAAGCATGTGTACATTGTTATGGAGAGCATTTAAACACAAATATTTTTACTAAATCAGAAATATTGTAGTAAAAGACAGACTGTTACAAAACCACTTGCCGACAGCAGCTGCTTTGTCAATCAGCCAATGCAAGATCTCAGTTGTCTTTTAGAAAACACATCATTTATCTCTATTAGTTAAGAGTCTCAATAGCTGAAACATTCCTATTAAGCTTGAGGGAACCGAAACCTCATCACACAACGTCAGGTCACAGAAAATCCTACAGCTAGAAATGACTGCAGCTGCACCCATTATGTTAAATATATACCCGTTATATTTCAGCAGAACATGCAACAATCATAGTTCAATGTTCTCGAGTCTTGAGATCTCACTGACTCCACAGATGAGATCGTGCTTGAATATCACCTGCATTCACTACGTTAACTTAGGAAACCATTTCTGCTACTATGCTACCTGAGTTATCAAAAAAAGGGAAAACTGCCAGATTTGCACTTCAGGGGTCCCCCACCAAATCCTGTGGAAGGAAGTTAAATCACTCAGATGACCACTGGGAGATGGTAACATCTGAGCTAATGTTATTGCCCCAGACACTTTTATCCTCATGCTGTCTAAGACAGAATAACAGCAAAAGGACTGTTGGGAATCTTGTTCCTTTCATTCATCCCTCTGAGAAGTAAGAAGAGAATCCCACCCACACAGGTAGCTATGGAAGGAAGGTGAAGCCTGATACAGATCAGCCTATATCAAATACTTTTTGTTAGATGAGTCAGCCAACCTTGCCTGTGTCAGTAGGAAACTCCTAGTACATTTCTATGTTTTTTCTGCCTTGAGCTCCACAGCAAATGCATATTCAGATCTTCAGGACTTTAAGAAACCAAGCAGTGGGCTGCAGCATTGTCCTCAGACACAATGTGGATAGCACTGGGTGGGCTCATTCACATCAAACATTCACTGTATACTGAAGCTCTGAAGCAATGAGCCACTGACAGTCTGCTCATGCAATCAATTTTTTTGTTCAAGCACCACAGCCCTGAGCTAATGGCACGTCACAGAAAAGGAAGATCAAATCCAGGGAAGGAAGTTTTTGTTTTCACTCTTCTCTATGGGGCTGAAGATTCAGAACGAAAGGCCATAATGACAACCTGATGCATGCTCAGCCTGTGAGAAGGCATTGAGCGCACTGGGACTGATATTCTAAGAAGTTGTTCTAACAAACATTTATTGAAATACACAGTTTCTTTGTAAGCTACGAAAACATAGCTTTTATCTGTACTTACTCTATGGCAGCAACAATGACAAACCTGATTTTAAACATTTTTTAAAAGTGAGGAGAAGCATATGGATGCCTTGTTTGTACACATGCACAAATTCACTTTCTCTCTAGCCCTGTTATTTATTTTACTGAAAATACAAATATGTTTTTTAAATCAGAGCAAAGTCAGGCAATTACTTTTATCCACCTAATGCTTAGAGTAAGAAGCAGTTATATTAATGCTGAGAAAAATCTGATTTCAATTTTTATCTTCTGTGAAAAAAGAAATTTCAAGAAATTTCAAGACAACAGAAATAACATTTGAGAAAATGGATTATCAAATAGACTGTTCAACCTTTTCCCCATTTGCTTTGGTTTAAAGAAAACCAAACTGCACTGACATACGTCTTCCTGTTTTCCATCTATCTATTAACAGACATAAGTTCTCACTGCAACTGTTATTTTGCTATGCTAGAAACCCGTTACAGAAGTTTCAGAGAAAAACAGTATTCACTGTCTCCATCTTTTTATGGTTTTGCATATAAAAATGCCAACTTTAACAGAACTCTTGTCCAGAAGAGATTAGGAAAAAACCAGCTACTAAACAAAAGTACTTAAGATACTAAAAGGAATTACCTAAAAAGGGTAATTTCTTCTCCCACAAATACCCTGCCAGTAAAGGTAGGTTTCTGTTTGTTTGTTTTTAATATAGCACCATAATTTTTGTCTTCAAAGACAAAAAAATGAAAATTGGTATATTAATAACAAACTTACCCCAAATCTTCAGAGTATCACAAACAGAACTAGTAAAGAATTATAACCTTATCTTTGACAGATATTACTGTGATATATTAATCACTATCACTTACCCTGACAACATCTCAAATATAAGAATTCCCAGGGCCCACCAATCCACAGCTCTCCCATGACCTTTGCTTTGTATGACTTCTGGTGCAAGGTATTCAGGAGTGCCACAAAGTGTCCATGTTCTGGGAGGAAAACAGAAAACATAAAATACAATAATAAAATTAGACTGAATTGGAACTAAAATTACAATTAAAAAAAAACCCAAACAAACAAACAGGAAACATTCAAGATGTGTCTGCATTACTTATTACATATAGGAATAAAGGAAAAGGAAAACCTCTACAGATCTCAGAAGACTGCTGTATCATGATCCAGTTCACCTGGCATATAAATAAAAATATGGAAATTAAGAAACTGCTTGGCTGCAAGAGACACCAGTAAACTCAGCCTTCTGGCTGTTAGCATGGTACAATACCCATTAGGCTACATGTTGTTTTGAGATCAACAGCAGTTTTCACCCTGTAAGCTGCAGACATTTGACAGGCCGAGCAGCGGCAACAGCAATGTGAAAGATAACTCATATTCCAGATGGCCATGCAGATTTTAACGAGTGTGGCATGCAGGCTGTTTGTTGTTCATCGCTGGCAAAAATGCATAGCTAATGGTGGTGACTATGGTGAAATCTATTGTTTTGTAGCTGAGAACTTGTTCTATCAAATAGTGCTACTGTGCTTTTTGCCGTTATTGTAATTTCCATGAAAAGAAATAGGAAGCATTACTTTCAGAGCAAGCTATGTAGGAACTTTTATTTGTACAAACATTTGTGCAGAATTTGCCTGGCTTCACATCACAACTTATTTTTAAACACAGTCCATAGAAAAAAAAAGAAACTCTGATAATGCAATATGATTTTTCTCCAAGGAAAAGTGGTAATGAACACATTAATATGAATAGCAATCACCTTTAAAAAGCCATATATACATCTTTCAACTTTCCTATTTTTTTTTCCTTCCATTTTTCTACTTAATTTAAACTACCTTCTTCACAACCAGAAGGAAATGTTCAAAATTTTTATTACGGCATCTCAGTCTATCGGCATTTTTGGTTTATCTTTTGTTTAGAGGATTAAATAAAATGCTTTTCTAAGATTACAGAACTACTTTAATCAGAGCTTTAAAAAAATATTGTTATTCCTAAAATATTAGGAATTAGGATTAGACAAGCTGTATAACCAGTCATAATTTTCAAAAATCCAAGACGCAAGGAGTTGAATTTCTTTAGGCCTAATTTAAAAACAGCAAATGCAAATAACTCCACAGCTAAACTGAGCATGTTACTGATATACTGTACATACTATTGAAGCCACGTTCATTGGTGTAAGAATAAATCTTCAATTTTTAACGACAAATGGATGGCATAATTTAAATTGATGGAAAATATAAACTGACTTTCTAAATCAACAGCATTCAAGAAAATTCCTGCATACAGCACTATTTACGCACTGCTGCCACCTAGCAGTTGCCAAGATAATGCCTATCTATCATTAAAAGAAAAGATTATGATCCACTCTCCTCCTAAAATTTAAGACATTGTATTACAATCCAGTATATAAACTTTTATTTATGTTTATTTAGCCCATCCTGCAAGTAAACAGCTACCAGTAATTGGTGTCTTCACAAGTTGTATATTTGTACCACATGATCATGACTTATGTACTCTCGCTGGTCAAGTAACAAACCACTCTATATTCTGGAAAATGTATAAAGTATTATTTTGATTATTATGCAGGCTGCTTTGAAAGTAAAGCCTCCTATTTATTTTTATGAGAACTACAACCAAAACAAAAAGTACAATAACGCTATTTGACAGAGCAAATTATCAGCTACAAAACACTACTTTTCAACAAAGTCACAACCATTTTCTCTGCATTTTTGCCAGTGATGAACAAGAGCTTGCATGTTGTGCTCATATAAGTCTGCACCAGTGGAGGTGACCCACTATTGCTGGTGCCACTGTTGGAATGCACCACCCGCTGCCTCTCTGTCCTTTCATTCACTGTTTGGTCTTCATTGACATTCAGCAAAAGCTGAAGAACAGGAACAGGTGCTATTTTTTATTCTGCACGGAAGAATTCTGTTCCATATCTTTACTTCATCTACACCTCCATGTCAGCTGCCGTTTGGACAGACTATCCTCTACTGCCATCTGTCACGTGGCAACAAAATGTAACAGAATGTTGGTGGGAAAGTTCAACTTCTGGTACCATACCACCAACATCCACTTCTGACATCGTGGGTCAACATAATAAAACAGGAGGCATTACTTTCGGAGCAGCACTTGTATTTCATCCGAGCCTCTAGATGCCATTTTCTTGGACAAAAATTATAGAGTATAAAAAAAGAATGGTCCAGATCCTTCCAATTGCTTCAAAATTTTCACTGCTAAGGGTTTTCAGGGTAAGAGCTAATAAGCAGGTAATCAATAATTGATAATATTGAACACGTAATTTTAAAATCAGGAAATCAAACTAAATATACTCTCATAACAAAGATAAGCTATCAAATAGCATCTGTCAGACTTGTTAACAGCCTCATTTGAAGAAGCTGGTTACTATATTGTATTGCTCTACATTATTTAGCCTCCATCTCTGTTGTCCCTGCAAATCTTCTCACACAAGATCCAGAGATAAGTAACATCCTTTTTCGTGTTGCCTTCTAGAAGTTTCTCCATAATTAAATTCAATGGAGATGGCTTTGTTTCCAGCCCTCAAACGTTTGTTTTGCAGGATATTCTTGCTTCTACAGTGACGCACAAGACAATTACCTAAGAACAAGACTTGCTGCATCTTGCCTTTGTTTTCTCTGTTCAAGTCCACTATGAAGAACTGCTGTGAGGCAGAACCACTTTAAGGAAGAGTGAAGAAGTGTAGCAAAATGCTTTAAACTTAACCACTTACGTTATTACTTTTTTTTTCTTTTTTTTTTTTGGGGGGGGGGGATTTACGCTGAGGAATATAAAATTAACAGTAAACAACATTCCATTAAAAACAAACCTATTTTTTTCTTGAAAATTTCAGAAAACTAAGTAAAACGTGCATAAAAATGCAAACCTGTGAACTTTACTTTTGTACATTCCTCTAAAATAGCACATAAAAAATTGTGAGAACAATCAGAAATATGTTTACTTGATGTATTTATTCCTGAGTAGTGGTACGCCCTTTCATAAAAAGAAATATCTATAATCACAGCAACTATAAAGCTCAAAGTAAATCTTTCCTATACCCTAACAATAACAGTGATTTATTCTGCCCTACAGTCGTTTTTCTTTTTTTTAAACTGTACATAGAAAACTTTATTTCTTTGTGCACCATAATGGGAAGAGAGAAGTGTGAGTCTAGAAAACCTCAAATTAAGTACTACAGAATCATTTATGTGAAGTAATGTACATCAAGAACATGTAACTATTCAGGCTTTGTGCAGACAACAATTTATGTTATAATTTATTTCACAAATCATGTCTTCCATCCTTTAGGAACATCTTCACTTGTTTAAAAAAAACAAAAATTCTCTTCATTTTCATGATATAATACACACATATAGACTCACAAGATTCACATGCAGAGATGTTGTATTGATCTAGATGTTTACTATACACAATAGTCTATAAAACAAAAATAGTCTATAAAACAAAATAACCATAATCAACTGGAGTGTGTAAGTGGATAGCTGGGGTGTGTTTTTTGTTGTTCTTTCTTTTGTTTTTAACAATATATATTCAATACGTATTTTTACAGTGACAAAACCAATACTGTGCAAATGATTTTTTGGGAGGAATAGCATGTAGTTACCAAAAAAAAAAAAAAAAAAAAAAGAAAAAAAGAAAAAAGACTCTGCATGAAAAAGTCCTCACTCCATCCAACTGTGCTCTGTATTTTCTATTAGCTGTCATACATTTACATGCACAGTAATACTTCTTAAAATGTATTGGAACAAATTGACTCATAGATTCATCTTTCAGTTTGAAAGATCAACTTTCATTTGAACTATCATGTGATACGACCGGTTACTCCTGACCTATCTTCAATCCACAGAAATCCAAATTAGGAATAACCACTAAGTGGCAGCATCTACATCTAAAAAGGAGGGAATAAAAATTAGTACAAAGATGTCTTACTAAGAGAGGCTCCAACTTACATCAGAACTTGTTTTTTTAATGTCAATCTGTATAAATCTGTTAGCTCACTAGGAACTGAATTCAAGCAAACGTGCAGGTACTAAAACATTATGGATTTAAAAAAGAACTTTTAATTCCAAGGGTGAACAGGTGTATTTATTTCTGCTTAGCATTCTACTGTGCTGAGAAAACACAGCACCGGAAGCCTGTAGCACACAGGAAGCAACCTTTATGACCACTGTAACATGATTTAATCTGTCCCATCTGATTTTTATGCCCCAAGAGATATGTTAAAAGTAGCTCTCACAGTTCCTTCATTTCAAAACATTCCTTTAGACTTCCCCCACATGCTGTGGAAAAGCTCCCCCACACGAACTGTAGGAAAAGTAGCAGCTAATAGGTGAGTGAGAAGATGATTAACTATTTAACTCAACTAGAATCATCCATTTATCTCATCTAGAACAACTGGATAGGGTCTCTAAAGAGACAGCACTAGGTATGATATCAAACCTTACAAAGGCAAATTTTCTAACTTGACAGCTATTTATTTTTCCCTTATGTTCAATCTAATAACACTTTTTTCTCACTTTTTCTTTTTTTTTAAACACGCGTAATTCTGGAAGAGTAGCTTGAACAGAGAGAACAGAGAAATAATAGAGAAACTATACGTTGCCAAAATGTTTACATAATGCTAGTAAAAGGGATTACAGTACTGTAGAAATCAGTTAAATAAATTATTTTTGCTGAACCTGGCCCCTACATATTAGTTTCATTTTAACAACAAGGTTATGAAAACAGTGTCCAGCTTAAAAATATTACTACATCTCCAAAAATGTCTTTAAAAAGAAATCTGAAGGAAACAGCAGTTACAAAGCATTTAGTAATTTAACTTGTCTAGAAGATTGTATCCTATTCAACGTATCAACACAGAGATCAAATATTCTCTCATCATTTTACATTACTGAAGTTTATTTTTACAAAAGGACTAATGAAAACCCAAATACACAAATGTACGCATATACAAATATTTTCCTACAGTTGCTCACCTGTGATACTGCTCCTAATTAAGCCTAAGGTGTTGCAGTGATTTCAAGAAAGCCCACTTTCTTTTTATTATGTGACTTGACATTTGTGAAATGCTTAGCTCTGAAATCAAACTTTTCCAACTCTAATTTTTGTATGTTAAACAGTAAAAGTGTACTTACCTATCCACCAATTTTTTAGCAAATCCAAAATCAGTAAGCTTGATATGTCCTTCTTTGTCTAGTAATATATTTTCAGGCTTTAAGTCTCTGTAAACTATTTCTTTGGAGTGCAGGTATTCTATTGCACAAATAATTTCTGTTGAATAAAACAGTCCTGTGCTGTTGTTGAAACGCCCCATGTTGCGCAGGTAACTAAACAGTTCTCCTCCTGGTACATATTCCATTAACATGTATAAAAAACGTTCATCGTGGTAGGTCCAGAATCTGTAATAAAAATATTATTTTACTGAATAAACAAATTATCTCAGTAATTTGCTTCAGAATTAAGTTTCTGTAGACTGAATTCTTTTGCCCCAAGTATGCAGATAATATACAAGGGTTGCTCTGAAAGTAATGCCTTCTGTTTTAACATGTTGGCCCATGACATCAGAGGCAGCTGTTGGTAGTATGGCAGTAGAGGCTGAACCTTTCCACCAGTATCCCATTAGAATTTGTTGTTGTGTGAACAACGGCAGCAGGGAGGCAGTCTGACAAAACGGTGTCTCACATGCAAGTGTAGATGAGCAAAGGTGTGGAACTGAATTCCTCCATGTGGAAAAAATGGCACCCATTGATGCTCTTTACGAATGCTTACGAAGACCAAACAGTGGATGTGAGTACAGTGAGGTGGTGCATTCCAGCAGTAGCAACAGTGGGTCATTTCTGCTTGTACAGACTTTCATGAGCATGGCACGCAGGCTTTTGCTCACCACTGGTAAAAATGCACAGCTAATGGTAGCGATGATGTTGAAAAGTACTGTTCTGTAGCTGAGAATTTGCTCTATTAAGTAGTGTTACTGTGCTCTTTGTATCTGTTGTAGTTTCCATGGAAATATACAGGAGGCATTACTTGTAGATCAACCTACCTATTTATGGTTACTACTGTGCAACCAGTAAAACCCAAAGAATCTAGGACTATCTAACAGCTGTTCAAGCAGTAGACTTAACATGAAAAGTAATAACAGATAGTTCAGAATGTGCACAGCAAACACTTTAAACAGGAAACTGATAGATTCCTTTGCCTTTTACAAAACAAGTATCTGCTAAGCACCTAATAACTGATTTCATATACTGCTAGTCTACTAAGACCCAACAATTCTCACAGTTGTATTTCATTTAATCGAATACTGCCCAAGTAATGTGGGGGGAAGAGCATAAGCTGCTTTCATAAATATATTTTTGTCAATATATTCACACAGAGGACACCAGAGTGCTCTCCTTCCCTTTGCTTATTCCTTCCTATATAAAAACATAGAACCTCAACAGAAATGAAGTTTCTTTTATATACTTTGTATACTTTTATATAGAATACAGAATCTTCTGTCTCACATTCCCCTGAGCTAAGCTGTTTTTCATCTACCAACATTAATGAAGTCATACACCACATATCCAAATGCAACATAATAATTAAAAAAAAAAAAATCAGTATTTGATAATGCCTAGAAGAATATTTTACTATTTTTAAACAAACAAATATTCCTATTACAGTAACAGTAAAAAAAGAACACTGTATCTCCATGCACTCTGTTGGCAGAAGAATGAAAGTTATTTCAGCTTCTATTAACTCTCCTGTAGTATCAAAAAATCCAAAAGATCAAGTATTTTTTGTTTTATTTGTTGGTTCCTAATCAAGCTAGTAAGTCTAGAAAGACAGATAAGCAAGAAAGATAAGAAAGATAAACAGCAAACCAAGCTTCCAAACCAAAGAGTGACTTTTCCTCAATAAGATATTCTTTCTTGATACTGACAGGACAACCAAGAAAATAAGACTGCTGAGAGATTAGATTTATTAATTCTAGTTTTCTTGAAATGTCAAGATTCACGTTAAAATCACAGTACCATATGAACTGCTGAACCCACTGAATTATGATAATTCACTCAAATGTATCAATAAAGATTGACTATGAGTCTCCAACGAACAGCTCTCCAAGAACATAAGCATTTCCCCCCCCCCCAAAAAAATGCTTAAGAGTATAGTAGATAACAAACTTCTCTGTTTGCAAACTGATAAAGATCCTCTGTCTATGTTCTTTCTTAAATGCAACAGGAAAAGGAAAAAAATATATATCTTGAAGGTTTTATATATGAGAAGATACAGGAAGGATGATTGCCAGAAATAGATGATGTGCAGCAATACCTTTAAAAGTCTTCATCATAAAGTGCTACAAAAAATAGAATTAAGCTGCACTGGCACATAATCCTTGATTTGTAGCCAGAAGGTAATACTACCTGTGCTTAAGTTAGTGACACTAAATGGGAACACAATAAATAGATGAAAATAATACGGTTGAAAGGATCTGAAACAGAATTATACAAAATATTATTCTTTTTTCTGATCAGTGCTAGTAAAAAAAATAATAATAATGGAAGAAACGTGTATCAAGAAAGAAAGTAGGAGGCTTGGAACAGCCCTTTGTCAAAAAGTTAGTGTTTGTTGTCCATAAATGCTTGTTTAACCTAAAGCACACAAATATAATATTTAAACACAACTTAAAATTTAACTAATTCATTTCAGATGGGTTGCTTTAAATCTCTTTTGCCAAGGGACACAGACAAAAAAAAAAAAAAAAAAAAAAAAAAAAAAAGCAGCACAGTTCATGCAGCATCACACACAGCACGTCCACAGGAGAAAAAAAAAAGGAAGAGAGCTGAAAGACATGACAAACTGTTGCCTTACACACAAGTGAACTTCTATTTGACTTGCATTCCTTTCTTGAAGCTTACAACCTTACATTTTGGAAACAGGACAGGAATGAAATCCAAGAAAACTTGTCCATTTGCATTTCTGACCACTGCTTCTCTGGGGACATCAATCCTCATGATCCTGTCTGACTTTTCAGTCAAGTTTCCCTGTTCCCACACTTGTAAGTCTGTGCTTCTAGACCTGCGCAGCATTTTTCCCTTTCTCTTTCTTAAACAGAATTTATACATGTACATAAGTATACATGTAAAATCCTGTTCCTCCTGTTCTGCCCATACTTTAACCAGTTTAACCAGATGCATTGTCAGCCTCTCCAACTCGCTTTCCTACATGCATATCAAATACTACATACCCAAGAACTCACTTCACTGATATTAGCACATATGCAGCGTTTGTGAACACTGGCTAGAACTAATAGCATCACCGTGCTGGAAACAGCAATAGCTCACAAGGGAAAAAGACTCCTCCTGCAGGGTTTTTTTCCATACAACAAGAGCATAATTAGCATGCTTTTGCGCCTTCTCTCTTCGATGCCTTCTCAGCCTTGAAGGAAGCTGCACTCCCTCTGCTTAGAGATTAACTAAACCTAATGTTGTCTCACGTTAGTAGAAGAGGTTAAGGCAGATAAACGCAAAACAAATCTTGGTCAATGGCCCTGTATCCATTTTTGAGAAAATGTAAATGTAAATTAACTGTACAATTACCCAGAAGTTTAGTTATCCAATGAAAAAAGACTGAATAGAGAAGCGTGCTCCTTTCTCTCATTAATAAAAGAGATCAATAAAATTATTAGACCTGAACTAAAAAAAAAAAGTATTCTCTATTAACTACTTAATTTGTAGTAGTACTATAATTACACCTCAAATATGGGAATAACAAAACATATGAAGTGCTGCTGTGACCTCAACAATGAAAAAAGTTCAGAAATGTTTTCAAAAGATGTAATGAAATCTAACTGTATCTTCAATATACTGACAGTAAATATATACATAGAAATTGTTTTTTCACCATTCTAACATGAAGAATTATTACAGTTCTCAATTTGATAAGCTAAGGTTAACTTTTCTTCAATTATAATTTTTTCCTCCCTTAAGAAAATCTCTACTGTAATTTGAAAAAAAGAAACTACTACAGAGACAGCATAAAAATAAAACTTCTAATAAATAATTGCTTAAATGTTTAAATTGTGATACGTAAGTTTATATTCTTGATTCTTCCATACTACTTTAGTTTGAAGTCCTACATTAGATTACTGAACAGAAATTAAACATTTGGTGTTTGTTAAGAATACAAAGGCTTGCAATAAGACACTAGAACACTTAGCTTTAAATGCATTAGTTTAAGTGCAAAGTGAGAAAATCAATACAACTTACAATCTGATCAAAAATGGGTGATTGACCTCTTTCAAAACTGACTTTTCATTGTGCACGTGCTGCTCTTGCTTCAGTCGAATGACATCTGGAATGCTCATTACTTTCAGTGCAAAGTAATGTTTTCCCATTTTTTCCTTCACCAGGTGAACACGTCCAAATGTACCTGTGCCTGAAAAATTGAAGAAAGAAAACCATCAACTTATGAAGGGAAAAAGAAAAAAGAAAAAAAAATAAAAAAAAGAAGCCAAGACAATTTGCTGGGTTTAAAAACATAGGATCTCAATTTCTTTTTTTTTATTTTTTCCTCCTCATGAATATTACATTATATTAGGTGCTCCCGTGCATCATCTTTGGGGGGAGGGTAAGGGAAAAATTTGTCATATTTCAGTGATAATGTTTTAATGAAAATAACAATATTGGGATATTGTCATTCTTTGGATAAATACTAGAAGCATTCTTTGCCAAGAAGAGAACTGGTCCTGAGAAAGACTAAAGAAGATCTACAAAAAAAATTGATGTGTAATACAGAAAATTCAAATGTAACCAAAAGAAATGAAACATGCAAAACTGTTCTCAAGTACAGAAGAAAGGCAGGAAAACATTCTCATAAATTTCAGACATCAATTTTAATTCAGATTGGAAGCAGAAGCTGATGTCAATTACATATATACATGATGTATTACATAAAGGGAAAAAAAATCACCACTAAGGAAGAACTGTAACAGGCTTAACATTTACTCAATAAAAATAACAATTTAACTTCCATAGCTTATTTATTAAAGCCAGATAGCTAAATTAGTGCTTAAAATGCAGGAACTCAAAACACAGAAGAATATACAAGATAGATAACAAAACAAACCATACAAAATATTAATCTACCAAGGCTTCAGTGACTGAAAACAGCTGTCAGCAAATATTCAGGCAAGGAGATTATTCCCTTATATATCTACAGAGCAGTGAAATGATTCAGTACACGATGGGAAAAAAAGCTTAGAAGTTGCTCACTTATAAATACCAATAAGATCTCCTTGCAGTGCCACACTGCTGTATTGACTGTAGTAGAAGATTTCACACACTTTTTTTTTTTTTTTTTTTTTTTTGTAGTTAATGCATTCCTTTCTCAATTCCTTCTTAAAAATATAAAAGGCAAATAAAATCCAGTCAAAAACATACTATGTTTTTAATAGTGCACTATGTTTTTCTCATCGGGCAAAATAGCAATTATTAAAGTTCCCTTTAAATGCTTTGCACTCCAGATAATTATACAGAACTGAACTGAGTATTATTTCAGAGAAAGCAGAGTTAAAAGTATTATGTTTAGCCACACTCCTATTTGTGAGCAGTACAGCGTTACACATCTCAAGATGAACTCCCATTTCAGCTCTCTGGGTGGCTGGTTGCTCATTGTTTTATTTTCATTAAACAATGTCATGTAGGTTCCTCTAGAATGGTGCAGCACATTTTTAATCCTTTTCTCTGACAGAAGTACTTCCCACGAAATGAGACACACTTGGCATTCAAGTCAACTGTCCCGATTTATAAAGGGCCACTCCTTTCTTCAGAAGTCCCTTCCAAGGTTGTCCGAATTTTGTACTTCTGTTCACAATTGCTGCCTCACACACACAGTAGGAAGGCAGCCCGGTGACCTGTTGCAGAGTTATGAGCTGGTACGTCAGCTGACTGCAGAGCGGGTTGATGATCACCCTCTCCTACAACAAAACTCCTTATGACATGTAGTGGGGTGAAGAGGATGAATATGTATGTGGAAAGGGGAAGGATGGAAGGAAAAAAAAAAAAAAGTCTGCATTGCAGAAACAAGAAAAAAAGGGGAAAAAGGGGAAAAAAAAAAAAAAAAAAAAAAGCGCTTTTGCACATAGCAAATACAGGAAACATTGTTTGTTTCGTTGTCCCCTTCCCCACCCTCCAATGTTTGTTTTCATCATGTGTACTTCCTTAAAACATTTACATTTTATTTAACGCTTTTTTTTCCTTTTCAGTCACTTGTATTTTTGTTTAAGAGCACAGCGTTTACTAAAACCAGAACAAAATACACAAACGAGGAACTAACAACTTCAGCAATTCAGTTTTACAAAAGCACACAATTCCACTACCAATATAGCTTTCAAAACCAGCTTTCAAGATAAAATTTCTCACTACACAAACTCACCAAGGGTTACAGTCATCCAAAAGATAATAATCAAAGCTCCTTTAAAAAAACAAAAACAGAAAACAAACACCCAAAACAGAAAGAACTAACAAACACATATTCCCACCTGTCCTCAATTACAACTCCTTAACCACAAAAACTGTAAACAGGTCTCAGACAGTGCTTGCTGTTATATCAAAATAAGATACCAGGTTACTCTGGAAAATTTATCATGCAATTAAATCCCTTAGCAATGCAGTCACATTGCATGACTGTAACTGTAAACAATCTCATTTTCATGTGGATGAACCTATGCAGGAAACTAAACAAAAAAATAACACCGTAAAAAAAAACAAACAGAACATCCAAGCACGGCCATCTGTCCAGACCTAAATACTTATTATTTACATCTTTATTGGATGCATGAAAATAAATACCTTTGTTCATTTCAGAATTAGGAGCTGAAATGCAAGTTGAAGTATCTTGAAAAAGACTGTCAAGAATAAATACAGTTATATTACACATCAAAACTAAAAATCGTCTTAAAAATTAAAGACTTCCAAATGCTGTCTTGGGGGAAGTAAAAGTAGCTACTGCATGAGAAAATGCAGTTTTCATATATGTTTTGGTACCTGTTTCAATAGACATCTTGCACAAACATATTCAGGAGGAAAGCTGGAGGTTTTTAATGCCCTCCTGTTTCATGATTTCATGTATGCCCAAGAAACTTTTATTTTAGAATGTTTTATTCTCACTCTGCTATTGGTCTAACATTAAAAACAATTGTGCTTACAAATAATGATATCAACGTTATGTTCCACTATTTTCACAGCAGGATCTGCAAGAGACTTATTTAACTTTGGAAATACGGTCTCTTTAAAAGCCCTCCTGCCAGGAGCTGTAGAGCCCGGCACGCAATAACAGATGAGTGGCAAAACCTCATCCAGAGAGCCTGGGGGGAAAGCAGGAGGCCACACAGGTGAGCAAGAGCCTACAACCTCCCATACAAGACTCATTCTTAGACTGGCTGCACACAGCATCTTTAGCCTGACTCCAAGCCATTATGGAAATCAAGACGGCAATCCAGAACCCCTCTAACTCACAGACCAATAAGTCCACCAACATATGTTTTTATATATCTCTTCTTGTGATATGAATTTTCTCCCATTCAGATCTTCTGAGAAGATCTGTTACACCTACATCAGTTGTTAGTGATAGTATCCAGACGCAACCAGCACTCTTCCAGCGCTTTTGACAAACAATATACACACTCAAAACCCAAAAGAAGAACAACAGTGATGCCCTGCAATTTAAACTGAGGACTGCTTACACACTAAGCTCTTTACTCAAACTATTCTTCTTGGAGAATAAAAGGGTAAATGATACTATGTTTTTTGTTTTTTCCAAGCAAAAAAACAGTAATTAATAAGAATCAAAGGACACAAGAATTTGCAGAAATTCAAAGAAAAGAGCAGTATAAATGTACAGAAATGTAATTTCATTTCTGCTTTTACACACTACCACAAGCACATTCATGGCAAAAAACCTTACAGACTGAAGCAGTGAAGTGGCTGTGGGTAAAATGGAGGCTCAGTGGCATGGTTACTTGTCTTGTGTCAAAGAACCACTGCCTCCTGCCCTCCAGGAAGGAGACACTAAGGTCATGGAACAACTTCTATTAATGCTTGTGCAATTTTTTTTGTCCTGATTTCCTCAAAGCTCAGGTATTTGAACAGACTAAATTTCACCTTCTGTGATAGGTAAGAAAACACCCCTTAGAACTACATTTTAATATTTAGACATTGAACACCTTACATATAGCTATGAAAGGAAATATTTGGACAATATTCTAACTTTTACTTAGCGTTCAGTTCAAAACAAGAGAATTTCACAAACTGCACCATTCTAGATGAGACCCCATCTCCCCTTGAAGGCATATAGCAAACAGGTTTCTGTCCACCAGTAACAAAAGCAGCGTAGAATGCTTGTGCTATCTGCAGTATGCAACACAATTCCAAAATTTTCAGGTTGAAAGGAATAAACAGAACAACCATGCAAAATGCTAACCACTAATCCAGTATAATCTGTTTACAACAGAAATAAATTTTTTGGATCCTCTTTGCAAATTTAATGTGATTGCAGAACTTGAAGGAATGTCAACAATCTTCTCAAGTAAGTAACCTTCTCTTGTAAAACACACAAAAAGGGAGGAGGGCAAATACAGCTAGGGACCAGGTTGGCCTGGGTATCAAACACAAAATGAGCGTTCTCAGTCACATAAAACAAGCTGGACTCCCTAACATTTCCCACAAGAACAAACACAGCAAAATCCAAGATTTTGTTCTTTAAAATCTGGTAGAAAACAACAGCAAAGGTGGGAATTTTTCTGATTCAATCTCAGGTACTTCTGATGATTGGAAAACCAATTCTGCTACTTTAGATCAACTGATATAACAGAGTGACTAATCATGCACAGACTATTTTGTTATTGATGTGTATGACTGATTTAAAGCTCAGTCTGCCTCTTTGTTTGCCCCCATTAATTAGGCCCAACTGTTCCAACTTCCCACTCTTTCAATCCCCAGTTCTTTCTTAAAAATAAGTTTGCCCTGCTCAGATAGATACCATCTGTTTTAACAAAGAATAAATTAGGTCAAGTGAGCTACTCAACCCTGAGGGCTGTTTTCTGAGTCCCAAAGGGGCTAGTCCTGATTTCCACAGATGCCTACGGAAACCATCAGATGCATTTGTTGTTTACAGTTATTACAGTTACGATAAACATTTCATACCATGCCATGTATTAGTCTTTGTTGGTAGCTACAAACAAGGCAGACAATTCTGCTGAATTTCGGACATAAAGTAGACAAACTGTATTAGATCACAATCTTACTATGTGGCGTCAAATCTGTCTGCTCCTTAATGTCTTCTCTTCAACAATCTAGCAATATGTGTCTTAAAAGGCAGAGAGGGCTTTCATTATTCTTGACAAAGAAGGGGAAGAAGGGACACAGCAATGAGAGAAGCCTGCCCAAGCTTACCAGAAGATTAAATATTATAGAGAAAGAAGAGGAAATCATACAGCAAAAGCAACTCTGGACTTCTACAACAGGTAAGTAACACAAAGTAACACAAGACAAGCTTGGACATCAAAGCAGTTTTCTTCAAGTTTTTCCAACACAGAGAGTAGTATCAAGTCAAAATGGCTTGCAACATGCCTAGAGTCTTCATATCGTTCCACGAAACAAGTGTGGGCTGCTGTTCATAACCACTACCTCTATACCTCCAGCTTCCCAGAGTTCTGACCTACATCTAAAAACACAACAGAGATATAAAGAAATTTAGAGGTTTAACATGCTGCCTATTGCTTTACGTCACATTATTAAGTGACTGTTATGTAATACCTTTTGCAAAGCTTTTATATATCCTTCAGTTATCAAGTGTCTAAGAGCTTAACAGCATAGAAAATGGGACTAAACTGCCTCATCATTTTCCCACATGCAGCTTTGCCAGAGTTCTATGACTTTGTTCATTCATCCACTGTGTTACTCCTCAGTTTCCACTAGGAACTAGTAGATCAACAACGCGTTTTCTATTTAGCAACAATCTGAAATACCAGACAAAAAAAACCCTGCTCTATAGATTCCAGGTGAGATCATCAGTTTTTGCAGGATAGAATACTACTTGCCCCAGGAATACGACTATAATTGGTGTTCCAGTGTGATCTTTTCTTACTTCTATTTTGGATTTTGGATTCATCCCTTTGCCAAGCCACTTTTCAACTCAAAGCTCAATATCATCAATTCTTTATCTCAAGTTGAAAAGAAACCAATTCATGTTCTTGACTCAAAAGATTCACAGTCCTGCTTGTCCTGAAAAAAAAAAAAAAAAGAAAAAGCAATGCCCACTTCTTTCCTGCTTCCAAATTTCAAAGGTCCTGAATATGTGTCACTTCTTTCTATGTACAAAGAGAGTCTACAACAACACAATACTAAAATCGTGCATAACACTACAGAACTTGGCTTAGCCTATTTTCAATTTTCCACAAAATTTGATATGCCAGAGAAGAATACTAAGCAATTATGTCTGTAATTCCTGGTGCTGAATCACGCATTTAATTCTTTTTGAATTAAGAATGGTCAGGAATCACCATGCGAATTAAAACATACCAGTCAAGCTTCCTGTTTTTCCACACAGTTCCGAGCCAGGTTCTTGATTTCAAGAAAAAATCAACAGAACAACCATGACAGGAGTTATTTTCTAATTCCAGATAAATTGTTTTGATCACAATCTGATGGGTATCTATGAAAACACTGTAAATATCTGAATGTTTTTAAACTAAATTATCAGAAGCTTTGGAGATTTCTTCTTTCCCTTTATTGTGTATGAGCCCCTGCTAATTCAGAACAGAATTATAGAATATTCTCAGTTGGAAGGAACCCACATAGACCATGAAGTCCAATTCCTGGCTCCACACAGAACCACACAAAATTCAAACCCTATGTCTGAGAGCATTGTACAGACACTTGCGTGACCTTGAGGAATGTGGGCCTGGCAAAGAGTGGGGTCAGGACCCTGAACTTTGGAAGAGCAAACTTTAAGCTCTTCAATCGACTGTTGGCCAAGATCCCCTGGGATGCTGTCCTTAAAAACAACGATGTTGAGGAGAGCTGGCTACTCTTCAAGGATGCCTTGAAGCGCACAAGAACTCTCCATCTGTCTGAACAAGAAAGTGGGCAAAGGAGGTAGAAAACTGGCATGGCTCGGCAAGGACCTCCTAGGCACGCTGAGGGCGAAGAAAGGTGCGTACAAGCTCTGAAAACAAGGGCGTGTCACCTGGGAAGAATACAGGGATGCCATCCGGACTTGCAGAAGTGGGATCAGGAAAGCCAAGGCGCAGGCAGAACTGAACTTGGCGAGGGCTGTGAAAAACAAAAGGAAGACATTCTACAGGTACATGGGCCAGAAGAGACAGGCCACAAAATGATTCAAGTATTTCTCACATCCCTGAGCCCTGCATCCCTAAACTTCTAGGTGGGGACCGGGACAGTAAACCTCCCCCCACTGTAAGGGCAGAGACTGCCTCATCAGACTGAATGTGTACAAGTGTATGGGGATGGATGGCATGCATCCCAGGGTTCTGAAGGACCTGGCTGAGGTGGTTGCCGTGCTGCTCTCCATAACATTTGAAAAGTCGTGGCTGTCAGGTGAGGTCCTCCAGACTGGAGGAAGGGTCACATCATTCCCATTTACAAGAAAGGGGCCAAGGAGGACCTGGGGAACTACAGGCTGGTGAGTCTCACCTCTGTGCCTGGGAAGATCATGGAACAGATCCTCCTGGACGATATGCTTGATCACATGAGGAATGAGTGTGTGATCCAAGACAGCCAGCACGGCTTCACCAGGGGAAGGTCATGCTTAACCAATCTGGTGGCCTTCTGTGATGGAGTAACGGCATTGGTGGACAAGGGAAAGGCAACAGACGTCATTTACCTGGACTTGAGCAAGGCCTTTGACATGGTTCCCCACCACATCCTCATCTCCAAATTGGAGGGATGTGGATTTGATGGGTGGACCACTCGATGGATAAGAAACTGATTGAAAGGTTTCAGACAGAGGGTGGTCATCAATGGTTCTATGTCCCCAGGGGTCTGTGTTGGGACCGGTGTTCTTTAAAATCTTTATCATTGACATCGATGATGGAGTCGAGTGCACCCTCAGCAAATTTGCCGATGACACCAAGCTGAGTGGTGAGGTTGATACGGTGGAAGGAAGGGATGCCATTCAGAGGGACCTCAACAGACTTGAAAGGTGGGGCTAGGTGAACCTGATGAGGTTCAACACAGCAAAGTGCAAGGTTTTGCACTTGGGCCAGAGGAATCCTAGGTATCCATACAGACTGGAAGGATCAGTCCTTGAGAGCAGACCTGTGGAGAAGGACCTGGGGGTCCTGGTGGATGAAAAGCTTAACATGAGCCAGCAGTGTGCTCTTGCAGCTTGGAAAGCAAAAGTAACCTGGGCTACACCAGAAGAGGGGTGACCAGCAGAGACAGGGAGGTGATTGCCCCCCTCTACTCTGCCCTTGTGAGGCCCCATCTGGAGTACTGTGTCCAGGTCTGGAGGCCCCAGTACAAAACAGACAGGGAGCTGTTGGAGAGGGTCCAGAGGAGGGCCACAAAGATGATCAGGGGACTGGAGCACCTCCCCTATGAGGACAGGCTGAGGGAGCTGGGCTTGTTCAGCCTGGAGAAAAGAAGTCTGCGGGGTGACCTCATTGCAGCCTTTCAGTCCAAAGGGAGCCTACAAACAGGAGGGGAATCAACTCTTTGAAAGGGTTGATAACAGAAGGACAAGGGGAAATGGCTTTAAGTTGAGGGAGGGAAGATTTAAGTTGGATGCCAGGGGGAAGTTCTTTACTATGAGAGTGGTGAAGTGCTGGAACAGGCTGCCCAGAGAGGTTGTGGATGCCCTGACCCTGGAGGTGTTCAAACCCAGATTGGATGGGGTCCTGGGCAGCCTGGTCTAATATTAAATGTGGAGGTTGGTGGCCCTGCCTGTGGCAGGGGGGCTGGAGATTCGTGATCCTTGAGGTCCCTTCCAACCTGGGCCATTCTGTGACTCTGTGACTCCACGAACTCCGGCACTCAGAGCCATGCCCACTGCCTTGGGCAGCCTATTCCATGCCTACCGCTTTCTGGTGCAAACCCTTTCTAACTAATGGAAGCTGTCATCATCTTGAACATTTAAAACAACACCCATGTAGAAGATACAGCATAGTTCAGGTATTTAATAAATTGTTTCAGTAGCTTTTGTTCTGTCAATTGTTGTAGTTGAATCTATTAGCTTTAGGATGTTGACGGTAAACTACTTTATGTATGGAAGAATAATTGATCCCACAAAGAAACAGAAAACCATTAAATAAAGCTGACCAATCTAAAGAAAACGGCTGTGCCCCAGAATGTGTTTTCACCTCATAAAATCCTGGTGACAGAAGAAAAAAATAAAGGCTTATAGAATCACAGAATTGCTCAGGTTGGAAAAGACCTCAAAGATCACCAATTCCAACCGCAGCCTAACCAAACTACCCTAACTCAACAACCCACTGCTAAATCATGTCCCTGAGCACCACATCCAAACGGTCTTTAAACACATCCAGGGATGGTGACTCACCCACCTCCCTGGGGAGCCCATTCCACTGCTTAACAACCCTTTCTGTAAAGACATTTTTCCTGATATCCAACCTAAACTTACTCTGGTGCAACTTGAGGCCATTTCCCCTTGTCCTGTCACCAGTGAGACTAGCCCTGCTCTCGCTGTAAGCGCCTTTCAGATACTGGAAGAGAGCAATAAGGTTTCCCCTCAGCCTCCTTTTCCCCAGACTAAGCAGTCCCAGTTCCTTCAGTAGCTCCTCATAGGGCATATCCTCCATGCCCTTCACAAGCCTTGCTGCCCGAATATGAATACAATGATGAATATAAATATGAACACAATAACCCAATAAGGATTTGAAGAGTCACTTCGTTCTACAGAAATTTAAGTTGCGTGGCATCTTATAAATATCAGAAGTACATGAAACACCTCATGTCCAAATTTTTGAAGAAGCATCATCTAAATTATGAAAAACTAAATACTAGTACTCAATATCTAACACCTGCTTAGCCACTTTCCTTTTCAGTCCCAAATACATGCCCCTACAACCTTCTATGGATGTCTAGGATTTTTTTTTCTTTACATATATATATTTAAATGTAATCAGCGTATTTTGGTCTACCCCACAATTGATTTTTTCTCCCAAGAAGAACTACTTGGTGCAAGTCATTCCCACATTAATTCAAAGTAGGTATCAGGCTTAATATCCTTCACTGTGTCCTTCTAAAAATCAAATGGAAAAAATCTTTCAGAAGTACGGAGGTTTAATATTGCTAAGTGAATGTAATAAAAGCCACATTCTTTGTACTTGACCAGCACTGGACAGAAGCCTCTGAGGGACTGTTACCTCTTGTAATAGTCACTTCAATTACATTTCACTTCAATCTTCATGCAAAATAGTGCTAAAGGAGAAGAAAATCAAGGGGGACATTTCACATAGTATACAAAATCTGTATTTTAAAAGATTTTTAAAAAATATCTATCTACTGTTTACTGTGGTATTTCTAGAATGTTTTTAAAGCATAACATTGAAGAACAAATTCTGTCGAACTCTGTAGACAAATCAGTAACTTTTGTCCAATTTAAATTATTTAAATTACTAGTATTTCCATTGAAATTTTCAAGAAATCACTAAATAGCAAAATACAAGGTTGAAGATACGATATCCTATGTTGTCTGTTACTACGGAATTAAGCATAGAAGATCCTACTTCAGAAACACACTTGTAGGTGTATATGTTTAAATAAAAGCAAAACTGAGAAACTCAGACTTAACCAAAAAGGCCAGGTTGAAGTCAAGACACATTAATATTCAGAAAGAAAATCCTACCAAAGTAGCACCAAAAATAATAAAGTTCACAGTCAGTACCCACATTTGGCACTCAAAAAAAAATAATTAATTGAAAATAAACCTTTTTTTCCTGTCCTTTTTGGAACTAATCCATGGTGTCAAAAAAAAAATACTGAAGACAAAGCCTGGACAGTGTCAAAAATGATAAATTGGAGTTCTTCCTTTCAAAAATATGAGTTTACCACAGTGGATCATATAGACCTGTATTATCTCTGTGAGGCTGGACACCACAGGGTATGATGGATGTGTCCTCAAAGGTTGTCACACTTCTTGCCCTGCTGCCATGCATGGTGAGAACTTATTAAAAGACTTTCCACAATGCAAAGAAACAGTTGCAGTAACACTGCAGGCTAATCTTGTAGAAGAAGCATCTTTGTACCATAAACACAAACTGACAAGACTTTCTCCATCTTATAAGCATATGATCAACATTTTCCTCACACACCTTGAGCTGAAATTGCTTCACCTCATTACAGAATAAGCTTGCCTTTAAAGAAACGAGGTAAACCACCTTCCCAAGAGGCAAAAAAGGCACTTCTGTACTGAATCGAGCAGTTACACCCATTCAGTTCATGAACCCAAAGCATCTATTTTTCTCTGCTGATTCTGAAATGGTTCTACATATATAGGTTTGACAATCACACTGCAGAGGTTACATTCAGATACATTAAACCTCCTGATTTCATTACCAGACTCAAAGTTACCTGGCCCAGTGTGCGCACACAGAATTTCAACACAGAGGAACAATATTGACACAGTATATGCTAATTTGTATAAGGAAAAAAAACATCTGAAAATTTAAAAGAAAATCATTAGCAGCCCACTAAATTCTTCATATTTGTCATCAGAACTATGCCAAATTATACCTATACAATTTTTCTTTGTAAGAAAGAGTTCAATGAAAAACTCAGTATAAGCTAGCATTGTACACTTGCAGCCCTAAAGGCCAACCTTACCTTGGGCTGCCTCAAAAGAAAAATGCATGATTAACACACTGAGGGAGGTGACTCTCTCCCTCTGCTTTGTTCTAATGAGATCCCACCTCTTTTCAACTCTAGAACCCACAGCACACAAGAAACACAAGGAGCTCTGAAAATGGATCCATAGCAGAGCCACAAAGATGACCAAAAGGGCTGATCTAGGTGTCCCTGCCCACGGCAGTGGGGTTTGAACTAAATGATTTTAAGGTCTCTTCGAATCCAAACCATTCTCTGATTCTACAACCTTCAACAGTGTCAAAAGGAAAACAAAACAAACAACACAATCTCATGAATGTGCTATTAAAAAGAAAAAAAGTCAATTCGTTCATCTACCATTTTTTTAAATAATGACGCTGTTAATAAGCAGGTATTAAACTCAAAAAAGAAATACAGTTTTTCCAATTAATAAAAGCAAAATCATGCCTCAAAATTATGCCTAATTTGCAAGACTTTATTTACAGATACAGTCTACAATTTTATACAAGCTATTGAAGCTTATGTAGCATAGAAGTCTTCAAAGGTAATTGAAATTATTTTAATGTTTACCTTACTCTTCAGCTGTTATGCAGGCAAAAACAGAAAAGGATTTCTGATGCAATTAAGCATTCTTCAAAAAAACTTTAGCTCGATCTTTATTCCGAACAGGATATACTGAAGACTTTCATACTATCATATTATCATACTATCATATTTTCATATTATCATACGCACAAAGGACTCAGTGTTGTAACTGGAGCAAACAAATGCCCTCCTGGAAATGACCAAAATAACTTATTATCTATAAGCTATAATCAGTACATTGGGCCACTGGGACTCTATATTTCATTTTCTATAAATTAAGTTTTACACAATAAATCAAGTAGTGGGTCAAAAAGAATCTTCTCCTAAATGACTATTTCAGTATTCAGTCTGGAACACTCACTGGTTTATTCTGAGGTAAGGGTTAATAAGATAACCGACAATTCACAAGTGGAACAATATTGCTCAAAGGGAAGGCTTTGTTTATATTCCTAAAACAGTATCAACTGATACTCCTGAGAGACTACAGAAAGATGCATTAGGCGTCTAGAGTTTACTTCACATGGTCATTACCTTTCCACATTCACTCATACTATACCATACAGAAAATAATGTAACATTGTCCAAAGCAAGGAGATGAAATCACTGTTGTTTGGCACTAGAATGAACATAATATTCTCCATATAAAGAGCTATTATGCAAAGAAAGAGGAAATAAATCTAGAATATCCAAATAAAGTTCTATCTGATACAGAACTGGAACAAGTGCACTAACACAAATATTACGTTTCAAAATCCCAATCTCAGAAATCCATTCTCAAATAGCATTTAAAAATCTCAGAAGAAAATCTCTGTAAAGGCTCTAGAAGCCATTATTATTGACAAAAGTGAAGTGTAAATTCTTAGTACTAATACAGAACACTACTAAAGACACACTAATGTTAATTTAACAGTTTTCTTTAGCAGAAATACTTCAACACAATGGCTGAAAAGGACTGTTGGATTAAATTTATTCTGTTACTTGGGATTGTATAAACCACTGTATAATTTCCTACATAAAAAACATAAATCTAAGTTCTCCTCCTTTAAAGTTCTGTTGCTTTCTTACATCAGTCCAGCCTACCACACGGACTTGAAGCACAGAGTGGATAGATGTTTTTTCTTGTTTTTACCTTCCACTTTCTAAATAGGAAAAAAAGCCACTGTGGCAGTTTTCCACAGTTAGAAGCTAATTACCTGTTTCAGTCTTATGCCGTCATTTATTTCCCTCTGCTTTTTGTCTCTTTTGTTTTTAAACTGCAATCTAGTCTCTCTCCAGTGCAACTTCGCTTTAATGACAGATACCTGAGTATCTATCAAGTAACCCCACAAATCAACAAGCTACTACAGGCTCTTGTTCGTCGGCGGCAAAAATGCATAGGTATCAGTGGTGACACTATTTTGGAGACAATATTTCTCCTGTGCCGAAAAAGTGTTTTGCAGCTGAGAATTTGCTCCAACAAGCAGCTCTATTGTATTCTTTCTATCTGTTGTAGTTTCCACAGAAATAAATGGGGGCATTTCTTTTAGAGTGACCTATGTATATAGTGACCAACCTGTCCCATATGTAACAGCATTGTAGTGTGATAATCTTCACACTTACCTCTATTGCAGTGGTTACAGAACGCTACTAAATCCTACAAAAGCACAGTACTTGCTTCTTTAAATTGCATATAATCCTTCATAATACGGATCTCAAGTTTTCTAAAAACTGCAATTTCTAACTGTAGTGTTGTTCAAATTTGTCTATGATTTCTACGCTGTTAACAAATAGGTTTTTCTTAAATATTACCTGTCTGTTCAAGGACTGGTTCCATTAAAAAAAAAAAAAAAAAAAAAAAAAAAAAAAAAGATTAAGTCACCTTCATATTCTTATTTTAGACTTTGAACGATACCATAAACAAAAATTTACAGAAATCCAAAAGGGGAATAGAAAATCCCACTCTAGTGGAATCCTACAGAAGCACATAGCTTGACATAAATCCTTCCTTAAAATTGACAAATGGACATAAAACCTGAATTACTTCAGAGTTCTACCAAACAAATGCAGTTTTTCAGCGCACTGAGAAGAAAAGAACATTTAATTCCTTTCACATGCAGTGAGTTTAGGCTGATGAAATTTCATCCTTACATCTTTCAGCAACATGCAATGACCCACCTCAAGTTGCAGAATCTCAGCTTGATGGTGGACTGGATTTAGCCACTATCCTGCTGGTGTCTAAGTACAAAGCAATATAGTGGCAATTCCCAATATAAACAAGAGGAAAAAGATATAATAAACTGAGGTGTTAAAAACTGCAATTTATGTCAACTGTTTGGAAAATACATTGACTCAGTACACATGGACAACTCTCTAACCTAAACAGACTGGCTAATCTAAACCATGTCTCAAATGGAAAACAAAACAAGTCCCCTCTCCGTTATCTGCAACAGACAAAAGCATCAGAAAAGCAGACAAGAATGAAGTTGCTGTGCTGAGACCTAAACATGAGCAGTTCTTGATTAGCATCATTTTTCTCAAAAATCTCCACTCTAGACAAAATCTAACATTGTAAGTACTACATAGAAACCAATTATCAACATTTGAGATGTTCCAGTCAGTCTCTACCCCAGGCCATGAAGAGTTATTTCCAGGAACCTAACTCGAGATATTCTGCCTGATCATAAAGAATATCAACTATATTATCTGATAGTAGTAATAGAAGGACTATTATTAGATAAATCACACTAGTAGAAACACAGTTTCTTGTTCTATCAGTTACAGTTATCAGCTAGACATCACAGAGAGCCCTTCTTCCTTGCTCTTACTTTCCAGTCACCGAAACAGTCACATTCATTAACAGTCCAATATTTGAAATAAAGCTTTTGTATTTACATAAGAATATTTTCTTCTAGACTTTCAGTTATTTCTCACTGCTTTCCTGTGAATACCTTCTTCATGCAAACTTTTATTCTTAACATTTTTACATATACATTAATCCAAGCACAGGTTAATTTATTTTCTTTACTGCCAGGTCTGCTTCTCAATTCTCACTCTCATCCTCTTGTTCCATAAAAACTCACAATAAATTATTTGAACCTCGCTTGACAAATTTAAAAAGAGGATCACAGTCTACAGCAGAGAACAGTAAATTCAACACTATTTTGATGGGACAGACTAAATTGCAGCTAATCACATTCACAAATTGTAGTTCTCAACACAAGAGTACTTGACATACCCTTGCAGACTATTTCTCAAGAACTGTAGCATCAGTGTTTACTAAGACACTCATCTGCAATTACAGTTGACAACAGCACCCTTCTCAATAGAAATGTATTTTCAGTTCTTCATCTTAAAGAATAAGCATTTTAATATAATTTGTAATTCAGGAATTGCACTTAAAGAAATAGTGCACAAGCACTAGTTCTGCACAGGTCACTTCACTCTGGAACTGGAGACTCTGGAAGCAATGCCTCTTATTTCTTTCCATGGAAACTACAACAGATACAAAGAGCATGATAGCACTATTTGGTAGAGCAGATTCTCAGCTACAAAACACTCTTCTTCAGGACTGTCACCACCATTTCACAATACTGGGGAACAACTAGGAGTCTCAAAGATAGGACAGAGACTGAAGAAATTATTATTTCATAGTAAGAGATCCTCCTGCACCACTGATGGAAAACTGGCATTGCACTATCCAAAATGAAGTACTCATGAAGCTGAGAAGAAAGATGCACAAATTACTAATACCTTCATTCTTGATATAAAAATTAAATGTTATCAGTTGTTTGTGTACCTGTGGTAATCCTACTAAGTAGCATCAATGTTTAAAGAGTCCCTATTTTCTCTATACTGTTATTTTTAGTCAAGTTTTAAACGTTCCTTGCTATTTAAAAATGGATATGTACTGCATGATAAATTATTCAGAAGTCTGCACAGAAAAGGATCTGACTTGCTTACACAACTAAGCAACTATGCTACAGAAGGATCTCCAAATGAAAAAAAAAAAAAAAACACAACAGAATTTTTTGTTATTTCTTAAAAACCTCTGCTCTTCTGACATCCCCCTCAAATGTTCTAGCACCTATATGCTTTTTTTCCCTTCTTCATTACTGAAATCATTGTTTAATTTATTTCAGTGTATTATTAAGAAACAAGGGAGGCCAAGTAACAGTTCTGTTTATTCTCAACACTGTTTGGAGTGTCTCTATCAAAAATGAAAAACAATTAAGCTAGAAATTGCAACTAGCCTAGGATTATCTACTGCAAGCAAAAACATTTATCCTTCCCACAAATACTCTGAATGCCAAAACTGTGAAGATAAACGAGAAGTTTTTCAGCATATTTTATAAATGGGCAACACCTACAGGTAGGAGCGCCCAACTTCAAGATCTCAATGAATTCACTACAACATTCTCAAACAAAAGTATAGCTCCATCTAAGCATTCAGTACTCTTTCTGCCTCCCAGCCTTCTCTAACTATCCATCCACTTCAGTAGTTGTAGCTCTCTTTTCACTAAGTGGCCTCTATTAAAAATATAAATAACAACCAGACAAAAAAGTCAACAATTTTTAAAATAGTTATTTAAAATTATATAGAGGAATGAATAATTTTCTCCACACATATAATTTCAAAGCACTTCACTTGCAAGTAAACATTTAAGATCAAGACTCAAAATTATTTATATAGCAGGTTTTATCACTGAGGGATGTGTCCTAGGAAATTCTTAAAAGCAAGGTGAAACAGGCATGCTCTAAGATCAAGGACTGTGCAACCAGTTCCTGCTTTAAAGCTGGATGTGTTTACCTGAAGACGTCAGAAAAAAAACAAGGTTGATGAGGAACTGGCTAATTAGAAACACAGCCAGTCAGCTTCCTAGATTCCCACTTCACAATATCGTTTCTCTACTTAATACTATCACATAAATCAGTCTCCTCTCAACAAATAAAGCATTCACTAATAAGTCACATCACCTGCAGTATAATTCATATATATTTCTTACTCAACGAGTATTGAAAAAAAACCAAAAACTTGATAAACAGAAATTTGAAAGCCTCTTCTTCAATTTAACGTTGATGTCAGTCAAGTTCAGCATTTATGGAATTATGATCCAACCACTTGTATATCTCATGCTCAACTCCTGCTTGCAAAATTACATCACACTACACTATTTTTGGGTGCAGGGAAGACAGTTTCAAAATAGCTTTCAGATTTCAGACACTGCAATACTGCAACTCCACAAAATGCACAAGATCCACTCAAACTGTCTCATCATATGTTTTGAGAGAACTGTTTTCCCAGGATTACCTCAAACCAAGCAGCAATGCTGCACACTGCCTAAATCACAACTGTCTGCCATAGGAGCGCTGAAAACTGTAGGCCTACCTACCAAATAAGCAAGCAGCACTGAAAGCAGCCATCGCCATCTCCAACAAAATAGTCTTTTACCTTAAGTATTAGAGACAACAAGAGTTGAAACAGTTCTAGGAACTCTTTCCACTTAGACGTTTAGAACAAAGATACAGTTTAACAATATCACAGAATAGCTTACAGTGGAAGGGACCTTCAAGATCAGGGAGATCCAACCCCGTCCTGGACAGGGCTGCCAAGTTTATTTTATGAGCGCTTAAAATATAAAAGGGAAAGCCTTCATTGGTTTTAATGCATCAAAAATGCATACGCCCCAATTTGTTTCTACTCTTCCACTGATGAAAGACAGAATGTAATACAACAGAATTCAAAAAATTAAATACTTTTTTCCCCCTGGAAGAAATATATTTTCATTTCATTTAAAATATTTTGCATTAACCTTGGCGTTGTTCCTTTTTTCAGCTTCTTTACAATTCTAATCACTTTGCTTTGCCTCTAATGGTTCTGTCTTGTGGGTCTTGTGAGCCTCACGCAGCTTCTTCCCAGCTGTATTTCTGAACAAGGAAGTAACAAAACCTAACAGTAAGCAAAGAAAAATTTCAAGAAAGAGACTGAAGGAATCACTACTACTCATGGTGAGATTGCTAGAAGAGATATTCAAGAATGAGAAAATTTTGCAGTTATGGTTGCTAACACTGATTTATTTTAAGTGGCTTAAAGTATGCTGGTAACTAAAAGAAAAAGAAAAAAGCAAGGAAGAGCAATGTTATTGATTCAGTGTAACTTCTACATCCACCACTTCTGAGTACGACAACAACATACGGCAGAACTCTTCAGAAGCCTTTGAAATTCACAAAAAAAAATGAAGAGTTTAGTGGCATCAGAACACAAATTCAGGATACTGAAATGCAACCTGACACGTTTTCATGAAAGAGATGACAAGAATCCCAGTTTAGAATCCCAGCTGACCAGCAGCTGTCCTCGTTGTTTGTTAAGTTCCCCAGGGACACAGAAGGAGTTACCCATTAATCTTCCTGAAAACAATCTTAAATTTTAAAATGCATACTCTGAAGTTATTTCTGGCAGGCTCTGCAGAATTAGAACTGTACAGGCTATCATCTGCTGCACACAAGGAGCTACAACGAGCCAATACCAAGCTGGAGGGAAGGGGTTGAGGCTAGAAGTCTGTCATCAATTTTGGGGGAGGTGAGTAGAGTCTGCTATTACAGTACTGACAGGTTTTACATAAATACAGACAGCATCCAGAACTCTTAATTTGTAAAGCTGCCATCCATGTAGCTATTACAGTTCATCCTAATTAGTAGATTAGCAAGGTAAAAATCTTACACCCAGTTCAGCCTGTTTTTGAAGAGTCTATCTCCCTAAACTGTCCTGAAGCACTCAATTTACTGACTGGAGTACTACATGAAAGATGTGAAAAGGAACACAAACCAGATATTTTGCTTTAATCCAGGGAGCTCCCTGAACCTTTTCTATTAATGGCTGTGTCGTTACCATAAATATTTCAGATTGCTCAGTCCCCAGTACAATCAGAACAACGTTTAAGCAAATGTCAAGAACTCCTCATAAGGAGGCATGTCATAACCAGCAACTACTCCAAAACTCAATTACTGCAACAGTAGGGACTCAAAATGGGCACTTCTGATGATTTTGTAACAAAGTGTTACCTCCTTTGAAAGTATCATGTAAAAAAAAAAAAAAAAAAAAAAAAAAAAAAAAAAAAAAAAAACCAGAACACAAGAAAAAACTTAGCGGTACCACATTTTCCTCTTTTACTTTCCAAGTAAAAATAGATTGCTTTAATAGCTTTAGTGTTTTTGTAAATGCACAAATAGGACAATGCGAGGTGTACACATGAAGAACAAATACAAGTATAAATCATAAGCTGCAACTTAAGCAACACAGCTCTTCTGCCTAAGGTTACCTTTCCAAAGTAGCCCAATGGATACATAGATTATACCTCCTGAACTCTTGCAAGCTGCACAGTAGAGTCGAATAAAGTTAATGTGACCTTTAAGAAAAATCAGATCAGAATCCAGCCTTGAAGAAAGTTAAAAATACATTAAGTAAGCACAGTGGCATGCTGCAGATATTGTGTTAATGCTTTGTATAAATAAAGAATTACAAAACGTTAAGAGATAATCAACTAGAAAGTCCTACGTAACTACACTCATAAAAAACAAGCAGAAGACTTTTCCATATTCTCATCCTTTCTACATGGATCTACTACAGGATTACAGAGTTTGTTTTGTAATTTCATATAAATCTAACTATATATGCATATATATTTAGAAGTTTCATAAGCTGATAGAGAAAGCTACAGGTGACCTTCACAGTGAATATCCAGAAAAGACACAAAGTGCAAAGAAGGTTCTACACACAGTTTTTTACATTTAGACCCTGCAACCTGTAATGGCTACAACACACATTGTGAACCAAATAAAACCATATAACCTATCTTCTTTTATTTTCATGTTAAATGAACAGTTGACAGTAAGTAGACTCTAAAGATTGGAAAACTGGATACTTCACAAAGTATTTAAATTAGCTCAGAGATGTAGTTGGACTTTCCTGCTCCCCAACAGAACAATAAAGTGGGGCTCTGTAGTGGAAACACAAAGTCATGGATTGAACCATTAACTGAACACCTGGTGTGAAAGCAGGACCAGCCCTGGGGAGCTCAGCTGCATGCAGTGTCTGAGTGACCAGCAGGGGTGGAGCCAAGATCCAATTTAAGACCTCATTTAAGGGTTAGCAGTGGAGGCAAAGGTTTCTTGCTAGAGATCCCTGCTTACTTGAGGCCTTCTGAAGGTAAGCAGTTTCTTTCCTTTGTTTCTGTGCCCAAAGCTGTTGCATTTCAGCAAATCCTCGCTTGCTGCAGCCTAGGATCCTGCTACTCTGCTGTCATTGCTGTGCTTTCCAATGCATTACAGGGTCACAACGAAGAACATAAAGATCAGTTCTAATGATCACAGCAATAGTCAACCCCAGAGCCAAGTGTAACATTTTGCTGCCACTGATAACAGACATAAATATGTTCTATCTCATAGCTGAGTCATCTACAAACAACGCTTCCTTCATTATTTTTAACATTTTTCTAGCAATTTGCCTCAGGTGAAGCCTACTGAAGCAAACCAACTGATTCCCCAGAGAAAAATCACTACAAATTTACACAAAACTTAGTGTTCATCAATTAAAAATCAGGCTATCAAATTCTCCCAGCTGGGATGGGAGTGAAGAAAGCAAGCAACTGAGCAGGAAGCCTTCAGGAACAGGTGCCACAGATCACCATAACTGAGGACTAGATGGGGTAGCTGTCAGAATCCACCAAAAACAAATTTCAGACTTTATTTACATATACATTTGAAGAGCAACTCTGTGAACATCTTCAAACTACCTCTAAAATGCAGTATATGCATTTTAATATGATTCTTTAGAATAAGTTCAAACTTAGCCAAGCTTACTTTATTATCAGAAAAGCACAAGCAGTTTAGAATACTTGTGAGGCAACTAGTGAGGCAAACAGTTAAAATCTAGTTTAGGTGTGTCTATTAAAAAAAACTAATAGCATACTGTATGTACAGTATAGGTATGTTCAGAAGAGCATATTCAGAATAAAATGCGTATGTAAGGATTTCAGGCTCCAGCAACGGCTTTAACCATCCCTCTGCCTTTCAGTGAAAGAGCTTAGGCATTTACGTGGATACAGTTAAACTGCTTAAATTGAATTGTAAACACAAATTACTCAGAGTTCACTAAGACTGGGGCCCTTAAACTGCATAAAAACAAGAAGGGAGCTTAAGTTAATCCCCATGAGACTGCCATTCTAGCATATTCAGAGTGTTCTTCAGAGGAGAACAAGACGTTTCATTCCTGTTTAAATAAGCTTTCCAAAATGATAAAAAAGTATCAGGCTCAGAAATTGTATTTTTTGAGATTACCAGAGGGTGTTGGGCAAAACTGCTCACAGAAATCCTGTCTCTATTTTACACTCTGCTCCTTTCGGGCTTTGGAAGGAAGCTGGGAACATTCACTGCTTCAGAAGCAACATCACCTCAAGCATCGTCCCCTGAAAACACTTTAGAAGGAAGTCTTGAATTTGCCAGCTTAGTCTTACCACCACAACTAAAATTAATTCAAAACCCTTCAAGTATATTGGATCTATCCAAAGTAAAACAATAAACATAATGCAACGGGCAAAGATCTGAACGTTTCTCTTACAAATATTAACAAAGCAAGACTACAGAAATCCAAAGAAAGGGAACAATGGGATGACCCAAATGTTTTGAAAACATTTTTCTGTCCTGTACCATTGCACTCACATTCCAATACACTGTTTTATTAACTACTTTCACAATTTACCTGTCTTCCAGGTAAGCTTCCTCAGCAGTTATACACTTACAGTCTCTATGTGGAAGAAGAGCTCTAAAAGAAACATGCCATCCCCTATCACCAGAATATCCCAGATGCACACAAAACGTAGCACCCAGCAAAATTTTACTTACCAACTCGCCAAAGTTGCTGAAACAGCCCCAAAATTTTGCAGAATGAAAGGATATCTATTATGCTTTACCAAGGCAATGTATAATATAATATAAAGGGGAGATTCAGGCTGGACATGAGGAAGTATTACTTTTCAGAAAGGGCGGTCAGGCACTGGAATGGACTGCCCAGGGAGGTGGTGGAGTCACCGACCCTGGGGGTGTTCAAGGAAAGACTGGATGTTGCGTTGAGGGACATGGTTTAGTAGGAGCTATTGGGAATAGGTGAACGGTTGGACTGGGTGATCTTTTAGGTCTTTTCCAACCTTAGTGATTCTATGATTCTATTAAACTACTCCTTAAGCTAACACTAAACATGTTTTACATTAGGAAGTATCAACAGAAAGGGAGTTGTACTGTTTAACCTAAACTAATTTAGTTAAGCACAGCTTATGCCCAGACAAGTCGTTGCAAGGTAAACAAGACGTTCCTATCTCCCACTTCAGGAAAACTCATTCTGTGAATTTGTCTGCATGTCTACACTCCTCACAACAAACAGAAGCAGCACCTGAACTCCAACACCCTTTTCTTACTTTTGATACTTACCTCTTGAATATCCAAGTGGTTACTATTGCCATCCATCACAAAAAGCCCAGACAGGCAAACTCAGGAATCTAAGCATGGAAAAGCTGAATCAAGCAGAATTTTTCCAACAAAGTTCATATTTCAAATCTAAGTACGTAAATAAATAAACAAAATCTCTATTTCTGTTCACATTTTCTATCTTGTCAAGCTTGAGTTGACACACAACACTTTCGATGGTAGAATTTTTCAACAATATCTTCACTTGGAACATTAGTTTTGTTTAAGCAGAGACTTTCTGTGGAGAAGGTGTGGTGTTATTTGCTCATGATTTTGTGGGAGAGGAGTTTTGCATGCTTCTTATTTCTGAAATATCAGAACTAGTTTGATTCCAGATGATTTGCATCACAGCAGGTACTTCTGTGGCTCTCTGAACTACTTGTAGGACTTAGTAGGTTATTTATCTGCAAGAAGTATATCTGAGAGTCAAAGCCTATTCTAAAATGTACTAAGTTCGCAACATCAGAGAAAGAATCTCAAATTTCTTTCTGCAGTTAACTACATACCAAAACGTAGGTGTAGATCTAATAGGTGACAGGCAAATACTAAGTAAGCCATTACCTCCTCACTGACTTTATAACTGAAAGACAGAAAAGTAGAAATGTGAACTTTCAGATTTCACATGCTCAGACTTCTTTCATATACTTTTCCTTTTCTGACCTTTCTTTTTGAAAGACATAAGACACTACTTGTTTCAAACCATTTTTCCCAGACTAAAATAAGAACAGTAACCTTATGCAAAAAGACCTGTTGCTGCTGATTCCACAATAACTATCACAGTGCTCAAACAAGCAACAGAAGAAAGCTGAGTCACACCTGGTCATTCCCACTCCAGATCAGCTAAAACAGTACTAAAGGTTTATTTTTTGACAAGTATGATGTTGTGGAAGGGAAAAATGAAGCAAGACATTCCACAGAAGAGTGAAAATAAAATCCAAGTAATTTAGCTAGATGACTAAAGTCTCAAAGATGTATAAATGCGACGGTGAATTCAGGTCACCATTACAGTCACAACATTCAGACCATGTTTTCTTTCAAAACTTGTGGTATTTAAGGACATTGCCAAGTAAAATTGGTGATTATTTTTTATCATTGCAATATCAAGTAAAGGTGACAAAACAGAAAAAAAAAAATGTTCTCACACCTCCCTGAATAGTATTCAAAACAGCTGCTCTCAGCAGCAAAACCAAAACTAAGACTTAGCAAGGCTTAGTCAGAAACCAAAGAGATGTAAGAAAAACTTCATCCTCGTGTGGAAGTTTTCATTTAGACTACAGAGAAGGTAAATAGTCCTGTAACATCATATACACAAGCAGGTTCTTCTCACAGCATTAGACAGCAGATCTGTACCTACTGTCCCTATGGTATAATGTCATTTAAAACAGATTTGGCTAACATATTTTGTCTGTGAACTCACTGAAATTACGTATTTAAAAATATGTTACTTCCCACTTTTCCCATGCACTTTTTAAAATTTTCCCATGCTCAGAAAAATTGCAATACTGGTTTGCCCGATTTTTTATTCTGCATTTGCTTCATTTAAAGCACATAATGGGAACAGCTGTTCAAAAGAATCTTTTCAAATGAAGATGTTATTATTAAAATATTTCAATCAATTTAATAGATTTACAAAACCTGATTTGCACATTCAAAATGTATGCTATGGAATTCACTGCACTTCAAAAAATGGGCAGGAAACTTATATCGCAGGAGAGAGAGCAAGAGTAAGTTTGTCACCCTCCTCTATCCAAAGCTGCCTGCTACTCCTGCACTAACCTATGTTTAATTTGGGAACATAAGATTTCTTCTCTCACTTTCACTTGCCTGAAAGTAAAGAAATAGCTTCTAAATCTCTTTCACTTGTACCTATTACTCTAGTTTATCTACATTATTTCTTCACTATGACATAACTAAAAAAGTAGTATCTGCAGAGTATGTGTAAGGTGTCCAGCTGCAGACACCAGCACCTGGAACAGGAAGGGTGCCCTTGTGAGAAGCCCAGCAAAGCCATGGATGATTCACTTACTGTTCACGGTCTCTCTCTTTCACCAGACCTACAAGTACTTTGAAACTGATAATTCAAGCATGGCTGGGCCGTGAACTTTTAGCAGTTAAGTTTCAGTGAATGTAGCTATGACATCTACATTTTTGCTTCTATGCAGCATAGTACTACCACAGCCTTGGTACAGATGAGTACCCATCATTTAAGCTCAACTGATTCACAAATATTTCATTCCAGTCTGAGCAGCAGTTTCTGAACATACTAAGCAAACACACGTGGCTTAACCTCCACCGAAAAGGAAAACAATTCAAAAACAGAAGTGGAAAAAAGGCACCTTCATTAGTTCCAAAGGCAGAACATGTACCTTCTTAGATAAGATAACAAAAAAGTAAAACAAGTAAAACAAAAAAAAGCACCAACCAACAAAATAATGATGTACCTGAAAAACTCAAAGCCACAACTTCAACCTCTCAGGAAGTAACCTTACAGAAATATTCTTCCTGTTCTTCGTGCCAGAAACCAGTTCTGCACCCCACTCCTGGTACCTGCCCCAAACTCACAACTACCTTACAGACCAAGTCTCAGGGTAGTGCCAAAAAGCACACACTAGTCTCTGCTCTCAATATGTTTTATCAGAGAGCCTACAAATATCAAAGCCCAGAGATGTTTAGGGGGAGATAAATGCCCCCCACCTATCACTGTGCAAAACTATGCTTACTCTCTTTTTGCTCTCTTTCTTCCTTCATAAGGTGTTCTTTACTAAACCAGGCCTAACTTCCAACAGAAGTCAGAGAGCAGCAGTTCTAAGATAGCTTGCACTGAAGTGGTCACATCAGCAAAGACTGTAATCCTCTCAGCCTACAGAGGATATTAAAGCCAGCAGCTGTTGCCTTCCAAGCAAGTACCACTTCCAGCCACTTTTCGTTTTTATTAACAACTTCGTTCCATCCTCCAAGAGGAGGTGCTCAATCCCAAGTAATGTAATTTATTTAGCTTATATCCTACTTACACACAGCAGCAGGAGCACAGAGCTTACCTCCAGACTATCACTTTCCTGCAGATAATTTCCAAAGCTGCCCTTCTAGCCCTGAGTATATCTACAAGCAACAGTGATCCTAGGAGGAAAGATACCGGAACTTCCCGTCTTGTAATTTCTGGGTGTCCCCTTTCATGCCACAGCTATCTCCAAATATCTCAGAGCACACACAGCTTTCGAGCACACATTCGAAAGACAGTGGCTGCTCTTCTCACAGCAGTCATGCTGCACACAAGGCTCTGGGCTGCTGTAATGAAACTGATGACAGTACAATCATCTCCTGTACTTCCACAAGGAGATCAAATAAAAGGATAGGGTAATACTAAGTTAACCACGAACAAAAAGAGTAGATACACTCTTTCAGTACGTGCTATGAACCTAAACTATATTTAACTTATTAAACAACACAACAACAACAAAACTTTAAGCCAAGCAAAAACGTGTTTCTTAAGCTGCAATATACCTTTGATAGCTTTGATCGAGCTACAGGATGCAGGGCAACATTTCAATAGGCACATACAATGCTGCTGGCCCATATCTCAGCAGCATCACAGCCATTTCAGGAGGGCACCAGATCTTCAAGTTCACAAACTCTGCCACTTGGAGCCTGGTACAGATGTGTTCACTTTCAGTATCACTTTGAAGCTGCCAACTGCTTCCTGGTCAGAAGCGAGGTCCCTTCCCTTGTCACAGCCCTGTAACAAGGAACCCAGACATCTCTAAAATCTACTTCAAAACCAACTGAAAATAGACAGGTCAGCTTCTTGTTTGAGGTAAGACCTCATGCATACATCTGTGACATGCGACATCACATCTTACGTTTTGTCTTTTTCCCCACCAACAAATGCCAAAGTCCAGAAGAGATGCAAATATTCATCTACTCAGACAGTTACAAAAATATGAAGAAGGGGGAAAAATAAAAGAAAAAGAAAAGAGAGCAGGTAGGGAGAGTGTTCTTTCAGTATTGCTAGTGTTATCAGAAGTAGCTGCCTACTCCTTTTTACATTTTTTCTTTCTGTGTCTTTACATCAAGCAGTTTCTCTTTATTGAAATAAACTTTCCTCTTTCTTAAACTCTAAGGAGCACTTTAAAGAACACCCTAACAAATTATGCTGTTTCAAACCATCATCAGGATTATTTCTATGCTCTGACAGTAATGCCTCTTAATTTATTATGCTGGCCCACAACATCACAGCTGGATGTTGATGCTAGGGGAGCAGAGGTTGAACCTTCCTACCAAGATCCTGTTGCATCTTGCTGTCGCACAACAGATGGCAGCAGAGGGGCAGTCTGTCCAAATGGCATCTGACATCGAAGTGCGTACAAAGCAAAGGTGTGGAACTGGATTTCTCCATGTGGAAAAAATGGCACCCACTGACATTCCTCAATGCTTGCTGAATGTTTACGGAGACCAAACAGTGGATGCAAGCACAGTGAGGCAACGGGTGGTGCATTTCAGCAGGAACGACAGTAGGTTACTGTTGCTGGTGCAGATTTTTCTGAGATCAGTACGCAGGCTCTTGCTCATTGCTGGCAGAAATGCATAGCTAAAGGTGGCGACCATGTTAAAAAATAGTGTTTTGTAGCTGAGAATTTGCTCTATTAAAGTGCTTTTGTGCTCTTCATGTCTGTTGTAGCTTTCTTGGAAACAAACAGGAGGTATTACTTTTGGAGCAACCAAGGTAAATTTCTTCATTGGCCTCAGCAACATTTCTGTGACTACTGCATTCTTTAAGAATCAGTGTTTTCCCACAGACTGTGCTCCACATGAAGTCATAATCTTTGGTGATGACAACTGCATCCACAGCAACCAGCCGTGATGTAACAAACGAGACGAACCACTCCTGGCAGAGGAACAGCATCACAGACCTTTCTGGCAGACTCTTAGGAATCTCAATTAACGTCTCAATAAAACGCCTGTTGACATTTCAACGTGGAAATATTATCTCATAAAACAACACACTTCAAGAGAAGGTAGTGTTGTCTTCACCAATCACCACGCTCCCAGGCCTTTTCAACTCCATTTTTAAAGACCTTTTTAAACCACGAATTGCACTAAGAAAGGATTTCAATCCACTTCACTGACTGAAGAGAGCTGAAGTGAAAGTCATATCTGCAGCAGTTGTTACAATAAATCCATCCAAAATCCCTCCAGAGATCTCTAACGAAAAACGTCCAACTTCTGTACCATTGAACCTTCGGATGTTCAAAGCACGCACAAAACCAGCTGTATGTGCACAGCAGGCAGATGTTACACTGATATGAAAGCATCACTACCGACGGTGGATGTGTCAGGTTACTAAGTGTGCGCATTTACACCTCAGCGCTGCTGATCACAGGAGTGTGGCAGATGTGGGATGTAACACTGCCTTTCACCAACATTCAGCTCTAGGGCAAAACACCTCCGCATCAGCATTCAGGCCAGCAGAACGCTGGGGCTTTGAAACACACTTAAACGCATTCAGCTAACTTGTTTGATCTCTCACCGGTCCTACGACTGCATTTAAATGATGAATTTCTATCACGATGCACCCAAAGGCAGCTAAGCCAGCCGAAGCAGCTCTGTACCGGAGGGCAGCCGCGCCGCCCGCACACAGCCGAGCCGGGCGTTAGCGCTCCTCGGCTGCAGAGCCGAATCGCACCTCGCGCCCGCGCTGCCCGTACCACAATGCCGGGCGGCACAACGCCCGCCACGGACGCGTGCATGTGTAAGGAGGGGGCTGCCCCAGCACCACCTGTCGTCCGTTAACGGCCCAAACTCCTGCCGCGCCGCCTCAGAGCGAGCGCTGAGCGCCCGGCTGCGGGCAGAAAGGGGGAGCGCGGCGACAACGGGAAGGGGACGGAGCGGAGGCCGCGCCCGCCGGGAGCACCTGGGCAGCTCTTTGTTCCTCCCCGCTCCCGCCGCCTCCGTACTCACCCACGGTGGCTAGCGTCTCCAGGTCCTCCAGCTTGTAGGCGGCGGGCTCGGGCGCCGAGGTCGAGCCGGGGCCGGCGGGGCTAGGGGCCGTGGCGGCGGGCTGAGGAGCGGCCAACCCCGCCGCCGCCGCCGCCTCGCCGCCGCTCTTCGCTCCCATTTTGGCCTTGGCGGCGCTGAAGGCGTCCATGGGGCCGCTCAGCGCATGGAGGGCGGCGGGGCGGAGGCGGACGAGAGGGAGCGGCGGGGACGCAAAGTTTCAGTTTTCAGCAGGCGGCGGGGTGGCTGCGCCCCGGAGCTCGAGCCCGCGCCCGCTGCCACTGCCTCGGAGGGGACGCGGAGCCCTTCAGCATCACGAGCCGCCGCGCACGCCCGCCACCCGCAGCAGGAACAGCCGCGCAGGCAGACAATGGCGAGGGAGAGCCCGGGCGGGCCGAGCCTGGCTACGCCGTGCTGTGCCGCGCCGAGCCGCGCTGCGCGACACGCCGGGCGGAGGGGCGGGGTCTGCCCGCCGCCGCTGCGGCACGGGCCCGCAGAGGGTGGCGGGGCGGGGGCAGGCGCGGTCCCGGCGCTCGGCGGGAGCGCGGAGCTCGGCCCTCGCCGCGGGCGCGGCTCCGGGGAGGCGCCGCCCGGCTGGGTGTCGCGGAACTCCGGCGCTCTGCTCTGGGTCTCTCCCGATTTGAGCGGCGCTGCTGCCGCCCCGAGAGGTCCCACGAGCCCCTTCAGAGCTGCTGTCCTCTCTCATCCCTCCTCATTCTCTCAAAAAGTTTGAGAGGAGTGGCGGCGCCCGCTGCGGGTGGCAGGGCGGTTTCCTGGCCCACCTGCCTTCGAGCTGTCGGCTCCGGGAAGGCTTTGCAAGTCCCGAGCGCGCCGGAGAACTTCAAGCACTCCCCACCCAAGCACGTCAGGCGGCTACGCGTGATTGTAGCCTCTGTTTTCAAATGGGTAGATGTCTGGCTGCAAACAGCCCCAGAGTTCAGCGCTGCAGCCTACGATGAGGTGGTGGGGTATATCTACACTGAGCTGGCTGGAAAGGCCCCTCACGCAGCACTGAGTAGCTCTGGCCGAGGAGCTGTTGATGATTATACTGAAAGCCAGGGAAAATTGGTGTGTGAGCCAAGTCACTGGGAAGAGGTCATGTCAAAACGGGGGAGGAATTCCTAATTTTTTCCATGCCTTGTTCTGGCCCAGTTCTACACTGGTTACAGCTCCTAGCCCTCGCTTCAATGAGTGGAGCGTGTGTGTAAGGCTGAGTGTAAAATTACGGAAGTAGCATTTCGCATTTCCTTTGTATTGCATGCAAATGCAGAGTCTACTGACTTTGGTGTGGAGAATATTCAGTGATAATGAGAAATAAGTATGTGTGCATACAAAAATGAGTATCAGAATGGAAATTGTTATAATTCGAGAAGAGAAGGCTCCAGGGAGACTTTATTGCAGCTTTCCATTACTTGAAGGGAGCTTGCAGTCAGGAGGGGATGGATTTTTACACGGTCTGATAGGACGTGGGGGAATGGCTTTGAACTAAAAGGGGGGATTTAGGTTAGATGTTAGGAAGAAGTTTTTTTACACGCTGGGTGTTGAGGTGCTGGCACAAGAGGTGGCTGGCAAAACTGCTCATGGCAGTGTAGTTGGAACTAGATGGTCTTTAAGGGCCCTCCAACCTAAGCGATTGTATGATTCTATTCTATGATTGAAATTACAAACTTATGTATCTGTCTCTTGAATTTTAAAAGATCCCTGTGGTCTTGTTCATAGTTGTGACACTCACAGCATGTATTATCTATTTTTATCTTTTGGCTTGTTGACGTGGGGGTTATGACTAATTTGGAAAAGTGCTAGATCATCCCTGCTTCCTGCCAGCCTGTGAAATGAATCATTGGTCAAGGAGGATGACATAATTTTTGCTATAAAATTTCAAATTTCCTTACTGCGCTTTTTGAAATGTGTTACTGTTCTATTTACTATTTAATTTAATTTCATTTTGCATTATCTTAAGTTTTGTGTGCAAAAAATTAGCGTGAATCATGCCTTCAATAGAGTATTTCAGAGATAGGATAGATGTATTTCAGGAGTTGGACTCGATGACCATTATGGATCCATCCCAACTTGGGATGATTCTGTGAAAGATTCCTTAAACTGCAAATTATAAATGTTCTGGTGGATTGTAAATTTAGTTTGGTCAAAAGCTGAACAAGCCAACAAGCCTCTCTTAACAAGAACGGAAACATCTTGTTTAAGATAAAAGCTTGAGAAATAAACATTCATACGCTGAAGAAATCAGAATATGCATACAAAAATAACTTTGTAGAAAAAATAAAGACTACCCTGAGTTCAGTCTGCCCAAGATGATCTTCCTGAAACCAATCTTGTCCTGAAAACAGAGAAATCATCCACTGCTCAGACATTAAAGAGGACAGAAAATACCATATAGAAGGTATATTTCAAGTCATGTTCCTGTTTATGATATGAACTTTAGTGATTAAATTTCTTGCATTCAAAATTTTTAAACTTCTTTTAAAATCTCCTTCTATACTTTAATAGTTTGTGGCTTGTCACACAGCTTATATGGTGAGACCCATTCAATAAGGCTGCAATTCAGTGAGGTCTGTAAACAGTGTTAGCTCCACTGAATTCAGTGTCCATTTTCTTATGATGAAACAGCCTTGTGCTTACTGCTTTGCTAGCCTGGTATCCAAAGCATTTGCTGGCTGTAGTTGTAGCAATCTAATTGCAATGTTTATATTGAATGTCAACATATTATTACTGTGCTTTACCACCTCTGTATAACCTACTTAGAATTTATCTTGCAGCTGCGGAGTAGTATAATATACCAGGGAAATAAAATGCCATTTTTTCTAAATTAAAAGAGACTAAGAATCAGAACTCGTAACTTTGTGAATTACAGGTGGAAGCAGGTGGGTAACAGCAGAAGATATTTAAGCTTAGTTTCTTGCCCAATTTGGCTGCACTTTATAGGAAGGTCTGCAGCCATGTTCTTCTTTTGTCTGTCACTTTTGCCACTATTTTTCAACTTAATATGTGAACTTTTGCTCATAGGTATTTCTTGAATTCAATTTTCCCATATAGGTAATGCACATTACTCATTTCAGTTTTCACAGTACTTTTTCAGTTTTCTCTCACATGCAATGGATGCCTTCAGCCAGTTTCTTCTAGAATAAGGCTGAGTTTCATATCTTGTGTTTCCATTCCTTTATCTTGTAGGTGTTCACACAAAGTGTTATCTCCATTTTATTTTTTTTCCTAGGAATACCAGATGTTACAGACGATTTTTTTCCAAATATAGTATACCTATTAGTATAAAGTATTAGTAGAATACCTTACTAAAAGAGATATATATTAAAAAAAAAAAAGAGAACAGTGGTTTAATTTAATTTAATTTTTCTCTCGACACTTGTGGTTTTGAGTGATAGGTGTTTGTTTGTTGTTTTTTTTTTTTCCTTCCATTTCCACTGCACAAAGTGTTCAGTTGCTTATATTCCTTTATAAGTTCAGAAGCTTAAGGAGACTAAGTTCACAACTGTCAAGGATTTTGAGGTTCCAGGTGTTAATTGTGTTTCTCCATGTTTCCTTTCTCGTGCTTATGTTTGCTACACACAGAGCCACGCTTTCCAGACAGTGTTTCTGTGGGTGATAAGCTGCAAACCTACTTTCCATTTCTTTTTAATTTTATTTTTTCCTTTTGGGGAAACCTTTGGAAAGGATCTCAGGAAACTGATGGAAAGGATTCCAGGCTTTCTGCCTGACTATGTAAAAATTCATAACAGAGCTCACTGCTCTGTCATTTGGAGAAGACATTGTGATATGCATATCAAACAAATGGATGTGATTTAAGCACCGGACTCTCGGTTTTGTGGTTCGCTGTGAAGAGAATCAGTCATTTAAATGTCTCCATGACTGCAGACAAAAGAGTCTCCCCTGTGGTTTGAGCAGGTTTGCCTACCTGAAAGCATGCTTTTTCCTCCCCATAATTCATAATTTTCCTCACAAATCTTGTTAAAGCATATTTTTACCATCACCATCACAGTGAAATAACTACAACAAGATTGTTAGAGAACCTGCCCAAACCTGCAGGAAGGAAGTGAATAAGTTCTTCAGTGATTGCTATTATTAATAAATAGTTCTGCATCTTCTCTTGTCACATTATGTACAGTGACTAAAAGCGTGGGACTGATCTGAGAAGAAGAATAGCTGGTAAAGATAATTAGTACTGCTATGTGTTTTTCATTTGTTTTGTTTTGCTAAAGAAGCTCATGATCAGGCAAGTTCTGTGAAGTAAACAGGCAGGAATTTTGTACAAGAAATCCCTGCTTGTGACAAAAAAAGGGGGAAATTGTGCTGCCCATCTGAAGTAGTTCCTTAAGTGTATGGAAATAAGAGCATTTGTATAATGAACAATCACATACTATGCAAATATATCTCATATTCATATGGCAACTATCATACCTGTATTTTAATATGATTATGTTTAATTTTTTGAAAGTGTTTAAATGGTTATGAATGTAGAGTCTCAATCCAAATGAGAATTTAAGCACACAAAAAAAAAAACCACAAAAAAACAAAACCCACAGCTGTCAGCATCCTAAACTTTTGTAGCATCTTGCTGAACTGATGCCTGGCTTCAGGAGTGCGTCCTAGTGTTGTTACTAGGGTGTCTAGACTTCTGCCCAGCCTGAGCAAGTTTGTGCCATCTTCCTCGGAAACTAGATTGAGATCTGGAAACTAGATGTTGCTTTGCCTGCATTTGCTGAGGAATGCTTTGTGTGAAGCATTCTCAGTGCATATCTCACATATATGCAAAACTGCTTCCCTCACCAAATGAAGCTGTGGTCACCTTTTTAGAAACAAACATGTAGAAGGAATGCTGTTTTATGTTACAAGGGGCACTGAGATACCAGTGTGCTGGATAAGTTCTCAAAAGCAGATGGAGATATTTGCTTTAGATGGAAGGCAGAATAGAACAGCAATGTACCAGGATGTCTTTTTGTTCATTCTTTTCCCCAAATAAGTAGTTCTGCAGCTTATTTGAATACACAGGATAGTATGCTGTTTATAGCAGCTGCTCAGCAAATGGAGTATCCAGCAGATTTGATCTTAATGGTATGAAAGGAGTTCTCCTTCCAATCTCCTTCCATTAAATTAACAGAGACAATTGCAGGACGTATTCTTCACATTAAACATCCCTACTTCACAATCGTTCCCTTTTTTGCTGTGCCTGTTAGATGAAGTTGTCAGTTTGCTGTTCTGTAGAATGCTGCAGAAGTGTTAGAAATTAAATGTAGTACTAGATACATTTATTTATAGAAATTATGGTATATTACGGTAGTGTGTTTTTACAAATGTCGGCAAGGTCCTGCAAAGATTACTGTATGAACCATTAAATTCCACAAATGATTGGCTAGTGTGAGTGTTATCAAAATTTTATAGCAAGGCAAGCATTACATGAACTTTATAACATATTAGTTGTCAGGCAGGACAATAAAACACACCTTTTGGTGCCTGGCTTAGGGAACTAAGCCATCTCATCAAGGAGTCTTCAGTTAGATAGATGTGAACTCTTTATGGCAGAACTTTTTTTCTCTCTATATGAGACATAATAGTTAAAGGACTTCTAAAGTCTAATATTGCCATTTCTAAGGCACATACAACTAGTGCATGAACAGACTAAATCTTTCAATTCAGCTTTTTTTAAAAAATTGTTTAGTCCCCTTATGTCCATAACTAAGAAGGCTTTTGTGAGGAAAAAGAGAGAACTAAAATTTCCCTCTAGTCACAGACATCAAAGTGAGAAAGACAGTAGGTGTGGGAATCTATTGTGTCTTCTTAGATTTAGTGTCAGATTCCCCACTTGTCACGACTTACGCTGGCATCAGGCTTTTAAAGGTGTGGTTCTTGCTGAGCCGATCCAAATCCAGGCTGCCCGGGTTTTGTCCTCCTCCCTCTCTCAGATCATGAGTCCCACCCACACCCTAGTGTGTGTGCTCGGCGTTCCAGCAGCTTCCTGGTGAGCCAGTTCAGGAATTAGTTTGGGCATTTACTTATAAGGTTGCTAGGTTTTTAGCCAGATTATTGCCATGCACAGGCTGTTAGGGCACATGGTGAACTCTGGGGAATTTAAAACCGTCTGCATTTCCATCAAGCTGCTTCAGTTTTATCCTCAGCTTTCTTCTGCCATGTCCTCGTGTCTCTCCCATTGCCCCTCAAAAAAGAAATTCGTCACTTTGAATGCTCTGTGGATGTACACAGCTGCAGATGAAGTTTGCATTACCCATGAATGGCATTTAGATAGATCTTGATTCAGTCTTCTGGATGAATTAATCACTTCACAGTCCCACTAAGGTTGGAAAAAAAAAAAAAAAAACAGGAAAAAGAGATGGGCCCCTCGTTTACATTATCAGAATTTCTTGTGTTCTGAATGTATCTGCCCAGCTCAATCAGGAAGTACAAAGTCAGATTTAACCCAGGGCAGCTCCAGACAATAGGCAAGCACTGTGTCTCTAACTTCTCTAATGCTTAAAGTCAGCTACAGTCTAACAAATGCAATATTTTTTTTATTGAATGGTAAATGTAAGCAAATCTTGCTATTCTTTTGAAAGCAAAATTCTTGCATGCATGAAAGCTGTTATCTTCAAAAATGGAATTGAATTATGAGAAGGACTTTACAAGTTGAATCTAGCTACAGTAATCATGTCTTTATTGTCCACAACTGATCTCTTCACAAGCCACAAAGTAACGTATTCTCAATCTGCTCTCTCATATTCTGTAATTTGTTAATTTAATTAAAAGTAATACAATGTAAGTTCTCTAAATTCATTCTGTAATGCCACACTATTTTAACATTGCAAACTGGTCTGATTTATACCTTTATCTTCACCATCAGTTATTTTCCTTACAGAAACATGAGCTAAAACAGATACAAAAACCTTCAAAAATAATTCTGGTGATACTCATATAAACTGATCACTGCTGAAAATGAATAGACGTTAGATTTCTTACAATTCATTGTTGTAATCTTATGTATGATATAAAACCTATATGGTGCTTTCCAACTCTTTTTCTGCTGGTCAAATATAAATATTACAAAACAAATATGGAGTGATATAGCTGTGATTCAGTCTTCTGTTTACATTTCAGTTCATGAACTGTTCACTACATGAGTCATTGTAGATTCATTAAGCAAAATACTCTTAAGTGCCTACCTAATCTCTGCATTTCAAACAATTGCCTAAATTCTACTAAAACCAATGGAGTTAATCAATAAGATGCAGTGTTTTTGTGCTACAGCTGGGTTTTCATTCATAGTTAGGTGATTTTATGAATGGCAGCATATAACAAAAAGCATGAAACTATTCAAGTGATGGAACTGAGAATCTGTTTTTAAATATAAAACGGAAGTGTGTTCTACTCAGGCATCTTGCCCATTGAACTATGAACTTCAAACAAACAAACAAACAAACAAACAAACACCATTGTGGCTTTTTGGAAAAGTCAAGTTAATGTGATGACTACAGATTTGACCAAACCTTAGATTATTTCCAAGCATACATATGTTCACTCCTGACGAAAGACAATTTACTGTCCAGGGCTTTATAGTGCATTTAATTTTCACATGTATCCTGTTTTTGTATAGTAAAAATCTGCAAAGTAGTCAACATGGCAAAAGCATAACACAATGAACATTGCACAAGGCAAAATACTAACATAGATGAGTTCAGCAGCATAAAGACCAACCAGTAGCTCATCAATCTTGCAAAATATCTAATTACCTAACTCCTGTACTATCTTTAGCAACTGAGTTCTGGCCTTTGAGCTGATCTTGTTTCCACTCTTTGTGTTTGTTGAAAAGCAACGGATCATTTGTCTGGATCACTGGGTCATATCTCAGCTAAGGGCATGGACTTTTAGTAATCCAAGATGTGCACAGCCATTCTGCTTACCAGCTTTTAGACTGATGCAGTTTTACAAATTTTAGATAGATGAAATCAGGATTATTTAATTGAATGTAAAATCTGTCAGCTGGAATTGAAGTTACCAGCATTTCTGAAGATAGTTAACTACATTCAACTGGTGCACTGGCAGGGCAACTCTCTACATGTCCAAGAAGAATAAATGACATAGTGGGTTGAAGTAGAGGAAAAAATCATGTAGAATACATGCTATAAGTCAGTGAAAAATAAATGTTTGCATTTTCTATTGGCTTTGAGTTTAGTTATGTGTAGAAATCAGAGCATATCCATGAGGCAGAGAAGCATCATATTGTTAAGAAATACACTTTTTCAAGGCTTATGCTTAGTGTTCTGGAAAGTTTCTCAATGTATTTGCCATGATTTTTTTTCTTCATCCACCTGCCTCCTCCTCAGAGCCATGGGGAAATTGTAATGACATAGGCTTTGCACTGGATATAACCTATGCTTGGCATTTTTTGTTTGTTTTTGTTGACTAAGATGAGTAGATAAAATGAATTTGTAAAATAAGAAGTCGTTTCTGTGAGCTTCACCCACAAAAGACAAGAAAAGGGTCTTTAGTTCTGATGTGTCTCTCCATTTTTAGTAAACTTCTAAAATGTTTTATATACTTAATTGCATTTCCTATGATATCTACCTATAAATGTCAAATTTGTGTTAAAGCTACTTTGGTTGTTGTAACTTGGAATTCAGTTGAAACATTACCACACAAGTCTATTCTTCACCATTAACATAGGCAGTTCCTGTAACACTTTGAAATGCCACACATGGCTCTTGACCTGGTCATGGACATTGCTGTGATGCAGGAGGCACTGCCTGGCTCTGAATTCTTTCCTGTGTTGGTATATTTGCAGGTAAAGGAGACTGGTAGAAGAAATGCTTGGGAGATTATTCTGGGACTGCAGATAACACTTTTTTTTTTTTTTTTAAGTGTCTGTTATCTTTTATAAATGCAATGAGCATTCCTGCTAATGTTGAAAAGGAGAGGAATTTAACGGAGATTTCACTGAGTTCACATTTGGAGTATGGAGCTGACAGTTAATCAGTACATCACAAAGCAAGAGAGAGCTCTCAGCAGTTGAGGATTCATCTGCAGCCATAGTTTGTCTCTTTACAGCCCTAACCCAGCAAAGCTTCCCAAGGTAGATGTTGGCACCCAAAACCCCGCTGAACCATGCTGCATGCCCGTGTCTAGCCTTCCTTGGGAAGGGGACAGAGCAGTCCCTCAGAGTGTTGCTTCATGTGAACTGTACTGTTATGATTAAAAGCATACAGGACAATAGGGCATTACATTTCTTTCGTATGTGCACACTTAGTTTTCCTGTCTTTTTTATTGTTTGTATATGTTTGTATATGTTATGGAATGTATCTAATATATTTTATCTAATATATATCTGCATCCCTTTCTTTCCACAGTTAATTCTTGTTACTGTTCTGCTCTCAGATGTTCCTGAATGTCTCTTTAAACTATTGGTTAGAAATGGAAGGGAAAAAAATAGAACGTGTGATGGAGGACAGGACAGAAAAGGTAATAATACTATTTCTGTGCTTGTTTCAGAAATACGTTCTTTTCATATAGTTAAATTGTTTTCACTTTTAACTGTTCTATTTTTCTTCATTTCTTCCCTCTGTGTGCCACAGAAGCCCTCTGTATTCATGGAAGCCATACAGATCCTGTAGGACAGGGAAAAGGTTGTGATCCTTGGTTACTCCTTTTTTTGTGACTGTTATTCTTCAAGTACTTTACTGTCTTAACCACTGTATCAGTGGTGCTACTTTCATGTTATAAAAAGCTGTTCTCCTAATGTTTATATACTGTGGGTTTCTTATCTGTTTCTGTTTTAACACACCCTTTCACAGAGAGTCAGGCAGTCTTGCACAGAACAAGGTTCATATCTCCCAATGAGAGTTACAGAGCTGAAAAAGTGATTATGAGAAAATGAACAATATACCAAGGGAAAATCGTGCTCGACCAACCTCATAGCCTTCTATGATGGCATCACCAGCTGGGTAGATGGGGTGAGAGCAGTGGATGTCGTCTACCTTGACTTCAGCAAGGCTTTTGATACTGTCTCTCATGACATCCTGATAACAAAGCTGAGAAGGTGTGGGATAGATGAGTGGACAGTGAGGTGGGTTGAGAACTGGCTGACTGGCCAAGTTCACAGGGTTGTAATCAGTGGCGCAGTGTTTCGTTGGAGAACTGTGAGTAGTGGTGTTTCCCAGGGGTCAGTGCTGGGTCCAGACTTGTTCAGTATCTTTATCAATGACTTTGATGAGGGGATAGCATCCACCCTCAGTAAGTACATCTATGATACAAAGCTGGGAGGAGTGGCTGACACTTGCTGCCATTCAGCAAGACCTGGACAGACTTGAGAGCTGGGCAGCAAGAAACCTGATGTGGTTTAACAAAAGCAAGTGTAGAGTCTCGCACCTGGGAAGGAATTACTGCAAGTATCAGTACGGGTTGGGACATGACCTGCTGGAGAGGAGCTCTGCAGAGAAAGACCTGGGGATCCTTGTGGATGACAGGTTGGCGCCAGCAGTGGGCTCTGGTGGCCACGAAAGCCAATGAGATCCTGGGGTGCATTAAAAAGAGTGCGGCCAGAAGGTCAAGGGAGCTGATCTTTCCCCTACACTCTGACCTGGTAAGGCCTCACCTGGACTACTGTATCCAGTTCTGCGCTCCCTGGAACAAAAAAGACAGGGATCTCCTGGAGAGAGTCCAGTGGAGGGCCACAAAGACGATAAAGGGCCTGGAGCATCTCTTCTGTGAGGAAAGGCTGAGTGACCTGGGTCTGTTCAGCCTTGAGAAAAGAAGACTGAGAGGGGATCTTATTAATGTCTTAAGTGTGGGAGTCAGAGGCATGGCCAACCTCTTTTCAGCAGTTTGTAGGGACAGGACAAGGGTAAATAGCCATAAACTGGAGCATAGGAAGTTCCACACCAATATGTGAAGGAACTTCTTCACAGTGAGGGTGACAGAGCACTGGAACAGGCTGCCCAGGGAGGCTGTGGAGTGTCCTTCTCTGGAGATGTTCAAGATCCACCTGGACACTTACCTGTGCAGCCTGCTGTAGAGGCCCTGCTTTGGCAGGGGGGTTGGACTTGATGATCTCTGGAGGTCCCTTTGAAATCCTACAATTCTGTGATTCTGTGAAAAGACTTTTTATACTTTCTCCATTAGCAGGGATACCCAAATTCATTGCATTCAGGGCATCTGTGCTGCCTGTAGTTTATGTTAACTTTGATTTCTTTAGACTTCAGATGTTAATTGAATTCAAAAATAAACTGGAGAATTATGAAATTTTTCTGGAGTGACTTTGCTGGATTCAGCATTTTTTTGTTTGTTTGTTTGTTTGTTTTTAGAATCTGAATTTGATAGCTAGAATTTTGGGAATATCAAAAAGAAGAAAATTGCTGTCATACAGGAAGAAATGCCAGTAAGGGGATATGGAGATTTCACAAAGAAACACTGGTGAAGGGTGAAATACTTCCCTAAAAGAGAAGAATACAAGTTTGAGGGCATTAATACCTGATGAGATGTTTTCCAGTCAGCTGTTTCTGAATGAGCACTTGCTATTTAGGTTGAAATGCCCAAATCAGCTGGACAGTATGCTGACCATCTTGGTTTTTTTAGACAGTTATAGATAGTACCTGACTGTGCCAGCCTATGCCCCCAATGGATGTCAGATAAGATGAATGAAGATCTTAGCAAAAGACATGCAGGCAGATTTTCAGGAGGTAGAAAATCAGAAGTTTAAGGTATGGAAATAATATTATGATGGTTTTGCAGGTAAGAGAGTTAAAAAGCAAAGTTGGAAGATAGAGACATCAAATGTTTCTTCAGATTTATTCAATGTCCAAATGTGCAATTCTACTCTGCTATGAGGGGCAGAATAACCTTTATCTGACCGCTGATAGGTCTTCCTTTTGCTATATATATTCAATAATGTCAGAATATAGTTTTCTGTTCTACCTAAATTATTTTGTTATTAATATTTGATGAAAAAAAAAGAGTTAGCATGAGGATGATTTGGGCATTTGAGAAGGGATACGAGAATAGTTAGTGATGTTATTTCTGAGGCAGCTCAATGAGAAGCAGTGAAAAGCATTACTAGTGTCTATTTTGCAATATTATAAATATTTCATATCAGTCTAATTATAGCATAGTTTATTTCTTACAGTCAGTGGGGATAAGATGAGCATAATGTGACAAATCTGATACTTAAAGTTTTTTGACATGAAGCTTTAGGCAAGGTTGCAAAGGTTGACAATTTAATGTTTCCAGCTATACTCAGGGATTTTGAGCAGGATAGGATCTTTAATGAATTTTAATGCAATCAGATTACAGTTTGAAGGCTTTTTTTGGGTAACGCTAATGCAAAATATATTTCTCAGCTTGCCTTTTTTTCATGAAAGCAAATATGTGTATGTTTAAGTTTGAACTTATTTACGATTTGAAATCTGTAGGAATGAAATAAATATTTAAGTGCTTTATTGACTAACTAAAAAACTAAGCACGTACTTAACAGTAAGTGCTTTACTATATTGAAACTGTTACAATTGAAACAGTTTTTCCAGTTGACGTATGAGTACAGTGAAAGAAGAAGAGAAGAAATTACCTTTGATCTCACTGAACCAGTAAATTACAGGCAAAGTTCTGTAAGAAGCATTTATAACAAATCAGGCTGATTCAGCAGAATGAAGCTTGAAACTACATGTTCTTATTACATGTAAAACTAATTTCACTGGGTGTGAAATTGTTTTCTGCTAATCCAAAAGCATGAAATAAGCACACAGAAAAGCACATTTTATAAAATACTACACTGATGATTTCTGACAGGATAATGATATGATAGAGGGGAAAGGTGCACTCATGATGTAGGTTGGCTGGAAAATTCACTTTCAAGTATGTATTTAGTACCCAATTCGTTTATTTTCCCTTTTTTTCTTTACACCTAAATTTTAAATTCACAGAAAAGTAAAAGCATTGAAGTGTAACTGCTTATTCAAAGGAAATACAATATTAGAAATTTACTTTTTTCTTTTTAGACATTTGCTGAAAATACAGTAATTTCTTGTCATCTGAAACCTACAATATATTTCAGAAATAGAAGATTAGTTAATGTTACATCATTGATGTAATGTTGTAATGTTGTAATGTACAACATGATGTAATGTTACATCATGTAAATTTCTATTGCTAAGGCAAAGAATTGGGAAATTTTCTAATAATCTATGCATGTTATTATCTAAAGAATGGCATCCCTCCATATTGTGGAAACATCATGAACTATGATTAGAAATGATTATGCATTTAATATCAGAAAACAAAAGTGCATTTATACAAACATCCTGAAAAGGTCACTCCTTGGATTAAAGTTTGCTGTTCTGAAAAGCGTTTCTGAGGAAGCTGTGCCAATCATTCAAGGAGGGGAGAATAACTTCTCTGAAGTGCAGCCTGATGAAGTTTAAGTCTAAGGGAACTATTTTAAAATGGAAAAAATATTATGAACTCCAGAGCCTTTTGAAGCCTCTTGCTATGAAATTGTAGAATGGCTTTGACTGAAAGGGACCTCAAAGACGATCTAGTTCCAATGCCTCCTGCAAGGCAGGGCTGCTATCTACCAGATCAAGCTACTCAGAGCCTCATCCAACCTGGCTTGGAACACCTCCAGGGACTGTGGGGCATCCACAATCTTTCTGTGCAGCGTGTGCTGGGGTCTCACTGCCCTCTGAGTAAAGAATTAATTCCTTCTTTTAGTTTAAAGTCATTCCTCCTATCAATGGGTGTCCAACCTTTTGGCTTGCCTGGGTGGCACTGAGCGAACAGGAATTGTCTTGGGCTGTATACACAAAGGTCACTCCAAAAGTAATGCCTTCTATTTATTTCCATGGAAACTACAAGAGATACAAAGAGCATGATAATACTTTTTGATAGAGCAAAATCTCAGCTACAAAACACTATTTCCCAACAAAATCACCACCACTTTCTACGCATTTTTTGCCAGCAGTGAACAAGAGCTTGCATGCCATGCTTGTAGAGATATACACCAGTGCAGGTGACCCACTAGCACTGTTGCCACTACTCAAACACACCACCCACTGCATCACTGTGCTCACATCCACTCTTTAGTCTCCGTCAATGTTCAGCAAGTGTCAGTGAATATCAACAGGTGACATTTTTCCACGCTGCGGAAATTCGGTTCCACACTTTTGCTTCACACGCACTTCCATGCCAGACACCATTTTGTCACAGTGCCCCTCTGTTGACACTTATTGCATGGAAACAAAATGTAATGGAATGTTGGTGGGAAGGTTCAACCGCTACTGCCATACCACCACCATCTGCCTCTGACATAATGCTTTAAAATAGCAGACTTCGCTTTCAGAGTAGCCCCCATAAAATAGATAATAAAGTTCATGCATATAAGTAACAAAACTTATTTTAATCTTCAATATTTTTAATTAAACAACAACAAAAAAAAGCAATGAAAACACAGAACTAGTGGGATATTTGACATTGCTTTTGTGAAACTAATGTATCAAGCTGGTTCGATGGCAGTGGCTGCAATTCTCAGTGAATTCTTAAGGTGCTCATCAGAGATTTTTGATGAAATTTTATTCCTCTGGTACTTTATCCTTGGAAATAGTTGTTCACAAATGAACCTACTGCCGAAAAGCAATGACATGAATAAGGCAGTCAGGAAGAGTGAATGAGTGCGACCCCATGTACGAAGGACTTACAGCTGAAGAAACCCACACAAAATGCTGATGTGCTATTGTCAAACTATTTTTCCCAGTGCTTCACTACCGAATGGATTCATAACACATTCTGTTGTGAATCTAGCTAACATCAAAACTGTTTTATAAGACCATCACTCTTGGAAAAAAATGTTGCCTTTGTTTATCTACCTTTGCTTGTGAAATTGTTTATTTTACTGTAGACATAATCTGATTCATCAGTATTAATGAGAAGAGTCAGAAAAGACACAAAGGTAGTGAATCCTGTCTAAAGTGACTTTAAAAATACTTTGGACAGCGTTCACAGTTGACTCTTAAATTGTAGTCTGTGACAATACGCTCCATAAGTTGATTGCAAATAATTTATTTTGTATTCCTGTGGTGCATTATGTACCTTTTATGATATAAATATGTCTTGTCATCTTTCTTCTTCTTCTTTTTCCTTTCTTTTTTGGCCTTATCTTCACAAGTATTTGGGAAGGATCCATCTTCGTATAGTTAAAAAAATATTGACATTCCAATGTCTGTTTGCTTTGTTGTAATCTTATTACTGCAATCTCTCATCAGAGCCAAGTTCAAACCAAGATCCTGCTAATTTTGACTTCCTTTTATCATTCCTAATTATTTACTATCTTCCTCTGAGACATATTGCCACAAATATTGGACAGGTTCCTGTATGAGTGCATCAAAAGTTATTTTCAAAGTGCTCCCATCTTTTCTGAATTTCAACTTCTTTTTTTTTTTTAATGCTGTTTCCATTATTTCACATCTCTCTTTTTCCTAATAGTTTGTGGTTTTTTTTTTTTTCCTTTCTTCTTTAACTGGATCTCACTATTTACATTATAAAATCTGTGCAGTCTTTCATGGTTGTAAGTTTGAAGGCTAAATCCTGCTCTACTCTAAAGTACATTTAAATTTGCCTGTTTTAGCTTTTGTTCTTCCCAGAAATACACATTTATTTCCGTGAATTCTTCCTATATTTTATATCCTTCATAATTCTGGAATACAGTCTTCTTTGAATCTCTGCCTACTTTTGTTGTTTGGTCGCCTACGAAAAGTTCTCTGTCCTATTAATTTTCACTTCTGTAGAACACGTAACTGTTTCTGGCATATTTTGTTCATTCTTCCTCACTATGTCTTGCCGTTTGCAGTTTTAGATTTATTTCAGGTTCTGTAGCAGCAGTTCAATCTTGTATGTATCTTTAAAAACGTATTGATCCCAGTGATTCAGGTTTTTGGTTTTTGTTGTTGGTATTTTGTAGGAATATAAATATTTACCAGATTTTCCTTATCATTATTTCACATATATTATTTTTTTTTATCAGCTGAACTCGTTTTTGTTTAGTTTAGTTTTGTTTTTTAATCCGTTTGGCAGAACTTTCCTGTAAGAACGGAGTAAATATTAAAGCTGGTTTTCCCTAAAAAAAAAGTCAGCAAATTTGGGAAAATAATTAGTTTTCATTGTGGAAGAAAGGAAAGGTAGATCAGAGTCAGTATTTATCTTCACTCTGGATTTTACAGACAGTGCAGCTGGGCAAGTACCCAGCTGATGAGGGCTTTTTAACTCAGGTGCACAGATGACTAATGAAGCATTGCTGGTTTTAGTTTATGCCAGGTGAATATACCAACTCTAGCAGGCACTGCACTGGTGGCCTTGGAATGGGAATGTTTGTTGTTGTTGTTTTTTAAATAATAATAGTGCAGAGTACATGTAAATAAAATTTCAGCTGGAGCGGAAAAACTTGCTGACTCTGAGTTGTATAAGCTATACAAGTCATTATACAGACTGCTGCTTCAATTGCATCTTGCAGTCCAGAGTATCCATTTCCCAATTTCCACTGCTGGCCTTGCTGTGTTCTTCACAGAAATACTGAAATCATTTCACAGCTAAGCTTTGTCTGGCAAAAGGCCCTGGAGAAAAGCTTGGCAGAGGAGGCGTAAAATATTAGCACAAAATAAAAAGAAATTGCCTCAGGCTTGCTAATCTTCTTGAGGCTGAGGACAATCCTGTATTTTTTATCTCTGCATCACTAGCTCCAGAAAATGGGCTACTCAATAACCATTTCTTATTCTCTGTGAATTCTAGGTGCACAACATTTCTATACCTGCTTAAGAATGCTGGATGCCCCAGAGGGCCAACTGGGCCAGTCTTCTGTGCTTCAGGGGAAGAACTGTATAGAATGATAGAATCACAGAATCACAGAATGGTTTAGGTTGGAAGAGACTTCAAGGATGATCAGGTTCCAACCCTTATACTACAGGCAGGGCTGCTAGCCACTGGATCCAGTACTAGGTCAGATTGCCCAGGGCCTCATCCACCCTGGCCTTTGAACGCCTTCAGGGACAGGGCATCCACAGCCTCTCTGGGCAGCCTGCTCCAGCACCTCACCACTCTCTCTGTAAAGAACTTTCCTCTGACATCTAATGTAAATCTCCCTTCTTTTAATTTAAAACCATTCCCCCTTGCCCTATCACTGTCTACCCATGTAAGAACTTGATTTCCCTCATGTTTATAAATTCCCTTTAAATATTGGAAGGCTACAATGAGGTCTCCCCAGAGCCTTCTCTTTTCCAGGCTGAACAAGCCCAGTTCCTTCAACCTATCTTTATAGGAGAGGTGCTCCAGTCCTTTGATCATCCTTGTGGCCCTCCTATGGACCCTCTCCAAAAGCTCCACATCCTTGCTGTACCGGGGGCTCCAGGCCTGGATGCAGTGCTCTAGCTGGGGCCTCATGAGGGCAGAATAGAGGGAAAAGATCCCCTCCCCCTCTCTGCTGTCCGCCCTTCTTTTGATGCAGCCCAGGATGCTGTTGGCCTTCCAGGATGCAAGTGCACACTGCTGGCTCAGTTTTTCATCAACCACAGCCCCTAAGTTCTTCTCTGCTGGTCTCCTCAAAAAATCAGTAAGTTCTATGGTTTTGGAAACAATTCTTTGAATAATGGAAAATTCACAGATCAAATGTTGCATGTCTCTAAATACTCTTCACAGTTTATGAGAATTGCTGATTGATAAATGGAATTGAGACTGCTTTCTAAGATGGAGCTCCTGAGGCTTCTTCCATATGGCTAAACAGAAGTGGCGTGTTTTGCTTTCTCTAGCACATTCCCAGGTCCTTATTAATATGAGAATGAAGCATGCTATGTCAAATTGTTCACTTAAGAACAAGTCTTTTGATCCTGTTGGGGAAGCATTTACAACTAGAACATAAAAGTCAAGCTGGTTTAGGCAGCTACAGGAATATGGTCCACAATCTTTCCATGTTAGTTCTCATGAAATGTTCTTTCTCCCACACTTTATTCCATTTTAGTCGCATTTAACTTTTCCATTCTTCTAAGTACGTTTAGCTGAGTACATACTCTGTTCCAGAACCTCCTTTTATCTCTCTTCATGACCATTCTACTGACTGTATCAATTTTAAAGATTAATTGTTATTGTTTTGGATAACAGTAGAAAGCAGACTGCTAGATGGTGGATGTAGCAGTGCCTGTTCAAATGTTCTCACTCAGGTAATACCCATTCTTCTGCTTTTTCTCAGGAAATAAATTATCATTTTACAACAACCATCATAATAATGATCCCATAGTGCTTTATGGTTATTTCTTCCAAGGACTGTTTTTATTGCTGTCTAAATTGAAGACTGTAAGCTCACATTTGAGTCTTAAACTAAGGGCTCAGTTCCATTAATGTTCAGCATTTGAAAGTTTCAACTAAGACATTTTCTGCATAACTTCCCCTTCAGAAAATCATACTATTGCTGTCCGTGCGTGAACATAGAAACCCAGTTTTATTTATTGCCGTAAATCTGATACACTTCATGTTTACATTTTCAGGAAGAAAGCATTTTGTTTTTAAGTTCTTAGGGATCTGCTCTCATTTGAAAAGACAGAAATTGTCCTATACATTACTCACTGGAATTAACTAGGGATCACAAATATCCAATGTTTCCATGCTTAATGTTTTGATTTTTTTTTCAATTGTCTCTTTGGAAATGAAGTGGAAACTTATGCAGATGGTCATTCAGTAACTTGCTAGTATTATCTTCTTCTATGATGATAATCCGTCTTTTTCAGAAATATTTAGATGTCCTATTTTTCATCATTTTGGAGAGATTCATAAATTAATGAAAAAAAAAAGTTAAATTTATGTTATTATGTTATGTTTGATCATGTATACAATTCATGGATGTGCTACACCTTTAGTTTATGTGCTTTTTGTCAGATGATTCTGTTGTTATTAACATGCCTTCTGATTGCTACTATAATTAGACACTGTATAATATAGAGCATAATGATCATATATAAAATCTCTACTAATTACCCTGTAATCTACTGTTTGTTGATTAGAAGACCATGGGATGAGTATTTCTGCTATTATTAATCTTAATTTACATGACAATTATAGGACTGCTACAGATTTTTCCTGTTTTCTTGTGTGGCTGTGTTGTGTGACGCTTTGTTACATTAATACAATACTGCCTTTTTACGATAATACGTTTTTATCTCTACTCATCCAGTTTCTCCTTACACGTGCATCAAGTCTGCACTGTTCTGAAGCTGGTACATTTGTAGGTCACTACAGTGGCTCATCTCTTGTTTACTCCAAAAAGTATCCAAGTGAGTTTTGAGGCTTCGGGATATGTCAGCATTTATGTGAAATAGTTACAGTGCTCAAGTCTAGTTTAAATATAGGGTGAAACCCTGCCCATGCTGAACAAAAAATACAGGGAGCAGTGTCTCTGTGAATTAAGAATGTATACATACCTACTCTGAAGTTCAGAAGGAGGCAGTGTGCTTGGATAGTTGGATGAAGATGAAAGGAGAAAAAAATAAGGTTAATATAATGCTAGGGATTTACTATGAACTGCCAAACAGAAGGAGTAGGTGGATCAGGCTATTTTTATGTAGCTATATAATGTATCCAAATAGCAAAGCTGCAATAGATGATTTTAATGAAGCTTGTCTTCGAAAGATTTTGGTTTTCAACAAGACGTAGCAACTTGTCAGATGGACACAATATTTTTATTTGAATAAATGGTTAGTACTATCTGTTATGATTCAAACTATCCAGACAATGACTCTTGAAAACATAGGAGGCATGTAAGTGGTCATAATATATCTGGGATTCTAGGGAGAGAAGAGAATGAGTGGATAGAAGAGGAGGAAAAGACTGTCAGATGTATATTTAAAAAAAAAAAAAAAAAAAAAAAAAAGACTTAACACATTCAAGGATTTAGTTGTTAGAGTCTCTTGGGAAGACAAAGTGAGAATTTAGTGAATAGAATAAATTAGACAAATTATCTGAAATCAACAAAGTGGAATCCAGTAAAAATTCAGTAAAAATGCTTTTGGAGATTAAAAAAAAATATTGCACAAATACAAAATGGGGAATCAGTCTTTCAGCAGAAGACTTATACAAAAGTATTTTTGGGATCGAGCACATAGCTACATAATAAATGCAAATCAACAGTGTGATGTGGTTAAAAAATGCAAATTTCATTCTAGGGGGATATTACCATCTATGTTATACATTACACAGGTAGTAATTATTGTGCTTTTTCCATGTCTAGTGAAGCCTTGGCTCAAGTGATGTATCTAATTTTAGGAATTACTCTCTGTAAAAGATGTAGACAAGGAAGACTGAGTAGGAATAGAGCTAAAAATGCTAAAAGATGTAGACAACATGATCTCTGAGTGCAGTTTGAAAGAGCTAAGTTAACGTAGACTACATCAATAAGACTGCTAACAGACATGTATATAAACATTATATAGACACAGCACACAAAGACTGTTAAATAGTAGTATTCAGTTATTTTCCATGTCCACCAGAGGTCAAAATTGGCTGAATTTGCAACAAAAGGGATTTGAGTTAAACTGAAAATATAGTGTTCTAAATACATGAACAGCTAATAACTGGAACAAGCTGCCTCATGTAAAAATAGTATTTCTATCCCTGGAGGCTTTGAAAGAGAAACGAGGTGAATACGTATATTAAGGATGGTTGAGGCTGTGTCAGTAGAGAAAGGTAGACCAGGTAACTGTTCTAATGTTGGTCTGACATTTCCACCTGTGACTCTGGAGAACATTTTACTTTACTGAATGAGTTGGATGTGACTAGGAGTGGAGCTACAACCTGGTATAAAGTTTAGAATCTACAGATCAGGGAATAGAAACTAGGAAGCAAGGGATTTGGTTCAGTGCATGAAGACATAATGGCGGAATGAATGCACGAGTGAGCTGTATGCCTCCTTACCTCTGGTCAGCCTTTATGCTTGATCCTTAGGTCACAGGATTTAGTGTATGACTGCCTGAAACTAGACAGAAAGTTCTCTTGAGTGTGAAGTCACATAGCTCAACTGCACAACTGCATCATGTTATTTGAAAATTGTTATTGTTATAAGAAATTACAGAAGTTCAGTTTAATGCTAACAGTTTTTTAAAAAGTAGTTTCCACTTGAGTGCCTTCTTTCATATTAAAATTGTAAATTCTCATTATAATTGACTCATTCTAATAAGGTTTTATTCTTTTGGGTGATGTTATCAATCTTACTTGAATCATTGGGAATAAATGCAGAAATTAACATAAATAAATGAATAAATTCAATTGAGAATGTATTTTTCATTATCAGATAATGTTCTGAATTTAAAAATTACCCATGTTAAGTATTGAAGGGGGACTGACTATCCAGAAAATGATAGGAAAATTTGAGCACTAGAACCTACCTTAGTTAAATTTTTAAAATGAAAGAAGAAAATTGTACTTACGTCTCCCTATCAAGGCAATGTCAGTCATGAATTATACAGGAGCTATCACTCAAGAGCTAGCCTTGTATAATGGAGGCCACCAGCACATAACCAGTGTTATAATTAATACAGTGTTTTAATAGCCCATCCAAATAATCTCCTACTTTTAGAGAGGGTCAGAACTGCTACCCAGGAATTTTCTACTAGCAATTTTTGCAGTTCTGAGATTCAGCCTGCACTGACGTTGTCTGACTAGGAGATATTTTAGAACAAGAAAAAATAAGTGTCGCCCAAACACATTTTTAATAACACTTACTATGACAGAAAGTGCATACTGTAACAGTAAGTAAGCATTTTGTTACTGAAACTGCAAAATATGAAGCCACACAAATTGTTGACTTGCTCTGAATAGACACAGAAATGATAGTTCTACACTGAGGCTGTCTTTATTGCAAGTAGAGATATATTTATGCACTCTTACATTAAGATGTTTTGAATGATCACATTAAGATGCCTATCTAGAATAGGTTTCCCATTGGCTTTTGTTATGTCCCATGATTGCTGTAAGTGTCCGGGAGCTACAGATGATGTACATACTACCTAAAAGTATGCCTGAAAATTACAAAGATATTTTGATTTTAAATCCACTGGAGTCTTTGAAGAGAGATATAATTCTAAAATAGGCCTCTTGTCTAAACCAGGGGATCATTTTTCCCTGCTTAGCACTGATGAAATGGGGAACCTCAGGAATCTAGCTTCAAAGTTTGATGCCACAGGTTGGAGGAGAGATGAAAATGTCTCAGAGCCTGTCTCAAACATAGAGATTCTAAGTCCTGAACTGTCTGTTGGAAGTGAAGGGGGAGGCTGTGATGCACAATTCAGCGGTACAGGGATAGGGAAGGGTGAAGCCTGAGCTTAGAGGCTAGAATCACCAGCAATAAATCTGCTTATCAGTGAAGCTTTGAGACAAGATGAACAAAACTGAGGGAGTAAGAAGCTTACCAAGGGAGTACAATTATTATGCAGTCAAGTAGAATGGGAAAGAGAAAAATAATGGGTAAAAGTCCGGTATGGAACAAACTGGAGGAGATGGAAGAATAGGTGAAGATCACAAAAGGCCCTGGGACCACAGTCATGTGCTTCTATTCAGGAACTGGAGTTGAAGCAAGCATTGTCACCAGCACTGTTGCAGCTCCCCATTATACAGATGACCTGTCCAAACCATTGGCAATGATACAATGGTTTCTGGTTTATTTGATTTTACTTCAGTTTGCATTTTAGAAAATACATATAGGAAAGGTTCTATTAAGGTAACACCATGTTTCCAATCACTTAAAATTAAAAGGCATACCACTTATGATACATTATTGCTTTTGTTTGCATGATCACATACGGGAACTATTTCTACAGACCTATTCTTATAATGAAGATGATTGTAATCACAGTACCTTTAGTCTACTTTTCACTGCAGCTGGAGGCTTTGAAAAATTACTGTCTCACTTCCTATTGAATAAACACCATCTACTCTGTGTACTGCAGTTATACATGAACAAGTATAAATAGCATCCATGTTAATGCAGATGACATAGTGGGAGCTTGAAGTGAAGTGTCATGGGTGACCCTAACTTAGTCACTTCCTGATTTCTGGGAGCTTTATTTTACTTTGTATCAATTTTATTTATTGATTCCTTCCAGCTTGGGCTTTTTGTCTTAAGATTTAGCACCCTAAGACCACCTGTGAAAGGTATGAATTTTCATAGGTAATATCTCTATGCAATCTGTTTTTTGTTGTTGATTTTTTTTTGTTTATCCCCAGAAGAAACTTTAATTTAAATGGAGATATCTATTTCAGATTTCACTTTTATATTCATCTTTGTTTATGTTTATTGTTGTTTGACAGATGATAGCTCTAGACTGTTCCATTTAAATAATGTACATTGTTGTTTTTTTTTATTCAGGATCTCAAATGTCTTTCAAAGTACATAGTCCCTGGTAGTGTGACATGAGAATATTTCTCCCCAACTGCAAAAGCTTTTATTATTTTTCTTTTGGTATTTTTAACTATTTTCTGTCTCACTATTCCAAACCACAGCCTTTTCAAGAAAGTTGTGAACACTTTATCTGGCAGAGCCATTTTGCCTTGCTGACTGGTTACTATTGATCTGGCAGCTTTATTGCTCTCATCATAGAGTTTTTACTAATCACACTTGGGATCTTGATTACATCTAGAAAAATAGTGGTAAGATTTTAAAGATCTCATAAAAGATTCACGAAAGCAAAACGGAATTTTTGATCAGTCCTCCCTCTAACATCATGGGAGTGTGAAGCAAACTATTTCAACACTGAGGGAAGATAATTTATCATGATTTCAATCACCACCTTGCCCTCACCCCCCAGAAAAAGTTAACTGAAGAATTAGCAGTAATAGAATGAAAATTTCTATAACATGTTTATAAGACCAAGTAGAATGTGAGAATATAGATGAGTAAAGAAATATGAAAGGAACCTAGTAAAAGATGAATGTGTCTTGTGAAGAAAAAAAGGGCCAAAGAGTTTGAAAGTCTCTGCCCCAGTGTATGGAGGCCTAGAAATTAGCAATGTGCACATTTGGCTTTTCATAAGTGCTTCCTTTATATGTTAGGAAAAAGCTGTCATTACACATGTGCTTGCAGCACTGAAAATCAGAAATGTCATCTCGAAAAGAAACCTAACTGGTCTCTATGGTCTCTAGAAGACATGTAAAGTCATACTCTCCGAGGCCTATGCCCCTCCCCACCTCTTTCACCTGAATGTCTGCTTTCTTGGAATGCTGTCCCTGAGACTATCATCATAATCCCAGGAACTAGGGTTGGAACTAGATGATGGTCCCTCCCAACTCAAACCACTCTGTGACTCTAATTCTATGAAATTTGCTCCCATCACAAGTTACTCCTTTATTTAGAAGAGCCTGTATCTAGCTCGTGAACTACTTTGTTCACCTCATCCTCCACGAAAATTAAAATTGCAAAAGATGTGTCAGGGCAAATGTTCAAAAATAATCAGAGTGTAATGCAATTTCACTCATGTTATAAAAATAGCTATGTGCAAACCCTGTGGACGCTGCAAAAAATGAATTATTAAATTGTGACAGAATAATTCTCCTACTGGTAGATTTGCAGCGTGGAAAAAAAAAGAAGGTGGCTGGAACTATTGTGACACTATTGTGAACTAAACACAGCTGAGCAGGAGACAGACAAGCAGAGAGAAGCTGACTTGCTGATTATCACTATTAAGAATCTGTTTAGAATAGTCTGTGTGCCAAATGCTGCTTCAGAGAGCATAATATGGTTTATTCAACATTTGCTAGTGCTCTCCTTTTTCCCCTCTTTCCACTGTACAAACCAAATGAAAACAAGTGATCTAAAAAAAGGGCAGCATATGTTTTTAGTAAATAAAAATATTTCTGATTTGTTTCTTCTACCAGCACAGTAGCACATTGTACAGTAACATATTCGACTATTCTTGACAAAATCTTGCTCATAAATTTGTCAGAAGACAGAAAGGTGATGGTGGCACATGCATGGCATGTTTGCTGCTTCTTGAAAAGCTGGAAAGATTTCTGATTAGGTGAAGGCAATGTAGATGCGTCTTTGTAGACCAAGCAATAATTTCTTGGAGCAGTATCTGTCTGTGGATATCACTACCGATTTTAATATAATGTATGCATGCTGACTTCTGACACACATTAGATTTAAAATGAGTGGTAGGCATTAAATTGTGTGTGTGCATCACCTGATGTTCTTTCTTCTGTATTTACACTTCTGTGCACAGCTGTACCGAATACACATTTGTTCTTCCAGTATTACATATAATTTATATGAAACTCAGCAAACGAGGCATGCAAGAAGCTAAAAGAAAGCTGAAGATTGAAAGTCAGAGAAGGAATAATTGGGTCCTCAGGCACCTTAAATAGTATAAAGAATGTTTGCTTTTTGGTATCAAGGGAGCATTTTGTATTGGAAGGAACTTATTTTTTCATTCCCTGAATTTGCTGTTGCAGAATGACTTTAAATGTGCAGAAAAAAGATGTGAATGTCTTTAGCTTTGCCCAGCTACCATTTGCCAGAAGCTGTATGTCCACCCAGTGTGAATGATCTAACACAAAAATCAGTAGCAAAGTAACTGGTGTTTAGAGAATTATCGCTGGACTTCAGCAATAGCATCCTGCCGGAAAGTACAAGGCAGTTTATGCCATTTCAAGCCAGTGTTCCAGACTGTAAACTCAAAGAGATATTCCTACATTAATTACCCACTCATTTTATGTTTTAAAGCACTGGGACTAGAGGCATTTAAAAAAATAAATCATGAATCTGGACGATAGTTATATGACAAGTTAAAACGAATCTGACATAATACAGCAAAGTGCCCAGATTCATAATCATGTTATTCTCATTCCCAGGCAATAAGACTTAGGCAAAGTGTATGGGCTACATCTGGTAGTCATTTCCCTTGGCTTTATGTGGGCACTGCAAAAATTAATGTCGCTATGACAGGTCTCCCTGGTCACAAATGAGATTATGGATCTTCTGGCTAATTGTTCACAGGCAGCTAGTGACTTTTAAAAATAAACTACTTAATGCCCTGAAAGACCTCTTTACACGTGAACGATGCTTTGGAACCAAATCAGCAAAACTAGTGCTTGGCTTGGTCCTGTGATCCCAGTGGCAGGTCATCAGATTTGTTACCTTGGCAGAGACTTAGATCACTAGTGTTAGATGTAAAAGCTTGAAATTTTAAAGCTGCTTACTTTTTTTTTTCTCCGAACTTTGCATTTCATTATGATATAAATCTTGTTCCACTGAGTCAGAACTATAGCAGTGGCCAAATACCAGGTGGCTTCATTTTCACTCCTTCCATTTTCTGAAACCACGGCACCAGTATATTTTTCACTCCAACTACATCTGAAATTATGTAGTTTGTAGAAAGATTTAATAGGCAGAATATTAAACAATATTTAATAGTTAGGAAATATTTCCAGCATGCCAAATCTTGTCTTGAGATCTGATGTCTGCAAGGAGAATAGGGACAGCATGTACCAGGCTGGGAGTTATTTTGCACCAGCCACTCCTGAAGTGTTTTGTGCACCTGCAGGCCTGAAGGAAAGTAAAATCTAGTCTGATAGCTAATACCAAAGAACAGAAGGCACTGTGTTTTGGTGCATACCACTTGTCAGTGTCACTCTAGCTAAGCTCTCTGAAGGTTCTTCTGGCCAAGGAAGGGGCAGATAGAGCCAAGATCCTGACCTTTATTTTCTCATCCTTTTCTTTGTGAGTATGCTCTAGCCATTGTCAGTATGGGCCTCAAAAAAGATTCACGAGGAGAAAAACATCTTGTATTCTGACTCTATGTCTCTTACTGTGTAGCTGTAACTTAAAGTACAGTGTTAGGCTTGTGATTCAAAACAGGAAAGAATGCCAATCTCAGAACCATGTGTCAGAAGTCAGAATTAAGCTATGTTATTATTAGGCATTTTTGTATTCTCTTAACTACAAGTATGTTGTCTTTCAAGGCTGATGTTTACATTAAAACCCTTATCAGTGCCAACAAAAGCAAGGCTTGTCTCTCTGACAATAGGAACCCTGTTATTACATCTTGCTGAGTACTAGGAGAAAAATGTCTCCCTGCTGCCATTGCTCAATTGGGTTGAAACAAACATTGCAAAAGGAAAACATGTTACCCATCAAAGCTTATCTCTGAATGTGACTCTATCAAGAGAAGTAGGGATGCTTTCTGCAGCCTGTCACACAGGAATACTCCCATGTCTCTGCCTGTTGTTAAGGAGCTGTCAGCACTGTGGCAGCACGGCTCCCCTAGAGTGCTGCCCAGAGAGTGTTAGCAGTCAGGGGTTAATGTAAAATAAAAGAGATGGAACACAGAAAACAAGATGAAAGAAATGAAAGTAATTAGTCTGCACAAATGCTGCCAAGCACCTTTCCAAAAATAGCAGATCTTACAAGCAAAAGCAGAAGTCTCTCAGTGACACTGGCTTTGCGGTAGGAGAAATATAAATAGTATAAATAGCAAGTAGTTATGAAAGCCCTTGAAAGGAGAAGCAGAAAGCACATGAAAGACCTTGGAATCACTTAATCTGATTACAAAGAAGTAGTATCCTTAACATTAAAGCTAACATTAATATTCTCAAAATTAATTAACAAATGTAAAATAATTAAGATGAAAGAGGAAATAGGCAGCCTCAGTAGTCTGTCAGCCTCATTTGTTTAGAAGTTTTTTTGTTTTGTTTTGCTTTTTTTTTTTTTTTTTTAAATGAAAGAGTTATAAAAACCAGAAGGATAGATGGACTTGACTTAGCTTCTTTCATTCTTTGCCTTGAGTGAACTGCAAGCCAGTTGTCTGCATACCTTTTGTCAATTGGATCACCTCTTTGATCAGTAGGAAATGACTGAGAATACTCCCTTGTTTTCTTTCTGATCCTAAGGACTAGTATCACTGCAGTTTTCCTTTGTGTAAGAAAAGGAAAAGTGAAACAAAGCAAAGATGTAGACATGACACAGTGCAGAGACTAGTTTTAGGTCATTGATTTCTAAACTGAAGTGATTGAGTTCTAAACTGAACACCAACTCTTTGGATGCGAGTCTTTTCTTGGATGTGAAACTTTTGGTGCTGTTTAAATCCAACAAATCCCACCCGTAAAAATCCCACCCTGTTCAGACTGTGCCCACATTTCACATATTCTAATGAAGCAACACCTAAAAACTTTCGTCGAAGAGAACTTACACAGCACTGCTAGCTTCCCAACCATATGAAAAGAAATGCATTTTTATCAGGCTTTTTTGAACGTGTTGTGTGGTTTGAAAAGTCACTTAACTTCAGATGCAAAACAACAAAAACACTCACAGTTGACATACTTTTGGCTGAGTCTTTGACCATAGATTACTTTGGCACAAAAGCAAATGGCTCAGATATACTAATGAGGTAGTAGGAGTTGAGTTCAGCTGCTCAGCATTTGTGGGTGTGGGTGTGGTATGTTCATGGGAGGTACGGTTTCAAGTTTTTCTTAGATACTCTTAGAGTTTGGCTGAATAAATTATTCAAAAGAGAGAATGGTGAGTGATTCTATTTTTAATGCAAGAAATTCTATGTCTTTTGCCAACAATAAACTCACTTGTAATATTTAAAAGGCTTACATAAAAAAAAAAAGAGACTAATAAACAGTCTAAAAAAAAAAAAAGATATAAAAATGGAAAAAAAAACATTATGAACCCCCAAACTCATGGTATAAAGAAGTATTAATATCAGTAGCAGAGCAAAGAATGCTGATCTGACAAATGAACAGTCACCATAGAAAATGACCTCTCTATTTCTCCAGCGATGGAGGATGGGCAGGCAGATAAAACTTTAGACGGGAGTGGAACCTAAAATGAGGGGTGTGCTCTACATATCATGTTGCAGAGAAGCCACAGTGTTATGCCATAGCCTCATAGCCTAGATTTACTTAGAGTCAAGAAAGGGGCAACCTAAGGTCGTGTAAGGACTCTTGGATTCACAATGCTTACACGTGTCTAGAGCTCCTCAGACTAGAGCTCCACAGTCTAGAGCTCCAGAAAATAGCTTTTCTTGGATAGAATTGTGGGGAAAATGCAAACATTTACAATTGCTGAGGAGCTTAAAAAGTAAATATGAAATAATTGCAATTATCAAGTAATTACCATCTAGTAATTTACAGTAAGATGAAGCCAGAAAGTTTCCTAGTTTTTCCACTGAAAGTGCTGTATGTGATAGATGAATGGAAGCAAACAAATGTAGGCTCTTTATGCATCTGCTCAGGTATTCCTCATACTTCATCTTATTATGGACTTGCAGTGACATCTGACTCCTCAGATTTGAGCTTTTCTTAAACTTCATGCTGGGTGATGGAGGCAGTTAAAACTTGCTGCTGGCATAGGCCTATGTGTCCTCAAGGCAAAAGTTTTCAGCTCTGTGCTCTGCTTCCTTTCTGTCCTTCCACAGTTGGCAGGTTAAAAGTAGAGGTAACAAGGAAATCAATGAAACAAGTTTAGTATAAAATGCTGAAGTCACTTTATTTAAATAGAAAAAAACAGCATTACTGGAGTGGTTTGTTCATTCTGTAGTCTAAAGTAATGAATTTTGGATAGATAAAATTAATTCTGCTAAACTAAAATAGAATTTAGTACTGTTAAATTGACTTAAACTAGTGCTAGTAGGGTATAATATTTTACATTTTCATATGCAGCTAATAAGCAATTTTCAGCTTCAAATATTAGAAACCTCACTGTATCATAATTGCACTTTCAAAAGGAATTAAATGTTGCTCATTGACACATTTTAATATTGCTGTTTTCTAATACAGCTGCAATGCCCTGCAATGCAGATTGTAAAGAACACAGCCAGCTTACAGTAGAAATAATGCCCACTATATCACAACAGATCTTCTGCTCTTTTCAGATAAATGTTTGAGCTATAACTTCTAAACTAAGCAATGAGCACTTGAACACACGGAAGCCTTAAAGAAAACGGAGACAATTTTATTTTGAACGTTTGCCTCCTGTTGCCTTTGCCAGAAACAGCCATTTAACATCATCATGTGAAAAGCTACCTTTGCTTTCAAGGGATTATTGGTTCAAATCCAATTGCAAGTTTCTAAATCATTTTCCCGTTAAAAGCTATCGTGGCCGTGTAATCGTATTAGTTGTTGACTGGCTTCTATCTGGGCAAGGCAGAATGCCATGATTGATGCAGAAACTTGGCACGTGCTAGCTCAGGCCAAAGAGCATTTTTAAATGGATTATCCACAGACTAGCTCCTGATACAAGATCACATAGGAACCCACAGCTGTGCTCACCCATCTCTATGCCTAATGCTTTTTCATGGCTATTCAGTAGAGAATTACTGAAAAGCACTTCATAGAATGATTCTCCATCTCTTATGTACATATTTTGTCTTCAGGCTTTCTTTGTTGATATATAGTGAATCAGCCGATATAGTGAACCACCAGATACTTCTTCTTTGGTCTGATTATCATTACATATTTTAAGGCATACAGGGCTAAAAAAACTGTTTAAAACTATTTAAAATATGTAAATATCGTAAAATATGTGAATATTTATGTAAAACGTACTTGCATATTCACAAGATAGAGGGGAAAAATAACTTCATGATGCTGTATAGATCAATGTTTTTAAAATTTGCATATGGGTATAGGCCAGCTCACACAAAAGATACAGAATAGATCAACTTGTGGCTACCCTATCAAGATACAAGGGTGCCTGGTCATTACATGCATGTTTCCTTGTATTATTCCTTTCAGCTTAGTGTAAAACAATGTCTGTTATCATCATGAATATTCTGATATACCTTACACCAGGCTAACTGTTGGATTCCTTAGAAACATTTCCAAGGGGACTGAATGTTGTTAGTCACATTCTCTGATGTTTACGGTTGTTGCTTACATTTGAGAACATCTCCAAGCTTCCTTTTCCTTTTTGGGGTTCTGTATTAATATAGTTTTACCTGTGGTCTTCATGTGCATTAATTAAATTACACATCTTGGCCCTGGCAGCTTCAGCTACATTCATTTCCCAGGCCACACCTATAAACCTGGAACTATAATGAGAGCATTCCACTAGCTCAAAATAGACTGCATGTGACTTGTATTTCTGTGTGCTATAAGGAGAGTTCTTTCTAGTCAAAGGCACTCTAACAGGAATTGGGACGCAGCCTGTCAGAAAGGATGATCTTTTCTCCAAGACCTGGCCTGGAGAAGAGCAAAATTTCATAGAGGACATTAAAATTGGGGAGAAAAAAGAAAAGAAAAAAGAAAAGAAAAGAAAAGAAAAGAAAAGAAAAGAAAAGAAAAGAAAAGAAAAGAAAAGAAAAGAAAAGAAAAGAAAAGAAAAGAAAAGAAAAGAAAAGAAAAGAAAAGAAAAGAAAAGAAAAGAAAAGAAAAAAGAAAAGAAAAGAGAAAAGAAAAGAAAAGAAAAGAAAAGAAAAGAAAAGAAAAGAAAAGAAAAGAAAAGAAAAGAAAAGAAAAGAAAAGAAAAGAAAAGAAAAGAAAAGAAAAGAAAAGAAAAGAAAAGAAAAGAAAAGAAGAAAAGAGAAGAGAAGAGAAGAGAAGAGAAGAGAAGAGAAGAGAAGAGAAGAGAAGAGAAGAGAAGAGAAGAGAAGAGAAGAGAAGAAAAGAAAAGAAAAGAAAAGAAAAGAAAAGAAAAGAAAAGAAAAGAAAAGAAAAGAAAAGAAAAGAAAAGAAAAGAAAAGAAAAGAAAAGAAAAGAAAAGAAAAGAAAAGAAAAGAAAAGAAAAGAAAAGAAAAGAAAAGAAAAGAAAAGAAAGAGCAGACCAGTAGACCATACGGAGCAGAGTAGTGGGCATACACAACATGGCAGGCAAACAAATCCAGTATGCTGGCAGGGTTTTGGCAGTATGTCTGGTCTTCAAGAGAAATGTGTGAGAATAAGGGCATTTTTAGTTCCTTTAGGAGTTCACTTACTGAAAGAGCCTTTATTATGCTGACTCTATGATCACTGCCCTCTAAAAAATTACCCAAAGAATGTATTTGGAATTACCCAGTGAACTTTGTTCTGTGTTGCCAGCATATTTTGTTTGAACTTCAAGCATGAACATGCCCGTTTCTCAATATAACACTCTCTGTTTTCATTTTCTTCTTGTATAATTCTTCAGCTGCTTTAGAGGAAAAAGAAAAAAGAGCTATTTGCTCTTCAAACTTGGGAATGCCTTGTTCGGTCACAAGTAAAACAAAACAAGGCAAAAACAATGATAGGACACTCAGGCTCTGTTTAAGGCATCCCAGTCTTTAATTAGATCTTGTGCTAGCCATGGTAAAAAATAGCATCCAGAAATAGTGTATGTTTATGTGAATAATTTAAATTACTCTCTGGGTATAAATGAAAACATTTAACTCACTGATTTTACAAGAATAGAGAACTTATTTTCAACTTATTCCAACATTGTAATGACTACAAACATTTCTAAATTTATATCTTTGGCATAAAAATCAGAGAACAGAATTAGGTGAAAAGATTAGAGAAGCTTGAATCAGGCAGTGGTGTGATTTTTCAAGGTTCAGTGTGTGGATGCACTGGCAGAAAGAATTGGATTGTTTGACTTGTGAAATGCTTTCCAAAATATTTTGAAAACATTTATGTTACAGTGTAATAGAACTCCAAATAATTGAGACTTACAGGAGAGACATGATTAACTTTGTAGCTATTCAAAATCATTTGGGCTAAAACTATTGCCACCTAGCTGAATTAAGAAGGGGATAACATCACTGTAATGGTTATTTTGTTGTTATTGTATGTCATAAGGGTTTGTAGTTAAACAATCTATGATGGAATTGCATATGCCTGTTTTGACAACAGGCTGTTTTAAAAATAAACTTTGATGATTATCTTCAGACACCTACACACTGACAATCTGTAGACAATTACCTCTCACCCTTCCAAAGTGACTGTGCAAAAGAATGTTTTCCTCTGTCTCCTGGATCAAGACCATATTTTAACCCCCAAATTACCTTTTAGAAATTTATTCCTTTTTATTTCTTAATTCTGTTTTAATGTGCAAATGGACAGTTGGGCAATATGAAAAAGAGAATCTCCATTTAAACTATGAATGTGAATCAGAGTTAGATTACCCAGATTTCATGCATGTGTGTGTATATGAACTATTGTTAAAGATTACAGCTAGGAAAATTAGTGACTTCTTTGCCCCAGAGGTACATGGATTTCAAGGTGCCCTTGTGAGATTGGAGACCAATCTTGCAATGAATGCGATATTATCTAGTGCTAATAAAAAGAGCTGATTATGAGCTTTCAGTCATGTCTCAATACCTCTGCAAAAACATCAATACAGCCCACGTTCAGCCAAGTAATTCTGCTTTTCCTTCATCTCTCTTAGTTTGTTCAGTTTTATATCACAGGGAATTAGACACTCTGTACGTAAACACACAAAGTGTATAGCAATTGCAAGGATTTGTGTGCCATGAAGGTGTTACAATTCACTGACAGATGAATAATGAATTAACATGGATTGAGAGTAGATAAGAACACGAGACAGTACTAAGCTGCCCAGACTCTGAAGTGTCCATCCATGGCACTATTCTAATTTGCAGTGGACAAAGTCAGAGCAACCTCATCTACCTTAGAAGTTTGCCATGATTTGGTGCTTCCAGAGACCTCTTTCATCCTTCATTAATCCGTGCTTCTGTGTGTGCACATTCTGTGTACTTCTTATATGGTAATCTTGGCAAAAGCATGATCAGAGTTTTATCCATTCCTCTTCTGAATAATGTATGCATCTGGATATTTTTAATGCATACAGTATTTGATGATAACTTTTATGAACTATTTCTAAACTCAAATAGTCAGTTTTGCTGACCACATTTTTGAACTATCCCTGAAGCCTTAAGTATGTTGGTTCTCATGCATTGTCATGAAGGTCCATAAACAAAACATTTTAGCCACTTAGCCAGTTCAAAACACTATTTTGAAAAAGTTGTACTTGAGGTCTTCACTGTGTAGCAGAAATGTTCTAGTCACAAAATTCAGCAATGAGAAAACATTACAGTGCTGAACTCTGTAACAGGAGAGCTGTAATGCCACAGTTATGAGTATCCTAAAGTTGGACCTCAGAATTTTCAGATACAATCACAGAATCACTGAGTAGCTTAGGTTGGAAGGAATCATGAACACCCTTCCAACCCTTGGTTCCAACCCTTCTGCCCTGGGCAGGGCTGCCACCCACTAGAACTGGCTGCCCATAGCCCTATCCAACCTGGCTTTGAATATCTGTAGGGGTAGGGAATCTGCAACTTCTCTGGGCAAACTGTTCCATCCTCTGATTGAAGAATTTCTGCCTAACTTCTAATCTAAATCTCCCTTTTATTTTTAGCTTAAATCTGTTCTCCCTTGTCCTATCAGTACCTGTGTAAAAGGTCAATTGCCATCTTTCTAACCTCCCTTTAAGTACTAGAGGACTGCGATGACATCTCCCTAGAGCCTTATCCAACCAGAACAAGTCCAGCTCCCTCAGCCTTTCTTTGTAAGAGAGATGCTCCAGCACTCTGATTACCTTCATGACCGTCCTCTGGACCTGCTCCAGCAGCTCCAAGACTTTCTTGTTCTGTGGGCCCCTGAATGCAGTTCTCCAGGTGAGGCCTCACAGGAGCAAAATAGAGGGGGATAATCCTCTCCCTTGCTCTGCTGGTCACCTCTCTTTTAATGCAGCCCAGGATACTGTTGGCCTTCTGGGCTGCAAGTGCGCACTGCTGGCTCATATCCAGCTTTTGATCAGCAGGACCCCCAAAATCCTTCTCTGCAGGGCTGCTTTCAGTGAGTTCTTTTCCTAGTTGGTATATATATATATATATATATATATATATATATATATATATATATATATATATATATATATATATGATTGCACTGACTCAAGTGCAGCAGCTCATTAGATTCACATGGGCTCACTTCTCAAGCTTGTCCAGGTACCTTTGGATGGCATTCCTTCCTTCTATTGTATCAACTGCACCATTCAGCTTGGTGTCATCTGTAAACTTGCTGAGGTTTCCCCACTATTTATATTATCAGTCAAGATATTGAAGAGCACCAGTCCTAAGATGTAATCCTGAGGGACATCACCTGTCACTGGCCATTTCCTGGACCTAGAGCCATTTGCCATAAACCTCCATCTGCAACAATCCAACCAACTCCTTATGCACTGAATAGTTCACTCTTCAAATCCATAGTCCACTTCTCAAATCTCTCCAGTTCAGATTGAAGAATGTCATGTGGGTTCATGTCAAATGCCTTGCGGAAGTCCAGATAGAGGACAGTGCTTGGTCTTCCCTTGTAGACTGATGCAGTCACTCCATTTAGAAAGCTACCACAATGTCAGGCACAATTTGCCCTTGGTAAAATCATGCTGGCTGTCATGCTGGATCACTTCCTTGTCCTACATGTGCCTTAATATTGCTTCCAGGACACTTTGTTCCCTGTTCTTCCAACCACAGAATGAGCCTCTCTAATACCAGTCATATCAAGCTACTGAACAGCTTTTATGTAAGGCCTTATACCAAACTGATCATTCATTCATTTGTCCTGGTTCTAAAAGGCAACAGAGCTGCAGCAAAGGTAAAGCTTATTTTTTTTTACAGCTTTTGACTCAGTCATCACGGAGAAAGATATTGAAAAGGAAGATCTAATGGTTGTGTGATAATACAAAGTACTTTTTAATTATGATGTTAAATTTTTTTAGATGACTTTTGATTTATGTTACTTCTCTCAATTGCTTTCACCACAGAATATACTAGATGCAGCACCCCACACTCTTACATTACGATTTTGGGATAAAAGTTTGTTCCTTCCTCCCTCTTCTAAATTTTAGAGGTAAATTTCTATATGCCATGTGAGACATTAATACAGTGTTACTAAATATTAAATTGCACATTTTCATGTGTTCATCACCTGGTATTTCCAGAAGAGTACCATCATCTTCCTGAAATGGAAGGCAACTGCTGTCACTGCCAAGAAGAGGACAGGCTCCAGCACAGAGACACTAGTGCCCACTACCAGCCAGGGAGAGTTCTTCACACACCTTGCCCCGTCCTCCCAGAAAGAGGTACTTTGTGGTTGCTGCCTGCACCAACTGGACAGACCTGGAGAGTGGTCCATGTCAGTCAGTTCTCACGCTACTTTGTGCTGGTGAGACTCACCTGGAGTAGTGCATCCAGATGTGGAGTCCTCTGTGCAGAAGGGACATGGGCCTGTTGGAGTACATCCAGAGGAGAGCCACAAAAATGATCCAAGGGATGGAACACCCCTCCTACAAGGACAGGCTGAGAGAGCAGGGGCTGTTCAGCCTAGAGAAGAGAAGGCTCTGAGGTGACCTGTGGGCAGTCTTTCAGTATCTGAAGAGGATCTACAAGAAAGAAGGGGACAGGCTCTTTAGCAGGGTCTGTGATGATTAAACAAGGGGAAATAATTTCAAAGGTAGAGAGGGGAGTTTTAGATTGGATATAAGGAAAAAGTCCTTCACGGTGAGGGTGGAGAGGCTCTGGAACAGGTTGCCCAGAGATGTGGTAGAAACCCCATCCCTGGACATATTCAAGGCCAGGCTCTGAGCAACATGATCTAGCTGTGCATGTCCCTGTTCATTGTAGGGGAGTTAAACTAGATGGCTGTAAAAGATCCCTTCCAACTCTGAGGATTTTGTGATTCACTGATTCTGATTCCCTTGCTTCTGTCTCCCCCATGAATGATGGCCTCCACTGTGGCCCTGCTAATACTGATGCCTCTGACACTGTTTCTGTGGTCCCCTGGGTGTCTGCAGAGAGATTTGGCCTGCCTCCACCACCTAGCCTTCATCCCGGTGTGGCCTGTCACCACAGCCACTTCTCACACTGGAAGCAGCCGACTCAGGACTGTATCCACATGGTTTTTGATGTCCAGGGAAAGACACTCCACAACATCCCTGGGCAACCTGTGCCAATTCTCAGTCAACTACAGTGTGAAGAAGTGCTTCCTGACATTCAGAAGGAACCCTCTTTGTTTCAGTTTGTGTCCATTGTCACTTGTTCTGCTACTGGGCACCACTGAAAATAGTGTGCCTCTAAATTCTTTGCATCCAGAAGACAGCAAAGGGCAGCAGGCTTCCTGCTGCTTTCAAATGGCATGTATACATTTTAACTATTTTGTAGGAAATCAATACGATATTGAATATTCTTATTTGTGAATCTACCTCTACTTGACTGTTTCTTCTTTTTATGACTTGGGAAATGTTCATTCAGTGAAATCTGCATGAAGCAAAAATCTGTTTGACTAATTCAAGTACACAGCAAGATGCATACTGCAGGCTAGAACCTGTTTTATTTTACAGTCATCTGTACTTTGAAGAAGGTTCTGCTTTTCGGTTCATTGGCACAGTAAACAGCACAGCTTTTACAATATTTCCTCACAGCTGTTACAGTATTTCACAGCAATGCTTAGTGGTACAGACCCAAGATCTTTGCCTTGTATGTGTGATAGATATTTTTTAAATCCTCAATCAGTAGGATTTCTTCTAATTTAAATAAAATGAATAAAAACTTGGATTTTTATTCATGTTCTGAAAGATTTTGTATTCTGCACTGCTGGATCTGTGTTTCTTATGCTAATCTTCTACATAACTGAATATGGACCTTCATCCTATTGTATAGCATTCTTAAACTATCCCACAAAATTTCTGAAACAATTGTCTACTAAATCTTAATTGATTTAGTAATAGCTACGATATATGTTTATTATCAATAAAAATATATATGCTTAATTTCTAACTTGTATTGGTTTCTTAATTTCAAATTCATTTTATTGAGTTTTCCTCTAAGGTGCACAAGGGAATAAGCAAACAAATTGGTTTTAACATGTAAAGTCTAACCAAACACCTAAATGAAACATTGATTAATTATTCCCTTCCACTTGTTCTAAGATGTTCCTGTGGGAATAAATGCAGCTGTGAGGCATTTGTGAACACATGTAGATCACTCTTTGGATTTTCTGTTTGTTTGTTTGTTCTGGATTCAAAGTTCATTTCAGCCTCTGCACTTCTCCAGTGGTACATTCAGTGTTTCCTCTTTGTTTTTAATGGAAACAAAATGATGACCTTCATACTCCAAAACAATTTTCAACCAACATGCTTCTAAAAATTATGCCTTCTAAAGTCGTTTAGATGTTCTTGTGCTAACATGTAAATTAATTTTCTTAAGAGCTGCTTTAAAATAGCTTATGCATACGTAAGTATTTATGGCTGGAACTGTATTTATGACTGCAACTGAAAAAGACCACGGACAAGCAGTCCATGGTCTAAGTATAAATAACTGTCACAAGAATAGTGTCTTTACTTTAGCTTACTGGATATTAATTCTTGTACTTGGCATTCTGCATGATTTAATAATTAGGCACTAAAAAATTGAAGATTTCAGCAGAAGAAATATATGTCCATACCACTGTCTGCCACAAAATACATGCAGTAGTCATTATTTTTGTTTGCTCATCCATGAAGCTTCACAGATTTGAAATATGCAAATACATTGTTCATTTGTAGATGCAATGCAGCTTGCTTACACTTTCTCAACACGCTACTTTGTAGGGAAAATTAATCTACAGCACACTGATACTGCAAGTGTAATTTGATTTTTCTTAAGTACAAAGCCACAAAACTTTGGTTAACTGTGCATTATGCAATTGTATATTTAGTTGATTGTATAACTACTAATACTATAAATTTAAGCAGTGAGAGATAAGATGTACTCTTCTTAAATAAACAGCTAGCTACAATAGTTCCATAGATGAGGAAGTACTTTAATGAAAATATTTTCTTCCTCTTTCCTCTTATCCAAGTAATTTAAGCATTTGTTATGATCAGAGTTTGAGAAATTACTGGAAGTGCCAGATAAATTACTAAGAAGAATTTCCTATATTTGGATAACATATTTGTCCATAGCTTTTTAGAAGGTTAAGAGATGATTGTAATTTTACTTGTAGACAATTGTGGGTTATTTTTCACTGTGAAACTCTGTGTTCATTAGTGTGAAACTATTTGTATGTACTTTGGCCAAGTTAACTAGCTTAAAACTTCACTGGCACAGAGAGGGTACAAATACCCCATTTTGAGTTGTTGAGATGTGAGAACTACGCTCACTTTTTTGGTAACGGTGGTCAGCATGACTACCACCCAGGAAAAAGTCCACAGGAATATATCTGTAATCCCTGTTCTCACATGTTCATTTTTCCTTCTCTGTTCAAAACTGCAGAAGCAAAATAAGACACAAAGTGTGCAGTACTTCCCACGGGAAACTGTAAAATGATGCTTTAAAATTAAAACAGCCAAAAAGATATTCTTGTTTTAAAAAAGAGATATTCTTGCTTAAAGGAGGTCTGAATATAGTATAACATTTTGAGATGAAATGGCATCATACTGATACTTCTATGTAGCAACAAGGTAAAGCATTGGTTAAAACATTTTGTCATTCATAGCTTGTGTGGGACATAACTGTTAGACAAGAATCCTCATTCAGAGGTTAGAATTATCAATGTTTTATACAGCACACAGGTTCTGTGCGTATGTTCTTTCTCAAATTTTTCAGAGATTTCAGAGAACACTTAGGAGAAACTTTTAAGTTATGAGTTTGCTCAGTAGATACAAGCATTACTCCTTTGTAGAACTGTTTGCTGTGTATTTGATGGAAAACTTACATTTGCACATGTGAATTCCTGTGTAGTTAGTTGAGACTGGTGCAAAAGTTAAAATTTTTTACACTGATGTTCAAGGAGCCTTTTATGAAGGTGTAAGCATTCAAGTAAAAAGGACAATGAAATCATCTGTTCACAATTCATAAGCCAGACTTTATAGCTGAAAGTAGTGCAGATTGAATAGCGATTGCTTCCATGGAAGTTTTCACTGTCACCTCCAGGGATTATCAAGCTCTAACATTCATCCCTCCATCACCAACTGATATGATAGAGGGTAACAAAAAAAAAAAAAAAAAGAAAATCAAATTATTTTGAGAATTTGATGTATTTTTCATAAATAACAAACTGCTTTGGATAAATAGTTTGAGATTTGTGTTACTAAACTATCATGTCCTTTGCTTAGCACTGGGGCATTATGTTTAATTAGTCTAAGTCTAGTAAGTCTAGTAAAAATGCTAAATTTTCTGGATACAGAAGCACATATGTCTTATAACTGACTTATGTTCTCACCATCTATTTTTAGAAGTCGTGAGAAAACAAGAGATTATTTTTATTTATACAGATTAGCGTATATTGTATCCTTTTCTCTGATTAATGATATACTGATGCTATGATTTCCAAGCTGTATGTAAAAAGGACAGGTCTTAATTTCATTGGTACTATAGGATAGCCACATTCATTTCATTATTTGTGTGTAAGAGAGATATTTTATGAATGATAAAATCTCTAGGACTCATTCAATTTATGTATGATAAGCAATTTCCTCTGTGTAGAACTGCATGTCAGAATGCATACAGTGAAGAAAAAAAAAGGTAGATTGATTGATGGATGTAAAATCAATTATACAGTATTAGTGTACACGAAACTTGATATTTTTATTATGAATAAGAAGCGCATGTGAAGAAAATTGTTTCTCTCTCAGCTACAGCAAAGCAGTGAGTTGTGTTCCCTCCTAGTTCAACCTATATTGAAGTACCAGGACACTTTACCACAAGAAGGTGTTGCCGAGAATACCACGCCTCATCTAACTGTCAACCACTAAGGTATTAGAAAAGCTGGTTGGTAATATGTGTCGCAAATGACTTCTTCCTCTTGTTTTACAGATCAGGACCTCTGCTAATTTGAGAACAAAGGCCAAGAGGTCACTTTGGTTTTACTGCCCAGAGGGGATAGGCTTGGCCTGTCCTTCCAGACATCTCCAGGCAGCTTCTTTTCCAGTGTGCATGAGTGCTGAAATACCCCCACCAAGGTATTTTGCATTTTCCCACTAATTGGCTGTCCAGTTGGAAGCATTAACTACATAGATGGGTTAATTACATATTCAGAATACTTTGTCCCTCCTCTGGAGTGTATGGCACAGACAAGGACAGGCTCCTGTCTAAGCAAGTAGTTGTTTTTCCTGTTGACTCAACTCAGAAAGCAAGTAGTGGGCTCTCAGGATGATTTGTGAAAATGTGAAAATCAACAAACCAACCAAAAAAACCCATCCTGTAGATATAAAAAGCCCTGCAAGTTCAAGTATGTGAGATTCACCTTGCAGAGGGCAGATGTTCATGTATTAGGTATTTCAATAATTGTCTGCTTTCTAGTGCAGCCATCTAGAATTTAACCCAAAGCTGAAATAGGTCAGAGCTAATCTTTGTAATATATGAATTCAAATTGGGACTTTTGGGGCATCTTATCAATGTGTATAAACACTTGAAGGGAAAGTCCATAGAGGATGGAAGCAGGCACTTTTCAGTGGTGCCCAGTGAGAGAACAGACAGTGCGCACAGAATGGAATACAGGAGGTTCCCTGTGAACACAAGAAATACCTCTGTACTGTGCAGGTGGATTTTAGAATTACGGCTTTTTTCAATGAATCATTACAGAGATTGCTATCTAACCCTTAATACTATGGGGTAGGGGGAAAAATTACCCAAAAAGTATGCAAAAGATTCTATTTTTAACTTACTATTTAAATAAAGATATAATCTCAACACTTGGCTGGGTTTCTTGGTCAGGAATGCATTTGCTACACAGTGCAATCATTGGAACTAAATATGCTGTGCAAGCTGGAACAGAGATAAGGACAGGAAAAGGGATGGGGTTTTCCCCTTCTGAAGGTGTGGCAGAGAAATATTTTTCTAGCCAATAAATTCCAGATTAATGAGGCTTTCTAGTCTACATTTATTTTCATGCTTTTATTTTTCTTTCAGTATTTTACATTAAGTCCTTAACCATGTTTGTGTTATAAGAACAACTTCAGATCTTCATTAACTGTACTTTATTGGCAGAAATACTTTAATGGTAATTCACTGAGTGTTATTACCAAAGGCAGACTGTGAAGCCAGGGTTTGGTTGTTGCTGAGCTGCAAACAAGCAACAACATCTCTACAGATGTCTGTGGTTTTTCTGTATATGGCATTTAAATGGTATTATTTCCATATGTTATCATGCTTTTAAAATTTTATGAAGTATTTTTCATTGTTAAAAATTCTCCTCTCAAATACAGCATGCAATTTCCTTTAAATATTTTTATTCAAAATTTTTTGCAGATGTTCTTACTTCTAATTTTGCTTTGCTATTAAGATCTATGTATTATGACTTCTTTCTTCAATCAGTTGCATAGTCTTTTCCTGAAAGTAATAGCAAATAAAATGTTTACTAGATCATTTTAACAATAATCCCTTTTATGAATCAGTCAAAGCATTGCCTCCGTCTGCCTAAATATTTTTTATTTTGTACTAGAGTTGAAAGAAGAACTGAATACTCTCTCAGGCAGGTGTTTACATATCAAAATCCTTGGGTAGATGTCCTCCAGCATCATCTCAGCACTGTGACCAACAAAGCATACCAGTAGCAGACATCTGAAATTCACTAGCATAACATTGTCAGGGCAGTCCTTGGCTGACACATCTACCATACAGGAGGCACAGACAGACCCAGATAAGCAGAGGATGTGGTTCATGTCAAAAGTGTCATAACCACACATACACCTTGTTTTTGTGAACACCAACTTTAGCAATGTGGATTAGAGTTTATTCCTAGCTATAATTTTCCATTAGAGCGTTCTGTGATTTTATGATTTGTGAAAACTGTGATCCTCTTAGAGTTTAAGAGAATGTCTGATTGTCTGAATGGTGCTTTGTGGCTTTCGTGAAGTCATTTACAACATGCAACATGACCACAAAATGAGAGTGATTCATGATAGTTCTGCTTGGGTAGCATTCAGCATCCTATAGAGAGGGAGAAATTGTCACTCAGGAACAGACTGAAAGGCACCAGAGGGTTAAAAAATTCACAGAACACTGAATATTTTGGGTTTAAGTAAGACATATGCGAAATAAGGGGCAGGAAAAAATGATGACACATTAAAAAAAAAAGCTGTGCTATACATGGAATTTATCATTAATAATCACAACTGTAAAATGATGATTTAAATATTATTTGGGCAGATTATCATTCTACTCCATATATATTTGTACTCACAAACATATACATGTGCCCCAGTTTGAGAATCTGAGGAAAATACAGGTTCTAACAATGTGCACTGATCATACAGCAGAGGCTCATGGGTTTATAGTTCATCTAGTGCATGAGAAGGCACACGAAGCAATGTTCCTTGAAATTCTTTAAAATTTAACTAATCATCAGACTTTCCTGAAGTGATTATTTTTGTCTTGATGGTATCTAAGGTTTGCTGAACAACTTCACAATTCAATCACTCGTGAGCAACTGCGTTTATGTGTTGTGGTATGTGCACCCATGTACGTGTGAGTTACACAAAATGTGGTGCAACACAGTAAAATTAAACAATCCTCATCAAGAGCTACCAGCGCAACAGACTACTAATGAACCAAACTGGGATGGTCTAACCCATGTTTCAGCAGTGAGAGCATTTGAAAACATTTGGCTGTGGAATGACATTAATGAGATAGTCTCCACATCAAAGAGAAAACTCTGGCTTTCTGTTTTTGTTTTCAAACCTCTACCTTGATCTCAGCATCGCCTATGCAATACTGACATTGGATGTGCTAGATTTATATTTTATGTGCAAATGTGTGAAGATGCAAAAGAAAAGGAATAGCTTTTGCTCCTCAAGCAGAACATAATGCTAAGCAGTAGATTCTTGCCCATGTTCCCTTGAAGTGGAGGAGAAATAATTATGTAGTAACAAAATTGTTCCTACACAAGCTGCACTGTGGAGACTTAATGGGTAATGTTCAATGAGGTGAAAATAGAGCTGCTGCAGGTGTGTAGGTTTGCAAAGTGTTAATTAGAAAGCAGGTGAACATAAATAAGGAGCACAGATGGTACTTACAGAGATGATTGGAAACCAAGCCACAGTGCAAATTCAGTGTTTTGTAACCTAAAATGATAAAAGGGTCCTGATTATTTTTGTTTGTTTTAAATGAGTTAGTCACAGCTGAACAGAGTCCAGAGAACACATTCAATCACAGTTCTTAGAAATCAACAATCCCTATTCTGCTATAAAACTCAGACAAAGTTTCCAGACGAAGGAAAGGCTTTGTTGCTAACCTGCCCCTAGGATGAAAGTGTCAGATTTTAAAATCTGTTGTGGATAAGGTGATGAAGAGATTATTTTTCCAAAATATATGCGATAGAATGTTTAAGATCAAACTGCCATTTGAATGCTAGCTGTACAACAAATTCAACTGAATATTTTCTGGAAAACAAAACAAAACACAAACATTAAATTTATCAATGTTTGGGAAGGAATTCCTATTTCTCCCTGTGATACAAAGAAATTCTCCAGCAAATCAGTAAAGCAAAGCTCAAATCATTTTCATAATCAAACAGAAAAACTGCAACTGACCACTCAAACATTTAATTTCAATGATCTGGAAATACTGAAATCCAAATTGAAAACTATTGAAATAGAAATAAAATTAACACTGAAATTCATATTATGAAAAGTTTTTATGGAAAGTTTTTATTGAAGATATAAAAATGAAGATATGAATTCTGAACTTTAAAGCTCAAGAAATGTAGGAACATGACATTAGTTATTTTGAACCTTCATGCTTAGCAGCATTTGTTGCACTTTTACACAGAAACCAGTTTTGAAAGGAATCCTGTTATTGTGCTCTAATGAGGAGACAGAGCTTGTTTCCACTGGGGTGTATTCTTTCCACATTTTCCCATTCAATCTTCGCAATAGCAATTTCAAAGGATAACAGAGTGAAATGAAACAACTATTTACTCCTCTTTAAATTTTCTTAGAATAACTATGGAGAAATATAATGTTATATTTAAAATACATACATTTGTCACTGTCAACAGAATTTGATTTACTCACATGTCTGTGTAGCTTGGCTAAATTTCAAACTTGCAGATACCAACTTTGTTTGGAAGTTTTTAAAAGCTGCCAAATTGCAGTGCTTAGTTCTGTTGTTCAATTTAGTTGTTAAGATACGTAATACATTGATTTCAGTAGCTAAACTTGATTATTCTAATAGAATTTCCTCAGATGAAAGTATATTTATTCCTTCAACAATTCACTTAAATGATAAAAATCACTGTTTGCTAAACAAAGAACTGAAGCATGGAATGTTTTCAGTTCTGCTACGCAGAAATCTTTTTAAAGTTAAGTAGGTACTAGAATACATTTCTAGGAAAGTAAAGAATGTTCTTTAACAGAATATGCATAAGCGCAGGTCAAACCCGCGCCCATCCTGGGCAGATATCTATAGGGAATCTAATAGAATAACAGAACTACAGAATTACAGAGTGTCCTGAGTTAGAAGAGATCACACAAGGATCATTGAGTCCAACTCCTGGCTGCGCTCAGGAGCATTCAAAACTCAATCCTGAGCAACGTCCAGACATTTCCTGAGCTCCGGCTCTCGGGGCCGTGCTCACAGCCCTGTGCATCCCGTTCCACGCCCGCCGCCCTGTGGTGCAGCCCCTTTCCCTGACCCCCAGCTCCCCTCCCCTTCATGCCGTTCCCTCGGGCCCCATCGCTGTCACAGCGAGCAGAGCTCAGCGCTGCCCCTCCGCTCCCTGCAGCCGCTGTCAGGCCTCCCCTCGGCTCCTCTGCTCTGCGCAGCGCTCGAGGTGAGGCTGCAGCACGGCAGAGGGGACAGCCCCTCCCCTCTGCCGGTGGCAGCGCTGTGCTGATGCAGCCCGGTGCACGGGTGGCCCTTTGGGCTGGCAGGGCACGCTGCTGGCTCATACTCGGCTTGCCGTCAGACAGAACCCCCTGACGCCTTTGTCCAGGGCTGCTCTCCAGCCTCTCATCCCTCATCCAGTACCTACATCCAGGTCTGCCCGGTCCCAGGTGCATAAACCAGCAATAGATATAGATGGCCTCTTTAAGTGGAGCAGGAAATATCTTGAGCTAGCTCAGGGACCTGGTTCTTTTGGTATGGTTATTTTTAGTTCTGTGAGTTATGTGTCTGACTGAGAATGAATGAGATTTTAATGACAGATAATGTAATGCCTTTCAGAATCTGAGTATGTGTGATTCATACAAAGTCAGTGAGGAGTTACCTGGAAAAGCAAGGAATTGAGTGGCATTCTCCCGAGGCCCAGATTAATGCTTACTCTGTTGCACAGCCTTTCCTCCTTCAGGTAATTTAACAGGACTGTTCATGTTTCTAGTCAGAGGGACATTAAATACTTGCCTTTTGATTAGTGTGCATTTCACCTTCAAGTTCTCATACACAAGATTTTGATATAAACTCCTGTGGAAATTGTATCACTGAAACACATGTATAGTGTCTGATTCAGATATATTCTACAAGTGTCAGCTGTGTACATGTGCTCTTTTAGGCACAAATGGTAACATCTTATTTTAGTGATTTAAAATAAAAAGAAGTATAAATGCATGTTTATCCACAAAAGCTATGAAAATTGGTCATTAAGATGTGGCGTTTCATATTGCAACAATCTTTCAGGGAATTAAGATGCAGTAAGTTCAAAAAGAGGATGCAAAGGTAGAACACAGACTGTCAGAACCAGTTTTTGTTGTTATTTTCAACTTTTAGTAATTTTAAGATCTAATAATTTTGCAAAGAAAAACAAATCAGTCCCACTGAAATGTTATTTCTACAAAACAGGCAATAAATGCATCAAACATGCATATGTGGAGGTTTGCCTGCTCTGCTAGATATCTCACACTGTAACTCACAGGAGGTTTTCAGTCTGTGGAGCCACTTCTGCTGTCCCCCGTGATCAAAGATGTGTTAACAAGTTGTACTCCAATACAACTTGTTAAGCACATGGTAGCTACAATTTATATGCAGAGCTTGTGAACCTGCCAAAAACTGACAAGGTTTTAATTGCCACTAATACAACCAGTATTGTGAGTCATTTTGTAATCTGTGAATCCTAAGTTCCTCCTGTATTTTACTTTATTCCCAGCTCCTTAGCAGTGTGTGTGAGTTTATATGTGTCTTTAAAGTCAGAATGCAAGACTATAGAGTGTTTCATTTTTAACGGGCTGATAATTGAAGAGAAATAAAAATCATGATACAGAAATTCATCCAGATGGATCAGTAGTTCATTGAGAATTGTACATGTTGTGAAGTAAAGATTGCTTTATGAACTGACATACTGTTAGAATGGCCAATATTACATAGCATTCATCCTGATCAGGATGGGAATACCTATATCTGATCTAAATTAATATCCTATTCTTAAAAGTAATGTACCATGCAGTAGTGGAGCTTTTGGTTAGGATGGTAATGAAAAGAAGCTTAATTGGAAATTCTTTTAAGAACTTTCCTGTACTGTACATTATTGGCCTGGGGTAGGTCATTCTCATCTCCATTAATTTTCTGACTGATGGAACACATTTAAATTCTGCCATTTCTTTAAGTAAAGGATAACTTTTTTTTTTTCCTCTTGATATTTTCCTCAATACCCTTGGATTTTTTCCCTGCACCACTAAAGCAAGCTGATGTAACAATCTGATATGTATTGCTTAAAACTACTTCCATTGTCTTTAGACAGGATGGCTGCCAGTTCAAAAGGATTTGTTGAAACAGCATACTTTTAGCAGGCTACACTCTCTTCTTCTCTTAGCAACAAGACGCTCTGACGTTAGCAAGCTTATTTTGGAAAGCTCTACTCTGTTCAGTGCATGATCAGAGCACTCCAGGGGCTTGAAACTGAACTCTTTAAACTTGCAAATTAATTGAAAAGCTACAGGAATCCTCCTGTAGGCAAAGATTTCTCCCTCCCTCCCTCCCTCCCTCCCTCCCTCCCTCCCTCCCTCCCTCCCTCCCTTCCTCCCTTCCTCCCTTCCTCCCTTCCTCCCTTCCTCCCTTCCTCCCTTCCTCCCTTCCTTCCTTCCTTCCTTCCTTCCTTCCTTCCTTCCTTCCTTCCTTCCTTCCTTCCTTCCTTCCTTCCTTCCTTCCTTCCTTCCTTCCTTCCTTCCTTCCTTCCTTCCTTCCTTCCTTCCTTCCTTCCTTCCTTCCTTCCTTCCTTCCTTCCTTCCTTCCTTCCTTCCTTCCTTCCTTCCTTCCTTCCTTCCTTCCTTCCTTCCTCCCTCCCTCCCTCCCTTCCTCCCTTCCTTCCTTCCTTCCTTCCTTCCTTCCTTCCTTCCTTCCTTCCTTCCTCCCTTCCTCCCTTCCTTCCTCCCTTCCTTCCTCCCTTCCTTCCTTCCTTCCTTCCTTCCTTCCTTCCTTCCTTCCTTCCTTCCTTCCTTCCTTCCTTCCTTCCTTCCTTCCTTCCTTCCTTCCTTCCTTCCTTCCTTCCTTCCTTCCTTCCTTCCTTCCTTCCTTCCTTCCTTCCTTCCTTCCTTCCTTCCTTCCTTCCTTCCTTCCTTCCTTCCTTCCTTCCTTCCTCCCTCCCTCCCTCCCTTCCTCCCTTCCTTCCTTCCTTCCTTCCTTCCTTCCTTCCTTCCTTCCTTCCTTCCTTCCTTCCTCCCTTCCTTCCTCCCTTCCTCCCTCCCTTCCTCCCTCCCTTCCTTTCCCTTCCTTTCCCTTCCTTTTCCTTTTCCTTCCTTTTCTTTTTCCTTCCTTTCCTTTTCCTTCCTTTTCCTTTCCTTTCCTTCCTTCCTTCCCTCCTTCCCTCCTTTTTTAACAAATCTGCAAATACAATCCCGGGCAGGAATTAAGATGTTCTTGTGAGTCAAATATCCAGTTTGCTATTGATTTACACTGTCATATTAAAATCAAAGTTGTATTAAAAGAGCCTAATGGATTCAGAGATTTGTCACTGAAATTAAGTAATACATCTTGAAAAAAAAAAAAAGGTAAAATAGAAAAGGGTAATTGAAGGAGCAAAAGGAGAAAAAAAAAAAAAAGAAAAAAGTGGGAAACAGTAGCTTTCCAGTTTCCTGACCCCTTTTCACTCCTCAAGAGTCCGATGAATAAGATTTTATTTATCCAGTGTTTACTGGAGGCACAAAGCTGGAAACACAGACAAATATTCCTGAGGCTTTTTAGCCTGGAAATGCTTCCAGGGGCTTTTTCAAAGCTTGTTTTTTGGGTCTGAGAGGAGGAGAATTCAGCTATGAAAAGATGAAAGAGAAAATAAATCTTAAAAAAAAAAAGTCATTAATTGTACACATTTAAATAAGATTTGAGTGTGAATAGTCACATGCTTAAATTTAAGCACTGAGTGTTTCGCAGGTACAGTAGTATTTAGTGCTTATGCAAGAGGTGGTTTCTCAGAAGTGGAAACAAGTGGTCTCTTTGGAAAGAGGAATTAGAAACAATCAGGTGTTGTCCCTAGATGCCAGCAGGTATGTTTCCTTTTCATCTACAGAATATTTATACGTCAGCATCTGCGCCAGAGGGAGCACTCTTGATCAACCCTTGAGAATTCTATGCTCAGAAAGCAAACATTGCCAAAGAAGAGACTTACAGTCACTGTTTGCAAACAAAGCGCAACAAAGCACACTGAAGGGGAAAATCCTTCTGAGCTAATCTTTTTAAAGTAATCCTTTTAAGATTTAGAATTATTTATATTTTACTTAATTTCATTTTTAAACATGCTATTCTATAGTTCTGAGAAAGCTATTTTAGAATAAAACCTGAATGACAACAGGTATTTCTAGGACGTTTAGTTTGTAATCTATTCCATAAACTCACAGCTCCAGCTGCTGGCAGATTTACCTGGATTTTCTTAGCCATACAAGTAGGAGAAAACATGAAGGTGAAAGAATCCAAGGAAAACATGGTTTTCTGCGTAGAAGAACAAACAAACAAACATGCACCAGAAAATAAATTCAAAGAACATTCCTAAGTTTTCTTATTCTCTCTTAGGCTTAGAGACTATACAGCTCCATTCTGAAAAACAGCCTTGCTAAAGTAACCATTTTATCAACAGGATGCATAGCTATCTTGGCAAAAGTCTCAGACTAGGCTGACACGCTGAGTCACAAGCTATGTGTATGACTTACCTAGATATCATTGCAGCCTCCTGGTTTCCCTGTGCCTGCATGCCCAGAGGGATGAGCAGACTGCTGCTCTCAAGCTACAACATAAAATAAATCTGCTAATTTGGAATTCATTGCTCTCATTGTCTTTTGACAAAATGACTATGTAAATAAATTCTTGCAGACTGAAGGACTGGTGTCATGGCATCTATCTGCATCCTAAACCAAAACTACAGCTAAATCATAGGAATTGCTAAAAGTGGCAAAGAATGAAATACTTTTACTGAGAAATAAATTAGAGTGGATAATCAGAAACTTTTAATTAATTAATTAATTTGTTTGTTTGTTTGTTTGTTCGTTTGTTTCATTATATGCTTAGCATATCTAAAGAAAAAATGTGGCTTGTGAAATGGAGACCTTTCCTATTTTCTTGTGGACTTCCTTCAATGCTTCATATCTGGTAAATGTTTGGGCTTGTCTTCACCTTAGCTGCAATTGTAAATTATCTATAGTATATTCTATAGATATTATCTGTCTTCCCTGAGCTCTGAAGTGGATACAGAACCTGTGTAGGAGAAAAGGGTTTAAACCAAATGAAGTTGGAATGGGAATCTGGCTCAAATTAGACAGTGGCTGAATGTGGAATGAGGAAAGATGTGGGCGAGGAAGGCGTAAATGAAGAGAACAGGGACAGTGTTGCTGATGATAAAGAGCCAGTGGAAATAGAATGAATGTAGTCCACAGGAACAGATAGATTAGGAAAGGATTGAACAAATTGAAGACTGGGATGGATTGACTCAAGAGTATGATGAAGCAAGGGTAAAAATAATTGAAAGGCTAGATAGAAGTGGCAAGTAGTAAAGAAAAAACTATATCAATAAAAAAGGGAAGAAATTGTAACTCGCTAAAACACATGACAGTGAATAAGAAGGGAGATGGCAACTGGAATACCGTGAGCTGAAGAAATGTAGACTGATGAGTGACTGCCAGCAAATGCAAGGGAGCACTTGGAAGAGCATGGACAAATGTCTGAAGGGTAAGTAACTGTGGAGAGAAAAAGGTGAAGGAAGAGGCCATTGGATTAGGAGGAGACTGTATTAAAAGAATCAGTAGTCTGATGGGACATTATGTCATATATATATAGCTATGTTTATATCTGCTTTCTAGACTATTTTTAGCTGTACTTCTTCAGTCTGTTCTCTCTCATGCTTTTATCTACAGTCAGATCTTACGATTCTCCTATTTTTAGATCAGGTTCTGGAGTACTGTATTTGCATAATAATAGTGATGCTTAGTAAATCTGACAGTGTGAAAGATGTTTTTTCTTTTAGGAATCTGCAGAAAATGTAGCACTGCTTTCACAAAACTTTAAACATAAGCAAAGTAGAAAGAGTAATGTTTTAAAATAACTCAATTTCTGTGTGTTGATCTCACCCATATAGGAGCCCCCAAACATCATTCTGACTTCCACTATTTCACTCTTTACACCTCTCCACAACTGAATCTCTGTTCAAGACATCCTGCAGTGTTTGAAAAATGACATTTAATCATTTGAAAACCTACTGAGACAATCCAGTATAACTGGGCCAATTCTTTGAGTTGAGTTTTTGCTGTTTCTTAATGAAATTTCCAGAGCTTTAAATCCAAACTTTTCTAAATTATTTCTTCTTCCTGGATATATTGCCCTAAAATTCTGCTTTTCAGTTTAGTTAATTACAAGTAAACAGCCTGTAGTGTTTTGTCAAGGAAAGGCAGTTCAAGATGTGTCTGGTCAACACAGCCTAAGGTGCAAAAAATAGAACATCAGAGGCCATATCTGGGAGACTGAGAAAAAACAATGCCTTTCTTTTCAGTGCTGAGAGTAAAATTCACTGTACCAGAGTCTGATATTAGAAAACAATCTCATGAAGCTGACTGAATAGTATCTCTATAACTAAGACTCATAAAAAAAAAAAAAGTAACAACTTACTGCTACAACTATAGAATTTTAGAAACCTATGATTATGTAGCTTGAAAAAAAGCCTTTGAGACCACCAAATCCAGCCATCAACCTGACCCACCAACTCCTTTCACACAACTGTGTCTCCTAGCGCCATTTCAATTCTTGGCCATCATAACTGCTAAGAAATTCTTTCCTCTTCTTCGGTCATGATTTTGTTGCATCTATCTACTGTGGGTGCTAACTGACTCTTCTCTGATAATCCAGAATAGAAAGTGCACTGTTATTTTCCTCTCAAATTGCTTTTTGTCTAGCAGCAGGTGGTTGTAGGCCTCTGAAGAAACAAACCCTGTGGCAACCCAGGTATTGCAGTTCTACACCAGGAGCATGTGTTCACACCCTTCTGGTGACTCATGAGAAAGTCAGGGTAATGTGTTAAAATTGAATTCCTAATTGTTGGGATTTTTGTTGTTGTTGTTGTTGTTTTGTTGGTTTTTTTGTTTGTTTTGTTTTTTTCCTGATATTGTAAGGAGGTTGATCCTGCAATTTAAAAATATTAACTATATTGAAATAACATAATTAAGTACCATAAATTAAGCTTGGAAGGTTGGGAAATATCAAAATTACAGTTGATTGAGAAACCTTTTTTGACCCTATCAGGCATTTGTGCTATTGCTATGACTTAGTTTTTAATTACATGTTCATGCACTTTTTTTTCTACAGTAAGGCTACCTCATTTAGTCAATAGCTCAGCCCTGTTCCAAGAATGGTCCAAGCTGTGTAGTTAAAGGCGTTGATAGCTTACCTGTAGAACTACAGTTTCTCATACTTTAGTTCTCCATGTCTAAATTGGGTATAATAATACCTTGTTGTCTCACTGGTGTATTGTGAAAATAATTTAATTAATGTTTGTGCATTGCTTGGCTACTAGAGCAGGCTACAGGAAAGCCCAGGAGAAAAATAATAATTTTGTATCTAGGGAAGGCCTTGAGTCACGTGTGTTATACAGGGTGTGGGCTATGTTTTGGACAGTGAATAGTAAACAAGATGTGGAAAGAGGACAGATCAGCTTTGGCATCAGGTATCACATGTTTTTTGGCAGGTATGATTTTTGGTAGATAAGAGGATTCTGTCTCATCTACTTGAAAGGCTGAAGTAGATAGAGCAAGAGCACAAGAAGTAAAACAGTACAGCCTGTGCTCTGGAAAAGATAGAAATTTAATGGGGAGAAGAAAGCACAGAAGTCCAGAGAAGTAAAAATTGTAATGTAGTTTAAGATTTGCAGTGGACACATTACTTTTCCATTCTCTAGCTTTTGAGTGCTAGTGCTTTTAACTTACCGATACATCTTTGAATATCTTCCTTTCTTTTGTATATGCCTACTTAGTTTCCATCAACTCAGAGAATCATCTCAACTCTGCTTTGTCAGTCCTGAAATCTTTTTTGTCAGTCCTTAAGTAAACAACCATGAAACAGAAATCTCAGTCCACAGGAGCCACCGATAACCACAAGCATTGCAGATGTGTATCAGTATCTATCTCAGCTAGTGGAAAACCTAGCTGGTCTTGGTGCTTGGAGTTTCTCAGCTAAGACTCTAGACAATTACATAGATGAGATAGATAATGAAAGAAAACTTCTGCAAAAGTGGAAAAGCTCTATAGAAGATTAGGGTTTCTAAATCAAGCATCTTTGTGATTTCAAATAAATCACTCTTAGGTAATTCAGGATTGCAGAAAACAAAACAGTTCCCTAAAATCTACTTGTTTTTCAGAAGGCCAGAGTCAAAACCAAAGGCCACATCAAGAAAAGCAGTATAAATATGACAGTACAAGGAATTAAATTTTGAAACTATTTTTAGTTATTAGTTGGAGATGAAATATAGTCCAAAACTTCAATGGGGTTCCCCATAGAGTTACAATTTTCTATCTAGAAATGTAAAGAATACAAATTACATTTGTAAATTCTTTACCATAAAGAAAGAAGAAAAACTTAAGTCTAAATCTTGGTGGGAATAACATAATTCTGCAGCTGCTACATGATCAAGTAGTTGGAACAGGAATCACTTTAAACAGCAGCTACTGCTTAAAAAAGATGAGGTCACTGACTCTTGAGAAGCTGAAAGAGAGAAAAAATGCTAAATATGTTTAAAGGCATTATCAGTTTCACCTCAGTTCTGTCTGTGTTTTTACATAACTCTAATTTACTTTATATTCTCCTACTTTTTTCTTCATAATTGTAATAAACACCTATGGTGACTAAATGGTAGGAACTTTATTTCATTACTTCAGTGTATTTATATTCAAATCTACAGTAAATTATTTATTTTCCATTACATTCTTCGTATTTCTTATGTAGAGTAACAGCCAAAAAGAATACTGAAAGCTGCCATAAATCAAAGGTGCTTTTGTGATTATTTATAGAAACTGTGTCGTATCATAACATCAGTTATGGTGCTGTGAGTGCCTGCATGAGACTCAGGCAACAGTATTTTTTTCAAACAACGTTCCAGCACCTACAGCAAACCTATTATTACACTGTTTCCAGAGAGGCAAATCTTGCATTTCAAAACTGTATCAGGTGAAATATGTACATATTCTAGGATGTTTTCTCAGGTAAAAAAAAAAAAAAAAAAAAGAAAAAGAAAAAAGAAAAAAGAAGAAAAAAGAAAAAAGAAAAAAAAGAAACATTCAGTAATTCAGTAATTTTCCTTTCTCTGTTTTGGACAGAAGAGAAAAAAAAGTAACTGCGAAGCTGCTTGAGCTGCTTGTGTCTAGCAAACAAATAAAGGTTACTCCTATATTCACCGTGCCTCTGTTAAGAAGAAAGACAAAAGCTAAGGAATTCTTTGCTGTGGAGGAAGAAAGGAATGGTGTCACCCAGAGGTGTGCTGGAGGAAGAGGGTAGTGGGCAAGAACCAAGCTGGACAGAAGCTACTCAAAAAACCCTGTGAAGCCAGGCTGATGGATTCTGCCTCCCCAAGCAGTGAAGCAGTGCCATTAATGAGTAGCTTCTCTAGGGGCCATGCTCTCCCTGGGAGTCACAAACTCACCTCCTGCACAACCAGAAGCAGCACAACACAGTGACTAGCATTACTTTCCAGTATCCTAGTGTAAGCAAGGGCAACCAAGGAGTCTTTGTGTCTCTGTCAGTTTATCTATCTGCCTCAGCCAAACCATTGTGCTTCTTCTAACCTTTAGCCTGATATCGTGTTACAGATAGAATGAGTAGGGGAATATACTGCTCCTTTGCTCTTCAATTAAGACAATAGATGTTATGCAAAGTCATTTTGTTTCCTGACTTTTCATACCTGAGTTCTGCTTTTGATATTTATGCCCCTCCTGATTACAAGGCAGAAAGCAGAGAAAAATCAACAGCAAACCAAGGCCTAGTAATGTGGTTCTTCATCCTCCAAAAGGATATCTTTCAAATGCTCTATATTAGCTTTTTTTTTTTTTCTATTATGTGCTTTATTTACTGTTACATTTCACAAAGAAAATCAACTCATCAAGTGATACATAGTGCAGACAAATTCACATTATTGCACATTTCACGGAGATGCAGACTTAATGGCCGAGGTGGAGGGAATTTCAACTTTCAGCTACCAAATCTCAGAAGGAAAATGTTTTTACTATTTCCTCACTGAGTAGTTTAAGCTACAGCCCAGTACGTGATGAGACAGAATACACCTGGAAAAATATCTCTGCATTCATTTAATCTAGTTGTCTTTGCGTTTTGGACCTCACATCCAACGCATCGGAATGCCTGACCGTAGATTCTGGTCTAAGAATTACATGACAAATCACTGAACATCAGGCTTTCATACCCTCACATTTGTTCTTTCCCTTCTTTCACCGCTTTAGCTGCTTGCGCTTTTCTGTAAGGAACCGGAAACTTGTATGATTTTCTTGCCCAAGTAAAAAGTGCAGTGGTATAAATTCAGCTTTTTTTTTTTTTTTTTTTTTTTTTTTTTTTTTTTTTTTACATTAAATGGAAGCATAATGAATAGGAATTAGGTCTCTTTACACTATTAAGTAGTCAATTAATTCAAATCTGCTCAGAATGTAAAAATATTCCTTTCCTGAATCTTGTTCTTGACAGCATAATTTCTCCTATATCTCTGCCTGCTCTCTCTTCCACATCTATTTTCTCTGACTTTACATTTCAGAGTATAGGAAGGGATGCAGCAGTAAGAAGATTTTTAAGATCCCTGGTATTATCACCTGTGAGATTGTGTGTCAGTTGAAGGATATAAGGCTTTTCTTTGCTCAGATAATAAAATTAAAAAAAGGACCAATAAAAGCTAAGTGATGACTGGCTGGTCAAGAAAAATGAGGAAAAAAAAGTGGTCTCTTGCCTCTATATCCACTCTCTCCTCGTGATGACTGAAATATAGCATCCTCCAAAACAGATGTCCCTCTCTTAATCTTCTTCATATTTCTGTTGCTCCTTCACTCTCTTGTCCGAGTTTTTTTAAACTATTTCTTTTTCTTTTTTACTTTTTAAAATAAAAACAAGCAAACCCAACTTCCTTTCACTTTCTACTTGGTATTTGCTTCCTTTATGACTTATGTGTAATCTCCTGTGGTCTTCAACTCTTCCACTCTTTTCCTTTCAGGAAGATTGTTTGTAGGGACTACCCCGTTAGGATGTGTGGACTAAAAGGTAATGAATTCTGCAAGAGTGGACTCTACTCATTTGGGGCACACAAAAATATCCCCACTATTTGTTTATTTTTTTTAATATATATATTTTTTAAATTCTGTCCAAAGAAAAACTGATGCGATCAGATGATCAGAGAGCTGGAGCATCTTCCCTACAAAGAAGGGTTGAGGGAGTTGGGCTTGTTTAGCTTGGTGAAGAAAAGGCTCTGGGGAGACATCACTGTGACATTGTAGTACTCAAAGGCAGCTTATAAAAAGGAGGGAAACTGACATTTTACACAGGCAGATAGTGATAGTCAAGGGGGAACATAATTAAACTAAAAGAGTGGAGATTTAAGATGTTAGATGAGAAATTTACACTCAGAGGGTGGAGAGGCAATGGAACATGCTGCCCAGAGAAGTTGTGGGGTTGTACTCAATGATTGCCAAGCCATTCTATAGTGGCTTCTCTGTATTTATTTATTTTTCTCTTTTCTTCTTTTCCAATTTTCCCATTTCCCCTTTTCCTACCCTTTCTTCCCTTTTTTCCCTTTCTTTTATTTTTGAATATATTCTATGTTTTATCACAGCCGCTTCCGGTTTAGAGTCTTTTTAGTCCTTAGAGTTCAGTCAGTTTTTATCTTCCAGGAGAATTACAAAAAACTTGTAAGCCAACATGTAAAGACTTGGAGGTAATTTCAATGAAACGCTCTCACAAGCTCACCCAAAATGAGAAGTTTGGTTTGGCTTTCCACGTGCTTTTACAGCTGGCTATGAAGCAGGCCAAGCTCACTAGTTCTGCAAGGCATATCAAATGGGTTTCTGTGTCTTTCCTGACAAGTTGTAAGTGTCCCTAGTTCTCAATAGTAAAAAACATAGTAGGAGTGAACAATTGTAATATGACACAATGTTCCTCTACCATTGATAGAATTTTTCCGTTTGTTGCCAAAAGGACCGTTTCCCACCCAGCAACACACTCCTCTCACATCAGATGCAACCCGATGCAGTGTCATTCCCCCCCCCCCCCCCCCCCCCCCCGTTGTTAGCACAGAGCTCCTCAGGAACTCAGCACTATGGTGGCTGTGGTGAAGTCTCCCATCCCCAGGAGATGGGCCCCAGTGACTCTTGGCTCCCTCTTGGCTCCTGTCCGGGTTGTTCCTTCTTTGACTGAAATGCTCCTGAAGTCTCTGATCTCCCTTGAACACTTGTTCCTCCATTCTCCAAGGACTTTCTGCCTCCTCCCTGCATCCCCCTGACCCCTCGTGACACTTGCACGGGCTCCACATGAATCCTGAACCCTGTGCAACTTCTTACCTTGGCCATCCTGCAGGTGTCTTGGACCTCCTGACATGGGTGCACAAGCCAGAGGAGCTGCTCCCAGATGTGTTCTCGGTGCAGCTCCTCTTGCAGGCGGACAGCCATCATGGCAGCCACAGCCCCAAGGACGGCCGGTTTGTCCTGAAGAGAGATGGCAGAGGCCCAGCATCAAAGACTGAAGGTCTGCCCTTCCTACAGAGAGAGCTTTCTCTTTCCCTTTACTTTCCCCATACCGCCATGCCCAACATGAGATGGGCTCACTCTGGAGGGCAGGCAGGTTTTCCCCATGTCCTTGTGAAGGAGATGCACTGTGGAGCTGCAGAGAGGAAGGAGAGGGCCACAGTCAAAACCCTGGCAGCGAGGGCAGAGGGGCTGCAGCCCTGCATCCTCCAGCTCAACGCAGATCACACACAGAGGGGAGAGGCCCCTTTCCCAGTTGTCATAGACGTCAGGAGGCTGAGGGCACTCTACCATAGGTGCTGAAGAGTTTGCTCAGGGTGACAAGCACAAACTCCTTGGAAATCTCCCACGCATCCTTCAGGTGGCCCTGGAGCTCGGCCATCACCAAGCTGAAATGTGTCCAGGCCAGAGCCACCAGGACATTGCTGGCAGCTGTCCTCACATTGTCTGTGACGCCCTGAAAAAGAGTCACAGGTAACACACGGCATAGGAGATTGCCTGAGGCCTTCCCTTGGAAGGGCTAAGCCATCACCATCCACCAGCAGAACACCAGCATGGGCAGGCGGCTCCCTTTGCCTCTTGGTGTGTCCCCTCACCTGGGCTGCTGTCAGGTCCCGGGATACCTCTGCCAGCAGCCGGTTCACCACTCCGCACGGCGGGCGGCTGCTGTCTTGGCACAGGGCGCTCTCCAGCTCACAGTACGCCTGCGCTCGGTCACCCTGGGGACAAGGATCAGTCACGCTCACTTGGCCCACTGCCACCAATAGCTATGTGGATGTGCTGCTGGGGCCAGGCACCTACGGGACCATGGCACTGGGCCAGGGTAAGGACTGATGGCTGGATTTCCCCAGCTCACCTCCTGGTCTTGCAGGCACTGCAGCAGCAACAATACAGCACAGGCAGGGACAGGGCTTGCCATCCTGCTTCTCTCCCTGCGACACGTGCATTTGGGAATGCAGCCCATGCCAGCAAAGAGACCTGAAAGGAAAGAGCAGAGCAGTTGCAGATGTTGCTTGGAGCCAGAGCCGAGCATCCAGCCAGCTCTGGGAGGAATGCTCCTCCAGCCTCACAGTACAGGGTGAGCTGTGCTGGCACATGTGTGGATGGTAGGGAGAGGAGAGAGAGCCTTCCCCTTGCTGGGGTACTAGGGAAACCATGGTGGGCGGCTGCATTCAGCAGAGCAAGGACAGTGCTGCTGGCACGTCCTAAACAGACATTGGAGACACACGTGCTCAGGCAGCATCACACTGTCCAGAGAGGTGGAGGGACCTCACCTTGAAGGGCTCTTAGCCGCTCCATCACAGCAGGATATCTCCAGATTGACACAACGGTCTCTGGGTTCACTTCCTGCATGTCCCACAAGCGGACTGAGCCCCTGCTCCCACCCCTGCCACAAGGGTGAAAGAGACCACAACTGTGACATTGCACGTCACAGAGAATGACATGCTCTGGGTTGGGGACCAGAGAGCATGCAGAGCAACCTTGCAGGTCACAAAACACTGCAAGTTTTTGTGATGCACTTGGCTCCGGGGTGGACACATTCAACGCTGAAGCAGAGAATCACCTCAGTGGGGGAGGGAGAGCCCCTGCTAGAGAGCAGCTGCCGGGCACCGTTGCCCAGTATTGTCTTAGGATTGGGGATTCCATGCTAGGAGGCACTGAGGCCCCCATTTTCTGCCCAGACAGCCTCTCCAGAGAGCTTTGCTGTCTTCCAGGGGCACAGAGTGTCAGAGACATTAAGGAGACTCCACCACATCTGATCAGACAAGACCACCACCAACCGCTTGTTGTCACTGAAGTAGGGTCAAGGGAGGCTGCCACGAGGAAATGGCAGAACATGAGAAAGGGACTTTACGTTCCTTGGAAAGACACTAAAGGGATCAGGAACGCCAGGAGTGTTCTCCTATCCCCGCCTGAGTGGTGGCAGGGTCCCAGTAAGAAGAGGAGAATAGAGGTGGTAAATTACTGACTGATCACCGGAATGGTGTCGGGATCGAGGTTCTGTGTACCATGATCTTGGGCATGCCTTTGTGAGACCAGGTGTGTGGGCATGAGATGGAACACGGCTGAACAGGTGTGGCCAAAGTGTTCTGGGGAGCAAGCTGGCTGGATTGATTACCAGAGTGTTAAACTAGATTTGATGGTTCCTGAACCCTTCTTTGTGTTTGTCTCAAAGCTTGCTTAGTGAGGCATTTCTTGTATTAAGACTGTAACTTATCCAGGAGATGAGAGGTGGGTGTTGCCTTGTGGCACTTTGTGGACAATTTTACACTTGAAAGCATTTCATTGGAGCTGTTTGGCTTCAGAAGAGAGTCTGCAGGACTTTTTGCTGGCAGAAGATCTGGCCTGTGACCAAAAACTCCAGCTTCATATGGGATAACTGGGGAATGATACCATCGTAATCTGTGAAAAACAGGATGCAGGTGGGCACCTCCCTCCTCTCTCTTATCTGCTGGCAAGGCCTGGAAGATGGGAACAAAGGAGTTTCTGCTGAGATCCCAAAGCCAGAATTTGCTGCTAAACAACTAAGATTTGTAATAAACTGGTCGGGCCAACATTTGACCCACTTAATCTCGTCTTAATCTCGTCCTGTGACAGAGAAGGCCTGGGAATGCTGTCTTTTTACTGAACTGTGGAGAGAAACCCCCAAGTTGTCCAGAGGACTCCTCAGAGAAGATAATGTTTCCAAGAGCCTGGCTTAAATGTTCCTGTATCCCTCCAGAGGTACCTGGACCCTCTGCTTCCCTACGGTGCCTGTATAGCAATGCATGTCATGTGGGGAATAAACAGGAAGAACGAGAGATCTGTGTGTGTTTGCAGGAGAGGCAAGGTGATGGTGTTGCTCTTTATGTGAGAGAGCAGCTAGAATATACTGAGGTCCACTGCAGGGGGGGATGATGAACTTCTGGGTAAGAACAAAGGCTGGGGCTAACATAGGTGACACTGTTATGGGTGTGTGCTACAGGCCACCTGATCAGGAGGAGGAAGCGGATGAGGCCTTCTACAAACAGCTGGAAGTAGCCTTGCGATCCCCAGCACTCGTTCTTACTGGAGACTTAAACAATCCTGATATTTGTTGGCAAAGTAACACGACCAGGCACACAAGGTTCAGGCGGTTCCTGCAATGCATTGATGATAACTTTCTGATGCAGGTGGTGGATGAGCTGATGCAGAGGGGTGTGCTGCTTGATCTTGTTTTTACTAATGAGGAAGGGATGATAGGGGATGCAAAGGTTGGGGACAGCTTGAAATGCAGCGATCATGAGGTGGTGGAGATTAAGATCTTGTGTGGAAGAATCAAAGCAGTAAGTGTGAACACTACCCTAGACTTCAGCAGAGACAACTTTGACCTCTCCAAAGACCTCCTTGGATGTATCCTATGGGCTAGAGCATTAGAAGGTAAGGGGGCCCACAAGAGCTGGTTGGTCCTTAAACTCCACTCTATTAAACCTTGTAGTGGCTGTGACACATCAGACCTTGTTAAAGGCTAAACATATCAAGGCACTTTTATAAAAAACATCAAAAGGACTGAGAATTTTGACTTACCCCCTTTTGGTCTCAACACAAAATTGGCACAAAGAATCATAATCTATTCCTTAAAGTCATGTTTATTTCTTGCATGGTCTAATTGCAAGTTTGATCTGCATCATGAGGGAGTTGTAAAGGAAAAATTGTCCTTTTCTTTCTTTTGGATATCAAGTGTCACTATTCCCAGATGAAAATGAGTTTCTCAAGAGAGTTAATTATCAAAATCATCTGTAATATATTAGCCCTTGATTCACTCATGCAGCACAATTGTTATGAAGAAGTATCAGCTGATGTTAATGAATAGTTTTATTGTTTGATGCAATTCTGAAGTACAGAGGTGTTTGTTTGTTTGTTATTTATTTCTATTTTTTATATAGCAACAAAAAATAATACAGCTTTATCTGCAATTACAAAAGCCTGGAAAAGTGAGAGAGGAGCTTTGGCTGGGTGGTGGGGAATACTTGGAGCAACAACATAACAGGACAAGACTGGGAAAGTTCTCTGAACTATGTGACATAATGGTTGGGAAATACTAAAAGACTGATGAGGACTGTCTGAAAGCCACTGATATTTTTTTGTTCCTGCTTTTTTGTAGTCAGAGTTGCTCCCTTTGTGCCAAACCTAATCCGTTAGTACCAGCAAGTAAGTGAAACATGCTGCAGGCAATGACTAATTAAAACTATAGCATTCTTCATACTGGCAATTACATTCTGTCCGTGTTGTCACATTTTTAACTGGGTTTCTGATCCCCCCTAACAACAACACAGGGATATAGTAACAGGCTTGGAGAAATGGCACAAAAGCCATCTATGCTGATATCCAGCATTCTCTATTGAGAATATATTTCACACAAAAAGAGAAACACAAACTGATCCCAACTCACAAGTCGGCTGATAAACTTTATGTTTTCTCTGTAAAGAATCTGGTAATTGAAGTTATCTTTATCAGTGTTGAATCTGCTGTCTGATATCCAGTGTCAACAAGTGTATCGAAACTATGCGAGTCAGAATTTGTGAAAACAAGCAAAATAATTGATACCTTTCTCCCAGTCGATTATAGGAGAGGTTCTTGCAGGTCTGTAAAGGGCTTAGAAGGTGTTAGATTTGTGTGTGTGTGTGTGTGTGTGTTTGGAGAATGTATCCATCAGTGTCTTTAATATGGCATTCCTGTCACAGCTGCTGGCTCAGAAATTCCCTGAACAGCTGGCTGCTGAGAAATGGCAGACAAACCCACTTTCTGTGTTTTAATTTTTTTGATGTGCTACTGTTCACTGGTGGAAAAATGATACTGGGCTAAATGGACATTTCTGTCTGTTGCACTGTGATAGATAGCCCCCATGTTGTGACGTGAGGGATCACAGAGCTGCAAAATCCTAAACCTGACTAGCAAGAGCTTATCCTACTTAAGAGTCCAATGGAACAATTTGGTGCAGATATAATTTGCCAACCTTCTCCAGCATGACAAGTTTATTAGACACAGGCTTGGATTTGGGAGGGTTCAGTGTCTTTCTGCTCTGACAACAGGTTGTTGAGTGATAGAATCATAGAATGGCTTGGGTTGGAAGGGACCTCAAGGATCATCAAGTTGTGCATATCTCAGCTGCTCTGTGTCTTCACATGGGACTAGGGAGTGATGACCTGCAAATAGGCATCATCTTGTTAAAAAATACACACAAAAATCCTTCAATTCTATTCTTATGTTGGTTTTTCTGTCATCTGCAGTAGGCCAGATTGTTTTTTTTTTTAATTATTATTATTATTTTGTGTGTGTGAGCGTGTGTGTAAAAAATCATGCCTTTGTCATCTATGCTGAGCTTTTAGCTTACCAAATGCTTACAAATGCTTTATTTTAGTGGCTACTTGGAGTTGCTAGAATCACATCTGCAGAAATGTGGGCCATAAAAGCACATGCTCATCTATTTTTTTCTCCAATCCTTTTTTTTTTAATTATTTTTTTTAATTTTTTTATTTTTATTTTTTTTTTATTCTGGTCTTACTTCTAAAAACCGTTATACCACAGCTTAAGGAAATATTTGCTGTCATTCTCTTTCGTTAATTTCTTCCCCTTGGTATGCCTCGTAATCTGTTTATTTCGAACTCTGTCTCTCTCCGTTGTCTTTTTGCCCACCCCTCCACCCCGTTCTGTCACTGCAGACGTGACTTCCAGCATGGCACGCCCCATCTCTGCTCCGTGCCGGAGCATCCCATGGCTCTGCAGGAGCAGCAGCACCCTCTGCTGGGGTATGGCGTGAGCTGGATTTTGGGTCTTCATGCAGCGTGAAGCAAACCTTTAGAGGGGACTTCTCTCTGAAAGGTTGACGCTTTCTCCTGTGTGCATTCCTCCTGTTTGTTACCTCTCCTGTGTGCTCTAGAGATGGAGAAGACTGGGTCCTATTCTACTGCTTAAAACAGAGCTGGAGGAGGACTTTTTTTGCTGCTTTATGTTGGAGTTTATGGCTGTCTTTTGGGTTATATCCTTGCTGTGGAATGGAAGGCTTTTCAGCTTTTCTATGGGAAGACTTGGAGAAAGAAACAGCAAACCTCAGAGAAGGAAGTATGCTAAGAATGATTTTGAGAGCTTTTATATTCTTGTCTATGCACATTTTGGGGATTATAGGAACATATTTCCCCCCAAAAAATCAAGCAGGATAGAAAATTCTGAAAGGTCTATATAATATCAAACACTTTAAATTTGCTTGAAGGATTAAGAGAGGGAAATGAATGGAGCTAAGGCAGAGATAAAGCTTTTAGAAATTCTAAAGCAAAGTTTAATTAAATATGTGTAATGAAAAGACACTAAGGATTTGTGAATGCCATACTATTAGGCAATTGTTAATCTCTGAGTAGCTGTTTGTGTTATTTCAGGAGTTAGTGTAGTAAGTGCCATGTAACCTGGCATGTCAAAACCTCAGTTACACTGCAAGCCCCCAGGAGGGGCTCACAGACTAGTGTTGCCTCAGAGTGCATTCTGAATAGCGCAGTGGAGCAGTTTGTCTTGCAGGAAGACAAAATGTCAACCTGACATCCAGGAGAGGGGAGGAGGAGAATGAATCTAGATTCAAGATTCTGTACAAGCTTCTCTCAGTCTTGGATTAGGTGCCGCTAGTGTGGTGTGAAGGCTATGCCTGCAGCTGGTATGTGGAATGAGGAATGAAGATAAACAGAACAGTTGAAGAAGAGAAATATAGTCAAAGGAAAAGAAGTAGGAAACAGCTATTTGAAAAGTGATTTGAAAATTACTTGTGGCCAAGTACAGCCTCGTTACTTAGAAGTAATGAGCTGATTGCTGACACCATAGAAGAGAGGGACACCATTCAGAGGGACGTGGGCACATGAGAATCTAATGAGATTCAACAAGGCCAGGTGCAAGGTGTTGTACTTGGTGCAGATAGGAGTACAGACTGGGAGAAAAAGGACTTTGGGAGCAACCTGGCAATGAAGGACTCTGGAGTCCTGATGGATGAGAAGTTGGACGTGAGCCAGCAGTGTGCACTTGCAGCATGGAAGACTAACAGTATGCTGGGCTGTGTCAGAAGAGGGGTGGCAGCAGGAGGAGAGAGGATTTCACCCCCAGCTCTACCCTTGTGAGGTCCCACCTGGAATACTGTGTCCTGGCCAGTAAAGGAAGGATGTGGAGCTATTGGAGCAGATGCAGAGGAGGGCACAAAGATGATCGAAGGGCTGGAGGACCTTTCCTGTGAAGAAAGGTTGAGTCAGTTGGGCTTGTTCATACTGCAGCAAAGAAGGCTCTGGGGAAACCTCATTGTATTTGAAGGGAGCTTACAAGCAGGAGGGGAACTGACTTTTTTACTGCGTGGTAGTGATATGATGGCAAAAAGTTTATTAAGTGTCTGCCAGACATGCTGAACACACATAGCTTCTTTTGGCTTTGGTAGGTTTTCTGAGTCTTCAGTATCTGAAATCAGTAAAAAAACACTTATTTCTTATCCCAAAAGTACACTGGGAACAGGAGATTAGGTTTCATAAAGCCACTGATTCAGAAGCAAGTGAAGGTTTTCTAAATGTGACTCTGAGAATGTATGCTTGAAGTAAGACTAGGCATGAATATCATTTGTTAGCACTACAGAAAAGACCAAATAAAACCACCATGTGCACAGAATACTGACTGAGCCATAAGCAAGTGTTAGTAGCATTGAAGGAGTTGTATCTAAGTGTTGCAGACAGGCTTTCTCAGGGCGAAGGCTTGATCTGATACTAGAAAAATGCACACTATTTTAAGAAGACAAGAAAAGTGCATTAATAAAAACAAAATAAAGTATAATAATAGGTGCATAAGATATCACAACAAATTACAAAAGAACTCCCATTTGGTGTTTTTAAAGCTCATCTAGAAAAAGAATATCCAAAATAGAGGAGAAGAAAAAATAACGTAAGAAGGAAAGAAAAGGTAGCAATACATGTAAGTTTGAGTGAAAAGAAGGAACAAAAATGTGAAGAGCAAAACCACTTGAAGGTGTGTAATTGGCTTAACAATCCTGCTGTTTGGAAAAAGTACTATGGATGTAAAAATACTTGGCATGAAGTATTCAAAAGGTAATTTGAATGGTACCAAATGGTACGTGCAATATCTAGTATTTTAATTAAAGACTTGAGTAGTAATAGAAATTTCTTATCAGTAGTAAAAGAGTATGCCTATCACTTATGTACTGAAAAGTGGTACTGATCACTGTCAATGATCAAATTGGTTCTATAAATACTATTCAAATGAATAAGCTTCAGAAATTGCAGAACTCACTTCTTGGCAAATTTGGCAATATGACTGGTGCAACTTCTGAAGTCGATCTTGGAGTATGTTTGTGCTTTCAATTTTTTTTTTTTCCTGGGAGAAAATTTTTGATAATTGCTGTTTGATTTCTAAAAGGATATTTTGGACTGCTGGTGCAATGCCTTTTAGGAAGATAAGAGTTAATAAGGAATGTCCTATCTAGATGCAGATTCTGAAAAACACAGATTTCCATGAAAGGAAAAGGAGTTTCACTGCTTCAGAGTCACTTCATTCAAATCCTGTAAAAAAGCTTTCTGTGTGCAACCCATAAATTACGACACAGCACCTGAGGGAGCTGCAACTTGAATGCTTCATTTAGCTTTGGAAGGATGTTATAAAGCTAGAGAAGAGAGAACTTTGACCAGAGATGGATTTTTCACCTTGATTATGCACTTAATAAACCAGTACACAAACTGCTACAGTGTTTCATAGAATAGATGACTGGTTATTTATCTTCAATAGGCAGCAGACCATTTATCACAATGCATAAATTGTTTCTCTCTTTTTAAATGAACAAATGCATAAAGAAATAAATTGAGCTTCACAGATTCAAAATTATGTTTTGTTTTCTGATGCTTTAGGGTCACTGTGTCCATTAACATGCCAGCAAGAGTTTTGCCACTTCTTTCTATGGAGTGCATTTTTTCTCATCAAGTGAGAGCAGAGGAGAGCACCCTGACACAGAAAATGGCTGCATAAGTGTGCAAACAGAACTCATATACACGTATAATGCTTAGGAGGAAGTTTTTCACACAGAGGGTGGTGACGCACTGGAACAGGTTGCCAAAGAGGTTGTGGATGCCCCATCCCTGAGGCATTCAAGGCCAGGCTGGATGTGGCTCAGGGCAGCCTGGTCTGGTGGTTGGTGACCCTGCACATAGCAGGGGGGCTGAAACTAGATGTGGTCCTTTTCAGACAGCAGTTGTTGGAGAGTTATTCTGTTTATTTATACAAATATAATGGGATGAGCAAGAAGTAGAAAAAAAACAAGATGAGCAACAGATGTGTGGAGCTTGTGTAGAATCCAGCAGACGCATGGCCAGAAGCTATAAAGGCTAAAACTGTGAGCACGAGTGAGCTCTGTGGCTCTGACAGTGTGGGATTTAGAGATGGCTGTCTGTCATTCTTGTGCTGCCATCAACAGACAAGTGAGATGTGGAGAAAAGATGATGAATTTGGCTTTACCAATCCGTCTTTGCTTATCTGATAAAAAGACTCCTGGGGGCATAGGCTACTGTTTGTAAGTAAAGTTTAATCTGAAATTATTGCCTGTTTTGAGTCTACTCAAGCCTGTGGGAATGGCATTGGCACTCCTCCCATTATTTTTTTATCCCTATATCATATTTGCTTCTTTTTGGTGCATTCCAAAAAGGAGGAGACAGAGCAAAATATTTTTCCAAGATTTGTAACTCGAAGGCAAAAGGTAATGTTCATTGTCTTGAACAGTGTCATTATTTCATTAAGGGAGACTGCAAAAACATTAACAGGAAGTTGCAGACTCCTAGAAAAGACTTATAGCAGTGTAGATAGTTTGTTCAGTGTGAAATGATGAAAACAGGCTGTAATCACTGGCTACAGGTTTAAGCATTCAGTCTGCCCTGGAGGAAATACATCGATGCCCAAAGTAAAACACAATTAGTAATTCTCTGTCTTATTTGAACACTTCTAGCCAGTAGCTGTGTCCTGTTCTTATTTCTTTGTCCTAGATGACATGAACTGATGATGACTTTCAAATCTCTTCAGATGAAAAGTTCCATAATTTAACAGACCATAGAATAACTTAGGTTGGAACCCCCTGCCATGAGCAGGGCTGCCCCCCACCAGCTCAGGCTACCCAGAGCCCCATCCAACCTGGCCTTTAGTACCTCCAGGGATGGGGCACCTACAGTTTCTCTGGGCAGCTGTGCCAGCGCCTCACCATCCTGTCAGTGACAATTTTGCTCCTGACATCTAATCTAAACTACTCCTTTTTTTAGCATTTCCCCTTGTCCTATTGCTATCTACGCATATGAAAAGTTGATTTCCTTTAAGTTGATAGCCACTGTAAGATCATCCAGGAGACCTGAATTCTAATTTCTCCTTTTCTGTAGGCTGCTGCTTATACACTGAAATCTTTCATGGTGGTTCAGTCTAAAGTCTTTCTGATCATATGGTGTCTCTGTCTCATGAGCAAAAGCAAGAGGCAAGGCCATGCTGAAAAAATAATAGCACACTTCTTCATGGACTATACTGATGTATGCAGAATAGCTACTTGGATCGTGGATTCTCTTTCAAATGCTTTCTTTTGATGTTTTCTCCATTTCATAATAGCAGCTGTTTTGTTATTGTTGTTTTTTTAATAAGTTTTATTTGCAAGTAATCAATTACTTTTGGAAAAGCAGAGATTGTGAGGTATGTAAGGAATATTAGTCTGCCAGGGCTTCTTTACCTATGTATTTTTTCTAAGCAGTGTCCTTTCTCCTGTTTGCATTGCTGATGTCATTCACAGGCTTAGTCTTCCCTCTTACTGCCTGCGCTCTTTTTGAGCGGGGTCTTGCTGAATCCAACCTTGCTGTGGTTCATGCATATCTGTTTTGATTCTCCTGTCTTCCCAGCTGGTGGGTGACTTTACCTATATCCTAACAGTTCTAGATGTAGCTTTGCTTATCTGTACACCAGGTTCCTGCTTTTATCTGTGAAGCCTTTCATTTTGCTTCCGTTACTTCTCATAATGCAGTAGCTATCTTGTACAAAGTATCTCAAAAATGTTTTGTGTTTCTGTTTGTTGTTTTTTTTTTATACTTGTAGATCCACTTGCTGCTTAGATCCACTTACACTTACTTACACTTACTTATTCATAACGTATGATACTTCTTTTTAATTTTAGGTTACTAAACAAAGCTGCTTACTCTGTGACTACCTTAATTGCATAAAGAAAAAAGCATGTTTTCAGGGTGCCCTTCATCTCATTGGTCTTCATTTAATCCCTTCTCATCTCACATAGGGATTTAAGCCAGCTGAGATGAATTACACCCTCATTTACTCTCATGTATATTACTCTTATGTTGACATCTGAAATTAGCTGAAATAAATGTTACTCTTGTCATACCTTTAATTTATTGCAATAACTACTGTGTTTTCTTTAAGTTTACCTTTTACAGACAACTGCAGCAGCAAATACTCTCCTGTGGCACTTTTTTCTTGTGATAGCATCATACAGGGAATGTTTGTTTGAATGCCTATGAAGCCTGCCCTGTCCAACACTTTTATTAGATTTTATATGGTCTTTCACTGAAAATGTATAAACATTTTTGCATTTTTGTTAGAATGTATCAGTTATTCCAAAAATGTGTATGCTAAACCTAAAAGGCTGCATTCAGCAATGGCTCTTTCCATATGTATGCGATCAGTTATAATGGCCAAAGGTAACTGAGTGACCCTGGGCTACTCAAAAATCATTCCCTGATAATGCTTTCTGAATGCATAAAACACAGTCTGTTTCTCAGGGTTGTCCTCAGAAGTGTTGTCATCTCTTTTCATTATTGCTGCACTTAAATTACTTTGCTTATTTCCAATTCAGCACCTCCATAAAGTAGCAGTACCATAGGACAGATGTACTGCTTATGTTTTATTTATTTTTCCTGTCTCTTTCAAAAATATGCCCTTGGATGTCTCTACTCAGACATAATACACTGCAAGTATAATGTAGTAAATAATAACAGAAACAGACTGCTAGTAAAATATATATATATATATATATATATATATATATATATATATATATATATATATATATGTATATATATTTTTTTGGGGGGGGATAATTCAGCACTACTTCCAAACTCTAAGCACTTCTGATTTCTTCTCATTTCTTTAATTTTCAAACCATCAGCTTGATGCATCTAGAACTTCTGGACTTACAGCCTGAATACATTTGAACTGATTTGTATGACTAAATACGTTTATCCTTTCAGAAATGACTCTTAGTATGCTAACACAGTCTTCCATGGATGTTTCTGCATACAGAACTTTCAGGCTTTTTGCCCGCTGTTTATTTGGAAGATATGATCTACTACATTTATACAGTAATCTCTATTAAGTCATACTTTAAAAATAAATAATGTTTAGCTTTTCTTGACAATTTTTAGTAGACTAAATACAGGTACATTTCAACAAAGATAAATATTATGTCCCCTCTATAAACAGAGAAAGATAGAAAAGTAAGGGAGATTGTCAGTGACCACCTAAGGAGGAGATGGAACAGTAGAGCTGGGAATGGTATTCAGTCTTGGTCCCATGGCCTCTCCATTAGATCCCACTGCTGCCACACCATTTCATTAAAATGATCTTAGTGCTCAGTCATACCACGAGCATATGCCACTGTAATTAAAATACATCATATTGTATACAGTCACTGAAGTAATTTTGAACAGTTCACAGAAGGGCAAACTGTTGGAAGTCTGTGAAGTGTTTTATCAAAAAATGTAAACATGCATTTGCCAAGTATAATTACTGTGCTGAAAATAACTATCACAGTTTCATTTCCAAATCATTTTCATCAAATCATTTTCATTTTCCTCATCTCCAAATTGAAGGGAAGTGGATTTGATGGGTGGACGACCCGATGGATAAGCAATTGGTTGAAAGGCCGCAGACAGAGGGTGGTGGTCAATGGCTCTATGTCCAGGTGGAGGCCGGTAACAAGTGGTGTCCCCCAAGGGTCTGTCTTGGGACTGGTGCTCTTTAACATCTTTATTAATGACATCGATGAGGGAATTGAGTGCACCCTCAGAAGTTTGCTGACGACACCAAGCTGAGTGGTGCGGTTGATACGGTGGAAGGAAGGGATGCCATTCAGAGGGACCTCGACAGGCTGGAGGGCTGGGCTCGGGTGAACCTGATGAGGTTCAACACAGCAAAGTGCAAGGTTTTGCATTTGGGCCGGAAGAACCCCAGGCACCTGTACAGGCTGGGAGGAGCGGTCCTTGAGAGCAGCTCGGCAGAGAAGGACCTGGGGGTCCTGATGGACGAGAGACTGAACATGAGCCAGCAGTGCGCTCTGGCAGCTCGAAAGGCAAATGGGATCCTGGGCTCCATCAGGAGAGGGGTGGCCAGCAGGGACAGGGAGGTGATTGTCCCTCTCTACTCGGCTCTTGTGAGGCCCCATCTGGAGTACTGTGTCCAGGTGTGGAGCCCTCAGTACAAGAAAGACATTGAGATTTTGGAAAGGGTCCAGAGGAGGGCGACTAAGATGATCAGGGGGCTGGAGCACCTCCCCTATGAGGACAGGCTGAGGGAGTTGGGCTTGTTCAGCCTGGAGAAGAGAAGGCTGCGGGGTGACCTCATTGCAGCCTTTCAATACCTGAAGGGAACCTACACCCAGGAGGGGAGTAAACTCTTCAAAAGGGCTGACAACAGCAGGACTAGGGGAAATGGTTTTAAGTTGAAGGAGGGAAGATTTAGGTTGGATGTTAGGGGGAAGTTCTTTACTAGGAGAGTGGTTAGGCCCTGGAACGGGCTGCCCAGGGAGGTTGTGGATGCCCCGTCCTTGGACGTGTTTAAGGCCAGGTTGGACGGGGTCCTGGGCAACCTGATCTGAATATGTATGTTTGGTGGCCCTGCTAGGCAGGGGGCTTGGAACTACATGATCCTTGGGGTCCCTTCCAACCCGGGTGATTCTGTGATTCTGTGATTCTGTGATTTGTGCTTCCTAACTCTTTCTAGTGGAACTGTTAAACACCAGTGTCGATAGGTTATTGTCTTTCAGATTTTCTTTACGTTAAACAGACTGCAAATGTGTTCATCTAGCCGTGTTAACAGCTGCTAGCAGGTCATGCATTTTTATTAGGTCCATTATTATGAATACTCAGCTTTCTTTTTGAAGTCTTTTTAAGAGTAGCTATAAACTCTGTCTTTGTTAACAAATCAGCCCAGAAAGATAAGCTTTGCACCTGTTGTTCGCTCCTGCCAGAGATGGAATAATGCTATCTGGAAGCCATCCCAGCGATTTGCTCAGTGGCTGCCCAGGCACATCTTTTCTCAGGAAGCCTTCAACCATATTGAACAGACCAAATGTCAGTAGTGATTCATGCATACTTAGAGTTTTCACAAGACAGGACCGGAAGGTTAACTAGCAAGCCTGACTCAGCAGGAGCAAAGCCAGAGCTTATTGTAGTAAAGGAGAGGAAGGGCAATGACACAGAATATGGAATGAAATACAGAATAATGGTGAAATAAACAAAATCTTATGTAGGCCACCAAATGACCACTGAATGAAGTATCTACACAGAAAGATAAGTATGACCCGGGCAGTGATTAATGTAATTTGTATTTAATTAAAATTACATTAAACTTTGGAATAACCCTTGCTAAAATTCCTTCTTCAAGTTTGAGGCAATCTCAGGTATAAAAGATCAGGAAGATCTTTTGAGATCTTATAATCTGTTCTGCATGATTCTTCTTTTAGGGGCTCTTAAACATGTCTGAAAAATGCTTAGTAGGGTAGTCTAAGTGTACATGAAGATATCTTTCTCAATGACGGGACAGACTGAGCTTGTGGGGAGAAAAAAAGTACAGGTTGTAGCAGGGTTCAGTGTCACAGCATAATGCTGTGTTGGCAGAAGAACTGCTTGCGTTACAGAGTGAAGAATGTCTCAGCTCTGAAGCAGCTTAGCAGAAAATATCTGAAAGGTGAGGACAGTTCAAAGCACTTAACACATGGCAGATACACAAACAACTGGTCTTCTACAAGATACTTTGAAGACAGATGGAGGCTGTTACAACTGCACATTCACTTCACCACAGAAAACTTCCAGAAGCAATTACAGAAGCAGTTTTGTTGCTTGCTGTATCTCAAGGTTTAACTTTTAACTTAGTGCTGATTCTCTGCATTGTACTGATGTCTTAATGAAGGAATCAAAGATCATTAGACGTCCCAACAAAGTTCTCTGAAGTGTGAATCAAAATATCTATCCTTGAAGGAAAAGACTGGATTGTTGCCTATCTGGACAGTTTATGCTGTCAATCACAGAATCACAGAATTGTAGGGGTTGGAAGAGACTTCCAAGTTCAACTCCCTGCAAATCAGGCTCCCTACAGCAGGCTGCACAGGTGGGCATCCAGGTAGGTTTTTAACATCTCCGGAGAAGGAGAATCCACAGCCTCCCTGGGCAGCCTGTTCCAGTGCTCTGTCACCCTCACTATGAAGAAGTTCCTCTGCATATTGATGCAGAACTTCCTATGCTCCAGTTTATGGCCATTTCCCCTTGCCCTTTCTGCACAGATTGCTGAAAAGAGCTTGGCCATGTCCCTTTGACTCCCACGCTTATGATATTTATAAACATTAGTAAGATCCCCTCTCAGACTTCTTTTCTCAAGGCTGAACAGATACAGGTCATCCAGCTTTTCCTCATACGAGAGATGCTCCAGGCCCTTTGTCATCTTTCTGGCCCTCTGCTAGACTCTTTCCAGGAGAAATGGTCCTTCATGACTTGTCAAGAAATGCTGTAGTCAAGTGGTGGATCAGAGACTGAGTAATTATCGTTATTTCTATATTTATAAAAAAACCCAAGTGGCTGAAGATATCTGAGAGGAATCTAACCATGGCTGAATCTGATGGAAGTTCTCAGGACAGTGCCTATGTAGTGAACTGCGTGATGAAGAAGCCAGTATGAGTCAGGCTTCATTGACTGTGAAGACACTATGCTTTATTGCTTGCTGTAAAATGTGTGCTGCTTATTCTCTTTACAACTATGCTATCACAACTGTAAGGAATGTACAGACGTAGTTGATTCTTCTGCTTGGACCCATTTTTCCATCTAAGGAAATACAGTGGTAATTTAGGGGGATTTGGGATAGTGCTTATTTAACTGTCATTGGTTATATTATTGCCAAGAGTGAATGCTATTTTCTTTTCCTAAATTACAGCTCCTAGTTAGACTCGAATCCAACAGTTATCAATCCTATCTTTGAATTACCACAGGCTGATATAATAAAGAAATAATTGAAACTCCCAGTCACAAAACTGATGTCAGCCATGGGAACTCTATAATTCTTTTCAAGAATTATTGAATAATCAAGCAACTAAATAATGATGATGGTATAATAATAAAAGAAGATAATGTCCTGATGTCACTGGTGAGTCCTCTAGAGTGGCTCTGTGAATAAGGGGAGCACAAGTGGAGGCAAGATATTTCCTTCTCATAGAAAGCAGTAGAGGAACCATATCAGGAATGGTGGGGGGAGAAGAGGGGGAGGGGAGAAGGACTTGTACCATATAGTTTGCATACAGAGATAGCTTTAGTATTCAATGAAAGAATGTGAAGAAAACTGTATAATTTATTCCCATGCTATGTTGACATGCATGTTTATCCTGCAACAACGTTATTTCAATGTGCTTGATTTGATTTTGTTCTTACACTGACTAATGATTACATTTTAGTATTTTTGATCTTGCAGACTTTAAAAATAAGTAATTTGTTTGTGTTAGTCTTCAGTTTAAGTACATTCCCAATTACTAGGGCACATGAAATTTTTGGAGTTGAGGGCTAGTTTGTTAAATAGTTAGACAAGAGTCAGAATTCAGTAGGATTACATTACGCTCTTTCCTGAAAATAAATAAATTCAGCGATTTTCATTCAGAAGACATGTAAATGTAAGTCTGTCCACAAGGGGTCACCAAATACTGTGACATTACTTTAAAAAAAAATCTGCTTCAAAACAACCCCCAGAATGTTTCGGTTTCAGCTTTTCTCGATTCTGCAGGCCTATTGTTACAAACAAACAAAAAAAAAATGACCTGATACTATCTGAACGTTGGAATTAAGGTGGTCACAGCTTATTCTTCCCTCGACTGTAATCTGTGATCAAATGATTTGGCTCTGTATGCCTATAGCTGCAGCGCGGCGTGCTCAGTCTTTCTGGAGTGTGTAGTGGAATAAGGAGATTTGATTCATGCAGAAGTAGCTTGCTCTATCTGATTGGATTATTTACAGGAAATATTGCTCTCTATGGGTGGTATGTGGTTTCAAAAGGAGTGTGTTGGATATGCACAGGTGTATGCTGGTATGGGTCCAGCTCTGACTGCAGCAAACTGAGCCAGAATGGGGAGGGAGCCCAGAGGAGCTATTTCTGCCCACAGAAGGGCTGATCATGCAGATAACAGCTGGGAGCCATAAGGAGTTTTACTGAATTAGAGCTACAACAGATACCTTCTGTTTCCAAACTAACAAAATAGAGGCTGTGAAAAGAGACCTGCCAAATAGTATCAGTTCTCTCTCTCCTTTACGGTTGCCTTTATTTACACGAGAGAAACTGCAGCAAGCAAAACTGGAAAGTAAGAATTTATGCCACAAATATTTATGCTTTCACTGGAGCCTGAATACAAATGTGTATCACAGTCACTTTCATATTTCTTCAATGAACTAATGCTAAAGTAGCAATGCATGTCAATTTTTAATAGCATTTCCTTATATTTGTTGCTTAATACATTGCAAGAATTATTATTTTTTTTTCTCATGACATAGACAAACATATCTGTGACAGATCTAATGCAGGGAAAAAAAGAATATTCATACTTGAGTCTAGAAAAAAAAGACTTGATATACACATTTTTTCTTACTTTAGATTTTGAGTAATTGGGCTCTGATATACCTTGCATATCTAAACACATAAGAAGAATATGTATAATGCCATGACAGCTTTTGGGCTGCAAAAAGAAAAGTCATAAATTCCAACAATTTTTTTTTATTATTATTTGTATGTAATTTTTATTGTTAATTTGGTGAGAAGAAGGAAAATAATTTTATTAATCAATTATTATAGCATTTAGAAGCCAAAATAAGGTAGGTAGGAAAAATACCCCTCTCTAGCCAAGGGAGGTGAAAATAGAATAAAAATGTGTAACTGCTTTCATTGAAGCAGGAGGGAAGGGGAAGCAAGTGCCTCCTGAGTAACAAGAGAATATGATCCTTAATGAACTGAATACTGCTTTTGGATCTCACTGTACCTGAAACATATGGCAAAGTTTTGGATGGAGAAATGATCCCTTTAATTAATTTATCCTATTAGATTATTCAAAAAAAGAACAAAATGTTATGCTTTATAGAAACAAGTACATAGATATAGACAAAACCTGTAATTAAATGGAAGTTATAATTACTGTATCAAGTGAAAGTTACAACATCAAATTTTTATTTCCCCACCATTAAATTGCAACCATAAAGAGGTTTGTCAAGTACTACACGTCTTTGCTATGGCAGATGGTGACAGCTACAACTATAAGGAACGTCTAAAAGCATAGCATAGGCTTGTATGACTAACAGTCAAATTTCAAAGCTTTGTGGTCTCATCTGATCAGATAAAGCTTGCTGTGCCTAAGAGGAAAACCAACTTTTCTGTTCCTGATTAGTTGTCTTCCAGTGATGCCAAGCATTAGTTACTTGTTAGATGTTTTTCTGGATCTCCAAAATCTAGTGTGAAGCTTAAATGTTAATGAAGAATTTTAGAGATTGGAAAGAACCTCTTGAGGTCCCCCTGAAATTCTGTCATTCCATGAAACCTCTGGAATCCTGCTTTGGGGAGTGAGGGAGAAGGCAGCCTGTGCCCTCCATGAAAGAAAAACAAAAAAAAAGAAGAAGAAAGAAAGAGAAGTCTCTTCAGTTTGATATTGTAATTTTTACAGAAATAGAACCAAATTCAGGGAGGGAGGGAGGGAAGGGAAGGGAAGGGAAGGGAAGGGAAGGGAAGGGAAGGGAAGGGAAGGGAAGGGAAGGGAAGGGAAGGGAAGGGAAGGGAAGGGAAGGGAAAAGGGTTTTGAGAACTGACCTATAAGTACAGTATGAGAAGTGTACAAACAAATTGTACCTCAGAACCATTCTGCTAATTTTTTTTTTATTAATGTAGCAAAAGGACAACATTATGAAAAAATCTAACAAACAGTTCCAAAGAGAAAAGTGATTTGGTAGCTGGAAAGAATATGTAAGTTCATGTACCTTCAATTTATTAAGTAGTTCGGCTAGGTGGTTCCATTTCTTCTGAATCAGAAGGCTGAGCAGAAGCCTCCTTACCTTCATCATTAGCATGAAACCATCTAAAAAAAGAGATTTAGTTAATCTGTGTTATTACTTTTTCTTATACTGAATCATTGAATCACTTCTTTTTCTTCCCTTCCCTTCCCAAGTTCTTGAGAAGAATTAATAGAGGATCCTACAAAAGCCTGTAAGCACAACATTCTTATTGTTTCTGAAGTTTATCTACAATTTTCATGCTGATTTTTCTATTTTATTACTAATTTTTAAAGCATATAATTAAAATTCTTTTAAAATTTATCTCTATTCAACAGGGATAATTCTCTATTTTGGAGTATACCATCAATATATTCATCTTGCTGAAGTATTTTTTGTCATTGAAGTGGGAAATGAAATTGAAGTGGGAAATTAAATGAAATGTGTTTTTTTTTAAGTATTCACCCCACCCCCATTTTTTCTGTTGGATCGCTTCTCTAAAATGTTGAACTTTAAAAAATTGTCTGCTTTTTTTCTCCTTTTTTGAGAATCATGTGAAGGCTGAGGCTCTGAGGGTTAGAGTTCTCCAGCGCCATCCTTTGTTCAGAGCAGGGCTAGCTAGATGAGCTGTCTTCAGGAGGGGTTTGAGTATCTGCAGAGATGGAGACTCCATAGCCAGCATTTAACTACTGTTACAGTGGTGGTTTTTTCCTTCTGTTTAAAAGGACCTTCTCTTGTTTCAGTTTGTCTCCATTGCCTCTCAAGTCATGCCCTTATCACTTTACTATTAGTATTTATTATGTAAATTTGATCTGAAGCATTACAGATTCTTTGAATATGTAGATTTAGGCTAGGTTTTGTTTTTTTTCCTTTAATATTTCTTTGAAAGAGCTGATACCTGTCAAAACTACCAAAAAGATGGCGCAGGTTATCCAGATAAGGGCCGAAAGTTACTTTTAGCCTATCCAACATGAATAATGTAATTTATTGGTTTGAACGTAATTTTAATTCCCTAAAGAAGTTCTTAAATTTACCAGGCAGTGTTCCGTGTGTCTCTGTGGGGTAGGATAGACTGCCTATATCAGCAAAAAGAAAAGAAGTTGCAGTAGAATCATGTACCAGAATGAAAGAGGTGACAGAGTGGTTCAGAGTCTTGAGGAATATTTAGCACTTAATATTATTGAGGGACAAATGTAGATGACCAAAATAAAATAAAAAAGCCCCTAACTTTGCCTGACTATGCACGAATCTTTTAAATAATCTTTTTAGAATCATATATGTTCAGTGTATTTATTTTTCCCAAAGGAAAAGCTCAGAATTTTATTAAAATCTCCTCAGATTTAAAGCAAGAAGGTGTGCATTTATCTGAATAGCAAAGCTGAAATCCTTTCATGTACCAATTTCTACCTATGTAAGCAAATATAAACTGTACCGGAATGTGGGGGAATTTGGCCTGATCTATATAATATAAGCCTTTTTTTTTTTATCTTTACATGTTCATATTTTCTTTCACTTAGAAGAAAAGATTCCAGGAAAAGTATGCAGAAAGAATAAACCTACTTATGCAAATTCAACAGAGGATTTTTTTTTGCATCTGTACAAATAGAACTGATTTTTGATGTTCAGTATCCAGCTAAAATTGAACGAAAAGCTACAAAACAGTGCATAGTATGAAAATCCCTAACTATTCTAAATTTTTAAAAAGTTCAAAAAACTTTTCACATTTATGGTTTCTGATTTTAGACAAGACCCACTGATTGCTCAGCTTCATCTATTGCAAACTAGCTTTCAAATTACCACAAACACAGAAGTCACATCAGCAGTCTAAATTTTCTCAGCAAAACCAAACTTCAGCATTTTATTTGGAAAAGTTGAGTTGATAAAATTATTTTGGTGGTATCAGTTCCCAGTGCTTCAGGTTACCCTTGTTCTAGTACTTTACTTCATAGAAATGTGTGCCTTTGATCCATATAATGTTCCAAAAGCTGTTTACCAGATCTGTACAAGGCCTTACAAATAATTTATTCAAAAGAAAAAATCTCCTGTACAATTTTCTTTTTTTTTAATTTTAAATAAGCTTCTCCACATTTGTAAGTTTAAATATTTTAATTATAAAAATCTTTGCTATAAGAAAAAAAATTGTGTTGAGACTAAATGTGTCCTCTTATCCAGGGCATAATGAATCATTTTTAATTTTAAACTCAGCATGTCTTTTATTTTTGCTTTATTTGGAACGTTTTTCTTCGTGTTTCAGGGAGGAAGAGGCAATTAGAGGGGCAGAGGTCAAGTCCCATGACTCTGGTTATCTTGTGGAGGAACACTGAACACTGATGTTAAGGGAAGCATTAAAAATTGAAGCTAACTTTGTTTATACACTGTATTATTTTTAGAAAGTAATTCTCTGATGTGGGGCCAGAGCGTATTTGGTAAAAAGTCTTTAATGCACAGCAAGGGTTAGCTGTCTAATGAGGTATGAGACAATTATATCAATCAACTATGTCTTTCCTTAGTCCCTCAGGTAAATATATGCACATTGGTTATGCCTGATTTTTATTGGGTCTGCCAAATTTATCTGCAAGTTAGAGTTCAGGAAGCTCCCAGAGACATCTGTCTGGTATTTGTCTTGCTACAGCTGTTGTTTAATTTCTCTAGATGGAGCAAACATTTATACCTGGTATAGACTTTTCCCCTTACTTTTTCTTAATTCCTAGGCTAAGACAGTTACAGTAACCCTTATTCTTCATTTGCATATGAAATCACCATGACACCATCTGGACATAATGCTTTTCCTATATATATCCCAGTCTTGATACTATTGATAATAGGCACAATCTGAGAGCACACTCCAAGACTTAATGCAGTGCATTCTGATGCTACTTCCACCAGCACATTTTTCATTAGCTACTAGTGCATATACTGATGTCTTGCTCTTTCTTAGTGATGGGTTTTTTAGATATCTTTTTTCTTGTTTGTACTGAGTCCAGTACTCCCACACCATGCTTACCTACTGCGTGACTTAGAAAGTGATGCATTTGTTTGAGGCACGCAGCTGTGCCTTGCTGTCACTTACGCTGTTTTTCAGTATATAGTGGTTTATCTCACCCATTATCTTGCAGTAATCCATTTCTCATGGGTAGCACACTGAGTCCTGCCTTCAGAAAACATTCCAGGTAGCTTGTCAATGTAAAGCTTCTTATTTAAATGCGATTTAAGATAGTGCAGTGAGTGGACCCAGAGCTGCACAGACTGCTAACATACACACACTCCCATGCCCTCCTCAGGTGCCTAAAGAAATGATACGGTTGAGAAGCAGAAGTGACAGCTTTTTGCTCATTTGACCTCCATGAGAACATGTGCAATTAAACTCAAGCAGCTAGAAAGGAGCTGCACAGCACAAAGCCCCACCTGATGATAACACCACCTTTATTCTAGCAGCAGCATTAGCAATGATATGAGCAAACAGTCTGAAGCCTCCCTCTGTTCAGCTCATCCTGGGTATTGTCTGAAGTGGGATTTAGAAAAGAATGCTGTATTCAGAGAACAGCAGGGTTACAGAGATTTTGTTGATATCAGATTTGAACCAGAGCTGATGTGCTGTGATGCTTAAGACAGAAAAGCTTCCAGCTGACAGCTAATGGAGACATTCATGGCCAGATACAAGAGTACCAATGTATTGCAGTGTAAGAGAGAGAATATCTTTTTTAAGTCTTAGGTATATATATGTGTGACAAGTATTATCTAGAAGATGCAGAACATGATGCCAGCAAGTGAATAGGCTATAAAAATAGAGAGGAAGAAAGCAGTACTTTCACCCTAATTGAGCACGAGGTACCTCAGTAGTCTTGGGATGAAGGACATTTGTTTGGCCACCTTTTGGTAATTACTTTAACTTCCTAAATTAAGAGATTCAGTTCATAGTTCCATCCAGAGGGACAAGGAGCCGAAATAGTATCTTATTCAATTCTTTCCCTGTACTGGTCCCTAGTCCTAGTATTGCCCACATTACATTAGCACTGTACTTCAAATCTGCTAGCAGAGTGCTTTTGAAATATATTTCCTTCTTACTATGGAATGAAGAAGGCTTGTTGTTTCAGTAGAATCTAACCCAATGGTGGGGTGCAGTTCTACTGTACATGAGGCATTCACCCTGAAGAAATGCATGAGAAATATCCTGAAGTAAAGCCTCCTAACTGCAGGTGGTCTGCACAATGGCAGTGAATGATTTTGCTCTCCAGATCACTTAGTACTGTGCTGCCCTGCTTGCTGTTGCAGACCCTGATGACACAGCTGCCTAATGCTGCTTGCTGTAAATACCCCCATGAACAATGTTATGAGAACTGAACCTGTGCGGCTGAGACTCAGCTTAGGGAAATCCAACATCATCCTGAAATCAGATTTCAGAGAGTTACTTCAAGGTTACTTGGATCCTGAGAAGCTGTTTGTGGGGAAAGGTGTTAATCAATGTGTGATTAGTGCTGTTCTCTGAGCGGTAGCACAGTTTGCAATAGTCAGGCTCTCTTGAATCTTGGTACTGTTCAAAAAGCTTTCCTACAACTTTTCCTGGCAGCACTCTGTATGATGCTGCCTGTAGATGAAGAACTCTTTCAAATGTGGAGCTGCAAACAAGCCAGTTGTCTGGGCTTAAGTGGTCTGAGACTTCCTTACATCAGCTGTCTGTTGCGGCAGTTGTGTTTGCTACAAATGGTTGTAAATTCAGCAGTGCAACATCTTCTCATTGAAGAAAATGTTGATTTGTAAAGAAATTGTACAGAAATTCACTGGAAGTCAAGAAGTGTAGATAATTTAAAGAAATTAAAAAATATATATATTTAGGTATATTGAACTCCAACATAGACATCTTTCTTTTATTTCAGGATTATTGCTGCCTGAGAGCATTGCATAAAGAAGTAAATGTGTTATCATCTGTTAATCTGCTTGGACATCTTGGAACTTTTTCTATGTCTCATTTTCACATACTTGCACTGGATGTTTTCTTCCATCCCAATATGAAAAAAAGAGAAAGGAAGAAATATCTACCTACAAAATAAGTGCAAAGGTAGACAGAGGTAGATATTTTTATTTATTATTATTTTTTTCTCATATAAAACTCAGTGCTACAGAGCATAAAGAAAAGGCTGAGGCAGCTCTGTGAAAAAGAATACAAACAGAACTGCCTAAGAGGGGAGAACTGGTAGATCTTCAAAATCCTTTCTCTCCATGAAACCCCTCTAAATAGAAGTGTATTGATGCTCTAAGGATGTGAAAGTACTGATGGGGAGCTGCTGAAGCCAGCAGTCAGATGGAGGCCTGGGCAGATGGAGGTTGAGCTCTGGGACTGGCCTATGTTTCACATCCCAACAAATGCGAAATGAGGCACTGAGTGCACCGATTTCCTCTGTAATTAAAAGGTGTGAGTTGAAGTTACATTTGCAGCATGTGGCTAAGCAGGTGAGAAGTCTGCAGATATAAACAAGAACTGAGAAGTGTATTTGTCCCCTGGTGAGAGCTCAGAGCTGACTGGTACAGAAAAATCACCTGGCAGGCCCTGCATAGCACGGAATATATAGAGGATGTATTTTTTCTGTTCACCACTAAAATACAACTACCAATATTTATCTTTTTTCTATAGCTTCATATTCACCACTCTAATATGGCTACAAATATCTGTGTCTTTTCTATGGCTCCAAACAGCTCTAAATTTAAGCTTTTTGTAAGTATAAGCTCTCCCTCTGGGATGCGTTCCTTATGTGGAACATGGAGAGGCTGAAGAGATGATTCAAGCCATCGCTAAGCCTCCCCTTGGCTGAAAGCTGCCCCAGCAGCACTACAGGGCTGGCAGTGCCACCTGCCCACAAGCTACAGAGATACCAGTGCTGTAACACTGAAGGAAAAAAAAAAAAAAAAAAAAAGATGTGCCCCTAATGGCAGGCAGGTGGGTTCCTCCTCACAAAACGTTGAATTTGCACCCTCTATATTAGATCATATGTGCCTTTATACATAATCACGTTCCCTTTTTTCCTGCCAATTATAATCAGAAAAGGACCCAGAAAGCACTAACCAAAACCCCAATGCTCCTACATAGTGCTCTGGAAAACATGGTGCTTTTGAGTGCTGAAAATGTCACTGTGTCAACCATTAGGATCATCTCTGTTTATGTTTGCTATGTGCACAATTTCCTTATGTTTCAGGGCATCTTGTTTGATTTTACTTTTTAGTTTATGGTTGTATTCACCCTAAATGACTGCCTTGAGATGGAGATTAAATGATAGTTTTTAGAGATTTTGCATCTTTAGTCATGTTATATGCATGAAAGCCAGAATTTTTTCAAAGACAATTATGTAGATGTGTTTGAAAGCTCAGAGGGTTTTTATACAGGTTAACAGTAAAATGTCACACTGCCAATGCAAGATCTGACAGCACTGACATGAATGAAGATGTCTGTAAAAACAAGTAGCTGCTTTGACTGGCGATGGAGGAACTTGTGGAGCTCCTGCTTTAATGACAAGGTGTTATTTTGTGTCCTCAACATTTCAAATTCAAATTCCTAAAACATTCCACTAAAATTACCTGGAAGAAATTTTGGCCATAATTCATAAACACTGACTTCAAGTTAAAGTTATGTGCTTTTTACATTTTTAAAGACTATTTTAAATTAGAGTACCTTTCCTAAGATGCTGTATTCCAGTAACATGCTTGAAAAGTAAATGCAAAAAAAAAAAAAAATTTACTTGAAACTAATCAATTTAAAACATAGTCCTTTAGGATTGATTGAACAACAAACTTTAGGCATCCGTGTCAAGTTTGATGATTAATCTCTAAGTGCTGTAATTGTTTGGCCATTAGTCTGCTACAACTATTTGCTTATATGGTCCCTGAAACAGCCATCATGCTGAAAAGCAAGACATTATCAGGACTTCCTAATAGTCACTGGGGTGGAAAGCCTTGTCACTCCAGAACTGAAGACTGGAAGGCATTACTTTGGGCATACATGATTACAGGCTTTTGGGCATCTGTAGTCTGAGAGCTCTGCTTCTGAAAAGAAGAAATCCATCTCCTGCAGATCTTGGGCTTACACTGCAGGAGACTGAGCAGCATAATGACCTCCTTGATTTTACAACCTACTGATCCAGTTGGCCAGTCATTCCCTAATTCTTCACTTCTCATACCCAGAGTAAACTCTTCCTAATCTAATTTTCCCAATATATGTAGAGCCTGTCTTGTCATTCTACTCTATAGTTTGTTTAGGTGGATTTTATTTCTGCATGTGCCATTACTCAAAGGCCCCAATAATTGAAGAATTTGTGCCCAGCACTGTGTTTTTCTTGAATCCAATACTCCACTATTCACATGCTTCTCAAAAAGAGGTCAAAACAGTATATCTACATAACCATGAACCACTCTGGTCAGGCAACATTTAGAAAGTGTAGCTATTTACACTCAGTGATTGCTGTAATCAGAACAAAACAAATAAATAAATTAACAGTAAATCAGTCTCTACCATCAAGTCATATAAAAATCTTTGAATCGTTGAAAAGCCCCAGAGGAATGTGTTCAAAGGCAGCCAATTTCAGTAATAGTTGCAGTCTTTTTAATCATATCATAATTGTTTGGTACTATGGCTGAAGCCTATTCACTGAAGGAATGTAAAGTCTCTAGACATAATTCTTGTCAGGTTGAATGAGCATTCATGTATTCACAACACAGAAGAATGCCCAAAGAAACCCCTTTCATCTAATTGTAAATATAGCCTGAAAAAAATATTTTACTCCAGCAGGAAATAGGGGGAAAAAAAAAAAAGAAAAAAAAAGAAAGATAACATTAGAGGGAGCTGTTGCACAAAGTAAAAAAAGCAATATTTCAGAAACCGTTCCTTTCTTGCAGGCAAAATAACAACAATAAATATAACACAGAAGAAAAAGGGAGAGGACAGAGCAAGTAGGAAAGAAGCCATGGCAGTTATAAAAGGAAATACGATTATGCCCAGTGATTTGATGAACAAATCCCATAATGCTGATCTTTGGGATGGCACAGCAGGGCTGCTGTGCTATAGACAGTCTGTTTAAAAATGTCAGTATAACAGTCACCCTGCAGCCACTCAGGTCCTTGACCTAATTAATTTTGCATGGTTCGGCAGAACATCCTTCAGGGTCATTCATTACTTCTAAGAACAAAGCTTGCACTGTTCTCCATGCTAAAGGTGTGTCCTCAAGAAAGGCTGAGGATGAGCGTCATTAGCCCATTTCACATCATGGTCAGAACAGACTCACCTTAGGGAAGATTAATACCTTTTAAAAATAGTGAGAAACAAAAACAAAACCACCTTCCCTACTATCCCTCTTCCTAGGCCAAACTTCGCTTTCAACTCTTCTACCTCCTATCCTAGAGCTGCAGTCTACCCGTAATGCTCTGTTCTTGACACTCTTCCATGGTTCCCTGCTGCATATGGACCTCTTCCACAATGCCATTCTTTCTGAATGGAGCCCCATGGGTTTCCTGTGGGCTGCAACTCTCCCAGCAACACCCCAACACAGCTCCGTACAGTGGGGCCCACCCTCCATATGGTCCCCATGGCGGCAGCTCACATAGTCCTCCTGCCCCAGTGCTGCCCCTCTCCACGGGCTGCAGCTCCAGCCCAGGAACTCATCCTTTTCTCACTTGTCACTCTCATAGCTGCTGAAGAGCATTTTTTTACTCTTTCTTAAATAAATTACTAGGTGTGCTTAGAACCTAAAGGACTAAGGTGAAAACCAGATGATGGATTTAGCTTTGACCAGTGGCAGGTCCATTTTGGATCCAGCTGGAATCAGCTGTACCTGCATGGGAGCAATGCCTGATCTCTTCTCACAAAGGCTACCATGGCAGTCCTACTGCTGTCAACACCTTGCTATATAAACCCAACACACAGGAACTTTTTTTTTACTTTTTTTTTTTTTTAATTATTATTATTTTACTTCTTTATTCACGTGAAGAATACAAATCTTAAAATGAGACTATCTTCGCCTGGACTTGAAAAATTACTATGTCTCAGATTCTGTTAATTATTAATGAAAATGGTACTGAGTGAATGGGTAAGAACCAAAATGCTCAACAGATTCACATTTAGGTTTCAGAGTAGTAGATGAGACATATTTTTAACTGCAGATTCTGTGAAATTGGGTCTCAGCAGATAACAGTAAAGAAAGTCGTTTTTATGTTCCATGAGTTTGTGCGTTTAGATTTCCTTTCCTATAGAAATAGTCACTTACAAAGCACAGTAGGGACCTGTACTCATTTCTTCTGTCTCAGGGTGTTATTTCCTGGAAAACCAAGAGAACACATTTGTTAGGTTGAGAGATATTAAGTCTCACCTTTTTGTTAAATGGTTGTTGATATTTTTTACAATGTTTGGAGTATCAGACCCTTGTGAACTTCTAAGGTTTTTCATTTTTGTGCACTGTCAGTATTTTCATATAGACAGAAAAGGGTTTTGTATTTTTGAACTTATTTATATTCTAAAATATGTATTTTTACCAAACTCCTGTAAATTCATTTTTCATTTATCTTGGTAAAACTTCCACAACTCACATGCTCAATTCTACACAAGAAAAGCTATATAACTGGAATTCTCCAGCAGTAACATTGTAGTTCTTGAAAGCTTCAAGATACATTGAACTATTAGAAAAAATGATAGACAAGGTAGTATAGAAAATTCCTTTCACTCGAGACTGCAGCTTTCAGGTTGGTACACAGGCTTTCTAAGGCAGAGAATAATATTTCCATCCCTACATCATAGTGGATAACAATTTAATTCTGTTCTTGAGGGTGTGCTTCTTTGTTAAGTAGGCTTTCAAAATGAATTTCAGATAAGATTTGGTCACAGTGCTTTTTGTTTGTTTGTTTGTTTGTTTTTTTAGGAAAAGAAGTAAAATCACGAGAACAAAACCATTAGGAGGAAGAACACAGTTTCCATGAATCTACAAACCCACTGTTTTGACTTTTCTTCTTGCACTTAGTAAGCAGATTGCTAAATTTTACATTCTTCCTGTAGAAATGTATTATTAACTGCATTTACCACACTGCTGAATGTATGCATGAAAGAAATTTATTCAAACTAAATTAAAAAAATATATATCTGAAAACTACAATGTTCACTAATGCCTTTTTGGTATTCAAAGAAAGCCCATATCAGTGCCTTTGATAAAGATATAACACGGTCTGAAATTTCTGATCTACTTCTAATTTTTTGCCTTGGTGCTATTACAGTTCTCATTCAATGATTTATTTTTTTTTTTTTCTTCTGTAATCAGTTTTAATTAGAACTTTAATCTGATATTAAGGATAGTAGCTGTCTTGAAACATAGTACCATTCTATACTGTTCACTTCCATAATCTGAATTCTTTTACAACTCAGGAAACAAATAGAAAAATGCAAGACTACAAGTTTGGCTATTAAATAGCATTATGACACTGGCTTTTTGTATCCAAATGCCAAACTCTTTCATAAGATACTGAAGCCTAGAAGAAACTTGATTTTAAAACACTGATAATGAATTAGAAGTTGTCTACAAACCCCCAATTTCACAAAAAGGGATGCGCTTCTCATTTCAGGTCACTTTTTTTTGTCTACTTCATGTGTTGCCTCTTCTTTGAATCTGTTAATAAAACTGTTATTACCAATCACCAATAGAGATGGAAAACAGGTTTGCTTTGTGAGCAGTATTTTATTTGCTGGAGCGAAGCAAGCATATTTAAATGACAGTGTGTTGTGCAAGAACAAATTACTAGTCAGTTCAGTCCGTAAATTTCTTAACTAAGGTCTTAATTCTTTTCAAGAGATGAATTACAACAAGTAATAGTTTTGTAATAGTTGTGTACCACAGTTAGCATAGGTTTTTTTGTTTGTTTTTGTTGAGCGATTCTCAGAAGCAGGAATTCTACTTAGATTTTTATTTTTACTTTTTTTATTCTCCTTTGTATTCCCTTTTGAGAGATGATAAAGCACAAAACACAAAACCCTTATGACCAAGTGTAATAAAACTCTGGAAGAATGGGGTAAATTGGTTTGGAGAGACTGAAGAAGAATTTTACTCATTTTCCTTCATCAGTCGAAACTGAGTAAAGTAAGTATCTGAAAATGCTGAATTCAAAATATGAGAAAAAATTATATGGAATGCATAGAATCTTTGTCTTTTGATTTATTTTGTCCCTCTTATAGGATTCTGTATGTGCCTAGTTTCAGGCAGTTGATAGTAAATAGAAGATCTAATTGCAGGGCTTCATAAATAAATTTTACTGGGTAGATAAGGATAACTTCGTTGTATCTCTAGTATGACTAGAATTATTAGATACATGGTACTAACCATGTGAAATACCTTACATTTATGAAATTGCTAGCATAAATATGGATCTCTTTAAACTTGTTGCTTTGATTTGTCTTTGTTCCTCCAGAATGAGAGTTTATTAGGTACTACCTAGTAGTACCTGAAGCTTCCTCTCTGTCCTCTGCATTCTATTACAGGGGATCTTCCTTTACAGTGACATAATATTTTCCTATGGAATTGTTCCAGATTTTTCTCAAATAATGCTATATTTCCCCATTACATGTTTCCGTTCATCTGTTGTGTTTGTAGACAATATCTGGCTGGTATCCTCCAAAAATTTTCCTTTGGTGTATTCTCTTTCTTTCATTCAAGTCACCCTTATAACAGCTTGTCTTACATGACTTTATGTACTGCTATGTCCAGGGAGTCCATTTCAGGTATACGTGAAACTGCAGGAAGTGTAACTGCTGTCCTTATAGAAGAAGTTTTGTTTGTGTAGCCTGGTTAGGAGTAGCTGTGACATCAGGCTTTAGGCAAGATGAAAGCTTGAAACTGGTATGGAATTTCAGGTCTTTGGAGATTCACTCATGGGCTTCTGAGGATCCTGAACTGCCCTGAACAACAAGGTGATAAGGGAATACAGAATTAAGATTGTGCTTATTTCTGAGATAAATGAATTAAGGTAAATGAGGAGTTTATTGATTTAATTAAGATATTCAGACTAAAAAGGTCCTCAGGGAAAGATTATCAACTGAAAGTAAGAAGCAAGACAGAGAAGACAGCACATCTCTATGTTACTGGTAACACATTCACTATGCTACCACTAATAAAGCCATTCACGTCCTGGCTTCATGGACTAAGTTATCACAGAATAGCCCTGTATGGATTTTCAATCTGCTTGTACTAATCAGTAAAATCTTGCATTCTACATGCCAATTTATTTTACCTGAGAGTTTGGCCAATGGTGGTTCCCTTCATCCTCTCTTCTGTTTCTCATTTGGATGAATTTTGGTCTTCATTTTCATCTGTGACTTTTTAATTGTTCGTGTGCTCTAGGTTAATCTGGAAAATGATCTTCGGCAGGTGAAGTATTAACTATACCAGATTATTCTGAAATTGTGTGACAGTTTTAGAATTAATAGAAATTTATAGGAATTTATTCTTTGAAATAAAATTGTCAGAATGTGTTTGAAGCAGAGAAAACAGTGGTAAGAATTACTCTAGTTCACTATGGGTAGTCCATAGTAGTCCATTTGCAGTAATTTTCTACTCAGTAATTGCTATAATTACTACTGTACCCAATAATATAATCAGTATTACTCAATAAACAAAATCAGTAAAATATAGATTATTCTTGTTGCTGTCTATCATGGAGTTCTAGATGCTAGTCATTTACCATCTGTTTGAAACAGTATAAATTAGTATCACATAATAGAAGAACAGAAATAAATGCAGATATGCTTGCTTTTTTTTTTTTTCTTTTCTCTCTTTTTTTTTCCCTTCTGCAAATGAAACTAGAATATCATAGAATCGTAAAACCACAGGATGGTTTGGGTTGGAAAGGACCTTAAAGTCCTTCCATTTCCTCAGCTCAGGCTGCCCATGGCCCCATCCAACCTGGCCTTGAGTACCTCTAGGGATGGGGCAGCAGAACTTCTCTGGGCAGCTGTGCCAGAGCCTCACTGCCAGTGTCTCACTGCCCTCTAAGTAAAGAATTTTTTCTTAGTAAAGAATTTCCCCCTTTGATTTTCTTTTCTCTCAAGCAGTGGAATTCATAGGAGATGAAATCTCCTATGGCACACTGACCAGCAGGTGGAAATGCCTGCAGTAATACTATTACTCCTGCCTCACTGACAGTCTGTAAATTAATGCTAAATCTTAAAAAAGACTTAAAAGTGAGTCTCATGGTTCCAAACATTCACTCCTGGGATTCATCAGCAAAGAGATATTCAAGACATTGAAGCCAGACCTCTTCCAGTAAAATATGTTCCTATGCAGTGTAAGCTATCGATATGATATTCTGTGTTGCAGTCTACAGCCTGTTTAGCTTTTTAGGTCTTGGATTACTTTATTACATGACAGTATAGAGGAACCACATACTGTTTGGCTTAAAATGATAGCTTACCACCTTCTGAAACCTAGTTTTGTGAGGTTCGTTTGCCTAAATGAATGCCTTTAAAATTTAGAAACCAAATCTGAATTGATTACCTTGGTTTCCTCTGAGGTCATGAGTATGTATCTTTGCAGAGAAATCTTTGCAGACAAAAAGGTGGAACTCCTATGCTGTTGAATATTCACATCTGAACACCCAGCCTAGGCACACCTTGAAATGTTGCTGGTTTGATTCATATGTTTTGCTATAAATGTCTGCATTAGGATAACAGATTGCACTTCAGAAATTCTTACTTATACTGTTTACTGACTGCAAAGAGACTGTAACTGACAATTTTTCAAGTGCATATATTGTACACTAAATACCTGTGCTGAATTCATCTAAAGGCTGTTTCTTTTAAAAGGACTTTATTCTCCAAGCACAACACAATGCTGGAAATATTCAACAAATATTTGCTTGTGGGGATTGAGAAAAACAAAAGTGGGATAGAGAAGAATGACTGATACAGGCAGGGTTAATGAATGGCCCTGCACTCAGCCTGTGAAATGTACTGGTGAGGAATACTAGACTTTGAGGGAAAAGAAATAAAAGCAAATCATATACCAGCTGAGGTCAGACTAAGGAAAAAGGAGACCTTCAGTATCTAGTGCAGACTTGCCTGAAAGCAAGAATTTATTAGATTATTTCTGCCAGCTGGTTCCCCCCCTCCTCCTTGGGTGAGTCTGATTCTGCAGTGACATTTTGAGATTCCTGGTCCTGACTAGAAATACCGGACTTCCACTCCTGCAAAAAGATAACCCTATCCTAGCTGTCAGCATAGGTCTGTCTGATGGGTTTCTAAAACTCCAAAAGCTTCTATGGCTATACAAAGGTAATTGTCCACATGATACTGTAGCAGGGAGGCACAAGTGCGTCAGTTTCATGGTAGGATGCCCTGGGAGAAGAAGAAATGATGTTTTATTAATCATCCTCACAGAATTTTAATCTTGCTAATGTGTTTCTTTTCAAGGAGAGGAAAGGTTGTTCCTTTCACTCAGAAGCTCACTGCTTTGACTTTTAGGATGTCTACATATAGTAATTATATTGATACATTTTGAATATCACTGTCAGTAACACTCTCCAGAGCTCCAGGGTATCACTCCAAAATTTAATTTTAAGCAGCACCTTCTGTGGTCAAACACCATGGCAAGCAGTGCTTCACAATTGTTAAATCTGCATTTTGTTCTTAAAAAAAAAAAAAAAAAAAATTAATGCCTTTTATTTTCTTTGATAGCCTCTCTCAAACTTAACACATTCTTTTGGTGCAGCTCTTTTATAATAATTCTATTTAATTTCACATAAATGTTTGAATTCTATTTTTGTATGCTTTTCATGTTCCAGTCATTATCCACTGAAAACAATTCTGTTTCCTTGAACTGATGATGTCATTCACAACCTTTCACCCAAAATATTCTCAAGTTCTCAAGGTAGAGAACAGCAATGTTATTTCCATGACAAATATTTACCACAACATTTGACTATTGCAAAATGCTATCATTAAATAAATTCAACATGAAGAACAACACAACAACTCACTTATTAGAAAATAACCTGGAAAAGAAAATAAACAGGCTTAAACATGTAGTAAGAAAAACAAAATGCCATAACAAAAGACTGGTTACTCTTCAAAATAATGGATAATAAGTTATCTGCGTAAGATATTGCTGCAGAGTAAAACACTATGGTCTAGTAATGACAATAGTGATGTAACACACCATGAAAATTCGTTATTATTATTATTTAGTCCTCTGCTTATATATAAAAAAGCATTTATTCATTTGGCACATAGGTACATGGCTTAGTGATGAACTTGGTAGTGGTAGGTTGATGATTGGACTTAAGTTGATGATATTAAGGGTATTTTCCAACTTAAATGAGTCTATTATTTTATGATTTTGTGATTATTTAAAGTGCCAAGAAGAATTGGAAAAACAAATTACAGCGTTTTTTTTTTTACTAAGACTTGAAGTACAAAATGCCTATCTTGTGGAAAAAATTAGGTAATAAATACTGAGATCATTCAAGTTGATATGCACAGTCACAGAGATCCAGTCCTGACTAGGCTTCACCCAGAGTATTATGAAATGTCAGCAGCAGAGCAAGATAAAATTATGTTGAACTCAGGTGTCAGGATGTTGAATTAGTGTATGGTTTTGCACTTTTGACCATGTAGAGCCTGTCTGTCCAGTGTACAGTTTAATAACATAGATTTCTGTATAAAATACTGAGTATATGAACCTGTTTTAAATACAACATAAAAATTCACCCAGAGTATAGCCCTGTCATCCACCATCAATTGAATGGAATCGTGTGACAATGCTGCAAAACATCTTATGCAGAGTATGTGAGACAAAGAAACATAATTTATAGATGAAGCCCAGAATTCAATAATAGTCTAATTGAAATATTTTATAATATAATGACAGTACAAGAGTTATTATTTTCTTTCACTGACAATGACGCTATAAATCACAGTTTCAATTACCTAACAAATACAGAAAAGTCTAACATCATCATAAAAACAGTTATACAAAATGTACTTACTTTTTTTTCTCTGAAATTCTCACCCTTTTGAGTCATAATGTTGATGGCTTTGTTCTGGGTGAAGAGGTTACAGAAAGTCATTACTGTCCCAATCTCTCACCTCAAGATGTGGGATTTTAGAATGGATGATCTTTTTCCTTTCTTTTGCTGAAAGAGATGTGATACTGACAGTTTCTTCCTCTTCACATAGGTATCCACTGCTATCCGTATTTTATATACATTCTCTAACACACTTCACAACTTCATATTTCTTCATTTGCCTCCAGCTCTACTTTATATTCAAATTTGCTATATATGGTGTCCGTAACATGCAGCAGAAACTTTGTTTTCTTTCTTATCCCTAAAACAATTTTCACCTATCCACCAAGAATGTATTCACTTAATGACCACTCGGTTTTATTCCCTTTGCTTCTGATATTATCTTGTGTTCACACTTCCAAGGCCATTGCTAGCATGCAACATTAGTACATCTCTGTCCCACATCTTTCTTCCAGGGTCATTAGCAGTTCATTCTTTATATAATTGCATGTTATCACCATCTATTACTCACAGAAATATATCATAATTATTATAACTATCGCCATTTGCATCTCACAGTTGTACAAAGCTAAGCAAGACCAAAAATATTTGGTAGTAGTCTCTTTGACATTAGATAATAGATATGGATGAAATAAGCAAGCTCTGGGCAAGCCTATGACAAGTCCATGCTAAGCAAGCCTGACATGCCGCAGTCCTGAGGATCTGCAAAGTCAGTAAAGTGCTTTTAGCCTATTATTATTAGCAAAGACAATACCATATTTAATGGGCTAAATCAAACTACCCTTTTCTAGTTTTGTCTTCCTCAGTTCATAGTAATGAAATGAAAAAATAAATATTCAGAATCTTAGCACAGCTGCAGGGATTGCAAGTACTTTTTCTTGCTTACTTAGTAGAAAAATAAGTCCCAGGAGAATCCAGGTCTTTCTTGCCCGGATATGTGCTTTTCTTATTGTATGCTCATGCCAATTTTTAAGCACACTTCTATGCTCAGAAGTCTTTACATCTTTAAACTGCTTTTGAATTATCCATTTTTCCACTATGGCAACATTTCAAAATATGTAATAAAACAGAAATATTTTGCTACAGTACTTATAAAAGTGCAAAAATAACAGTTACTCAGCTGCGTTCCACTTCTGTATAAAAAACTGCTTCAAGGTAATTCCATTCTCTGTTTAAGGTTTCTTGCAGTGGTTAGAATTTTTTTTTTTCTCTTTCTTGATACATACATAAGATGAAACATTAGTTGTAGGGGTAGTTCTAGAAGGCTCTATATCACCCTCTCTAGACCTATGTTTTTATGATTCAGTTAAAATAGAAACAAACAAATCCTTATCTGAAAAAAAAAGGCAAGATTCAGTTGCCTTGTTTTAGATATTAGGGCTGGGAGTAATTGAGTCAAATGTGAGTCTCTAAAATTAAGGATGGGATTCATCTCACCTGTTTAACAAAGGAATTATTGATGGGACAAATGTATCTCTGCTTCTCTCCTCTGACTGCTGAAGGAGGCTAAATAATTTCCTTGATGTACACATTTATATCTGGCCTAATTATCTTACCTGTAAATGAAGCTTTCAGTGATGGAATGACTACAACCTAATCTAAGTCTAAGAAAAGTTAGACAAGATGAATGCTACAGGCTAGGAATAACGGCACTGAAACAAATCTGTGTGCACTGATTTAGCATGACACTGACTCAGAATATTTTTATGTAGACAAGTCACATTTTCTCCACCCAGGAAGGCAAGAAAATGACATACATCTGTAATAAAGAATTACCTAGATAATGATGGTAGTCATCTGAACTCTTAAGAAAACCCTCTGCATTTAACTCTTCCATATTAAGTACTTCTAGGCCCTTAAATCCTCTCTTGATTATATACTTTCTCTTTGTATAATCCATTTGTGCTGTAACATTGGTGCATAATAATGAGAGAAATGATACAAATTGAAGTCCAAGTTTGAAATGTTCATAATGATCAAAAAGATTTGGCTGAATGAAAGAAATTATCACCACATTAAACTAAGCCCAGTAAAGTAATCAAGTAAGATTCATAAAAATTAAAGTTGTATTTTCTTGCAGTGTGGTGGAAATATATGTGTCTTATCAAAGTGAAATTATGCATCATAGAAGGTGACACTTCAGTTTGGTTTATTAAGGCAGACACTTAGGAAATGAATAGTCATGAGGCACAGCAATATAGTCTACCTCAGATTGGAAGAAAAACAGACCTAAGAAAATGTAGGCAAAGCAGAAATTCCATCACTTGCCCTGCCCAATGCCTGACAATTCCTCTGTCCAATTGCTGCAATTGCATTATACTGTCAGATTTTTGAGGAATATTCACTTCTTAAAATACTGACCTTTTCTTTCTCTTACAGTGTACAGGCAAAGTTTCTTTTTCATTTTGTACTTTGTATCATGCCAAGCTTATGTGCAAACTCATATTTTGCTTTTGATTAGGGTTCTACAACTCTTGCAGTCACTTTATTCACCTTGTGTTTTATAAACCTTTTGTTTTAGGGATATCAGAGTATACATACTCCTTTAGCCTTTTCCAGTCCATTTAAGGACCTGTTTCCCATGAATCTGTATAATTCTTATTTGAACATGCAGAAAGATCTGCCTCCACAGCTGCCTGTAGGAACAAGTTCCAGAAATTTACTACATCCTTAGTAAATTCTATTTGTGTCTCCTGCTGCAAAAACAATACAAAAATTATAGCATTTAGTTTCTGTCCACATATTTCCTGTACAGAATGGAAATCCATGTTTAACGTACAAATTGTTAATTGGATATAATTTTCTCACTTTTCATTGTTATGCTACGGTGCAGTTCAAAAGATTATCAGATCACGAGACATAATTTTCCTGCTATGCCCTGATAATCAGTGTTTCAGTGCCAACTCTTTCAGTGATGGTAAAAAGATTTGAGAATTCCTGGCTCAAAATCTACAGCCTGCAGAATATCTAAATAATCTCAGGCTTGTATGAAAATGGCTTTTTTCCCCCTTTCTTTACATGCAGTAAAAATTATTCTGCTTTAATTTCATTTCTGATAATTTCTGTATCCTTACACAGCAATTGGTTTTGTGGCACCATGCTTCACAAAGTAGAAATTTAGATCATGAGCCGCAAATGTACACTGTGTCTAAAACACATTTTCTTTTAGTGAGAGAATTTCATATATACATCATTTCAGTTTCAAAATGCAGATCTGGAGAAATCATAGAATCATATATCATAGTCTCCTTAGGGTAGGAAGGGACCTTCAAAGGTCATCTAGTCCAACTCCCCTGCAATACACAGGGAATTACATAGTTAAATCAGATTGCCCAGGGCCTGATCCAGCCTCACCTTGAAAGTTCCCAATGAGAGAGCATCCACCACATCTCTGGGCAACCTGTTCCAGTGCCTCACTATAAAAGATTTTTCCTTACATCCAACCTATATCTACCCTCTTTAATCTTGAATACACTTCCCCTTGTCCTGTTGCCATAGACCGTACTAGATTCTGTCCCCTTCTTTCCTCTAGCTCCCTTTTAGACATTAAAAGGCTGCTATCAAGTCACCTTGGAGCCTTCCCTTCTCCAGGATGAACAGCCCCAGCTATTTCAGCTCGTCCTTGCAGGAGAGGTATTCCATTCTGTGGATCATTTTTACAGCCCTGCTCTGGAAGCACTCCAATTTATTACAGCTTTTTAGTCATAAAACAAGGATTCCCAAATAAAAATGTAAGTTCATTTTAAAACCTGCTTTTAGACTCACTTTAGGCATACCAACTTTCACTTTTCAGTATTTCTGTCAGCAGTGGATTTATCAAAAAGAGGAGGAAAAATGAAGGAGTGTGGCAAAACCGGTGTCTGAAGAAATTGTATTACTTTTCTGCAGGGCTATGGGAATAAATAACTCATTTTAAGGTTAAAAAAAAGCTGGCTTTAACAACTTTCTAGAAGACTTTGAATTTCAAATTACAGGAAGTACTCAAAAGGCAGCAGAAAAATAGTGCTAAAAAGAACACTTCAAGAGAAAGCTGTCCTTTTTTGAGCACACCTTTTTTTTTTTCTATTCTATTTCTATGATTTCTATTTTTGCAAACACTTGTTTAAGTTGGAAACATTCATCTTAATATCAACACTGGTGAAACATTCAAAATGTGTTGGCCTTGGATACTGGGGGCCCACATTTGTACCACATCAGAAAGAGGCCACTGGACATGTTAACGCCAGAGGACTACTATCTGTTCCTGCTCTTTCAAGCTAGGTCACAGGAGACCGCAACTGCAAAATTACAAAATATTTTAAAAGACCTTATATTTCTTGGAAAGACGCTGAAGGATTGGGATGTCAGTCTTTCCAGTTGAAGACTGGGAGGTGGGCAGAAGCAGGAGAATGGACCAATTGAATGAATGACTGCGTAGATGGTGTGTGATGGGTGTGATCCCTCCTGCCCCAAGCTTCTTCCTTTGGCCTGGTGATTATTCCCAAGGCCTTGCTCAGTACTGATAACATAGTGTTGCTAAATACTATAAATCGATCATCTTACCCCATAAATAGTGAGCAGCCTGAAAGCCCCTTGAGCCCTAATCCTAATGAAGACTATGTATGATCCCCAATTCCTTCTAAACATTGTGAAGCTTGAATGATTATAGACTTAGGGTGGAGTATGTGGAATATTTTTTGGAGGTAACTTATTGAAAAATCCACCTCCTGAGAAAGGGTAAACCTCCAGGGTGGAATGCAGTGGATGATGCATTCAGTGACAGTTCTCTAATCAACATAAGACCTACAAACTTTTGACTGTTAGCAAACACTGGGGGAGTCTTGTATGCTGTCCCGAAGAAAGTGAAAACAACATGGAGTGTGGAACTGGTAGAGGCTGCTCAGCTGGTCTGTCAGCCATGTTACTTTCCTAGAGGAGCCCTCTCAAATTCTTCTGGGACAAATCTGAGATTTTTTCCTGCTCATTCCTAAAGTGACTGTTCCATGTCTCTTCTGTGTCACTCAGCAGTATGTCCTCTTTCCCCAGTAATTCTAGTTTAATGCTCCGGTGATAAACTCAGACAGATTACTACTCGGTATATTCTTCCCCTTCCTGGTCTGTTCCAACATCCAATCCAACATCAACAGATCATGACTGACCAATCTGGTGGCCTTCTATGATGAACTGACAGCATCAGTAGACAAAGAAAGGGCAACTGATGTTGTTCACCTGGACTTCTGCAAGAATTCTGACATGGTCCCACAAAACATCTGTATTTCTAAATTGCAGAAATATGGATTTGAAGGGTGGACTATGTGATGGATAGAGAGTTGGTTGGATGATTGAAGCCAGAGAGGGTTGTGCTCAATGAATCTATGCCCAAGTGAAGGCCAGTCATGAGTAGATCCTGCAAGGGTCCTTCCTGGGACAAGTTCTCCTCAGCATCTGTATCAATGACATAGACATTGACATAGACTTGATCCCATGATCAAGTGAAATTTCAGCAAGTTTACTCATGACAAGCTGAGTGGTGCAGCTGACATAATAGAAGGATGGGTTGCCATCCTGAAATACTTCCCTGAAAGAGAAGGGTGGCTGTCTCCCTCTACTCTGCCCCTGTGAGGTCTCCTCTGGAGTACTGTGTCTAAGCTTGGGACCTCCAGCACAAGAAAGATGTGGAGCTGCTGGAGTGAGCTCAGATAAGGGCCCAGGTCAAAGGACTGGAGCTCCTCTCCTACAAAGAAATGTTTAGGGAGTTGGGCTTGTTCACCCAGGAGAAGAGAAGGCTCCAGGGAGACCTTGTTGTGGTCTTGCAGTATTGAGAGAAAGAAGCAGGAAGAAGACCAACTTTATATACATTTTGATACTGATAGGACAAGGGGGAATGGTTGTAAACTAGAAGAGGGGATAAGTATTTATGTTAGATGTCGGGAAGAAATTTTTTAACTCAGAGTGGTAAAGCGCTGGAACATGCTGCCCAGCAAGGTTGTGGATGCTCCTGGAGGAGTTCAATGTTGAGGTTTAACCTCAAAGTTGGATGGGGTCTTGTGCAGCCTGATCTGGTAGGCAGCAGCCCTGCCCATGGCAGGGGGTTGGAGCTCAATGATCTTTAAGATCCATTCCAACCTAAGCCATTCTATCTTTTTATGAGTCTATGAATGTTTAATTCAATTTGAAATGAAAATAGTGCATTTCATAATGTTTCAGTTGCAAAAACTGAGAAACACATTTGTATTTTCATATGTCACTCTTGTTTTTCCTAGTTACATGTAGTGATGCTAAATAAAAAGGCAGGTTGTGCTTGACCAATCCCATCTCCTTCTATGACTGGGTGACCAAATTGGTAGACAAGGGAAAGGCTGTTGATGTAGTCTACCTAGACATCAGCAAAGCCTCTGACGTGGTCTGTCACAGTATTCTGCTGGGGGAACTGGTTGCCCAAGGCATGGACAAGTATACCATTCTTTGTGTAAGGAACTGGCTGGATGGCTCTGCCCAACAGACAGTAGTTAATGAAGTTAAGTCCAGCTGGCAATCCATTACAAGTGGTGTCCCCCAGGGGTCGGTACTAGGGCTCATCTTGTTTAGTATCTTTATTGATGACCTAGATGAAGGGATTGAATGTACCCTCAGTAAGTGTGTAGACGACACCAAGTTGGGAGGTGGTGTTGATCTGCCTGAGGGTAGGGAGGCCCTTCAGAGTAATCTAGATAAGCTGTGGTGAATGGAATGAAGTTCAGCAAGGCCAAGTGTTAGGTCCTGCACTTTGGCCACAATAACTCCATGCAGTGCAATGGACTTGGGGATGAGTAGCTGGATGACTGTAAAGAGGAAAGGGACCCGGAGGTGTTGGTTGATGCTCGGCTGAACATGAGCTGACAGTGTGCCCAGGTGGCCAAGAGGGCCAACAGCATCCTGACATGCATTAGAAACAGTGTGGCCAGCAGGAGCAGGGAGGTGATCATCCCCCTCTACTCGGCACTGGTGAGGCCGCACCTCGAGTACTGTGTTCAGTTTTGGGCCCCTCACTACAAGAAAGACATTGAGGCCCTGGAACGTGTCCAGAGAAGGGCAACGAAACTGGTGAGGGGTCTGGAGCACAAGTCTTACGAGGAGCAGCTGAGGGAGCTGGGATTGTTCAGTCTGGAGAAGAGGAGGCTCAGGGGAGCCCTCATTGCACTCTACAACTTCCTGAAGGGAGACTGTGATGAGGAGTGGTTTGGCCTCTTCTCCCAGGCAACAAACAGGACCTGAGGAGATGGCCGCAAGCTGTACCAGAGGAGATTTAGATTTTTCTCTCAGAGTGGTCAGGCACTGGAATGGCTGCCCAGGGAGGTGGTGGAGATACCGTCCCTGGCAGTGTTCAATAGGCATCTGGATGAGGAGCTATGAGATATGGTTTAGTGGCTTGTGGTAGCAATGATAAACGGGAGGACGGTTGGACTAGATGATCTTGAAGGTCATTTCCAACCTTGTGAGTCTATGGTTCTATGACTCTATGATAATACCCATGTATTTTTATTTTATGTTTTATTATCTACCTTGAAGTGGGATATCCTATGTCATTATCTTTTTTTTATTCTGGACAAAATAAATTACTTTTTACTCAGTTACAATGGAAAATGTGGCAGCAGAAAAATTGTTGTTACTTTATATTTTTGAATATCTCCTTCTATGTAGATATTCAAGACCCATTTGGATGCCTACTGGTGTGACTTATTGTAGGGTACTTCTTTTAGCAAAAAGTTGAACTTGGTAATCTCCTGAAGTCCCTTCCAACCCCTGCAATTCTGTGATTCTGTGATATTTTATAGCGGATTCAATAAGCTATGAAAAGTTAATGCTGAAAATGGCTAAATTTCTTTACCATTACCGTTCACTGCCAACATAGCAGCCTCTGTTTTTCCTTTCACAGTCTTCTTCCACAGCAGTTCTGTGTAGCTTTCTATTTCAGGAAATTTGGTGAATGTTTTCTCCACCTATAACAGAAAGATCTACATAAAAACTTCATTTTTCGTTCTTCCAAATGAGGAATGTGTAACTCAAAGCCAACTGAAAATCACTGCAATTATTTTGCCATTTCTTAGCCAATCCCATGGCACTATTCAGCTCATCTGGGAACTATTTTTGCTTTGCCAGTGTGAGATACACTATCACAAAACTACAGCTTATACCACTCCTTGGTCTGTTGGTCTATTGTGACTGCATTTCATTTCGAGCCCATGAAATTTGATGTTTGTAAATGGCAAGTCCATCATTTCTTATCAGAGTATGTCCAGCATAACTGCCATTAATTATAAAACTCTCTATCATCCCAGGATACTATATTGAAATAAGCATGAGAAGAAAATGTTGTTGGGACTACTGTCATCAACTGGACATATGTTTTCAAGTTGTTCCTTGAAAATAATGTTATTTTAATAACAGATATGGATATTACTGATTCTCTGAAATATTTTAAAAGATGGCAACAGAAAATTTTATCCAGAGGTGAGGCTGGCAGTTGGAACAACTTTTCACTGATCTGCAGCATGTTTGTTCTGACCTTTATCTGGAAATTAACTTTCTACTTCTTGTGGATTTAATTAAACAAACTGTTCTGTTCCTTAAATAAATGATAGTCACATATGCATAAATTGTGACTTTTTTCTTGCTTAAAGGTAAGCCTTACTACAAACTCACACATACACATACAAATACTATAATGAGTTTGTAAGTGAAAAAGCATAAATATATGATCCTGATAATTTGATTGAACAAAGGTCAATTATTTGGTTGTCATCTATTACCGCTCTTTGAAATCATTGATGCTGGATCATTATTGACACTCTGAAACTTATGCTGAATTTTGTTATGCACACTGAAAGGAAAATTATTTTGGATGTCAGTGCACTACAAAGATGTTATAAAACATAAATGACTATATCCTTATAACTTTTTACTTTGGCAAATCATTTACACAGCAAAGCGTTTTGATCAAACTGCCTATATTTGAAATAAGCTATTTTCAGCAGAAATCTTCTTGTTTATTTATAAATACATATTTTAGAAATGCTGGATATTTTTTGCTTTCACAATCTGACTTAGTAGCCTGACCTTAGCAAACCTGCAGACTTAAGAAGACTGTATGAATAAAGGACTGAAAATCAAATGAGTGTTTAGTCTCAAAAATATTGCAGGTTCAAGAAATGATATCTCTCTCTTCTCTTTGTGAACCTTGTCCATGCCTCATAGGAAAGAGGGGAGATGGCAAAGAACTTTCCTCAGTACTTCACACTACTTCCCATTATTCTGGCTTTGGGCTTTGCCTTCCCACCATCCATTTATAGGAGGGGAAAAAAAAAAAAAATAGAGCAGTTTCAGTTAGTTTAAAAGTCAATATCAAGTCAATAGCAGCTGCCTCTTTTTGCTGACTCTGGTCAGCAAGAAAGCACCTGTTTGCTCAGTCTCCACCCCTCATGGAGAGCAAAAGTGAGAAAAGTTGTAGTTAGAAGTATACTTTAACAACTGAAGAATAGAGAAAACAAATGCAAGTGATGAAGCAATCACTCATCACCTCACCCAGAAGCAGATCAATGCCCAACCAGTCTTACACCAATTACTACTTTTGGAAGAACAAACTAACATTTTTATCATTAAGTATGATGCTATCTGCTGTAGAATATTTATCTGGTCATTTTTACTCTTGCCATTTGGTTTTAGCTGTCTCTTGCTCATCTCCAGCCTTCTTGCTGTGGTTGCAGAATGAGCACCTAAGAAAGCTTTGATTCTCTGAAAGCACCATTCAGCAAAAACTAAAACACTGGTGTGTTATCAACACTGTTATAGTCACAAATCCAAAATATGGCACCACAGTGGCTTCTGTAAAGAAAGTTAGCTCCAGCCAGATCCAGTACACCCTTCATTTTGTGCACAGCATTTTCTAATATGCTATTAAAATATCCTGTCTGTGTCAAATCATAAATAGTACTCGGTTTCTAGGATGTTTGTAGGTTTTATGCCCGTTGTTTCTGAGTACAGAAATCTCTCTAGAGAGCTTTATTTTTTAGAAGAAAAAAAAAAAAAAAAAAAGAAGCAGTCCATCTTTTCTTTCAAGAAAGAGGTCCCCATACAATTATATTACAGCAAAGAAAGTGTTTTAAGGAACAAAATATTTATGAACACTGAAGACAGGGTAGGAAGTTGCTAGCTAACAAGTTACTGCATGCTGGTAGCAATAAATGTGTAATCCTATGGCAATCAAAAAATAAGCTTACATAGTCTGTTAATGGGAAAATAACCAAGAACCTCGTATTTTCAACAAAAGCCAAATTTTTAAAAAAGGCAGTTGTCAGGGAATAGCTAATGTCCAGGAAAAATTGTCCTTTAGACAACTGCTAGTGTTTGAATACATTCAAGTCTATATTTTCATTACTGAAAGTAAATCTGCATAGCCTTAGAGAGTGCACTGAAATAAGCCATATATTAAACGCAATTTTATGCAATATCCTTCTCTCACTAATCTCATTTGTATCCTTCTTTGTTAAACTGTGAACAATTATGGTGAAAAAGCACTGAGACAGTGCTAGTATTTGCCATGAAACAAACATTTAGCATCTTACTGTGGCACACATGGGTGGGGTGCAATGTGTTTGCTTTGTGTGTGGCAGGTTGGTGATTTCCATGGCATATGACCAGCTCAACGGGACCTGGGGCCCACTGTTGTGATCAGCAGAGGATGACTGAAGACCAGAGCTACCCAAGAAACAGGATGTGACTATAGAGGGCATCTTCCTTTCACAGGAACTCTCCACTGTTAGCCAGTATGGGAGAGAGAAACAATTTAGAACAGAAGCATTTGAACTGCTGCAAGCCCTGAAAAGTTAAGCTAATACAAAATGTTATTTAAGGTAAAGATAATAAAAAGGATGCTCAGTGGTTAGGAAGTGGAGATATTAACCTGATGAGATACCAACTGGAGAGCTACTTTACTTGCTCATTGCCATGTGTGTATAGGTGTGATGACTTGGAGGATAAGAAGAGAGGGCAGAATTATGGCTTAGAGCAGGTGGATGTGGTTAATGAGAGGCTGCTTTCTACTGCTTTGGATTTACGAAACACCTGAATAAAAAATGCAATTTGTCAAATGTAAGCACTCACCTCTTTAAGTCAACAGCAGCTGCAGTAGGTAAATTAGAGATTAAAGCACGTCTGCTTGCAAACAGGGTAAAGTAAGGGCCAGGCAAGCACTATTAATTCAGATTCAAGTCCCTTTCTAGGCTTTGTCTCTGTCACTACTCGTCACCTTAGATTTATATGCATGACAGTTTTGTTGAGTACAGAACAAAATCCAGCCTTGGGTATGTTTGATGTAAACAGTGAAAGATTTTCATCAAATGATCTGTAATTCAGTTACATTTATAAAAGCAATTAACAGAAATGAAGAGGAAATTTGTTTAGTTGTTCCTTCAGATATCTCCTGAATATATTTACCTTTGTTTCCCACTGCATTTGGCATTCAAACATTTATTAAAAAGAAACAATAACTACACTCAAATTTTAATTTTGATGGGAGGTTATACAAATTAATTTAGAGTTAGTGCTGTCTCTTCCTCCATGTTAATAAGGCATGCCTTAAGGGGGAATCTTCAGACATGTATAGCAGCAAGCATGAACAGAAATTTTTGAAAAATATTGAGTCAGAATTTTTTTTCAAAAAATGATGTCTTGGATATATCTGATGGACTGCAGTTCATTTTTTTTAAATTAAAGATGATGTTATAAATGGGTGATCATTTTCTAATTTGATAGTAAAGAGAAAAGCACGTTCCCCGTTCAAATACTCATGTTTATGAATATAGATAAGCTGCATTATTTTATACTGTTAATTTATTAAAGATGCTTCATTTAAGGAAATCTTAATTGAAGATTAGGCAATCTTTTGACAATTTAAGTCTGTTTTTATTATAAAGATAATATCTTGAATTCGGAAGCTTAATCTCTTCAGACTGTTTGATAGCAGAGATAGAAAAGAGAAGTAACCTCTACATACTGGAGCTTGCAAGGGAAAAAATGTGTATTCTAAATAAATACAGCTATATCACAAGCATATATCACAAATCAAGTGGGGAGCTGAACTGAGCAAATATGTTTCGAGATGCTGCTCTCAAAAAAAGTAATTTATAAAGCAATGCCAACAGTAAATATGCTTTGAGATTTGGTGTTAATACATATTTCAGTTATCACTATGGAAACTCAGAGTAACTACTTAGCTAAAGATCTATAAATATACAAGCAAAAACAGAAACATTTCCAAGCAGCAGCTAAAGGCAGCAGCAAACATATCTGTCTTTGCTTATGGCAGTAATTGCCAGAGGAGAAGTAGCAAAAGATTTCCACTGGCATTTCTGGGTTTCAAATCCTTTTCAAAATGGCAAATTTACAATAACAATCTTTCAACTAAACATTTCAGTATGCACACAGTTGTCTGGCACAGCTGGGGAGAGGTGGAAACTTATCAGCAAGAAAAATCTTTAAAATGTTCACTTTCTACAACGTAATTGAACTTATAATTGAGAAAAAGAGTCAGATATTGACTGGTAATTTTTTAGGAAACTGATTTATTCTTTACTTTAAAACTGCAGATCAGAACATATACATTTAAATAAAAACCTGGAAAACACAGTTATTAAGCTGAGTCATTTGCAATTAATGTTTCTCCTGAATATTGCTTCAGAATTTGTAGTTTGGGACATGGAATTGTAACATACATAAACATTATGGTGACAAAATACTATGGTAGCATGAGCTTAGGAGCTGCACTTTGATGTGCACTTCCTGAGAGCTTAATTTTTCTAAAAATGTTTTCAGTACTTCAGGAATGAAGTTACAGACTACAAATCACATTAGGCCATGGAAAAACAGAGCATTTTTGAAATACCAATCGCTTGTGTCTGCTTCAAAAAACAACTAAATAAAAAGTCAATATTATCTTCCAGAACAGTCTTTGAAATGCATGCACTGCTCTACTGTTGTTGAAGGTGTGTTCTGATGGCCAGATGGCTATACAAGAAAATTTCAAACATACATATTCAACGATGTTCATGCAAGAATACTATAAAGATCAACTCTATACGGAAAGGTAGCATTTTTTACATTTAATAGCGTAGTGAAAAGCAGACAGTTTTTGGATTTGCAGATCTTTCATAGAAGTCCCCTATGCATCCAGTCCTTTATTGTTTTTCTAGTTGGTTCAGTAGGAAAGATTACTTGTTGTTTTAATGTTTTGTGTCTCTACTGATCTAACACCATTACTGCTAACAGAATGCACTGATGTGTTCTAGTAACATACAAAAAAATATTTTTTTCTTATGTTGCTCTTACAATATAGGGACAGTTCAACTCTCCTGTTATTTGCCTCTAGGAACGGCAGATACCCCACTTGTTTCACATCTGATTAATGCTTCAGACTAGTTCTTTTAGTTTCTAACCCTTGCAGGTTCACTGACTTCCTTTCCCTTCTGTTCTCAACTTTTTCTTCCCTAATATACGAGGGACAGTAAATGTCCTAACTTCTGTTCTCAGTTCTATGCTTATCTCACAGTTTTTCCTTGGAGGCTGACTTCTCTGTTGACATGTATATATTCATCAATTTATAGTCATTAAACAAACAAACAAACAAACTTCTGTTTTATCTGCTTTCAGTAAAGCTCTGATGCTAAGCCTGTAATACAGTGCCGTAAAAATCATAGGGCTTTTAGAAATTTTTTACCATTTTCATTCCCTCCTTGCCTTTCTTAAAATATTTTACTTTATTGGGTCAACCTAGAAATAAATGAATTGAACAATTCACTTATACAGATCTGGCAGAGCTGGAGGAGGTTTCTATTTTAAGAGCATGCTGGCCTTACATTGGAAATCACATGTCTAGCAGGAATGCTTCTAAGAAATATACATATTGACATTCTGATTTTCTTATAATGTTGCTACCAGCTATTCTAAGACCAGAAACTAAAAGCAGCTGAGGGTTAAGCTATTTATAGAGCAAAAATAAAAGAAGAAATGCATAAATTTAAAAGGGAAATCTTGCCTTTGACAGTGTCTTCTGGTCAGGACAAATTTAAGAAATAGAAATGGGGGCATATACACTGACACACCCAGACTTCTGAGCACTGGAGCAGGTACTTTTGATATTGAGCTGTATGCTTTGAAAACAGCATACAGATGCAGACTATAGAAAACAATTAGAGTTATATCTAAAGGATGTCTGTTTCTCTAGACACTTTTTTGAATGTAGGTGATTAAGTCTGATCCTGAAATCTAACCATTCTGACAACATCATTTTGTTGATGTTCAACGATGATTGTTGGTTTGTTAGATGATCTTCCTGGTCTTGAATGGTATCATCAGTCCCTTGTTTTCTATATATTCATCAGTGGTTTTACCACTGCAAACAGTAGCAATTCACAAAGAATTTATAATGCTAGAGCTTCTGAACTAAGAAAGCGTTCATTATTTCTTTTTGTGATCAAAAGACCAGACTGATTTTTTACATTTTTCTTGTAGTCTTTTGTCAATGATTACCTTGTAGTTTTCCGTTAGAAAGCCTAGTGATTTGCCAGTGTCCCCTTTGGCATTTGGTCATTTCTTTCCCTCACTTATTTCTTGAAGGAGAGACTCAACCTGTGACAGAATGCGATTGCCACAGATGACTGATACAAAGCAATACTTACATGCTTCTTTCCTTAATTGTCATGCATTAAAACTATTCTACAAGTTTTCTTTTTCTACTTTTCTACATTTTACTAATGTTAACTGGTAATAGAAGAAGCAAGTGATATCTAAAAGTAAATGCCATATACATTCTGGCTGTTTTTCTGCTTCACTTGTTCTTTAAAGCACTGCTCATCTAGATTAATGTATTCAAAAACTCATTTCAATTATTTTTATTATGCCTGGCTTCAGCTTTCTGCCATTAAAAATGTGAGTGCACAGTTCATTTAAGGATTCAGTATTCCTGTTAGACAGTAATTCATGTCAGCTTCTGCATTAACATTCCAGAATTCATGGGATTTAGTTGATTTATAGAAGTATTTGAAACTGGAACCCTGCCTCTGCCACTGAATATGGTTTTGTGTAGGGAGTATTTTACACACTAAAGCTTAAAAGTCAGTAATAAGCCCTTTATGTTTTGGCCAGCTGCTCATGATATTGTGTTTTCTGACTATCCAAAGGCGACTTAATCACTTTCTCTTCTACTTTTTAAGTGTTGATAAAGCTATCAAACATATGCTTCTAAGTGCTGAAGATATTAGCTTCTTGGTCAGTCTTGGCATGAGGTCAAAAAAGTGAAAGCAGAAGTTGAGACAGATATGGTAGAACTTGTTTTAGTGTTTGTATAAAAATACTTTGACTCTGGTGCAATATGCCTTCAGCTCTCACCGTGATAAAATTTTTGATAAAGTTAAACATTTTATGGAAAAGGCCAAAAAAATAAAAAAATCTTTATATGCCTGAATTGAGAGCATTTACTCTTGATTGCTTTAATACCTATATCCTTGTTTTGAAGAGTTGAATTGAGATTTAAAGGAAAAAGCAAGAGGTAGACAAATGGGTTTAGAATTCATTGCCTGGAGCATTTTCACCTAATGACCACTTGTAACTGAATGAAGTAGAGCAGTCATTGCAAATGCAGGGCCAGAAGGCATTGGCTGACTAGTCATTCAATCCCATTGAATTCCTGCTGAATAATTTACAACATATTATCTCAGGGAAGGAAGAGACTCCTCCAAATGACTAGGCATGAGAAAGTGAGCCATATCTGGACCTCAAAAGTTATCTTTCTCTTAGGATATCTGCTCTTATATTAATTCTTAGTCCAAAATAATCACTATCCTTTTCCTGAAGAGCATTGTATAACTTCTAATGGATTTTCATGAACTAAGAGCAGTATTATACAAAAGTATAATAAATCATAACCAACCTGTAATTCCAATTCAGTGCTTGATCTACCAGCTGATGGCCCTGCCTGTGGCAGGTGGATTAGAACCTGATGATCCTCGATGTCACTTCCAAACCAAGCCTTTCTATGATTCTATGATTCTTCTTGCTAATCTTTAAATATCTTATCAATTCTCATTTCTATGAGCATGTAGCTGTCTAGATAGCGATGTCTTCAACTGTCAGAGGTAAAGCAACAGTAAAATGCAAAAACAATTAATTGAGACTTTTTCAGCAGTTCAGATTGGGGTTTGCTGTCTGTACTGTCTCTTCTGGATTAGCAATGTCTTTTAGAGATTATCTCTCCATGACACAGCAATGTTCTCCAAAAGACCTTGAAGTTTGGGCTTTTCTGAAAATACTTGTCAGACATATGAAGATGGATGAAAATTTAAATTTTGTACAACTTCTCAACAACATTAAAGGAAATCTGATGTAGTGAGATGTTTGTAATTGCTGCTCTGGCATACTCTAATTGTGTAACAAAGCTAAGATAAGATTATATGCCTGGTCACTAAAATGCTTGTCAAATATAGGTCTAGCATTTGTTGAAGCTCTGATACTAAACAATCTTTTATCATTTCAGTCTATGTACATTCAAGATCAGAAGACACCTGCAACTGCAGTAAAATTTCTTGGTTGCATTCCCATTATACTGGGTACATGTTATTCATAGTATCATAGAATGGCTTGGATTGAAAAGGACCCTGAAGCTCCTCCAGTTCAAACCTTCTGCATTGGGCAGGGCTGCCCCCCACCAGCTCAGGCTGTTCAGGGCCCCATCCAACCTGGCCTTGAGCGCATCCAGGGATGGGGCACCACAGCTTCTCTGGGCAGCCTGTACCAATGCCTCACCACCCTCTGATTAAAAATTTTCCTCCAGATATCTAATCTAAATTTCTTCTCTTTTAGTTTAAAACCATTTCCCTTTGTCCTATCACTTGTAGAAAATAAGACTTCCAGCCTTGCTAGCTCAGGCATATTGAATCATTTTGTATTGTTGTGTCAAACACATTTCAGTGTGAGCACAGTGATGAAGCAACTAGTTGAATGTTCGTATTTATTTCATTTTAGTCATGTTTCAGTCTCTTGTTTTAGGCAGAGCATCTCTTGTGTTGTTAGTGCATCATTGAGGTGAATCCTATAAAGGACATAAAAGACTCTAGGAAATACCTCCTGGCACAAATTTAAATTTGTGACAATCACTTTCAAGATATGCTGAAGATAAGTAAGCAACAATAAGTAACAGTGGTTAAGCTAGTTACAGTGGTCTACATTGTTTAATACTACTAAGCTTGGGGTGAAATTTTAAACTTGACAGTTTTGGACTCTTAGATTTCTGTCTGGGAAAAAAACTTTGGGGAGGATTTATTTTCATACTAGAGATCTCAATCTGTTCAACTGCAGAATAAATCTTAATCCTTTGCTTGCCTTGCAGCATCATAGTGAATTGTTAAGTTTTGACTATATAATGTTTTTCCTAATAAATATAATCCAGAATAGAAAAAGAAAAATATGCCTTTTTGAATGGCAAATCAATGTTGAGCTTTAGTCTGAGTCATTCAGCAGCCTATCATACATCATATAATAATCTTTATAATATTACTCTTTTTAAGGTAATTTCTTTCTCAAATTTGTAATTTCTTTTCTTTATTATTATTATTATTAATTATTATTAATCAGGTAGCAGTTCATGGCATGGGGCAAAGCAAATCTACATATTTTCTCAGCATAATGGTGATAACAAGTTCCATGTAAATCTCACACACCAAAGATTTTGCTTTTTATTTAGCAGAGGGTTGTTAGGTAGTATGGCTAGGTCATGGTTGGGCTTGATGATCTTTAAGGTCTTTTCCAACCTGAGTGATTCTATGATTCTGTGTTAACTAAAAACTATTGGAAAGATCACTCGTCATTATCTCACCTCGGTTTCCTGTGGGATATTTGCATCCTGAATAGATTGTCTATGTAGCTGCTCTTGTGCTATCTAGTACACATTTTTTTTAGTGGGAAAGTTACCTATGAGTGTCTACTGGTATTCAAATCCAGATCATGCACTGACTCTGCTTTAAGATTATCTTCAGCATTATTTTCTCTCTCATATGACTTATGAAGTTTTTCTGGACTAGGAACAACATCTGTTCTTTCCTTAAAGGCGGTGTCATGCAGTAACTTATTTACTGATATAAGTGTGAGCTGCAGTACTGTTTATATTGCTTTCTTTGCTGCACTTGGCTTATCTACCTACTGCCTTTTTGAATGGCAAATCAATGTTGAGCTTTAGTCTGAGTCATTCAGCAGCCTATCATACGTCATATAATAATCTACCATGAATCCTATTTGTGTAGGCCCAGAGTTGTGCAAGATTATGAAAGACTATATATGTCAAAAATTTCCTATGATTACTTTCCCCTTGGAGTGATAAAAAACACCTTTCTCACAAAAGAGCTATCAGATATAGAGAAGATAGTATTATATGATTTCACGTTTTTATTTTGTTTTTAAGTTTTCTGCCTGCAAGACATCATGATTCCTTCAGCCTACAGGCTTTTCAAATACAGATCTTTATTTTTTTCCCCTCTTCTGGCTTATATTTTATGTGTAGGCAATGTGAAATTGTTCCAATAAAGTAAAACATTTTCTCAAACACTTGTCACGTGCACTGAAAGGAAATTTGTTTTTAAGAAAAAGAATGAAGTAGCAAGGAAATCAGATTTTGCTCACAGCACCATTAGAGGTCACAGTACTGAACAGAAATGAATGAAATGACCCTTGAGCATGAAACCATTGTGGAACATAAAAAGTAATCAATCTGTTAGAATAAGAGTCATTTATTCAAGCTTCCCTTTTTCTACTACTTGGAAAATATTCTTAAGAAATAAGAACAGGTGAATTATTTGAAAAGATCCCAATAATGTGAACCAACATGATATAAAAATGTTGTTCATAAACGGTATAAACAAATGCTTAACCTCCATACAGACAGTTTCATTTTGGGGTCAATTTTCCCTTGTTTCTTTTCTGTTAAACTAAGAGGATTTTGTATAAAGCTAATTAAATCACAAGTATGAAAACTGATATAAGTAAGAGGAGAATTAGTTCCTACATTCATGTATTTTGACTACTTACGATTAACTGTTCACAGAGAATGATCCCAAAAGAATCTCAGAGAAGTTCTGTTTGAAATTAGTTTTCAGACTCAGATGAATTCTGACAATTCACTACTGCTTCAGTTCTCTTTCTAACAACTAAGTGATAGTGACATTTATATTAAGGTCATCTAATGCTTTTCATTAAAACTTCTCATATCTTAGATATCAGTGGCTTATTTTTTTGGCAAAGCTTGCCATTCATGATAAAATATTCTGTCTTTTATTCCTGTCTCAAGCTGTTCTTTCTCCTCCTTGCCACTCCAAAAAAGTTTCAGTAATAACAAATTAGTGTCTCTGGAGCATGCTGCATAAAATACACGGAGAGATTAAACTTTGATTTATTTTTTTTTTTATTTTATTGGGTTAGGACTCTGGAAAGAGCTAGTGGATTATGGTAAAAGTGATTAGTGCTCTGTGACAACACAAAATAGGCTCTCATCTGCTTTTGCAGTTTCTCTAAGTTCAGAACAATAGTTTAATGGAGCAGTCTCCTGGGAAAAGGGAATACTTAAAGCCAAAAGTGATAACAGCTTTCCTCCAGCCTGAGAAGAAGTTGATGGTTTATAGTATTACTAAGGCTGGACTCCAGCCTACATTTCATTGTAGAAGTGCATATTTATGCACATTATGATTTTTTTTTCTCTTTTTTTAATGTGCATTAGGTGGCTGGATTTCCAGTTGTACAGTTCTAAAGAACTGAGGTCTGCATAACCACTTTTGTACAAATCTCTTTTAGAAACATAAGCATCTCCTTCATGTCAACTGACAGGCAAGAACAGTGAAAATCATAATCAATTTTCACAACACTGTTTAAAGCATCTAGAACAGCAGCGTAGAAATAAACAGCTGTTAATTTTTCAAACTATTACAAAGTCGTTGTACTCAGTAATTCTAATTCTATGTGCTATATTATAAATGCTACATTCCTGTTCTGAGACGAACTTCTGAAATGCCACTACAATTGATATAATTTTCTTTCTATTTTGGGTGGAAAATGAATTTGTTATAATTGTACTGTGCAAGAGAAAAAAATGTTGGCAGTAGGCTGAGAGAAAAATATGTTATTATGTCTTTCATAGACTTGATTGATTTGTATAACCATATATAATGACTGTAGGCTTATTTCTCCTCATAATCATTTTCTTCATCGACTTTGTGTGGTGATCTATTGTATTCTATTGATCTTCACTCACATGCCACAGAACCACTGAAAATGACAGTTTTATCATATGTGAGCAAATGGTCCAGAATTAGTAATTCTGCAGGGATGGGACACATTTAAACATAGCTAACTGATCCCTGCTATACAAAAGCTGACTGTATTGGCAAGGCAGTATATGTATGTGAAGGTTGGGCTGCTTAATATCTTGTTTTAATTGCTCCATTAAACGTGCACATGGAACAGAGAAAGGCAACAGATCATAGGGATCAGATCATAGCCTTTGTTCTGTGAGGGCAGTAAAATCTTGTAGTGGCAAGGTTACTTGATAATTATAGTTGAAGCACTGTGAGGTTTGAAGCCTTATCGAAGACTTCTGAGGTTGATAGAGGAAAATGATTTGGGAAGCAGTTTGTCATGCTCAGTCGTGCTCCACCAGAGGCATCTTTCAAGGAAATAAAGATCTCTTGAGTTTGTGCATTCATTTTCTATTTCACAGTATTGCTTTAAAAACAGTGAAGTGTATAAGGTGGTGATGGTGGGACATGGAGGTTTTGCAAACATGCAAAGCAGACTCTTTCAATTCACTTTCCTGCAACAGGCAAAATAAACTGATGAGAGCTGGTTCGTACAAGCTGAAAGCAAACTAGCTTTGTGAATCACTAAAAGCAGAAGGAATACTGATTCCTGGCATATTCAAATGTGATGGCTCTGATCCTGGCTATGCACAGCATGCTTGACAAATGGGTACAGGGGCTGACTTTTCTGGCTCAGTTTACATGATAAAGCAGATAATTCCTTGCAGTCAGCTAATTCCTGAAGAGCACCATTCTATCACATATATCTTGGGTGTTTCTGAACATCATATTTAGAAGTAACTTTCATTCAGCTGTTTAATTATCTTCATAAGATATAAACAATCTCCTTGAAATTATAAACACTATGTTTGAATAAGCAGAATAATATTTTACTTATATCAGAAGAGCAATTATTTATACTTTATATGTTTCTCTTCAAAACGACAAATCTCTTGGTAATAAAAGTTGGATGAAAACTGTCAGCTACATACACATTTTCTGCTCTTAATAAATAAGGATATTTATTGTTAACTATCAGGCTGGCTACAAGCTTCTGAGAAAATGCTTGTTCTGATTTCAAAAGACTTATTATGTTGCTGAATTTCTAAAGTCCATCTACACAGCTAACTTAAATCAGTGCTAGAAAGAAAATATACTTGGGGGAAAATAGCATGAGACTTACAAATCAGTTCTTAAACTCTTATGCTCTCTGTTTCAGCCATGATGAATTCCTTTCAGTACTTATTATTTCAATAAATAAAAATTATATTTCTTCACTATACGCTCATTTAACATTTTAATGAACCAAAAAGCACACATTACAATAGCATTTCAGAATTATATATGTGTATTTTTCCATTATTAGTGCCTGGTTATAAAATGCAAATACATACTGGGAAATATAGCCTCACAATCCTGTGAAACATTTGAATGCAGTAGGCTGCTATACATATGAAATATTAATATGATTTTTTCTTTCTCAGTGAGAAGGGAGTTGTGAAGCTGGTAAGCAAGGAAACAACACTTACTGTCTTTCTAGTCTGAATCTTCTTCAAACAGAAAACTGGGGCATATGTCTTACAGGGAGAAACCTAATATACAAGTCTTCTACATTAAGATTCCCAATTAGATTTGTTTACATGTGCAGGCTTATTTTAAGTGTGGAGCTAACTTTCAAAAATAAAAACCAAACAACAATGCAACCCATTTGCAAACTACCACTGTAAGCTATTATATTTTGATTGAAGAGTCACCCCTCTACTTTAAGAGCTAGAAAAGATAAAGCAAGAAAAAAAAAAAAAAAAAGGTAAAATGTCATCTCTAATCTTCCTTTAGATTCCGTAATAACATATTGTTTTCCAAATGGGATGATATAGTTCTGCTGCACTGAAATATTACCTTCTTTCTAACTCATTTTAACACTAATCTATCATAGAATCATAGAAATGCATAGAAAGATTACCTCTCTTCACCTGCTGGTGATATTTCGCCTAATGCAGTTAAGAACACCAATAGCTGCCTTAGCAGCAAGGGCACATTGCTGACTCATGATCAACTTAATACTCGTAGTTCCTTTACTGCAAAGTTACTGCCTGCTTTTTCAGAGTTTTCCTTCTAATAATTTATCATGTCTCCAGAATTAAATTAACAAACTTATCCATACACAAGTTTTTCCACAAATATTTTTCTGAACAGTGAATATATATATTTGTTTTGTAAAAAGAAACTAAGAGAAAATTATCAAGTTGAAATGCCCCAGTGTACAGTACAATTGCTGTCCAAGCAATCTTTTTCATCTTGGGCATCTTTAAATGTAAATAAAAAATGCAATGGAGACTGCAAGATATTTGCTCACTTCATAAATCTTATTTCACAAAGAGCAATAGACAGAACTACTTTCTTATATTATCAGTTATCACAGATAAAATAGAGACTATAGCTGCAGATTGATCTCTATAAAATGTGCAAATAAGAAGTAAAGACGTCAGATTTAGGCAAAGAAGTAACTGTTGTAAATTACCTCTCTGCCACTTTCTGAAGGATAAGTGACAAAAAATTACTTTGGAAAGGCCATCGAAAGTTTTTATTTTACTTAATTTCTGTAAGAGATTCCTGAATATATTCAATATTTCACTTAAAATATTCTAACTTTAGCTGGACTGTGGAAGCTCAGCAGAGATAATGTTAGCTGAAATGACATAAACTTGATAGGAACAATACTCAACTTAAATTGAAGTTTACACATTATTGATTTTGTAAGACAGCCTTAGTCACTTTAACAGCATTACTAGGCCAGTCCATTAGTGGTATGGAGTTCAATTAAATGTAACCAGAACATTAACTATGGATCCATTATGTGGTCCCTGAAACAACATCCCCTGTAACTGCATCAGGGGTAAGATTTCTAAACTTGATCCTCGTCGTCCAAAGAAAAGCTTGTAAAGATCTTTAAAGTCTAAATTGATCAGAATGGTATACACTAGTCTTGGACCGAAGACTACAGTAAACAAACAGCACAGTAAAATGAAATAGTAGGAGTAACATTTTTTTTGTGATAAAAGTCTGAGAAAATACTGTTTTTTCATAATTCAAAACTGCATTATGCTGAGACTTTTGTTAAATATTTACTAAGAAATCTGTGGAGTTCTTATCCTTTCTTTTTACCCAGATTTTCAAATTGGAATGATTATTATCTTTGCATTTTTTTATTACCTGACATTTGTTTCTTAGTCAGTAAACATGTTCTGTTCATGCATTTTTCCTCTCTATTTTTACATTGCTTATTCTCCTCTCTATTTGAAATATCTATCTATATCCCCCAACATTTCAGATATTTGCTTTTATGCTTCTAAAAATAATCCAAAATGCCAAGATCAGAAATCAGGAATCATGTTTTTTAGTATAATTCCTGGTAGATTTAATAATCATTGTTGCCAAGGATTGGTTTCAGGATGAGAAAGTTCAAGTGCCAAGAGATAACAGCTTATGATATAAATGGCCTCTCCATTTAACAAGAATTTTATCAGATTGTAACAGTCTTTTTCATGCTTGATTTCTCATGTAATCATATACCCTGAAGGAAATGACACATTTTGTTCTGCACCAGTAAAAAGATAAGAAAAACATAACAGAGAAAAGGAAAAGAATGATGCACAAAGCAAACTTTGATGGTTACATTATTTTTAGAGACTGCTGTTGCACTTTTTCAAATAGCCTTCTTTCATCTTTGTGTTTTTCAGCATGATGGAAGCACTGCAGTTTCTTAGAAAGCACGTCTGGAGCTCTGGAGTTTACATTTTTTAGAAAGCATTACATCTCTGAGATCATTGTTCCTGTCACTAAACAACAAGAGAAAACTCCTTCTTCAACTGCTCAGAAAAAGGGAGAATTATGATTCTCACACTTCTGCCTCCTGGAGCAGTGACAGAGTGGTGTGGTTTGGCATGCTACCATGAAACAGACTCACCAGAAGAGTCTGATTCTCATGGCTGGGAGGTAAAAGGATTCAAGCTTGCACGGATACAGCGTACTGCTGCAACTGTAAATGACCAGTAAAGTTTAACTTTAAAGTAGGTAAACAGCATCACACATTATCATACATCTAGTGGGAAGACTGTACAGTATGTTAGCATTTTAAGCATTTATCCTTAATGGAACACTGATATGCTGGATAAATTTCTAATGTGAAATTCCCTTGTGCAATTCCATTACAGCTAATGCGGTTGCAACACCATAACCTAAACTTAGATCTGAGGGAGTATGAAAAGGAAGATTTCACTCTTTTTTAATTTATCAAGCAATCAAATATAGTGTCACCATTTCCAGTGAAGTGCGTGCTGATTTTCACCATCTTTATACATGCATTGAAGGTAATTTGCATAGCTGTTTTTCTATGCCATTTAGTCACTTGAGAAGAGCAGTTCTATACATAAGTAACAAGGTATGTTTCTCCTGAAAGGATCCTGAATCTGAATTAGTTGTTAGAAAAAAAAAAAACTAAAAAAAAAAAAAAAAAAGTTAATTACCTATTGAACAGTTTATTAGCTTAAAATCAATTTATTTAAAGCATTCATTGATTGAACCTAATTAATTGTTTCAAAACAATTGTAAAAAGGACACAAGATTCAGAGTAGCCAATGTGGTTTTCTTCAAAATCTTTCTGAGCAAGCCATTTCAATTCTAGGTACTGCATAGCTTGGGGATACTGGCAGTATGTGCAAAATAAAGGATGAAATGAAAGAGGGGACAGTATGAAAAACACAGATCTTTAAATGTACTAATTGATCCAGAGGCAAAAAACGTTAATTTTGAGAGTAATGCTACACTGAACAGCTGAAATAGTTCTGCATTTTCTTAGTTCTATCACTTGTTTGAAAAAAAACCAACAAAATCATACATTTGCAAATCTTATCAAGAAGCTCAGGAAGAGGGCTGAAATTACATAAATAAATACAAGCAGATTGTCTGTCTCTGTCACTATGTTTGGAAGCAGTATTTAGAAATGAACCATTATATAGCTAGTAACAGCATCAAAATGACTGTTAGGGTCTAGCATTCAGAAGCCTGATCAGAAATAATGGAATCTGAACTAACTCATGGCAAATGATAAAACCAGCACAAGGTTTGAGTCAGAGAGACCTACAGTCAGTGTACTTTAAATCAAGACAACCTTTTTTGTTTATAGCAACAGAGAATCTTCTTATTGAAAGTTTACAATCATTTCATTATATCCATGATATTCACAATATATAACACTGAAAAACACTTAGCCACAGTTTTAATAATCTCATTTCCCTGGATACTTTGACAGTCTGTACAGGTTCAGGTTAGTAGCAGTGTACCTGAACACATTAGAGGATTATATTTGTAACTGTAATGTGAAGGCTTTCTGTGAACGACAAGTTCGCTTTTCTGTAACAGATCTTGATCACCAAATGTAGCTCCTTAGTCATAAGGGAAACAGAGATAATGCAACAATGTGCTGTGTACAGGTATGAGGATTTGGGGAATCTGCACAAGAGCCTGTACAGTGCAATACATCAGCAAATGATCCTAAAGCTGACTGAAGATTTTCAGAAGAATTTCATGATATTGAGTAGCAAAATGAGCAGACAAAATTCAGTGTTAAGAAGTGTACTTGAATGAATATGTAGTAAGAAGATCAATGCAGTGATGTATTCTCAGTTATTATGCTGTAGTTCAGAACCGTGAAAACATCAGCTCAGTGTTGCATGGCAGTCAATGTGGCAAATAGATTATGAGGTGTTATTAAAAAAGGAACAGAGAAATAGAAAATATCATGCAGCTCTTATGCAAATGCATGATATGCCATTTCCTTTCCCGTTGTATGTGATCTTCAGGAAGTTATACTATAATGTGCAAAGGAATAAAAGAAGAAAATATGTTGATCAGAATCACATCTACTATGACAATTGCAGGCCCTTTTTAGTACAGAAAGCAGAATGAAGGGTAAAGCACCATGAATAGTTCAATAGATGATTTGGCATATTATCAGATCTGTAGCTATTAAGCATGTGGTTAGAACAACTTCTGGCTCAGACAGGATCTAAACTACTACCTGTGGGAAATTTCTAGAGGGGAAAGATCAGTCTGTTCATGTAATCCTTGCTGACATACTCATAGCCATAGAAAAGACATTTCAAATCATCTGGAAGAGAACTCCAGGTTATATAGACCAGTATTCTGCACATAGTGAATTGGCTCACATTACTTTGTCTAAATAAAAACGTTTGCTATGAGATTGTCAAAAAACATGACTAGGACAAAGAACCTAAATCCAGTTCTCAAACAGTCATCCAGAAACAATACTAAATAATAATAATAAAAAAAAAGGCAAAGAAATACGTGCAATATTTGCTTATTTTACTTTATATATCATGAATGCATAGATTTTAAAAGAGTATCTTTATAATTCAGTGTGATGATAATACAACTAAGCAATGACTTTGAGAATTGCAGAAAGTAAAAACTCATTTGCAGTATCTGAGCTCTTAGAAAACTTCTAAAAGAGGTTTCACTTCTAAAGAATAAGCCTACTGACATGCAAATTATTTCTGTTCCCAGAAAACATTGACCTTGCCACAGACATATCCCATTGGATTGACTAGCATGGCAATTTGATGAAGGTCTAAACTGACAGCTCAGACATAAATTCTCAATTAAACAAATGTTAAACTTAACTAGTATGCCAAAAAACCAACACAGTTTACCTGACATTTATTATGCCAACTTAAATTTGGTTAATCCAAATTATTGAGATATTAATTGTATCTAAGTTAAACAGATGTATTATAGACTATTAATTCCACTTCTATTGCACTTTTATCTAAATTAAACGAATAAATAAAGACCACTCTACTGATATTTGCAAATAGTAAATATGCTCTCTCCTTTTCCCTCACATGCACTCGGTAGCATCTTTTAACCTGATTTGCCCACTTCCTAAATGGCAAGCCTTGAACCGTATAACATTTCAAACCATGACCTCACCCATGTTTAATAAGCCTACTGGCTAACAAAGAGCAAACTAAGTAATTGAGTGAAATCTCAGTGGGAAAACAGCATAAAGAAGATTAAAAAAGCTGACTCCTATCATCAACACTCTATAACATTCATGGAATATCTTATATAATAACTCCTTCCTTAAGGAGTGCAAAGGTTACTAAACTCTGTCTTTAGCCACTCAGTGAACTCAACAGTACTCTCCATGAGAACTCTTTTCCATTCTACCTGTTGAAGCATACAACTTGCTCTACTCTGCAGGTCACTGTAATGTTATTGAATCACTTTGAAGTGGAGCACTTCAAAGATCTAAAGTACTAGATTAAAACAAATAAACAAACAAAAGGCAAATAAAAAATTCCTTAGTTCAGAAAGCATTAGACTGAATTATTTTTCTTGGTGCTAATACAATAAAATATGCAGACAATAAAAGTTCCATATAGTTACTGTAGGGAGAAAAAGACATGTACAAAGAAGTCCCTTTTTTCCCAGAGGAACAAGAAGTTTATCAACACAGTTATTTTTATGTTTCATCTTATGTGCTGTGGCAGTGCCTCTATGCACCTCTGTATTTTTACTGCAACATTCCAAATGGTTATCTATACTGGTTAGCTACATGCACCATGTTTTAAAAGTAAGTAAAATATTTGTAGATACATAAAATATATAGATAACTTCTACCAACTTACTGATGTGATTGAAGAATCAAGATCGAGAAGAAAAGTCCAAAATCTTTAGGTAGGATCTAGTTTTCTGACATTGTTTGCAGTTCTCCTCAGTTTATAACAAATCCCATATCATGACTCTGGTGGAGTAAGCCCAAGGAGACAAAGATCTCACTTTTTTTTTTTGCTCCCTTCAGCAGTAGCAGCAGCTACTTTCAACTCCACAGGGAATTATACAAATACATAGACGAAGGAAAATAACCTATTCTGCTTTTTATTATTTACAGTTTTATTTATTTTCTCTTTTATTTCCTGTCGTCAGAGTGATATTCTAGTACTCTGAAATCACTCCCTCCAAGCACACTTGCATTCCCACCAGACTTCTCTATATATGAATTCTTCCTAGCCAGACTCAGAGCGATATAAGAAACTACAGCTATTTGCAGAAAGTGGAAAATTAAATCTCATCAGGTAATAGTTGCTAACTACCAAGTAGAATCATCAAGTAAAGTGCTTTGCCACGTGCCTTCATTTACAAATGAGTTGTGAGAGGGTAGCCCTGTAAATGATACAGATATAGTGGATGTCTATAAAAGGCTATATTGTCCTATTTTCTCTGTCTTTGGTTGTCTGGGTTTCTTTGAGAAGCAGTGGGGTAGGCTGAGCTGGCAATTAGTCTGAGAAACAAAGACTAATTGCCCCATTATCCTAAGGAGAACAGCTGAGAAAGTTAGTGCCTGGAGCCAATGGGAATAGGTCCATGTTTAAAAGCAAATTCCAGGCTGCTATGCTGGATAAATGCTCTCCCCTTGACAGAGGGATTTTTTTTTTTTTTTTTTTTAATTACAGTGAAATTCTATAATAGTTTAGATTTTTCCCTTAAACTATTGTGTTTCACATAGAAGGGTCAATTATATATATTCTGCGTTGTAATGTTATTAAACTTTGCCTTTAGCTATCTAATCAAAAGTGCACTTTGGAGAACTTCAAAGCGCATCTAAATCATTGTTCTAGTGAGAATTAAAGAGTATGCTTTTGAAGTGAATATGCTCCCTATAACACTTCGGTGTATAATGTGGAGACCCTTAGAGTGTGTGGTCTGGATGTGTTTCAAGCTAAACTAAATGAAAAGATGAACTACAGAATTGTGCTTATTGCTATCCAGCCACTAACAAGCATTCAACTTGCTAGGCCAAACTGGAGATACTGTGAAATAAAAACCTTACAAATATACACAGAGTGAATATCATGTCTTAAGCACCAGTTATTTGCCTCTACAAAACCACTTATATTTTGTAAGAGCAAATAACATTGCTATTTGCTAATTCCTCTCCTTAACTGACCTCTAGAGCAATCTTTTATCTGTGTCTAGAGTAGAAAATATATAGAGAGATAAAACTCAGCAGGCTAAAATTAACCTTTGTCAATAATACCCATTGTATTTTATTCTTAACGATAAACATCTATATTTTAGAAAGTTTTATTTCTTTTTTATAGTGATTTTTATAACTGCATATTCTTGTATGGTGAGATGCACTGTTGCATTAATACATTTATAAATATGTATGTTTTGTATATATCCAGTATATTGGGCATAGCAAGCTTATTTTAAACCATGCAAGATATTCAGGCTCTTTTGCACTATTCAGAAGGAACATGCGGCCTTTTTTTGTTTCTTGGTGAAAAAGGAAGATATGCACTATGTGAAAACAGGACTGTAGAAGATTCATAGTAGTAATTCAGCCTTAAGATATTATTTTTAAGTGGTGAATTAAAAAACAGAAACTGTGTTCACTAGTCAATTATATATTTTTTAATTGCAAGATACATCGCCAAATTTTATTAGATTGTTAATTTTTACATTGCCAGCAGGAGATCTGTATGAAATATTACAATAAAAATGTGTTTCTTCAAGAAGCAGTAATGTAATAAAATGCATCACTAGTTTTGATTGCATTGATAGCTTGTAGGAAGAAAATTCCCTTTAGGGGGATGTGCTTTGTGTTCATAAGCAATAGGAGAGACTTTATTTTGCAGTGTGTTAAAACCATGGGAGCCATTAAGTTTGTATAATAAAATCTTGTAAACACCGATAGTTTTATGGTTAGTCTTTTCAACAGCTGTTTTGTGTAAGATTCTGTGGATGCTTGAAGTCATAATACTTTTCAAAAAGGCCATATTAGCTATTTATTAACTCAACATACATTTTCACTTTCCTAACTTAGATAACCATGAATGAAATGTTCCAAATTCAATCAATTGCAATAAAAAATTATTTTCAATTTTGTGTAGTAAGAAACAATTTTGGAGGGTCCACTGACTTTAGAGCATAGATTATATTTTCTAGAAAGCCTACAGAATCAGAGATCCTTTGAGAGAAGACTGATGTGAACTTCAAAATAAAGAGAAAAAAATAAACTTCACTTGAAATAAATAAATATTCAAAATTGCTGAACACAGTAGGACTGATTAATGCAGCTAAAATAAATTGTGTTATGGCTGTGTCTGAAGTGTCCTACAGTCCATCTGTAACCCTTTATATAAGTCTGTGGACTCAAACTGAATGTTGTCCATCAGTTTATTTGGAAATAGTTTCCTGATGTAATTGAAATGTCAGAAGCAGCTCTGTAGAACACAAACTACAGACTTCTTTTGTATGGTAGTGAAAATAGCCTTTGAGGATTTAAATGGTATCAAAGAGATGTGAAAATTGTACTGAGAAAAGAAATTTATGAAAAAATAGAATGGAAAATGAACTCAATGGCTTTAGTTAATCCAGTCAAGAATTAAGTTCTACTATGAGACTGCAGGAACAAGGTTGTAAGAAAGTTCACATTTTTATGTAGCAATGATAGACAAGAGAGTGTCTGAGATTTGAGTGTTGTAAATAAAAATAATTTAAAATGTGTGAGATGATTACTTTTAAAATTGTGTTTTTATTACCTCTTCTTTCCTTTTTCCTTTACTTTCTTTCATCTACCTCCCTATTTCTTTACTAACTTACTCTTGTTGAAGATTAGAAGTTGTTTTTCAACATGCTCTCATTTTAAATTTTATATTCTAGTACCACTAAAAGGAGATTTCATGAAGCATGCCTCCAAATAAAACAAATTCACTCTATTTGCTGGTGTTTCAAGCATTAAATTAATATTCTTGAAGTTCATTCATTAAGTCCCTAACCTGTAATTAGGATTCAGGCCATGCTGCTGATTAGACAGGAGAAAGAAATCAGCCCACAGAGAAAGGCAGCTTTTCATTTTAATCCAATCAGGGAGAGCAAACACACTTCAAAAAGGGTTTCTGTAGTATATAGATATAATTATTATGAAAGCAAAGGGAAAATGAACTTGGAACCATAATGAACATGAAATAAGGTGTTTTGGCCTTGAGAACTCCCAGCAGCAATGTTACTTTTCTTAGTACCAATCCTTCTGAACAAAACTTGGCAAAGAAGACAAAAAGTTTTTTTCATAATTTTTCTAATGCGTTCATTATGATCTAAAATGTCTGAGTTGATTTATTACAGCTGGCAGATCCATGCAGATGAACGGCAAGTAGGTATTTGCTGTCAGTATGCAAGCAAGCAAGAAGATCGTGGCAGATACTTTAGGGAACAAAACTGAAACAACTAAATAGTAAAACCAATCTATAAAACAAACAAGATATCCAACAAAACAAACCATTCAAACTATTTTCTTCAAACTTTCAAACTATTTCTGAGATGAGGAACACTTAGAACAGCAGTCACTAGCCACTTCAGGGTTAAGGTCATCCAAATACGTCTAGTATACAGCAAGGAAAAATGAAAATTTGTTGTCTTATGTTAGGGGTTTCTGACTTTTGTGTAGACTGAACTGGCCTTAGCCTAACCTGACAATCATCTTCTAGTCAAATTAGTATTCATGTGACTGAAAAACAGTAAGGACAGTATTCAAGTTTATCTTTTTTTAAAAATTCTGTTTTTTTTTTCATAATTTTTTCAAAGTTTCATATTTGTGACTGATATCTTACCAAACTTGAGTCTCTGCCTAGTGACATTTTCCTTTCTGGAAGTTACGCTGGTAAAATCATCAAGACAATTGAAAAACTACAAGAGATAGCACATCCTTTGAGAATATATGTGATGTACAGAGAAGGACAATACCAAGCTCAAAAATTAAAAAACTAAAAAAGATTAATAATCTGAGGAGATAAAGAGGAACATCTCAAATTTTGCCTAATTTGTTTATATGACGACAGGTAGAAGGTCATGTAGAAGAAATTTAAAATCTTAGAAAGTTATAAAAAGAATTTAAAAAAAAAAAAATGCAAAAATAAGAGCAAGTGTGAGAAATAGAAAGCAATTACAAAAAGAGGAGGTGATATATAATTTCAAAAATGAGTTCTGACCTGGAATCTGTTAAAGGTAAAGCAAAGGAGGCATAACATGTTATACTTCAGAGATCAGAAAAACTTCTAAGGAGTACTGTTTTGGTAAGTGGGACAAATTGAATGCATACCAGCAGAATTCTGGAGGCTGGATAATAGGAAAACTGCAATTGATTGTTCAGCCTCATTCCTAGCTGAATTTTACTCAAAGCTATATCAAGTTGAGCAATGCACTATCACTACAAAAAATCTAGTTTTGCAATTTTTTCTTTTTTTCTTTTTTCTTTTTGTTAATATAATGGGACAAACTGTAGCACAGAAATGTTGTAGAGTAGCACACAACATTTTCTGCGAGACATTGTGCACTTACAGAGAGGGCATAATTTATAATTCTGGAAGTCATTTAGTCCACGGCATCTCTTGTATTGACAGTGGTCTCAGAAGCTCTTGATTGCAATTGCATTTTACAACTCTATCATCGCAAGTTTTACCAGAATCCCTGACATGGGTAGTGTTGAGAAGCTCTGCATTTTACTGTAAGTATCAATATGCACTAAAATGATCATCTTAATATGTCTTTGTTCCTGGATAGAGACATCTGCATTGTAGTAATCAAGATGTAAACTGCAATGAGAAATTGATTTCCTCTCTGAATATGAAAATTGTTACGTGAGGAGTAGCATTGAGAAGTAATCCTGACATATTTGACATAGCTTGGCTGTCCAGAGGGACCCAGCTGAGCACTGAAATGAAGGTCTGGTAATATAGAACCTATTGTCTGGAATATAAAAAAGAAAACAAATAGAAAGACAATAGCCAGATCAGAAAAAAAGATGAAAACCTAAAATCAGATATGCATGGAAGCTTGGTGGATTTTTTTTGCTGAAGCTTGTGGCAGCCTCCTATAGATACACTTTGATGTAGCAATAGCTTCCAGTAGTTCTTTAATCTTTCCAGCAATCTTCATTTCAATTGCCTTCTCCCTTCACACTGCTTAGAACAAACTTATTTTTGGCTCTAAGTAGGCTTTAGGTCAGACTCAGTCCAAATTTTGCATTCTAGGAGCGTATAAATAGGAGGGAAGATGAAATTTATGAGGCTGGATAATCACAGGACAAGGGGGAATGGTTTTAAACTGAGGCAGGAGATGTTAGGAGGAAGTTTTTCACACAGAGAGTGGTGATGCACTGGAACAGGCTGCCCAAGGAGGCTGTGGATGCCCCATCCCTGGAGGCATTCAAGGCCAGGATGGATGTGGTTCTAGGCAGCCTAGTCTGTTGTTTGGCGACCCTGCACATAGCAGAGGGGTTGAAACTACATGATCATTGTGGTCCTTTTCAACCCAGGCCATTCCATGATTCTATGATTCTATGATTCTATGATTATTTACAGAACATATTTAGAAGTTACATACATGGAGTTCGTAGATTTAGTGTCAAGAAAATGAACTACACTTAAAATAATAGATTCATCCAGTTCAGTTTCAAATGGGATCATATTTGGGTTTAGCAGCCATGTGCTTCATATTGGCTATGCAGCAGACTCTTGCACCATAGTCTTTATAGGCAAGCTAGAAACTGGGGAATCAGTGTAGGAGAGGCTGAAAGATCAAATTTCCACAGTAGAGTCAAAGAAAGTATTCACAGTCCTGGAGTTCCCTTGAGCATTAGAAAGTGCTCCTCCCTCTGGCTCCAAAAGTAGGAGGGCGTAGGTACTTTGTAGTCATGGACATGCACTTGAAGCTTCAGTTCTAGAAGCTACTAAGTTTTAATAGTTCATACTGGAAACCAGTAGATGTGTAACATATACAGGATTGGATTCCCTAAGGGCTTACTGCAAAAATGACAGTCCTCTGGAGGGGAGCAGGGAGAAGCTTAACTTTTTCATACTTTTTCAGAATTGTGGGAGTTAAAAAAAGAAGAAAGGAAGAAAGACAAAAAAACAGGCTATTTTTTTTTTTAGCATTCTGATTATACTGGAAGAACTATGTAGTAGAATTAAATCTTATCCAGATGATATCAATAGTGTGATAACTTCTGGAGTGAGTGGCTGATTTACCAGTATTCTATGGTCCTTTCCAGACAGTCAGCCTTTGAGCTAGTGTTGGTGCATGTCCATACATGCCATACGCAGGACTTGAGATTTACCTTTGCCAGACTTCATGAAGCTACTGTTCAATCATTTCTCTAGACTGTTGAAGTAACTCTGAACATCTGCATGGATATCTGATGTATTGCTACTCCTTTCTAGTTTGTTTGTTTGTTTTTTTTTTTTTTTTCCAGAAGATCCACTGGTTCCCATCATCCAAGTCATTAATTAAGCTGTTAAACAATACGGGTTCTAGTATGAACCCTTGCAATTCAGGACTAGTTACTCCAGCAGTCCAACAGGACTTTCTGTTGTTGACCACAGAAGTTCACTTAGTTCTCAGTCCGCCTATTTCTCCTCTGCTGCAGAGGAGACGCTATTATAATACTTCAGCACTGGGGAAGAAAATTCCTTCCAATTTCTTGTTCTGAAGACTAGATGAACTACAAATACAAAAAGCTTTAATATCCACAAGAGCTGTATCCCCTGAGTAAAAGCTGCAAGTGGTAAGTGGCAACACTTCTTTCTTAGTGTTCTCATGCTTAGAAGCCAAGTTTTACAAGACAGTGAGAAAAACAGTTTTACTGGCTGCACAAAGAGGCCTAAGACTGAAACAATACAGAGTTGAAGGAGAATTAACCTCCTTGTTGATTACAGTATTCACACAAGTGTTCTTATCACAATAACCTCTTATTAGTATTACTATTTTTACTAATGGGATTTCTCTTGACTATTCTTTGGGCTAATGAAACTCTACTGTAGAAAAACATGTTTTATTAATGCTATGTTCTGAATAAACATAAATAAATAAATTCAAGTAGATAAAACCCTGTGGTTTTAGAATACTTTATCACACTTGCATTTTTCACTTTTTTCCTCCACATTCTTCACAATGGAAGTAACCACCAGGGACATCTACTTTCTCTCCCTGGTAGCGCTAGCAGATTTATATACTGCTTTGGCAGACCTTTCACTCTTTGTCACGGTAAATGCAGGGCCAGATACAAACACAGTCTAGGAGTTTGTGTTCTTAACGGTTCAAAGTAGTGAAATTTTAATGAGTCTAAATTGTACATGCCTAATTAATTGTGAATATTCTGTTTATTTCTGTGTTGTTATTGTTTGTTTTTTTTTCCAGTAATATCAAAAATAGTCTCAACTGTAATCTGAAAACACTGATTTCCACCTGTGTTCATTCTTTTCTAAGTTCAGCAGGGAATTCTCATTGAGTTTAATTGTATGAGATCATGATATTAGAAAAGCCTTAGCTTTACTCAGGTCTCATAGAATTACTTTCATCGTGTTCCATTTTTTATTTTTTTTTTACTCTCTTACATGACTTTGGTACTGATTAGATGCTTATTTAGGAACTGTGAAAGGAAATCCATGGAGTAACACATGGATTATTAACACACTTTACACAAAATGACTCTTTTGCATTAGAAGATTCTGAATGTGCCTTGGAACACCATAACAAAAATGCTTTAGGAAAATAGCTAATATTTTTCTCTTGGGTCAGTATATGAAAGTTGATATTTATTTAAGTAAAATCAGAAAATCAGAAAATACATGGAGCTCTGTAATCTTTGTAATGTCTAAATGTTACTTTTACTTCACCTGAAATTTTCTCTATTAACCTTGCACACTTTTTTAAAGACTGTCGTTTTTTTTATCTTCATCTCTCCCAGACAACATGCGCTTAACCCATAAAACAATAAGGAGTTATTTTTTTCCTTAGGCTCTGTCACAGTATGATACCCTCTGATGCTAAACAGTCAGCAACAAAAACAAACGTATGAGAAGAATTTCAAACAGGTAGATTACTTTTTCTTTTTCCTGAACTGTTAGTTTTTCTTTTATTTTCTTCTGTTATTTCTCATAAGTATCTGTCTAGGAAGAACTGGATTTTCTAAGTGAGGAAGAAAAAGAAATACATTATCTTTGTTGGAGAATAAAATGAGGTGGCTTTAAGTTTCCTAAAGTGAAAAAAAGCATATACAAGAGTCCTCTCTGACTTTTCAATGAGGCTATTTGTAGTAGGATTTTCAGAGTTCAAAAGATCCATTTGCCTCAGAAGTATGAGAGCTACTTGATTTATCTTTCTAAATTGTATCTTCTAGTTCAAGCTACCCTACTGCAAGGAAGAAACTGGTCCCATTTGCAGAGACAAATTTTGCCTGCCACTCTATGACTTCCATGCATTTTCAATTTAAGGTTAACTTCAAATCCAGAATAAATGCTGCTATACTATTTTTTTTTTTTTTAATTTAAAGAAAAACATCAACAAATACAGGAATATAGATTTTATATATGTTGGGCAGTGTCATGCATATGAAGCTGTAGATAATATGAAATATAAACTTCCAAAGAATAAAGATGGACATATCTATCTAAACAGGATACAAACTCCAAAAGGCTTGATTTGTTAAGTTATTAAAAGTTTTTCCTGTGTATGTAGACAAATTCTTGTCACAGAGATTTGTGTGCATGCAAAATTTTTGCTTTGGTTTATACACGTGTCTGAAGTCAGGAAGCACTTTAGTTAATATGTTGGATCTCAGCATTTGCCATCACTGAAGACCAGAATGAACAAGTCACCTTCTTTAAAATGAAATTGCAAGGTGTTGGTTGCCATCCTGGGACCAAAGCAGCTTTAGATGTGATAATCAGGGAAAACTTCCACTGATTCCTCCAGCATGAGAATGACTGAGCACTGTATGGGATCTATATGAAGAGAAAGCTTACAAAACAATATCAATTGTCACATTATTGATAAATGTTGAAATGCTTGGGCACCAGAACATTGCTATTAGAAGAGAGTGTATGCAAAAAATGCCAAAGGTAATGCAAGAATTGAAAATATATTCTTGTTCCGATGTTACTGAAATAAAAATGGTAGAAATCTCTCAATTCCCATTTCCAGACCTTTCTAATCAGGAAGATGAATCAGGGGGGAGGAAAGAGGATAAAATATTTGTCTGTTGCTAACAATCATCTGGAAAGAAAAAATATTTTTTATGGTTAGCAGCAATAAGCTTTTGAAATCAGAATAAGAACAAACAAATGAGCAATGTGTCTGCTCTTAAGCACTTTGCTTAAGATCAGAAAAACATCACCTTCCTACAAGTGTCTACAGGCTTCCTTTCTGTTGTGGAGATTTCTTTAATCACTTTAAATGTTTTGCTCATAAATTATTAATTTGTACATGTAAAGATTATTTGAGAAAGTAGTTTTGATCAAAAGGATGATACAGTAATCAAGTAACAACATCCAAGCCGTAGAAGTTGTAAACTGGGACATTTAAAAAACAATATTAGACAGTCATGGGGAAAAATAAAGGATATGTGAATTCTTGTAGAATCTGAATGTCATTTTACTCTAAAATGTGTAATTGAATTATGGAGAAAAATACTTTCAGTGATGGAGAGATTAAAGATTTAGTCTAATGGGCAACATTTTTCTCACTGTCACAGCGGGAGCATAATTGTATTCTATATTACCTACATCCTACAAATCTAGATTCAGACTTTAATTTCAGGATTATTAACAAATGTAACAGAGTCATCTCAGTCTTTTTAAAGATGTCCCTATAGCCTTGCAAAGTGTTGCCCTCTGCTCAGTGGAAAATGCACTTCTTTGCTTAGAAATGAAGGAAAACTGAGAATGGTTCACATGCTTTCTTTTCACATCCAGTAACACACAGACTTATTAAAACATGTTATCTTACAAGATACTTGTGCTTGGATAAATCCCCTGACATAGAGTACCCAAGCTTAGAGTATCTCAGCCTGCTTCTGCTGTTACGAAGCTCTTCAGCGGCTGGCCAGATGTGGCTTGACTGCCATCTTCCCCTCTTTGTATCCATATTTCTTCCCTTATTTCCCATGTGAGTCAGCACAGGCTGGCAAGAACAAACATAAACATATGACTGAAACATAGAATAAATTTATTTTCATTCCCTTGCCAACTGTGGGCTCCCTGTAGCAGCACCAGGACAGAGGCACACAAGCATGGAAGTAGGAACTATTAAGCTCAGTCCGTGCTGGAGAATCACCATCCTGCTGTTTACACCTGTTTATCAAAGATCTGTGCTTGTTTAGGTTACCACCATGCTGTGATCTTTGCTGTGCTTTGATTTTTTCTGCACCAAGGCATGCCTGTTAGGGTGCCTCCAACAGACATTCAGACATCTAAGTTCTCTATAGACAGATGTTCTACTTGCGAAATACATAGAGGATAAAAAGCAGTAGGTATGAAATATGTATTTTATATATTACTACTCACCAGACTTTGTGTCTTCCAGCTGCAAGGCCACTTGAGCACACTTAAAAACCTTCTTGCTAGCTTACTGTTCTCATCTCATTCTCCTTGCAAATCTTCTGCTTTTAACTCATTCCTCCCAACATTTAATTACTTGAATTCAATGTCATTCCCTGTATATCCTCTCTTTACAATTCTCAGGCAACCATTTCTCTTCTGGGCCAAAGAAGAACACACTGCAGTGACGCATTGTCTGTTTACCAAGACACTGAAAAACAGACATGTATGAGGTAGAAGAGGCAATTCTTTCTTTTTTCTTTTTCCTTTTCTTTCCAGGACTAGTCAGAAATGCAGAAAATTAGTTAAACTAGTTAATATATTATTCCCTTTCAGGAAAAGTATATAAACTTTTGCAATCCTGATATTGAATTTATTACTTTGGTTGCTTGACAATAAAGAAGTTGTCTTACATGATTACTTAGCTATATAGTTCTATACTGGCAAAACTAAGGGAATTTCTTATCGATATTCTACAGTAATAGCAAAGTAAAGAAGAGAAGCTGTAATGCCTCTATGGGGAATGGATAGCTGACAGCGAATTTTTATTAAGGCTATATTTTATTTCTAAATTACAAGACAATGTTTGCTGCAGCTTTTTTGTCCTTAGTCATTAAATTGTTCATGTTACTGGAATCCTTTTGTTCAGGTAGATGATGAGAAACTGTGTGAATAAACAAAGCATTAGAGCTGTGTCAGATGTTCTAGTTCAGATATAACAGAAGGATGGTGAGAATCAATTGCTAATTGTCAGACTGTGGATAGAGTATTCCAGACCTTAATCTTGCATGTGCTAGTCTCTTCTATAATGGATTCTGTCCTCTGAAAATATAGATATTATAGAATCATAGAATGGCTTGGGTTAGAAGGGAGCTTAAAGCACATCCAGTCCCACTCCCCTGCCATGAGCAGGGCTGCCCCCCACCAGCTCAGGCTGCCCAGGGCCCCATCCAACCTGGCCTTAAGTGCTTCCAGGGATGGGGCACCACAGCTTCTCTGGGCAGCCTGTGTCAGGTCCTCACCATTCTCTCAGTAAATAATTTTGTCCTAACATCTGATCTAGAGTTCCCTACTTTTAGTTTAAAACCATTCCTCCTAGTCCAGTCAGTATCAAACTTTAAAAAAAGTCAGTCTCCTCCAGTTTATAAGCTCCCCATTAGTACTGGATGACTGCAATGAAGTCTCCTCAGAGCCTTCTCTTCCCCAGGCTGAACAAATCCTGCTCCTTTAGGCTTTCATTATAGGGGAGGTGCTCCATCCCTCTGTTCATCTTCTTCAGCAGGGTAGTAAAGAACGTTCAGCAAATTCAAAGATATACCCTAAATTGCTGTTTGAAATTGCTATCTTGAATCTCAGTTTGGGAGCTAATGTGCTGATCCTGTTATTTAACAATTCATCAAATTAGCGGTTTAAGGAGAAGATGCTGCATACTGTGATCAGCTGGTGTGTTTCAGTTCTGTGAGCATGCTAGTTAATTTCTCTGTTACAGCTGGATTTGAAACTGAAATCTAGTATTCTCAGTTAAATCCATAAATGTGATGAAATGAAGCTTTTACTCCAAACTTGCTTATTTCAGATTTTGCACATAAATGATCTGTTTTTGCTTTTTATTTCTTCTGTGTCAAAATTCTCATAAGCCACCACTTCTGATTATTCAGTTGCTATTCCATATGAGTAGCCAATGTACTGAATGCTACTTTCATAATAATTCCAATGAAATCCTCATTTGAATGTCTTTAGATATTATGTTTATTAATTAAAAATACTCAGTTTACATAAACTAAAACTATTCTGGTAATGAAGTGTCTTTTTGTGTTTCATGCAATACATTTGCAAACCAAAATTTATAATAATTTCATTTGAGTGTTATAGTTCTAGGAAATTATACCTAATCTCAGTGACGATTTTTGATATGATTCTTATATATTGTCATAAATGAGGTCAAGAGAAGTCAACAAAAACAGTCAGTTTAGGTTTAACAGACCTTACTCTCAATTTCATAATTTGCTTATTAATTATTATTATTATTTTTTTGCATAGACTTACTTATAACAACAGCTATGAAATTAGTCTAGCCAGGTGATTATAGAAAAATAGGAATTTCAAGGAATTTGACTTGAAGTTGCATCATTGTGGGTTTCGAACAAGGGAATGGTTAAGTTTGTCCACCTATTAAAAATATATACATCAAAGTCTTCAGAAAGAATCATATTACTTAAATTCACAGACTTGGTATGTGATAGATTGCAAACAAATGTGAAAGATGGTAACTTCTACCATGATGAGTAAAGAAAAAGTGGAAGTTCCTGTGAAGGGAAAGAGCAAACATGTAATGTTCTCATCACTGCCCTTTACTCCAGAAGGGGGTATCAAATTTTTAATAATGCAAGAAAAATAATTTTCTGAATTCTGTGAAGTGCTTTGGTGGATGTGGGAAAGGTTAGTACCAGTCTCAGACTAGAAAAGGCTCAGAACTCAAAGTAGGAAAATATAAACTTAACCTTTTCTTATGTTTTCCTTCTACAGCTGTTCCCATTACACTTTTTTTTTTTTTTTTTTTTTTACTCTTATCTAAATTAAGTAATTAATTATGAATAAAGTTGTTTTCAACCAATTGGAGTCTGAGTCATTCATTCTCAGTAAATTTTGCAGTGGCATACTACCATGAGCGTGTTTAAGAAACCAGAGACCGGAGGGCATGTACTTGGAGCAGAAGCTAAGGATACTTCTGTTGTACAGTCTGGAGAAGAGGAGGCTTAAAGGCAACCTCATTGCTCTCTGCTGCAACCTGAGGAGGGGAAACAAAGATGCCTAACTGTGCTCTTGGAAACAAACAATGTGCATAGGATCTGTACAAAGCTGTGACCAGAATGGTTCTAGACTGAACATTAAGAAGTTTTATTTACTATTAGGGTGGTCAAACACTGAAAGAGTCTTTCCAGTGACTGTCAATGTTCAAGAGGTATTTGGATAATGCCATAAAAATATGCCTTTACTTTTTGTTAGCCTTGAAGGGGTCAACCAGTTGAACACGATGATCTTTCTAGGTTCCTTCCAACAGAACTGTTCTTCATTTGTTCTGATCGATCATCAGGAAAACTTTATTCTAGCTGCACATGCCTTTGTACATAGGCTGTGATTTTCCAGGAAACCTTATTTCCCACTCCGTATATCCACCTTGAACAGAAATTGCAAATTGAATGCTATTTCAATTTTGCTGTTATGTGATAGATTAAGTTAAGCAACTTAATCACTTTAGTTGTTGTCATATGCTGAAATGATAAAGTGGTTTAAACACAATGCATTAAAAAAAAATGCTACCCCTTGTAATATATATATATAGATAGTGGTGTGTGTATATATATACATATATATAATTTCTGAAACATTTGTATATTTTATAAAGATTTTTGCTTATGTTGATTGTGCTTCAAACACCTTCATCCTATGGTTGAATGAGATCCACCTGCAATACTTACCAGTGGGAAAGTGATTTCAGTCAGCAAATAGCAAGGTGATTGAAAATGGAGAGAGAGAAGTGACTTTCAGATTCTGTAATTCACTGATGTGGAATATGCTGATAGGAACAAAACTGAAATTTTACCAATTATTTTACTCTTTGAAAATAAATATTCTTGCTTTTTAGGCAGCAAGAGCAGTATTCTGTAAAGGTGATGATATATCAGGTAGGTAATTGACTACTATATAATATCTTGCATCTGTTTCTCTTTTCTGATCGCTTTCTGTAGCTTCTTATATAGTTTATAAACATCACGATCTTTGTTTGTTTTCCAAACAAAGATGAATTTGTTCTTGAGGAAAACTCATACACACTGATATGTGCAGACATATACAATCAGAATGTGTGGGGTTTTGTTTTTGTTTTGTACTTGTTTTGTACTTTAGCCAAAAGGAGATTAAGGGAAGCAAAGAGAATGTTTACATAATGTGGAGGAATGAAAGCTCATATAGATATGTCTCTATTTAGTAGCATTCTGAAATTAAAACAGAAGGGTGTCTAAAATGACCATCTTTCAATTTGTTGCAAGTTGCATGTAGCCCACAAAAGATCAACAAACTATATTAACTCTCTCTTTTAACTCAGAAGGAATATATTTTTGTCATGCACTATGAAAAATTAAAGTCCAAGTCATTGATGAAAACATTAAAGACACCTGACCCTAAAAAGGAGCCTGGTGGAACCCCATTAGAAACTAGCTGCCAGCCTGATGTAATCCCATTTACTATAAACATTGACCCACCTGCCTGACTTCGGATATTTTGGAATTGTCTATTCTTGTGCTCTTAAGAGGTGGTACTTAAAAAGTGACCAGCACTGACAGATATCTGTGCCTTCAAAAGCAGTTTCCCAGTGGACTGTGCTAACTAGTTCCTTGAGCTGCATAAAGTCTGCTCTCTCATATCCTTAGAAGAGGTTTTTAATGGCAGTTATCCTCCTATCATCAAAGGTTTTCAACCATGACTACTTTTTGGTTGCTATGGCCAAGATGGTCACCAATTGCCACTTCACTTACAAGACCCTCTCTGTTTACAAGCAACAAATCTAGGAGGGCCCCTTTCCTAGTTGGCTGTGTGAAGAAGATATCATCAAGGTGTTTTAGGAATTTGTCCTCAACCTGTTTGTATCAGCTATGTGTCATTCCAGTTAATGTTTGGCAAGTTGAACTCATCCCAAAGAAAAAGTCTGGTTGATCAAGAGGTACCCTTATTTTCTTAAAGGCTAATTAATCTGTGTCATCATCCTAGCTGGATGGCCTGTAGAAGGCTCCCAAAACAAATTCTACATTATTTGCTTGTCCCTTAGACTTTACCAGAGGCTCTCAGCCATGTCATTACCAACTGCAAATTCTGTACAACCATCTCTTTTACACACAGTGGATCCTGTCTGCCTCACCTGCTCTGCTTAAAAGGGCCACTCTTCCCCAAAGTCTTGCAGTAATGAAAAAACTCTGTTTTATTTACAATCTTAAAAAAAAAAGTGAGTGAAAATCCATGAAAATAGTTTGCTCCTGCTATTTTTTTTTCCCATGATAATCTCAAATGCACATTCAACAATAAAAGAAGGTTGAATATTCAAAAACCAAATCATGAACTTGGTAAAATGCCAATTTGGAGATTACTTCTGCTCTACTGACACAGTTCAGATCAGAGAGAAATATAATACTATAAGATACTATATTTAGATGCTCAAATAGGTTTGAGATTAAGTAATGATCAATGTATGATATACACAATAATATATTAAATTCTGGGTCTAGTTTAAAAAAAGACACAAAGTTTAATTGAAACTCTGTATAGATTAAGAACTCCTTAAAGGATGGATCAGCTTCTTTTAAGCCTACTAATTAGGCATATTAGTCACAGTTTTCAAGAGTGATATGTGAAATCTTCCTGCAATTCATACAATAACCCACAACAGTATTAATAATAACATAAAAGCAGAATTGCTTGTTATGAAAAGGCTCTGTGACACTAGTTTTATAAGGTGATCTGCAGTAAGCCTGTTGCCTATAATTATGTATGCTTCTGTGCTCCTTGCTGTGCAATTATCTCTGATGTAAATTCCCATCCAAATTTGAGGTGGGCTGCTTGTTTTCAAACGTGCTCCAATTAAGGGCTAGTTCCACTGGTTGCGATGCCAAAAAGTCCATCAGGAAAATGTCATATTATTTTTGCTTCTGAATTAAAACTTGTATGTTTATATGTGTGTGTGTGTGTGTAAAAGAAGTTCAGAGAAAGGCATTACTGTAAGTTTGTTTGTTTTCCATTTTTACCATCTCCCATGTAGAATAGAAGCACATAAATGGAAGTAAGAAATACACAGGAGAATAAGGGATGAAGAGCCAACTCAGTCAACATCCTACTTGCCAGGTAATTATATCAAATGCTTAAGCAATAAGGTTGAGACATTGTATAGTGTTGGAAGATTTTGTTGGAGATCACTTTTGCTTGTTAGTAGACCTAGAAACTCAAGAGATGCAAATGTTTCCAAATCAATTATAAGTTCACTTCCTTTTTCTGCTAAAAAATTCCTGTATCTCACTCAAAGGCCTTTGTTACTCATAATTAGAAACCACAGAGACAGTTTTGAAGTTACATACAGAAGATCTCTTTCTGATATTCTGACATTTTCTTGTGTGAAAATGCACGGGACTCTGCAAAATTAGGAAACTTTTGATCGAAGTTTACACTGTTCTTGTTTTAGGAACAGCAATATCTTGCTCTTTAACAATCTTGTGCTCCTTAACATCTTTATCAACGACATCAGTGACGGAATCGAATGCACCCTCAGCAAGTTTACTGATGATACCAAGCTGAGTGGTGTGGTTGACATGGTGGAAGGAAGGGATGCCATTCAGAGAGCCTGGGTGAACCTAATGAGACTCTAAACAGCAAAGTGCAAGGTGTTGTACTTGAGCTGGAGGAATCTCAGGCATATATACAGACTGGAAGGAACAGTCCTTGAGAGCAGCCCTGCAGAGAAGGACCTGAGGGTCCTGGTGGATGAAAAACTTAACATGAGCCAGCAGTGTGACTTGCAGCTCGAAAAGCAAATGGTATCCTGGGCTACATCAGAAGAGGGGTGGCCAGAAGGGTGAGGGACATGACTGTCCCTCTCTACTCTGCTCTTGTGAGGCCCCATCTGGAGTACTGTGTCCAGGTGTGGAGCCCCCCAGTACAAGAAAGACAGGGAGCTGTTAGAGAGGGCCCAGATGATAGTTTGAAGTATAACCTTCATACAGAAGGCAATAAATTATTATTGGGTTCACCCAGGTCCACCTTTCAAATCTGTTGAGGTCCCTCAGAACGGCATCCCTTCCTTCCACCATATCAACTGCACCACTCAGCTTGTTGTCATCAGCAAACTTGCTGAGGGTGCACATGATTCCGTCATCGATGTCACTGATAAAGATGTTAAAGAGCATATTTCCTTTCTCTTTTCCAGAATTTCACAGAACCCATATAAATGAAGTTATTGTAAACTTTAAAAAATGCTCCGTTTTCTTCTATGTTGACTTGTGGATGCCATTGTTATTTTCTGCAAGTATTTAGTGTTTCATTCAGAAGTTACAGCCTGCTGTCATCCCTTGGAAGAGTTAAGAAACACCTTTATTTGTTTAGCCCAGAGAGAAACAGAGCATCCAAAAAGTATCCTAGTCCAAATATTCTACATTCCATTTTCTCTTATTCTTCCTTTCTTAATTACAAAAATATCTTTAAATGATAGGTTCAGTTTCCATTACAGATCTTTCCAGTAAGCTTCTTATTATGGGTTGGTTTGTTGCAGCACTGATGGATATAGAGCTTGTTGGCTCTCGTACAGAACAAGAGGAATGTTGTTAGCCCAAACCATTTTCCTAACTGTGAGGTGTTGTTTCCAGGGCGGAAACACTGGCTTGGGGGATTGGTTTGAATTGTTTTATTATAATGATGTATTTCACCAGGAATTAATTATATGCGAGTAGAGTAATGATAATAAGTGACAGTCGTGGCTGCTGCTATGCTGCTCCATTACATCTTGTTTACAGCAATGAGCATGAATTGTGTTTGTGCCAGTAATTCTGTGAGGCATGAAACATTGGTAATGAAAATAGCCTACATTTTTTAAATAAAACTACACTTTGGAGTATGCTGAAGTTTCAAATGTTTTAGGGAATAAAAGAGCAGTAATGAAGGATTACTTACTGATAGCAATAGGAAATTGTTGCTGAGCCAGGGTCCACTAAGATATAGCCTTGTCAACTGGACATCTGTCTCAGATTTAAGGGGTCTGGGATCGGTTCTGCCACAGATTTCAATGAGCAAATTGTTTAATCTCTGTGCTTTGGTATCTCATCTGTTAAGCAAAGTAGAGCAGTTCTTACACCTTTTGCAGCTATTAGCTGTTTAGGGATAAGATTGATCTTTGCTCTATGTTTGTACAGCACTAAGCACAATAAGACCCTGGTCTCAGTGGGACCCACCAAATTCTGCTACAGTGGAATGCAAATAAGTGCTAATCTGAAAGCTATGCAGAATATAGTGATAATCATGGAGTCTGTTTGTTTGTTTGAACAGTTGACAGTATACTGCACAATTATAAAAGGAAAGTTAGTAGCTGTGAGTGATTTACTATGGGGGGTAGAGGAAAAAAGACTATTGGAAATGAGAGAGAGTTAATGCAGTGTTTTATGATGAAGCTATTTGAGAATTGAAATTCAGAGCCTTTTTTTTTTTTAATGGCTTAGTAAGGATATCTGAAATTTGGAGCTGATTAAAGCTCTGGACCTGGGATCTCTGCCCACTGGCATAAAGAGCCCAGCTATGACAGAAAAACAGAGGCAGGGAAGCTGGAGAGAGAAGAATTAAATATTGCACACTGTTATCCCTGCTGGATAGATCATGGGCCTGCTGGCAGACTCAATTGAGAAACTGTTCAAAAAAACCCAAACCAACAAAAAACCACTAAAGAACAGGAGAACTATTTGTCTTACAGGGAGAATCTTTGATGCAGTATTTATCGAGAGAGGTAGGAAGCTCAGGGCATGTTTTTCCACTCTTTTTTGCCTTTTTTTTTTTCCCTTTAGCATCAGTTTGATTTTAATTTGAGGATAATTTCAAAGATTACATTGTTTATAAAATGTCACAATAGAACTTTGAGATTCAGTTTCAAATGGCGTCATTGAAAATAGGAAGTCATCATAGGTACAGGAAAATTTGCTTAGAACTTTCTAGTTGCTTAGAACTTTCTAGTTGCTGGAAAGTTTCTTTCCCATTTCCCAAGCAAACAACCACCACTGAAGAAAAAAAAAAAAAAAAAAAAAAGGCAAAAAATTACTGTAACACCTCTGCACATAAAAGAAATTAGTACTGAACTAATTTCTTGGGACTGCGGGGATACTACTGATTTTGCTGATTGCTCAGTATGCAATCTGAAAAAACCTTTGTGTTTTTGCTTTTTCTGTGCTCTTATGGCAAATTCAAGAAATGCAGAGTAAAAGAAATGCTGTATGCACCAGCGTAAGTTAAGGAACAAGCTGATTTGTCACAACACTGGAGATATAGAATAATTTTAATAAGCCCTATTCACTGTGATCATCTATCTTCCAGGCAGAACACTGAAACCATTTTTTCAAAGAAAATGTTGTTATAGTGCAAGAGGAGAAGGATGGATGTATTTTGATGCCTTTTCCTTTGCCTACTGTGGCATTAGCTTCTAGCTCTTGTTGAGCAAGAGGGACTAAACAAGACTTGTAAAACTTAAGAATTAACCTTTTTCTTGCTTTTTGTACTTTAGATTTCTTATGCATTTAGCAGAAAAAATTAAGAACAGCATTTGTTCAAAAGATCAGTCAAAAACATGTTTTTTTTAGACATTTCCATGTTATAAAAAAATGAGCCCTCAGAATAAAACAGTCATACAGGGCAGAAGGTTTGTGGCTGGTTTGTTTTAAAATTTTAATGGTTTTACTGCATTTAATTTTAAATATCTCGGCAACATAAGAACTCCATCTGTCAACTTGGTGAAAGAGAAGGAGAGAAAAGTTTAAAAATAGTCTTTAAAAATTCAGTGGTATAAGACATTGTTGACTTTCTAGATCTCCTTCTTGTAGGAGATGCAAAAGTGGAGACTGAAAGTTTATTCAGAAAGTTAATTCTCTGTAAAAATTTGTTTGCATATGGCAGTCAAGCTATGCTTTACCTACATAAATAACATGATTGTATTACTGGAGACATTAAACACTCAGTTTGGTTGAATTGTCAGGCCCCAGTTCATGCATAGAGCATGTTAATGTGTTAGCTACACAATGAGCAATGCTATGTAGAAAAGTTTTAGGAGCCCAGGCAAGCCCTGAAGTGTTCATTTCTTATTAACATATAATAAATCCTGATCTTTATCTCTTTTTAATTCTAGTGAAAAATATAATCAGTATTCACAAGGTTTAAAACCCTCTGTGGCATGAAGCTAAGATTCTCTGATTGCCAATGCCCACAGTGGTAAGGCCTAGCAGGCTTTGAAGGGCACTGAGCACATGGTCTGAAAGACCAAATGCTGGAAGGCATTGCTGAAGTGCTCAGGGTACTAAATACAACCCTGGGAAACCCATCTCGATTGGGAATTAGGGCTCTCTTTAGACAATAATCAAGAGTATCTACTTGTAACACTGCTTCAGTCTCCACATCCTTGAAAAAGAAATTGCCTGAGTGCTCAAAAATGAATTTTGCTGCCCTGTTGAGGAGATAATGTTTGTCTTCCAGCTGAGTTCTGTTGCTGTATGATTTTAGATACACAGCTGCCCAATTCAGCTTAAATCTCTAAGGAAATCTACAAAGCAGCACTTTGCTGTTCTGCAGAACTAACTGTAACAAACAGTGGGTGGTGGCAAGTATCTGAGCAAAGAGGCTTTTACACATATATCAGTGACATTTTCCCCAAGCAGACCCTTCTCAGTCTGAAAGAATTCAGCTTCCACAACTCAAGGGAAAGACCTCACCATCAGAATTATGGAATATCATAGATGTGAATTCACAATCCTCATGGTGAAGTTGCACTATCAGACAGTGAAGAAAGTCCCTAGTAAGGAAAGATAGCCAGAGATGCAGATGTACAATGCATCCAGGCCTGCAACTGGCGGCTCTCTTCTAGGACGAAAACAAGCTATCCTCAGCTGACTGCTTGCTTTCCCTATGATTCTTAATTTCCTAGCTGCAATCTTGTCCAAATTCAACAGGTGGAATGAAATGTCTTTTCATTTTTTCTCTACTTGTGTTTCAGCCTGCTATTAAGAGCATGCAGGACACGTAAGGTCAAATCTTCCCCTGTGTGAAGAAAGCCCATAGTCTAATTCTCCCTTAATATCTTTTCACTGTACCAGTGAAATAAATACAGGAAGAAATCTCATTTGGAGGCAGTGACCCTGCTTTATAGCTGAGATAGCCCATATTTACTTCAGGTATGTCTGGAAAAACTTTTTAAACTTACAGGTAAGTGAACCAGGAAAAAAAAAAAAAAAAAGTCTGAGAAACCATTTCAGATGTTGTAATGACAAGCAAAAGGGGATGCCCTTAATAAAATGATACATTATACCATCTAGGAAAATGTAACCAACTGATCTGTCACCAGAACATACCAATGTGACATTTATTTTCTCTCTCTAATGTGTCAGGGACAGAACATCAGCTGAGACCATTAAAATAAGTGGGTGTGTATCAGTTTTAAATTGATCTAAGAGTCTGGACCTTTATTTAAAATATTATTATCTCCTTTTTTTTTTTTTCCCCCCCGGTTATCTTTCAGGAAAGTTGGCTATTTGGGGTTAACATTCCGTCAAAAACCTATCATTTTCTCATTCCCACCAACCTCCTTTGCAGAAGCAGTCTAACTTGCTGTACAAATGTCACTGTTTCCACAGGGATCTCCAGACCTTTGAATGTCGTAGAACACTGTATTATTTAGTACTGCTATAAGATAATCGTTTCAACTGCTCTTTTCTAGTGAGAATTCTCCAAAAAGAACCTATAAAGAACAGATGCCAGTTTTCAGTCACTTAGGAATTTTTTCAGTTAAGTGACTTTTACCTTTATCCAGTGGGACTTTGATTTCAGACACAGATATCAAGCTAAGAAAATGTGCTGTCACTGGCAAGCTTCACGAGGATTTGTTTCTTTTTCCCTTTCCTTCCATACTTTAGAATTAAAAAAAAAACAAAAACAAAAACCAAAAACCAAAAACCATCACCCACAAAAAAACAAAACAAAACAAAACAAAACAACTAAACTTTCAAATCCCAGTATCTTTATCTGTCTGTCATTTTTGGGAAGCCTGTTATCAAAAGCTATTACAAATACTTTCTTAAAAAAGAGCTGTGTGTAATTAAACATATAATGTGAAACAGAAGGATTTCAAACTATAATCAGATTTAATTTTCTCCTTAAATAATGCTAAGTGTGAGAATTTTAAAGTCCACTATGTCTGTAGCAATTGTTCTCTCTGCAGGTCATGAGTTGCAATAATTCACTTATCCAAAGTTGCTTTTTTCAGACAATAAACCGCAGACATATGCATGTGTGCACTCAGAGAAGTACTCCAAAAGGCAACTGAAGTCAAAGAATAATAAATACTGTTATCAAAGTATTGTTTTCTTGTTTCTCTTGGTTGCAACTCTTCTGGGTGGAACAGAATCACAGAATCACAGAATCACCCGGGTTGGAAGGGACCCCAAGGATCATGTAGTTCCAACCCCCCTGCCTAGCAGGGCCACCAACATACATATTCAGATCAGGTTGCCCAGGACCCCGTCCAACCTGGCCTTAAACACGTCCAAGGACGGGGCATCCACAACCTCCCTGGGCAGCCCGTTCCAGGGCCTAACCACTCTCCTAGTAAAGAACTTCCCCCTAACATCTAACCTAAATCTTCCCTCCTTCAACTTAAAACCATTTCCCCTAGTCCTGCTGTCGTCAGCCCTTTTGAAGAGTTTACTCCCCTCCTGGGTGTAGGTTCCCTTCAGGTATTGATAGGCTGCAATGAGGTCACCCCGCAGCCTTCTCTTCTCCAGGCTGAACAAGCCCAACTCCCTCAGCCTGTCCTCATAGGGGAGGTGCTCCAGCCCCCTGATCATCTTAGTCGCCCTCCTCTGGACCCTTTCCAAAATCTCAATGTCTTTCTTGAACTGAGGGCTCCACACCTGGACACAATACTCCAGATGGGGCCTCACAAGAGCCGTGTAGAGAGGGACAATCACCTCCCTGTCCCTGCTGGCCACCCCTCTCCTGATGGAGCCCAGGATCCCATTTGCCTTTCGAGCTGCCAGAGCGCACTGCTGGCTCATATTCAGTCTCTACAAGAGACTGAATAGCAACAAGGCAACTCAAATGTGTATGGGACTTTTCCTTGTCTGGGCTTGACAGCGACTGCCATATCTCCTACCACAATCCGGAATAACCTGTTTCAAAGGTACTGGCTATGCAAGAACTCATAGTGAGTTGACATGCATGTTAAAGCATACTGGTATCTAGCTAACACTGTTTGGTGTTTCTACTGCCCATATGTACAGTATTCTCAGTGGAGTCTGGGGCAGGAAGGAAAGAAAGGCTAGAAGTGGATGTGCACTGAATCCTCATCACTCTTCCTGTAGGAATGACATCCATAACAGTATGGATATTTACAGCAGTTGGCCATCAAAGGATACTATATGTATATCATCATCACTACTGAGGATCAGTAAACCATGTCTTCTCCAGTGAAGAGACATGCTTTCATTCCAAGTGGGAGTTTTAACGTGTTCTTGAGCAAATAAGGCACAGGAGAACACTAAGCATGTCATTAGACTCAGAGATTTAAATGGGACGCAGCCTCCTTCAGTGTATTTTACCTGAAATGATTATATTTCCCTAGATTTTATTATCTATCTATCTATCTATCTATCTATCTATCTATCTATCTATCTATCTATCTTATCATCTATCCATCTATTTATTTTCCCAACACAGGAAGTTAAAATTTTCAACCCAGGAAGTTACAGTGTTCATTTGAGGGGGGCGAGGGGGCATGAATTAGATTAGATGATCTTTCAAGGTCCCTGATATTCTGTGACATTGTGTGATTTCAGGGACCATGATCTTACACATAAATATTATCAACAGAAAATTGTAATTTAAAATAGCCAAGCCAGTACCTCATCCATTCTGTTGGTCTCATCATTCTTTATCTCTGTGTGATTTCCTCTGATTATTAAAAGCGAAAAACCATGAAAGCAGCTTTTATGTATCAACTCTCTGTTTAAAATCTTTATTGCATTTGGGAAAAATAGAAGGCAATCCTTAACACATTTCACAAATCAAAAATGTTAATATCTGTTTTAAATAATATAAAGATTGAAAATTTGTTCTGATTGATCTGGGACAGAGATTTTTTTTTTTTTTAATTCACAGTGTCTGGTGTTTTTGGGCTTTAGGAGAAAAAACAATGTTGATAACACTGATGTTTTAGCTGTTGGTGAGCAGTGCTGTAAAGAGCCAAGGGCATTTTAGCTTCTTGTACTGCTGTGCCAGCAAGGGGGCTGGGAGGGTGTAAGGAGCTGAGAGAGAACAGAACCAGGACAGCTGACCTAAACTGGACAAAGGCATATTCTATCATAGATGACAGAATGCAAAAACTAATTAAATTGTGGGGAGTTGCCTTGGGGGGAGAACAGCTGCCTGGGGAATGACTGGGGATCTGTCAGCAGGTAGTGAGCAACTGCACTGTGCATCACTTGTTTTGTCATTCCAAAAGTAACGCCCTCTATTTATATTTATTTCCACGAAAATAGATACAAAGAGTAAAATAACACTATTTGATAAAGCAAATTCTCAGATATAAAACAATTTTTTTTTCCCCAACATTCTTTTCAACATTAGGTATGCATTTTTGCCAGGGATGAATAAGAGCCTGCATCCTGCGCTCATAAAAACCTACACCAGTGGATGTGATTTACTGTATAAGTCTAAATAAGCCTGGTAGTATCTAGCCAGGCATGTCCAACCTCAAGACCACAGGCCATGTGCAGCCCAGGACAGATAGCACTGTGCTCTCCTCTCAGCTTCCATATCATCATAGTGTCAGCTCTTCCCCAGCAAGCAGTTTGGCCCAGCCGCAGGCACTCACCCATCACCCAGCAACAACCAGACATTGCCCAAGACAATATTTCTTCACTTATTGCAGCCCAAGAAAGTCAAAAGTTTGGATGTCCATGACAGACTATGGTAGTTCTGATGTATTCACAGTTGTTTTGATCAGTGTGGAGAGGGAGTGGGTAAGACCAATAGACAAGTTTGTCTAATTGGTCTATACTGTCCAAGGATGGTATTCATTGTCAAAAAGAAAAAGAAAAAGAAAAAGAAAAAGAAAAAGAAAAAGAAAAAGAAAAAGAAAAAGAAAAAGAAAAAGAAAAAGAAAAAGAAAAAAAAAGAAAAAGAAAAAGAAAAAGAAAAAGAAAAAGAAAAAGAAAAAGAAAAAGAAAAAGAGTTGGGGAGAGCAGAAGACTCTCTTCCTTTCAACTGTTGTCTTTTTTTTTTTTTTTTTTTTTTTTAAGGCATTTTTGTCTTCTAATTTACATCCAAATACATTTCATAGTTCTACTTGAAAACATACCAGACATACAACTCAACTTCTGTCTTTTTGGTTTTACCAATCACTAGATTTTATCATTCTGTTCTCTTTCAATTTTGGAGTTGCTGAAGATTAGATTTGCTTCTGCATTTATTAATTTGTATGTAGTATTTTCCATTATCTTTCATTATTACATTGTAACCTCTTATTTGTCCTCCACTGTTTGTATTTCAGCATTTTTAGAGGCTGTGCTTTGATTATCCCAGTCAACAGGACATAATATTTTCAGTTGCTATTTTTATATTTTATGAAATATGTCCCTAACTTATTCTGCCTCAAATGTCTTTAGAAATAATTATCTCACAGAAGGAGGCTTGTTTACTCAGATTGTTTGATTGTTTTTTGAGTTTTATCATTAAGTTCATCCAAATATGTGTGTGTTTCTATGGTAAAAATTGCTACATATTATAAAGGCTGAATATATATTTAAACGAGCTTAAATAAATAAATGGGGAAAAAAATCTTAAATCTCTGTAATTGGAAAGCAAATTTCTGTGTCATAGAAGTCCTTTATTTTACCTAATCTTCAGGTTCTGATTTGCACTAAAATTGTTGTAATTTACTGCTATAGCTAAGACACAATAGGTGATGATTTCCAAATACAGAAAAGGAAAAGTATTCTCTGAGGAAAGAATAGCAAAGTCATCTGAATAAATCAAAACTCTTGTATATAACATTCTTGAGAGAAGAACAATATGCTTCAGGGATTTTGTTCAGTGTTCCTGGAGATAAAAGGTTTCCAAAAGTCATTACCTCCCCCTTCAAATGTTTTTCTTCCTCAAGAGAAATATTTTGTTAGAGTCTTGTAAGAAATATTTTGTAATGATTTCTAAGATAAGTGATATTTGTTAAATTTTGTTTTATTTATATCTATAAAAATATTCTGTGAATGCAGTCTTAAAAAAAGCATCATGAACAAAATATCGCGGATAAAAGACTTCCAAGGCATTTGGAGTTTAAAAGACATGAAAATTGCTTACACGTCCTGAAAAAAAAAAACACTGATACATAAATTCAGGAAGCTAACTATATTTAGTTCTAGCTGGAGTAAGAACGCTTTCTGAATCTCAACTGACATGGTTAGTGGGCATGAGTGATGGTGTGATGGTTCAACTAGATGATCTTTGTAGTCTTTTCCAACCTTAATGGTTCTATGATTCTATGATTCTATGTGCTTTTTAATTCTCTCTACTTTTCCTGCTTGTTACCTGCTAAGAAAGAATTCTTTCATTTGCTTGTACAATCTTGCTACCTAAGTACAATTTGCAGTTGCTCCTGTCACAAAATAAGAATACAGTGAAAGTCCATTTATGTTGTCTTTCCTAAATTCAACCTGATAATGATGCATTCAGATGATATCACACAGTATGGAAAAGTGCTGATGTTCTAAATACCATTACAAACTTTATGCCTGCTTATAACACACCATTAACAAAGACAGATTATTCTGAAGGTATATTGACCTATGTGCCATCTGTATTCTACACAATATTTCATTTGCTAACTTCATTCTATTGATTTTTTTAAATTGATAAGTTGTTCCAAAAAGAACAACACCACTGGCAAGAGAAAAAGTGTAATATTCTAGTTTACTGTTCCAAGCAAAGCTGGAAAATGTAAAACAAAGGTCAATTACCTATAAAATTGAACTCATGAAAGACTGACTAACATTGTTTCAGGGTTTGCATCTCCTTTCTCATCATATGTGTCACTGCTTTTTATGCAACTACCCGTGAGAACTCCATTGAGCTATCTCATGACCACAGTGACATGACTTCACCTAGCTTTCTTGTTAAAAGTAGAAAATAAAATAACAAAAAAATAAAGGTTTTAATAGCGAGGATATTGCTTAATTCCTCTAGTTTTTCTTCCAATAATAACTCTATCAAATTTAAGTATGTTTCTATTCATTGTTTTCCAGACTATTAATTCTCTTCCATTCTCCTCATACAAGCTACATTTTCTTGCCCACTAGTTCAAGTATCTTCATCCTAAACTGTAATATGCTAAAATGTAATATGTTAAAATGTCTACATAAACCCACACCACCAACAAAAATCTTTCTCCTTGTCTGTGTTACTGTTTAGCTCTACTGTTAAGCATATAATTGTTCTCCTGTAGCTCTCAAACACTTGAGACATAAGCAGGGGAAAATACAAATAGCAGTGGGAATTCTGAAATATCTTTATAATTCAGGACCATGAGTCCAACTGAGTCTGTTCCTGTTGGGACTCTCCATGGGCTGTGCGTCCTCCAGTCCTCATCCACTGCTGCCCTGTGGGCTCCTCCATGGCTCCATGGGGAAATTTGCTCTGTGAGGTGCCCATGGACTGCAGGGGGATGACCTGCTCTTCTGTGGGTCTCCCCTGGGCTGCAGGAAGATACGGCTCCAGCCTGGAGCTGCTCCTGTCCTCTTGCTGCACTGACCTTGGTGCCTGCATCTCTCCCATCTCTCACTACTCTCTCCCAGCTGCTGTTGCACAGTGATATTTCCTTTCCTCAGATCTGTTCTCTCAGCGCACACCCAGCATTCTCAATGTCTCAGCTCTGGCAGTGGTGGGTCCTTTTAGAGCTGTCTGGAACTGAATTCTATCTGACATTGGCTATCTTTCAACTCTTCTCTGCGGACCAATTCCCTTGCCCTTCCTCCCCACTCCCTTAAAACTTGCCATGTAAACCTAATATAGGTAAACCCACAGCAGTCCTTTAGGTGTAATTAAACACATAAATGAAGCAGTGAACAGAACCACATTAAAGCTCTCCACATCATATCTCAAAATAAAGCCACTTTCATTCTCAAGAATCTCCATAAGAAAGGAACATAATTTCCAGAGATCTCTTGGTAATATAGTAATATTTTACAAAAAGATGCGTGTCCTAGGTTAACACCTAAATGCATGTCCTATTTCTGTTTCTTTTTCTGAATTTTTGAATGCCAGACACACATCCTTAAAGAAAGATCCTTGAAGAAAATGAAAGAGAAGAGGATAAAAATAGATAGAATAAAATCAAACAGAATAAAGCAGCAAAAAAATCTATGACAAGTACAAGAATAGAGCTGAAAGAAGATACAAAGAACTACAATAAAATCACAACAGTCCTGATTAGAACACTGTACATGAAGGAGTCAGTGGTGCACAGAACAGTTAATCCGCGGATCACAGAATCACATTAACATAGAATTGTAGGAATTCCAAGGGACCTCTGTAGATCATCTAGTTACCAACCCCCTGCTAAAGCAGGTTCCATACAGCAGGCTGTATGCTGTTACACGGGTAAGCACCCTTGTGGGTCTTGAATATCTTGAATTGAGAAGGAAAATTCATAAACTCTTTTGTTAGCAGCTTGTTTCAGTGCTCAATAACTGTCACAGTAAAGAAGTTCTTTGTAATGTTTTTGCAGAACTTCTTATGTTCCAGTTTGTGCTCATTGCCTCTTGTTCTTGCTCTGCGCACCACTGAAAAAAGCCTGTGCCCATCCACTTGACTCCTGTTCATTAGTTAATTTTAAGCATTGATAAGATCCCCACTCAGTCTTATCTTCTTCAGGCTGAACAGCCTTTCCTCATACATGAGATGCTCCAGACCCTTTATTATCTTGGCCCTCTGCTGGACTCTCTTCAGTATTTCCCTGTCTTTCTTCAACTGAGGATCTCAGAACTGGACAAAGATCTTCAAATTTGGCCCCACCAGTGTAGAGTTGGAGGAACACCTCCCTTGGTCTGCTGTCAAGGAACATTATCAGGCATCCATACAGCAGTGATGTGCTGTGCCATATTGCACATACAGCTTTCTGGCCTATATTGTGCTCTGTATGTCCTTTGGCCACTGGATGAACTCAGAGGAGTCCACACGTATTTTCCACTTTGTCCTGAAATTACACCACTTATGTGGCCTTGCCTTTATCTAACAGTGCAGCTACAAGTACTCATGCAAACATGGATTTTTTTCTATTAATTGTGATGTGAAAAGATGTCTTGGAAATCTATAGCAAACAGAAATATGGTCCTAAAGAAATAGAGTGCCTTCATAGTTACTTGTTAGATGATAAGGATAGAAGTTCTGTAACTGACTGAGTAACACGGAGACACAGGAATTTTTTTCAGAGAGCACTGCTTCGTTAACAAAAACAAGACGTATTCAGAATGGAAACTGTTGGATAATCTTTACTGACATGGGTAATTAGGAGGAGATTTTTGTTCTTCAAATCTGTAATTAGGAAGTAATTTCTTTTCCAAATCGAGGAATGGATAGAAAGATCACAGTATCTCCCAAATTTTTTAGGTTTTCATCAGGATCAGATGAAGTGAAAATGAGAAAAGTAAGCACATAAATTTGTCGTTCACTTTCAAATTGAACGAATTTGATCACAGCCTATCCACCATGTCTATCCAACATGCAGACATAAAGAAAAGTTCCTCCTGTAAATGCCTTACGTGTACAACAATTTCTTTATATTTTTAGCATAAGCACAAGTAGTCATCTTCTGAACTCCTTACAAATGCTCTTTTTCCCAGTTTGGCAGCACGATCTATCTTATGTGGTGATAAATCAAGAAAAGCCATTTAAACATCACTGATCATTCTGGCACAGTCACAGAATTGTATAAATAGAAGCCTTGCAAACTTTAAGTAGAAAAGTAAATCAAGTTACCAATAAGAAGATGACAAAAAATGATGATGTATGAGCACATGGAATATTGATTAAAGATTGGGGGTTTTGAATACAGCTAAGGCAGTAATGGAAAAGGTCAGGGGGAAGGCAATTAAAATGGTTAGAGAAATCGCACTTTCGGAGGGTTGCCAGCCTACCAGACTGTGATGCTTATAATACTCTCAGGCTTGCTTGGGGCTAGAGATCACACAAACTAATCTATAAAGGAACAGATGAATGACTGGCAACTAGATAGCATTAATTTTCATAACATCACAAGCAATCTTCAGTGAGGAGCTGATCTAGATTTATTCTTCTTATGTAACACTCTAGAGCCCAGAGTTTCATGGCCCCAAAGCAGCTGTAAGCTTCTGTACATATACATACAGGGAAAAAAACAAAAACAAAAACAAAAACATTTTGGCTTAAACTGTAACTGGACATTTTTTGTTGTAATGAAATAGGGCTATATTTTTTATGAACAAAGAACACTAAGGAATCATAGAGATTAAACAATGAAAGCAATTATTTATTCTGTCCAAGCAGGTAGTGTTACATGCGGGAAGTATTGATCGATCAGCATTGATTACACTTCTGCTTTTTGACTAATTAGCTATGTATACTTTCAGTTAAAATGTCATGAAAGTAACAGAATCAAGTGCCCTGCCCCAAGGAATTCAGGAACAATATCTATTTTATTAAGTTTCCTGTCCAATGATAATTTCTTTCTTTGGAGAAATGAACTCCACTGCTTCTGCTGATAAACATTAACACGCTCTGCTTTGTAGAACACAGATCATTACTCATAGAACCATAAAATCATCAAATCTATGATTGAATCATAGAATGGTTAGGGTTGGAAGAGACATTAAAGCTCTGCCAGTTCAAACCTCCTGTTGTGGGCAGGGTTGCCTCACCAGCTCAGGATGCTCAGGGCCCCGTCCAACCTGGCCCTGAGTGCCTCCAGGGATGGGGCACCACAGCTTATCTGGGCAGCCTGTGTGTGGGCCTCACCTTCTGAGTGAAAAATATCCTCCTAATATCTAACCTAAAACGCCTCTAATTCTAATCTAAATCTCCCATAAAATGCAAATGTAGATTATTCAAAGGTAGGAAAAATATCAATTATATTAAATATCCAAATATTACTGAGGTGCCCAGATGTGAAAAATATAGCAATGAGTTAAAAATAAAAAGCAAGAAATCTTTGCTCATATTGATCTCTGACAGATCTAGCACAAATCTGACAAGTTTCTTTGTATGAGGAGGGAGGTTAATAAATCTATCTAAATGAAGCATTTCTCCCTCTATTGGTCAGAAAACTAATTTTTTGTGTCTTTACTTTCCAGTTTAAGATTTGATTAGTTTACTTAATCACCTCAGACTGCTCTAGACTAGTCTTTCTTGTTGTCCTTTGAACTTGTGTGATTCTTTTTTAATAGCAATAATATTGATACATTTCAAAAATAAATATCAGGATTTCCTAAGGGATTAGTTCCTGTTTTTATTGGGATAAAGTTGTATGATGAAGAGAAAAAGAGCCAAAATAGACTGCCAAAAAAGAGCTAGAAGAGAGGAAATATATTAATTACTATGGGTTAAGACAAGTAAAGAAAGAAAGGAGAAAGGATAAATAATATATGGAAAATTAATTAAATGTTATGGGATAATGTAATTGTTGGTCATGAGGGCATAAGGGATATGGAGAAAGCTGAGATACTCAATGACTTCTTTGCCTTGCTCTTCACTGGCAAGGCCTCTAGCCACACTGCCCAAGCTACAGAAAGCAAAGGTAAAGAGTGGGAGAAGGAAGTTCTGCCCACTAAGTGAAGATAAGGTTTGAGACCATAAAGAAAACTGAAGGTGCACAAGTCCATGGAACCTAACAAGATCATCCACAAATTCTGAGGGAACTGGCAGATGAAATTGCTAAGCCACTATCTATCATTTTTGAAATACTATGGCAGTCAAGTGAAGTTCTTATTGATTGGAAAAGGGGAAACATAACCCCCATTTTCAAGAAGGGAAAAAAAGAAGATCCAGGGATCTGCAATGCAGCCAGTCTCACCTCTGTGCTGGCATGATCATGGAGCAGATCCTCTGGAAGGTATGTGGAAAATAAGAACAAGGGGATTGGTGGTAACCAATACAGCTTCACCAAGGGGAAGTCATGCCTGACAAAATTGGTGGCTTTTTATGATGGAGTTACAGTGTCAGTGGATAAAGGAAAAGAAACGGACATAATCTAGCTTGACATGTGCAAAGCCTTTGACACTGTAGCAAATAACATCTTAGTAGACAAACTGAAGAAAAATGTATATGATGAATGGACCACCCACTGGATAAGGAATTGGCTGAATGGTCAGACTCAGAGAGTTGCAGTCAACAAGTCAGTGTCCAAGTGGAAGCTGATGAGATCAGTGGCATTCCTCAGGAATCAGTGCTGGGACTGGTGCTGATCAACATCTTTGTAGGTGACATGGACAATAGGATCGAGGGTACCCTCAGCAAGTCAGTAGATGACAGCAAACTGGGTAGTGCAGTTGACACTTTAGAAGAAAAGGATGCCATCCAGAGGTATCTGGACAGACTTGGGAAGTAGGCTCATGCAAATCTCATGAAGTTCAACAAGGCCAAGTGCAAGGTTCCGCACCTGGGTTGGGGCTATCCCAAGCACAGATGCAGCCTGGCCAGAGAACAGCTTGAGAGCAGCCCTGAGGAGAAGGGTTTGGACGTGTTTGTTGATGAAAGACTCAACAGGAGCCAGCAATATTCACTTCCAGCCCAGAAGGCCAACAGTATCCTGAGATGCATCAAGAGAACAATGACAAGTGGATCAGTGGAGGTGATTCTGCCCCTCTGTTCTATTCTCATAAGGACCCACCTGGAGTATTACATCCAGTTCTGGGGCTCACAACACAAGGAGGACATGAAGCTTTTGGAGCAGGTTCAGAGGAAGGCAACAAAGATGATTAGAGGGCTGGAGCACCTCCCTGTGACAGACTGAGAGAGCTGGGGATATTCAGCCTGGAGAAGAGAATGCACCAGGGGAAACTTACAGTCACCTTCCAGTACCTGAAGGGTACCTACAGGAAAAATGGGAGATAATTTTTATGAAGGCATGTAGCAACAGAATGAGGGGAAATGGCTTTAATCTGGAAGAGGGTAGATTTAGACTAGATATTAGGAAGAAATTCTTTAGTGTGAGGATGCTGAGACACTGGAACAGGCTGCCCTGAGAGGCTGTGGATGCTCCATCCCTGGAGGCATTCAAGCCCCATTCATCCCCAGGCTGGATGGGGCTTTGAGCAGCCTGGTCTAGAGTGAGATGTCCCTGCCTATAGCAGGGGTTGGAACTAGATAATATTAAAGATCTCTTTCAACCTAAATCATTCTATGATTTTATGATAGAAAATTGCTATTCAGCTCCCACAAATAAAGCAACTGAGGCTACAAAATAGTGTGTAGTTTGACACTCAGTTGCAGTCAAGTGTTTACATGGAAATGCAGTGAATATCTTAATCTAAAATATCTATCAGTATTGTAAAATAAGGCAGAATGGATAGTGTAAACAGGAAAATATGGATGAATATTGGTAACTACTTTGGATGGGAGGGCAGTTCCCTCACCTTTGTACTATCTTATTGCTGTTAACAATGACGTTGAGGTACAAGGGCTTTGTTTACATAAATCAAAAGAGGCAGTTAATCCAAATTAATCTACACAATATCAAAGCAAGAGCAAAATAATGATATTGATATTAAGTGGAAAAATGAGTACTCTAGGACATACAATAAAAAAGACTTGGTTCATCTTCATAGTTGACCAATTAGTGTAATCTGTTTGCGTGACAAACAGAAAAATGTCTGACATTTTATATGAATTCAGCAATGCAAAGTCATGCAGTCAGAGCTGCCTGTTATTTACAGTGTCTTAGTAATCCCACAACAAGATGAAAAGGGCTGGCAGTTGAAGTTATCGAATACAAATGGGAAAATTTCACACAGTTTTAACATCGTCTTCAGTCAGAAAAGCCCATTATCAAAGGGAGCAGTAAATCCCCCTCCACTTGAAGTCCTTAAATTGAGGAATAGTGTCTCCCCGAACACACCATCTATTTCAGCTGCAGTTTTTAGCCCATATGCAGGAATCACTGGTTGAATTGTATGCCTTGTGACAGAAGCAGCCACATGGAAGTGTATTCAGTAGTTGTTCATATAGCCAGTGCACTGAAAATGTATATGTTTTCATTTAAGGAAAAATATGAGATATGCTTAACATGATTGTTTAAAAATATTTCATTCAAAATTGTGCAATTTTCACAATGATTGAAGTCTCAGGAAAGCCAACAACTAGTACTAGCATTGCATTTTCCAAGTTTCTAGAGATACTAGGCCACTCTGAGGAATTACACTGTTTCATAATTGTAAATGATGGATAACATAACAAGCTATTCTTGGAAGCAGTTAGGGCGGTTAACAAAAGTTGTTAAAAAATAGCGGATAGCAATCAGGAGAGAGGGTATATTTTTCTGTGTACTAAAGGATTACAAATTTAAAGCATAAAATATCATGTGAGGTGATTCTATTATCTTCATTCTCATATTTGATCTCTGATAATGTCTATTTTAACAATATAGCGTCTCTCTTTCTAAATTCTGTAGACAAAATCAGTGTTTGTATTGGAAAAATAGATAACATTTTTCTCAGCTGAGTATCAGTTTAAAAGAATTGATGACAGAAGACATTCTTTCACTTATCAGGATTTTCCTGATCACTGATTGATTATCTGGATCACTGAAGAAACTGAGTTACTCAAGGAAACAAAGATACTTAGTCAATACTTATTAATTTTCCAAAAACATTCTTTTCAGTGGAGTACCCAGTCAGAAGTTCCATGCTTAATAACTTTATAGACTTAAATAATCTTATGAAAAGTTATTTTTGGGTTATTTCAGTGATTGTTGCAGGAAATGTTGAATTCCTTCAGGAAAAAAAAAGGAAAAAAAAGCAATTTATTTCTCCTCTATCTTTATTTCCTTTATGGTATTCTGATATTTTCAATATTTTGTATGGTGTACTCTTAAGGAAGGAAGCAATACCAACTATGTAAAGTTATATTAATTTTGTTTAAAAGGTATATGCAGCCTAGCAATTTTCAGAATACTATATACTAATATTATGACTTCATGATAATGAAATCCCTAATCTCTTTGGAAGATGAAAGGTTTTCTAATTTTCTCTCTTTTGTCTTTAATCATTATATCTTCTGTTGACATTTAGAAAATGAAAGTCTCTCTTTAACAAATAGTTGAAAACAATTGTATTTCATATCTTGATATTCAATTTGGAATCATGTAATTAGTAAAATGATATGCAGCATTATGAAAATAAAATATATATATTTTTTCTCAGTAAAATCATCTATTTCAAAATACTGTTTGCTTTTTTTAAATATAAATTTTAATATATAACAACAACAAGGCAATAACAACATTATTGACAAGTATTTTTTACTTTTTTTTTTTTTTTTTTGCTCTCTTGAGAATCCATATGCTATTAGTGTACAGTATTGATCTCTACCTCAAGCAAAATTAAGCAATTGATTACACAAACCACAGAATCTATCATGTTGTTAATATATTACTAATTGAAAAAGTGGTTAAATAAATGAGCCGCATGGTAAACATGAAAAATCAATACACTTAAAAACTAAGAATTTAGCAAAATAAATAACAACAGCAAATTTAGCTTTAGTACAGGCATAATACACACATGAGCTTGGGCACTATAAAGAATATTATATTATATTGTCTCAGTTTGAAAAATGCTTCCTGAGAAAAGTGTACAGAGACATGCAGACTTTGTCTTTCCTAAAGGCAAGGTTTAATCAGAAACATCTGAAACATAGGTGCCAGAATCTATAAAATCTTACAAGTACCTCAGATTACACACTGAGATGCAACCTTTCTTTCCCTTGTTGTTCTGTAATGCATCTCTGACACTGGGTCTTGAGGCCTGTCTTGTGGAAGTACTCACTTTGCTTATTCGCACAAATATCCAAGCAGAATCTACCTTCCCTCAACCCTGGTTCATTTCACAAAATGAAGATCAGGGGAATCAACATTAACAATGTTTGATACAGAATGATTTATTTCCTCTTTGTCTAAACAATTATATTCCCTTAAAAACATCTGGAAACCCACACCATTTCCAATCTACTGTGTTTCATTATGTTAACTTACCAAATACTCAAATATTACTGTCAGGATATGAGAATCTGAGTACGTTCTCACTGCTGCTATAGAATAGAAATGTCAGAATAATATTTAAAACCTGTGATGGAGGAAGAGGAACTTGTGTGTCTTCTGGTCTCTTTGTCTGCATACTAATTAAATCACTATGGCAAAAAAATGAGGAAATCTGTTTCTAAAGAACTTGTTACCTTCATTGTTGCCTTGAGTAGCAGTGAAGAAGTTCAGGGATTGCCTTTTCCAATTTGTACTCAGCAAACCTCCTTTTATGTTTCATTATCTGCCAGAAAAGAAAAGAAAGGTACTCAGTCAGAGAGATATAGGGCACCAATTGAGAAAACAGAAAAAGAAGTTGGAAGCAAAGGAAGCTGATTGCAGGAGTTCATTACTCCTGAGGAACTGAGCAGAGTAATAAGTAAGAGCTTAGAAGATACAGTACATGTGAAGAATATTCACAAGAAGTGTTACTTGTATTGATTAAAAAAACCTCATCCAAATAAAGAAAAAAAAACCCTCTCCATGTCAATTGTTCTTACTCTAAAGAAGATTCTATTTTTATTTTTTAACTACCTTGTCACTTTGTAATCCAAATCTGACTTCAATTTTAGATTTTTTTAAGATTTCCTTTATACTACCAACTGCAAAATAAAATATTAATAAAACAACAACAATCTCACAGCATGACTTCACTATCATGCTTTCCTGAATATTTCCATTTCTTTTTCCTTTTCAAATATCTTCCCTACATTCAGAAGCCCTAGGTACTGTCAAAATTGTTTTCGCTGTATCCTTTGCCATAGACGTACAGTAGGGAACTTCACTGTTTTTTGTTTATTTGTTTATTTAACAAAGCCTCAATTACTATTCAGAACAGTAATTTGCAAAGATCAGTCTTCACTTTGGACAGATATTGCAAGGTTCCCTGTAAATCTAAAAGGTGACATGAAAGATATTTGTATAAGGAAATGACTGAACAGAAAATAAACAGAAGAAAAATGAACTTAAAGAATATTATGCAGTTGTGTATATGGACCACCACTTTCTATCTCTTTCTTTGCACTCTCACCTCTACTGATGTGACCTTGCCAATTAAAAGATATACAATTTCCATAAGCCATTAATGTACAACATGATACTAGCTCCGTTTCTTTGGCTCTTGCACTAATGAGTTAGCTTGGGCTCCTTCAGAATTTTTCATAACAAGTTATACCAAATTGATTAATTTATTATTTTCCTCTTGCCTTCTTTTCTTCCCTTTCCACAGACAGCAAAACTTTTCTCTATGTATTCTTAATGTAAGATACATTCCTGAAAGTAGCACATATGATATTACTATGGTTGTATTCATGACATGTAAGAAATTTCTGGAGACAATAAACCCAGTCTGAAGCACTATTAACTGAATATTGTTATCAGTGTAAATTGTGCTATAGTATGTCTTCAATTTAAAGGTAGGCAGCTTTGTAATCTTTCATATGCGTATCAATATTTAGAGGCTTAGAAATTAAAATGATATAAAAATTACAATAATAAATACAATACAATAATAAATGCAATAATTTAGGCTGACATAGAGAAGATTCAGAAGGGTTATGCAACAAAATCTCAGAATGCAGAAATAGTATCTGTAAAAGATAGAACAAACAGTAGATTGCCTATATTTCATTAAGTAAGATTTACTTTTGATATCAGAGAATCTTTTCTAATTTTATGATTAGTGAAGCAGTGGAATAAGTTGCCTGAGGAAGTAGTGAAATCTCACTCACAAGAGCCTTGGGAGCCAGATTAGACAAGCATATGTTGGAAATGACATAGATAAAGTTGTGCCTTCCTTGGGGCAGAAAAATGCATTAATGACCTCTTGAAGTCCCTTCCAGTTCTGTGTTTCTCATGTCCTATTTGGTGCACAGCTTTCTATCTCAAACCCCGCTGGGCCAGTCCTATCTACTATAATAAGTACTGCTTTTGCAGAATGTCTCTTCATATGTACCTGTTAGCAGCTTTGATTTCTGGGAAATTTCTTCAAAATAGTCACCTTTGTAAATAATCTGAAATAGATGCAAAGTACAAAGTACAATTTAATCAGAACTGTTGGCAACTTTTTACACCTTGGTTCTGAAGACGCTTCTTTTAACAGTCAACACTTGTGATTTCTGAGCTCTATTTTTTTAATATGAATTTCAGAATTTGAGACTAGCTTTGCAATGTTAGACAATATTTTCCCTGCCCATATTTAAAACAAATAGATAAGAGGTAACAGGAAGGACGTATACAAAGATGTTATTTTAGGATTACAATTGGAATAAGCAGAATAAAACAGTAAATTAAAGAAAATTTTTCCTTAAAATATCTATCTAGTTGTATATTAAGACACTACATAATGCAAGGAGTTTTTTTCTTCAAAAAATGATTTTAGCATACTTATCCTATGAAAATTGCTGTGCTAGCACATAATTTACTGAGTCTTTAGCATTATACAGCTACTACAGGACAGATAATGTCTACTTGACATACCTTAGGGCAGAGCAATTTTGAGGGGAAAGTTGCAGTATTGGAGGACATATTTTTTTGACAGATTGATAGCACCCAAAAGTGGCTGAATAATACTGCTCATCTTTAGCCGTATTAAAATATGCTCAGAGTGATGAATTAGTCATCAGGTAAGACAGTCAAAAATGGAATTTTTCACTTGAATGACACCAACACAAATGTCAGGGATGCTTAAACAATTATGAATAAAATCTATTCACTAGAAATAGATAGTACAGACATTCCCTGAATGAACTGAGTAGTACCTAAGGAATACATAGATCTTTTGGCACAACTTTCTCTTTACAGCAGACACTATACAGCAAATCTTCTGGTAATTCCTTAGTTTTCCAATTATTGATATTAACTAATTTGTTTGGCCTACTGCCAATAGCAGTTGTCTTTTTTCCATTCTTTGCAGAGTTTTGGATAAATTTGGCTATGTAAACCCTATAAGAGACAACTTCTAATGAAATCTATCATTAAAAGGTTGTTTTTTTTTCCCCCACACTCATATATATATTTCCATTCATACTTTGCTGTGTAAAATTTCACCTAGTTTTCTTTAAAGAGGAGCGTCTTTTAATTTGTTTCAAGGTACTTTCAAACTCCATATGGTCAGTGTTTATGATACTGTTGAACAAATATCAGTATCCATATCACAATATGGAGTAAGGAGTTGTTTATTATCATAAAGGATGGGTAATCTGTATTAAATATTATCTAGAAATACTAGTCTGGAAAATTCCTCAGTGACAAGAATTTATAGAGTTGTTTTCAGGTGATATAAATATTTCAGTCCTCTTAAGTTCCTTGGATAGTTTTGATATAGTGTTGCCTACTTTGTATTTTGTAGTTTGATTACTATCTACTGATCTATCAAAGATCAAAGTATCTTATCTACTACGTACCTACCTACATTTTTCTGTTATGTGAAGTTAAACAAAATATTATACATAAAGATATTCCCAGTTATTTGATCATTTAAAATGGCATTAATTTCACATAATACTAGATGTTTACAATGCAGATCTCTACTTCCAAGTGAGTAAGTCTAGACTTACTCTATAGTCAAAGTGACAATTATGTTTTCTTAGGCCTTTTTTTCCTATGGTATACTTTAAGCATCTTCAGTAACATAACAGAATATATGCCTTTTCAAAATTCATCTCTCTCCATTGACTATAGAGGGACATCTGAATCGTTAATGAAACAAATCCTTCCCTTAAGATTTCCTGTTGATCTTCCTAAGCCAGTAAATGCCCACCTAAATGACATAGCAAAGTACGTAGACCAGTTATTTATCATTTCTATTGTCCTTAGCAATTGTCTAAATTCTATCAATGATCCAGTGTTTTTGCACTCCATGCTTTCTTTATAAAATATAATATTTCATATAATATGATTGCAATTTGTCTGCAAGGTCTGTATTTGAAATTAAATTACGCTGCTTCACAAAGGAACCTGGACAAAACAAATGTTAAATTATGGTTAGTAATCTATTTTTCCCCCTCACAAATGCTGGTAAGTTTATCTAATAATATTTCATTAAAAGTGAAAAAGAAAATAACCAATTATCTGTATCAGATAATATAAAATTCTTTCTCTGCACTAGTGGAGCAACTCCTGGCAAACTGGCAGTCTCCTCAGCCAGGGTGTGACAGATCTTTTGAGGCCAAAAAGCCTGATCCAAACTGACAGTGCTGCTGAGTTGGAAGCTGCTTTCCTCACCTGCTCCTATTCTGCTTGCCTCACCAGACCCTCCCATGACCTGATCATGGTCATGGTCCTCATCTGCTTTGACAAGATGCTTGGCACTTCCTGCATTAGCAGCTCTGTCTAACTCCTGCAATGTTCTTAACCATCTTCCTTTTACTTTTTCATAGGTTGCAATAAATGCATCATTTATGACTAACAGAGCTTCTTGGAAACAAGTCTTAGAAGACATGACTGTCTTGTAGCTTAAAGGAAACTAAATGCCAGTCACACTTCAGAGCTCATCAAGACCTCTAAAAAAAGTCTCTGATCTATTTTTTTCTTCTCTAGACTTTAACTTGACTTCCCAAACTTTTTATATTAGAAGGATCTCAGATAAAAATACTTGTTCAAACTTTCATACGCTGTGAGAATTTTTGAATTTGAAAATACTCTTTCCCTTTTAACAGAAATGCATCTAAATGTAACAAACGAGTGTAAAATGCTTCAGTCCTACTCTTTGGTCTCTTTCAGTTTATTTGCCCTCTTTCCAGTAGATATCACCAGAGCTCATCTTTGAATTTCTTTGATGGAAGTAAGAATAGAGAATTGGTGTATAAATAAACTGCTTTGACTTCCGGTCTTCCATCACAGGACTTACGTTATCTCAGAGATTTATTCTAAATAAAAAAAAAATAGTAATAATAATCCTAAAAAAATCTCCAAATAAATGGTAGGTATTAGCAGATTTGCTTTCTTTTTTCTTTTTTTTATTTTTTCCCCCAGTACTGCTGCATGATAACAGGAATTGCAACCTTCCCATTCAGCACACATTATCAGTTATTCCTGAAAAGCACCGTTGTTACACTGGTGAAGACTGAGTGCATCTCTAAAATTAACAATGTACAAACAGCTATTAACCTTTGAAATGTGTGTTCCATGTGTAATGGCATTTCAGTATAAATCAGCTAGTAACTCTAGAGAAAATAGTTTTAATCATAACAAAGGCAAGCAAAGAATTCAAACTCCAAAAAGAATGTCACACCTTAAATATGAAATCATTACAAAACAAAAACAAAGCCCAGAAAAATGTAACCTCATTAGTTCTACAGTATCTTTTTACACAGTAACTAGTGGAGAGGGGTTCAAAATAATGGTAGCCATATATAATATTAAATCTATATTTAGAATACATTTAGCTGTGTTTTACAAAATCAAAGTGGTGGCTGGTGTATATTTCCTATGATCAGCCTTGTTGTTACTTGCAATTATATGCCAGAACTGGGAAACCCTACAGGATCCATCAATGTTGTGTTTTCAGATTGACTGACATCTTTTGTCCAGAAGTTGAGCTCTGCCTAAACATAAAATTTTATAGGCATATATAATGAACTCAATTTTAATTCATACATTACTTCCAAATGTAGCAGTCTGAAAATCCACAGTAATGGAAATGGAACTACAGATGTGATACAATAATTAAGCGCATTTTTATTTGAAGATTTTTCCCTATGCTACCAAGCTGTGAAAGGTAGCATTTAAGGACTCTAAGTGCAGTGAACAAGATTTTGAATTCCCCAGGATGCTACCATAATTTTAAGTCAACAAATCTACTTTGACTTCCCTGCATTTTTCTTCAGGCTAATGCTATTTTTCTTCAACAGCATAGCAGTCACTGCTGCGTTGAATCAGTACAACTGTAGGAAAACCAGTCACATTTGGGTTGTAAAATAGCCAGATCAGACCTGATTGGGATATTGAATGATCTGAAGATTACCCAAGATGACAAGAGAATAGTTTATCTTGTCTTAGGAAAAGCAAGCTTCATTTTTTTGCATCTCTGGGATGTTATGCTGAAAGGGGAGACACTGGCCATTTTGATGGAAAAAAAGAATTATTTCGCGTTCAAGGACAGTTTGCTTTTACTAGACAGGAGCTGGCAGAATGACTCACAAATTACAATCTTGATGAGGTTTGCTGTCAACATATTTGACAATACAGGGTACTTGACAGTGATTCTTTGAGAAAGATATGTCACCCAAGTGAATTTTCCGAAAGTAAAGGTACTTACATACCTTTGTGTATCTATATGTCTTTTTTTTTTTTTTTTCCTATTACTCCATTTTGGAAACCCAAGATGATTAAAACTGAACAAGAAAGGGGATAAATACCCCATTTTTCTTCCATCCCCTGCCCACTCATTTTTCTTAGGCCTCAAAAGCATTCTCAGTTTGGTTCTAGAGATCATGCTGAGACATATTAAATATTTATGTTTTATGTTTCTCTATTACAGCTGAGACAAGGAGTGATCTTTGAGAGCAGTCTTTTTCTATGGCTTTTCTACATTTAGCTTTTGAAGAATTTGAATAAGCCCTAATTCTTTACTGACATTCAATCTTCAAACCTAGGTTTAGAAGTATAAGAGGACAAGTTCCCCGTTAGCCCTCCCAAGGGCAGATTAACATATTATCTTACTTGTAAGAGAGTAGATGAACTGTGTTAAGCTATACTGTTCTGATTTTGTTCTGCTTTACAAAATGCTGGGGACCTACATTAGATTCTTCCTAGATGGCATTAAAATTTGTGTTAATATTGAATTTTTTACATTTTAAGTTCTGAATCATAGCAGTGTTTGAGAACATTAGTCTTTCCCCTCCAAAATAAAAGGCTATGTGTGACAGGAATAGCTATTCTGGGAGTACACTGAGGGGTTATTTTGGTTCTCAGGAATGAGAGAACTTGTACAGATTTTCTTGGAAAAATACATAAGTTAAAAAAGACAGTACAAAGCTATATGCTATTACTGAGTACCAAAACAAAGGAACAAAAAAAGCCCAGAGGATATCATAATGCACACAAGTACAATCAGCATAAATGAATAAGTGGAACTGCATAAGGAAAAGAAATACCATGTTCAGTTCTGACATTGGAAAAGTATGGTTAAAATTGAAGAATTACCAAGAAGATGATTATGATCAAGGTACACCGCCAGGACTAGTATATATAACGTGAATGTTTTCACCCTTACTCTTATCTTTGCCCCTCCCATTAATTTATTGATGAATAGTCTGTGTTTCCCAGTTATTGCAAAGCATACAGTGCTCATTTGAGATAGAAATTTATTCATGCTTACTTCCTGGCTACCATTTGCAATATTGTAATTAGCACTTCTTTTTTTTTTCTTTTTTTCAATTCTAATGGGCTTGTTTAATATGCTCCCTTGGAAACAGCTAAACACAGTTTAAAGCTAAATCAGACAGGCAAAATTGATTATTACTAGTGATTTAATGTATTGACATAATGAAAAGCTTTAAACACATTTTGTTTGCAGTATTTAAAATTTTGCTTACTTCTCTCTCTGTCTGATATCTAATCAAAGCTGTTAACATCACACATAGGCAAAACCAAGACAAACCAAACCATTCCAAAATAATTTGTGACGTGCAACATGTAGACTCACAACCAGTAAGAATAGTTTTCTGACTTTTTTCAAAATCATAGTGATCAAAATGATATAAAGACTATGCTGCTGGTTAAAAAATGCTTCAGAACATTTGTATAGCATTGGCTGGTTGTTGGTTGTTGGTTGTTTTTTTTTTTTCCATTAAGTTGTTGGATTTTTTCTTTTTACAGAGGATATGCAATAAGAGGTGTAGTTTATTTGATGTGTTATTCTTAATTTTCTAAATTTATCTTGGACGTATGATGTATCGAATATTTGCTACAATTGAGTGCATGCTTTATTATCACGTTGCAGTAATTGTGTCTATAAAAATGGTGGAATGGAAAAACCATTCACAGCTCACTAAGTCATATCTTACTGAGCTCAGACCAATGAGTACTACTTACTCTATTTCCATCTTTTTTTTTCTTTTTTTTTTTCTTTTTTTTTTTTGTATCTACCGGGGAGGGCAGTGTATAAAATCTGCTCTAGTGAGAGGTTGGGAACAGGAGAAGGACAAACATTCGTAACGGTGAATTTAAACTCCTTCTTGTCAGAGAACTACTCTTGGCATAAAAGTATTACCTTCAGAAGAAATACCGTAGAGATAGATCAGGTTGAGAGGGCTGTTAATCATTTTGGTGGCAGGTACAGACTTCTTTTAAGTCTCAAAATATTTAATTCCCTCTAAGCACTGTCTATTTGATGTAGTATCAACTACTGTAGCAGTGCTGAGAAGGTAAAATCTAACAAAGATTTTCTAAGAAAATAATAATGTCATAGTAAGTTGAGCCAACAGAATTGTCATTAAAAACGAGCAATTCATATTCGTGGAGGGCAAATAAGTAATCATCACAAGGGCAAGCTCTGTGTCTCGCTGTCCTTATCATAGCCCAGAAAAGAGGTGAATACAACAATACACAAGAACTGTTGGTTAGCTATCAGGCAAAGGTAATCCAATCACATACTTTCAGATACTAGCCTCATGAGTAATAAATAAATAAATAAATAAATGTTATGTATTTTTATTAATAGTGTCCTTTGGAGCAGAAAATTTCAGTAAAAGCTTTCAGAATTTTATTCCAGGAAGCTCTGTCAACAAGAAAAGAAGAAAAACATGTTCCTTTTTCATGGGAACTGTGAGGAATTCACTTCTTTTTTTCTCTGTCACTACACCCCTGAACCATTTGGCATTAAAAGACAAAGATCTGACATTTTTGGGGAAGCGTGCTCTGTTCTTTTGTACACTTTTCTTCCTGAGACAAGTTCAGTTCCCCCAGTGACATTCAGCAAATCTTTCTGTGATCACTGTGGCCTTAAACAGGATTTGGTTAGTCTATCTAGACTGCTTTGCAAACAGTGCTTTAACAGCCACCTCTATACTTATCAAGATAGAAGAAATGCCTTGTGCACAGATCGAGGCTAAAGTATCTCCATAGACTGGAATCACAGAATCACAGAATGGCCTGGGTTGGAAGGAACCTCAAGAATTATGAATCTCCAATGCACACTTCCCACAGGCAGGGCCACCAACCTCCCCATTTAATACCATACCATGTTGCCCAGGACCCCATCCTGCCTGGCCTTGAGCACCTCCAGGGATGGGGCATCCACAACCTCTCTGGGCAGCCTGTTCCAGTACTTCACCACTCTCTTGGTGCTGGATGGTATTACCTGGAATAAATAAGCAAAAACATAAGAGCAAATTCAGAACTAAGTAAAAGACATTTGTACTCAAATAGATTTCTTTATCTGGAAGAAAAATAATAATAATCCAGGTATTTTTTTACTTATTTGTGTGCTTATGTATTTATTTATTTTTAGTTTCTTTTTCTCTGTACTTAATTTCCTTGGTCTCAGTGAGCTGTCAGGAATTTTATAAGTGCTTAAACACACACATCCCAGATTTCTTTAATTAAACCACATTTTCATTAGATATGTTCCAGTAATTTTAGCAACATTATATTTTAAAACTGTTCATCCCCCAGATCCTTATCAAATGTGAAAAATATCACCATTTTTTTCTCATTTCTGAACTTTATTTCTACATCTGGTCATGTCAGGGATGCTGTCATTGGACTGTTCTCAGGTTCTGGTCTAAATGGTTCATATCCTGCAACACACTGTCAGTACTCTTTTAGGACTGAGACCTTCTAGCTTAATTTACAATGAAGAAATGAATCACATATGGCCGTTCATGGTTCAGCCATATTGATTTACCTACATGTGCATCTGAGACACTGGAAGAAATCTCATGCAAAGATTATGACATATTGCTTCAGTGGATCATAGTTCCACAAGTAAATGCTAGAAAAAGTTAGACTGAAATTTAATCAATTCCAGAATAATAAACATTCTGGCATATAATTGTCATTCAAATTAAACATGGAAGAATTACTTCTTTTGGTGGCTATTTAGTTCAGTTTTCGTAGTTTACACCACATTTCATCTCCCGAGATGCAGCTTCTTTCAGAGCTCCAAATGAAACAGAAAAGAGGTTCTAACTAGAGGTTTCTAGTTCTAACTAACCTGGAAAGTGACCATTAACATGGGTTGGATTTGAACTGGAATAGAAACTCCAAAAATAGGAACAAAGATCCTCAGGGGTCAGTGCTGGGTCCGGTCTTGTTCAACATCTTCATCAATGACCTTGATGAGAGGATAGCGTCCACCCTCAGCAAGTTTGCTGATGATACGAAGTTGGGAGGATTGGCTGACACGCCTGAAGGCCGTGCTGCCATTCAGCGAGACCTGGACAGGCTGGAGAGCTGGGCAGAAAAAAAATGGATGAGGTTTGACAGAAGCAAGTGTAGAGTCTTGCATCTGGGGAGGAATAATTGCATGCACCAGTACAAGATGGGGGAAGAGCTGCTGGAGAGGAGCTCTGCAGAGAGGGACCTGGGTGTCCTGGTGGATGACAGGTTGGCCATGAGCCAGCAGTGTGCCCTTGTGGCCAAGAGGGCCAATGGCATCCTGGGATGCATTAAGAAGAGCGTGGCCAGCAGGTCGAGGGATGTGATCCTCCCCCTCTACTCTGCCCTGGTAAGACCTCATCTGGAGTACTGCGTCCAGTTCTGGGCTCCCCAGTACAAAAAAGACAGGGATCTCTTGGAAAGAGTCCAGTGGAGGGCCACGAAGATGGTGAAGGGCCTGGAGCATCTCTGCTATGAGGAAAGGCTGAGTGAACTGGGTCTGTTCAGCCTTGAGAAAAGGAGACTGAGAGGGGACCTGATCCAGGTCTATAAATATCTAAGGTGTGGGGGGCAGAATGGCGAGGCTGGACTCTTTTCAGTGGTGAGTGGAGACAGGACAAGGGGAAATGGCCAGAAACTGCAGCATAGGAAGTTCTGCACAAATGTGCACAAGAACTTCTTTACAGTGAGGTGACAGAGCACTGGAACGGGCTGCCCAGGGAGGTGGTGGAGTCTCCTTCTCTGGAGATGTTCAAGATCTGCCTGGATGCCTACCTGTGCAACCTGTTTTAGGGAACCTGCTTTGGCAGGGAGGTTGGACTCGATGATCTTTTGAGGTCCCTTCCAACCCCTACAATTCTGTGATTCTGTGATTCTGTGAAAGATGTTATATTATCAGCAATTTCCTGAATCAGAAAGTACCTATACAGCTAAATGTGTGCATTTGTCTGAAATACTCAGATGAGGATGTTTTTTCATTTTTTGATTGTTTTCAGCAGTAGAACTATATATTATGTGCTGACTGGTATCAAATGTGATAAGACAAATCTCTGGGGGCCTATCAGGAAAGCTGGAGAGGGACTTTTTATAAAGACACATAGCAACAGGACAAGGGAAAATGGTTTAAACTCAAAGAGGGTAGATTTAGACTAGATATGAGGAAGAAACTCTTTACTGTCAGGATGATGAGACACTGAAACAGGTTGCCCAGAGAAGCAGTGGATGCTCCCTTGAGGCATTCAAGGTTAGGCTGGGTGGGTCTGTGAGCAAGCTAGTCTGGAGGGAGGTGTCCCTGCCTATAGCAGGGGAGTTGGGACTAGATGATCTTAAAGGTCCCTTACAACCCATTGTATGTTTCTATGATTCACTGAATTAAATCTGATAGGTTCTGAATGATCTCTTCTTCTTTTCATATGGCTAGAAAGTAGTGTAGAGAAAGGTATTAACTTAAACCCATATCTTATCATGGCATTATCCCTTGGAAAAGAAGGAATGCCAAAATGAAGCAATCTTCTGGTTTTTAGGGGGGAATCTACCAAAATTCTTGTCTTTAATACAGATTTTGCCATACTAGAAAAATGTAATGGAATGAAAAATCAATAAGGAGCTACTTCTTTTACTGTGCAACCCAGTGAGCAAACTGTTAGGTATGCTTCCTTGAAAATGCTTATATATTTTATCCTGCAATTGGTTCTACGTGAACAGGTTCCACTTTTGTGTAGCACTCCGCTGGAATTTCTTGTGATTTCTAGGATTTTAGAGATAATAGGCTCAGCTCAGGCTCATGAACTTGCTATCAGAGTTGTAATTGCAGGACTGGGGTCTTTTTGCTCTGCCTTTCACCCTATAGCTATATAGACCAACATGCTTGAAACAGATGTAAGCCAGGAAGCTTATCTGCTGTGCTTAAGCAGTACAGCACAGAGGTTACGGCTGGAAGTAAGATGCCAAAATGGTTGGAATAACTTGGAAAACACTCTAGTTGCTAAGATAACTATTTTTCCATTTCTCTATCATTAGTATTTTCTGGGATAGTTAGCTGCAAGCTCGCAGGGACATTTTTCCATTAACAGTTTTTTCCTTGAATGAAAAAAACTGTTACTTAAACAAATGTAAGAATGAAGATAATAAACACCAGGTGGTGACAGCATAGTGAAGGCTCACTTTGAGTTTTAATGATCAATAAGTAGCTCATTAACAGATTTAATCTGTCTTTTAAAAGCTTCTAGCATTACATATATTATGGATAATCATTATCTAAATAATTATTTTATAGGCATTTACATAAGAAAACTTCCCTATCTGTTCCTGTACAGGAAAAAGGAATAGATGTTTAAAAGAGATGAAAAAAGAAATTGTTTGCCATGTATGTAATTATTTAGTTTCAGTTTCATCAGAAATATAACAGAAACACTTCCAGTGGCAGAGTAGGAAATCATTATATTAGGCCTCAGTAAAAGACAGATCTCATGAAAACAAAATCTTTAATTTGCTTTTCTGCTTTGTTTTGTCCTTGATTTGAAAAGTCTCAGAATGCAGTATGGAGATATCTTTAATCTCTATTCCAAGGGTACAAAACCACTGCTGTGTATATGTAGGTCACTCTGAAAATAATATCTCATATTTATTTCCACAGAAAGTACAACAGATACAAAAAGCAAAATAACATTATTAATAGATAGATCCAATTCACATCACAAAATCCTATCATTAGGCACACATTTTTGCCAAAGATGAGCAAGAGCTGCATGCCACACTTGTAACGACCTGCAACAGTGGAGGTGACTCCCTGTCACTGTCATCACTGCTGAAAAACACCACCCAACACCTCACTGTGCTCACATCCACTACTTGTTCTCCAGAAATGTTCAGCAAGCATCAATGAATGTCAGTGGGTGTCATTTTTTCTGCATGTAGGAATTCATTTTGCTTCGTACTCACTTCTGTGTCAGATGCCATTTTGTCAGACTGCCCCTCTGCTGCAATCTGTCACACAGCAACAAAATGTAACAGAATACTGGTGGGAATGTTCAGCCTCTATTGTCATACCACTAACATCCACCACTGATGTTGTGAGCCAATGCAATAAAATAGAAGGCATTAATTTCAGAGCAGCCCTCCTAGTAACAGCTCTTGTGCATTTTTTGCTTTTTGCCTTTCACTGAAGACTCCAACAATGCAATTTAATATCCATATGTTAGTGAAATATAGGCAAGTCAGAATTACATCTTATTATGAATGTACATCTTCTATGCCAAAAAAATAGAGAGGCAAATACACTACAGTGGCAGCTCTTCATCATCAGAGAATCCCACTTGACTGAAAGAATCCTATGTTGTCTGTTAAAATGACTTTATGCCTTTAATATAACAGCAATGTGAGTCTGGAGATTTGGAACAGTAAAGCCTCTCCAGATGGAAAACCTTCTATGATTCATCAGCTTTGCTCAGGAAACAAACATTACTTTTACAAGAAATAAAAAACCACAAAACCATACATGCAAAAAACAGAACAACAAGAAGCCATGAGTATGTGGAAAGATCCATAAAAAGGGAAAAAAAGCTTTTTATTTTTCATTTAAATCTTGTTTTCTCATTATTATTTTGGATATGTGATTTAATGCTTCAGTTCAATATAAAGGTCATTGGGGAGAATGGCTTTTCCCAGAGATGCTCAGAATGGTTTGATCACAGTTCAAGTGCTAACAAATTAAGTGAATTTTCTAGTCCACAAAGAGAAGATTTTGGCATTCACCCTGATACTGATGAAAAAAAGAAAAAAAAAATCAAACAGCAAAAAAAGGAACCCTTTGAACATTGGAATGAATGCATTAAAGACAGGAAAAATAAATTAAAAAAATAGCTTTCTAAAATAAGTCAGTTGAAACTGGAAGCATCTTTGAATGCTTTTGAATAGTCTGAAGTTTGAATTTGGAATTTGAATTTTGTTTTATGTAGTATCGTATGATGGATGTGCAGTACTTTCTCCTTTTGTTCTAAGGAGGGCAATTTTGAAATACATCCACTTACAAAGTTACTAAAAGTCAGATTTAGCACTAGTAAGAGCTTTCCCAAATGTGCCACCTACAGTGCATACGTGAGCGTGAGCAAGTTTGTAAAATCTTGCTTTTTTTTTTTTTTTTTGCACTGGGATTCTGTAGTGAGCAAACACATTAATGAGAATGAGTTTTCAAAGATGGTTTGAACAAATGTGAAAGGCAAATCATCTCATGGATTGAAATCCACAGTACTATTCAGTAGACGAAGATATTCTACAGTGAATTGCCGCTATTATTTAGTATGGAATTTCAAACTTTTTGGACTTAAAACATATTTAGGAGCATATTAACAGATTTAGCTGGTGCTTCGTGTCTGTAAGAATACTTGTTAGAGCATTTGTTGAAATCCTGAAGTACTTTTCAGGAAAATCACACTAGTAACCAGGAAATCGAAGGGAAATAAACCTCTTTCCTATTACTAGTCATTGCTCCCCTATGCCTTAGTTTCAGTGCGCTAAGATAAGTGTTATTGGACTCCCACATATTTTATGTTGTTCACTTATGTGTTGGACAAAGATTTAAAACCATACTGACCCCTTTAATTATTCATTATATGTAATTAGCATGTACCAGAAGAAAAATAAACTTTTTGAAAAGTAAGGAACTTTCGTAATATAAAGTTTTATTCCTAATATACTGATAGAGTGACTGTGTAAGACTCCTGCCTGAAGGTTTGAGCATAGTGATGCAGCCTGTATAGCTCTTATTATGCTGATATTGGTTCAGGAAACAGCCACAACTGTGAAGAAATGATCACAACAAGAACAGAGCACACCAGGCTCCCAACAAATCTCTGCACAAACTCAGGACACATGCAGCAATTGCTGTGGCTTTATTGCTATACATAACCTAATTTGAGTTAACACATGCAGGATGTAGGAAAATACGGGTGTCTGTGTGCCCCTGCATTAGTCTTCTCTTACTATATTTTAAAATAAAGAAGTACAGAACATCTTGGAGCCAATAATAAAAAAAAAAGCCATCAGATAACATATTTACACAGTAAAACACTGTCACTTATGTACTTACATTTTTAATAGAAGCAAATAGAGAGAGAAAACAATCTTCAAATCTAAGAAAACATACTTACTTTGTAGGGAATTTTACCTTATCTTGCTACAGCTAATACATGCACTTCTAGGTAATCAGACAGCATTGCAAATGTAACTTCATAATTTTCTCTTTAGACCATTGCTAAACTTACTGTTGTGAACAGATTATGATGCAAGGATAACTAAGACATATCAATGAAGGCTTTATACTAAAAGTTGGCTAAGCAATCAAACAACACATTTTCATTTTAAAGTCACTGAAACTAGGGCAGGTAGTTTAACATTAGCTTAGATGCTTTAGCACAGTGCTGCAGATGTGGTGGTGTAGGCACATCACTTTTATCTATTCCATGATCACAACCATTCTTATTGATCTGTCGAAAACAAGCTAAAAGCCTTGGGAAGAAGGGGATGAATGCCTTCAAGAGAAGTATATCTCTCCTGGGAAGTTATGGATCAGAAGTGTTCGGTCTAAAGGGCTTTTCAATATTTCTTTTTGGGGAAAGTATTTGTGGAAGCAGAAAATAAAATCAGAGAAAATAGGTGTGTAATTTAGTTAATAAAAAGTGACTAACATGAGTTACAGAATATAAAAATGTACTGCAAATCTTACCAGTACACTAAAAAAAAATTAAAAAAACAAACATTAAAAAAATCAAATACACCACGACTGTAGCTATTGCTTCATGTCTCTCTCCTACAGTGTTAACAATCACAGATTGATGCATTGTATTTCTTGTAATAACAACAACAATGGTGGCTGCAATGGTCAGTCTTTAAAGGAGCAATTCATCAGGCTTGTATTCTAAGAACAGCTGCCTTTATTTCAGTCAGGTTTTGTAGCTTTGGGAGAGAAATGTGAATTCAGACAGCATTAGGATCCACAGCATCAGAGGGCAGTTTGGCACATAATGAAAGGAAAATGAAGGTTGCATCAATTGTTGTCCAAAAAGGGAAGTGAACACTGGACATAGGTGATTAGGAACAAGGGACAGCAGTGTCTACAAAAGGCATGGGCTATCAAGAGTTTGACAGGAATTCTGCTTTCAAATTCATCCCTTTTCTATAGAGAGCAAGAAAAAGGGGGAAAAAATGAAATGAAACTTCAAATTTGTCCGTTCAAGGAAATTCGGTTGTAGAAATATTTATTTTTTTTCAAAATCAGATGTTACTAGGGTAATAACAGGGCAGAAATAAAGGGGTAGAAAACTGGGAGCATTACTGGCATCACCCATTCCTCCACAGAGGTGTTGTCTATTGAGAAATGCAACCTTTTCAGATGACCACTATGGAATCTCAATGTGATTATAGAATAGAGAAAAAATAGTTAATAACCATGCCAGATGGAGCTTCATCTGCCAGGGATTCAATTTAGAAATTGAGAAATTATAGGTAAATATGGACTCTGTCTTTTTAAATTTGAGATCGTGGGAAATATTGACATGCTACTTTGATGTTTAGCCAGGAGAAACAGTTATCTTGAGAAATAAAGGTGGTAGGAATGTTAATTTGTATAGAGACTACAAGAGCTATTTGCATGTTAATCAAGTCAGCATCAGCAAAGACTCCAAATGCAACATACATCAGCTGAAGTTCTCACATAAACATGAACGGATTTCTGCCTCATGAATGCCTGAGTGCAGAGCCAAACAAAACTGAACCTTTCTGAAAGATAGTCTTGAGTTATGGCACTGGAGAAGCAAAGAGGTGAGTTGTTGAGTAATGGATGAAATTTATCTTACGTATAATCGTGTTTCTGTGAGAAGGGACAATTTCCTAAGGAATAGTACAAAGTAAAGCAGAAATGTCTGAAATCAGTTTTCTTGGCAACACAACATAGAAATAGATATTAGTATGCTGACAGACACAGGCAGCAGAAAAATGGGGGGAGGGGGTGGGAGGGGAAGGGAGAGGGGGGGGGAAGAACAAAACCAAGTCATTAAACAACAGTAAGATCAGGTTATAAGTTTTTCGCAGTCCTAGGAGTCTGAAATCTACCAGTCAGTTCCACTGAAAGCAGCTGTGGAACTAAGTTACTTTTGCAATACACATACCAATGGAACAGGAGCATACAAACATTCTCTTGCAAATATTGTCATAAGAAGACTTCTACCATTAGATTTATTGAGACCATTGTATCTTAACTGTTGTCAAAACTGTATGAATATCCTCATGATCCTTGATTCTCATGGAAACAAGGTTCTGTGCCTTTGGGACAGTTTCCATGGTGCTGCAACCTCATGCAGTGATGTATGATCTAAAATTTATCTACTTGGTGTGACAGGTAATCAAGTGCAAAGGGATTCTTGTCCTTAAAGCCACAAAGGTACACTCAAACCAGATGCCAGCCCCACCAGTTCCAACTAGAGCAAATGGATGCAGGTGAATAGGACGCTCTCTGCAACTCAGTCACAATGCAGACTGACTTCTCCTTGACTCTAGCTTCTTCAAAGTGTTCACCATTATGTGTAATATCCTTACAGAAGTAGCTGCTGCTTTAACTTTTCATTGGTTTTCAGTTGGTCAGAATAAGCCACTTGGGTTTCTTAGTCACAGCCTCAAAACTACCATCAGTTTCTTCTGCAGTTTTCATCATAGTACTATTTGTGTTGAAAGGGCCCCTTAAAGGCCATCTAGTCCAACTCCCCTGCAATGAAGAGGGACACCTACAGCTATACCAGGTTGCTCAGAGCTGCATCCAGTCTGACCTTGAATGTCTCGAAGGGACTGGGCATCCACCACATCTCTGGGCAACCTGTTTCAGTGCTTCACTGCACTTACTGAAGAAAAAACATTTTTCTTAGATCCAGTCTAGATCTTCTCCTTTCTTCTTATAGCACCCTTTATATACTGAAAGGTTGCTATCAGGTCTGCCAAAAGCCTTCTCCAGACTGAACAGCCCCAATTCTTTCATCTCATTATAGGGGAAATGTTTCATCTCTAGGAATAGGGGTGATCTCCCTCCCCCTTCAAACCTCATTTAAAGCCCTGCCGGTTTGTTCTGCTAGTTTTTCCCCAAGGGCTCTCTTCCCCTCTTCTGAGAGGTGAAACTCATCTGGTGTCTGCAAACCTGGGGTTGTGTAAGCCATCCCACTGTCATGGAACTCAAAACTGTGGTGGTGGCACCAGCCAGGAAGACAACTGTTGATATATTGGATCCTTTCGTTTCTTTCGGTGTTCTTACCCACTACAAGGAACAAAGAAGATGACCCAAACATCATCATCTGTCCCCTGCCAAAAATGTTACCAAAAAAAAAAAAAGAAAAAGAAAAAGAAAAAAGAAAAAGAAAAAGAAAAAGAAAAAAAGAAAAAGAAAAAGAAAAAGAAAAAGAAAAAGAAAAAGAAAAAGAAAAAGAAAAAGAAAAAGAAAAAGAAAAAGAAAAAGAAAAAGAAAAAGAAAAAGAAAAAGAAAAAGAAAAAGAAAAAGAAAAAGAAGAAAATGTTACCTTTCTATCCAGCTCATTCCAGATTAATCTTGACTTTCTGAGATATAAAGACACAGCCAGGTACCACTTACTTGGATGATGCCCCCCAAGCAGGCTATAACCAATGGCAGATGAATATGGGAGAGACTGCAAACAATGTTTCCTCATCCTCTAATCCTCTAATCACCTATCAATCTTTCAGTAGACCTGTAATAGTCAACTAACCAGACGCACCTTCATTTCACATCCCAGAAATGCAAAGTATACTCTCATTTCTGTGTAGTATGCAATATAATAGTAGCCTTTAGAGATTCTTCATATTACTTAAGTTATTGATGAGAAAAATGCATGTAAAGGAGCGCTTTTGTCATAAAGTCACAGGGATTGCTATGCAGGGTAATGCTATGCCTTGAGGATGCAGTGAGTATGAATGAAACGCAATCCACTTCTCCTCTCTTTGCCTTGAGACCCTTTCCTTGTAGCAGACAACATTAGAGATGTAGACTTGGATTAGCACTTGCTAGCATCCGTATCACAAATAGCTATTATTTATCCATGAAGAATAGTGCATTGTTTACTTCAGTAGATCATGTTCTACTTCTATTTAACTCTGCAAAAAGATCCATTGGTGGTGTTTAAACATTGATGCGCTTAAAAATTTTAGCAACATATCTAAAGATAATTCAAATCCTTCTGAGTGTGTTTAAAGGTGAAAACTTCAGGAGGTAACCTTTCATAAAGAAACATCTATTTCTTCTGCAGATGAAAACTAAAAGGGCAATTTGATGTAGAAGAAAAAGGAAAACAGCTACTGAATAGACAGAAAATTCTATTTATTAAAAAAAAAAAAAAAAAAGGAAATGAAAATGGCAAAGTAGCTTATAAATAGATAATGCATAGGGACAGTTTATCTCAAAGAAATTCAGACTGAATGGAGCTCTTCACAAGTCAGGGGCAAAGTTATCTGGCCTATCAGTTCATCATCACTTAGCTTTATTTCTAAGATATCTATGGGAATCTGAAACTTTTTAAAAAGTTAAAATAAAATATACATGGCAAAATTTACTTGTGAGAAGAATAGTCAGTGGATAGAAACCCATGTTCTACAGAACACTATGCACAGTCATGATCTGAACACACTATGTATTTTCCTATTTGAAATATTCATATTACTTAGAATTTCCTATGACTTTAAACTCCATATTTATTTCTCTCTCTTTGAATCCGTACATTCCAATTTTCACATCTTTCTGATATAATTATTGTCTTGTGAATGTCCTTGGGAATTATGATAGTCCAAGTGTTTTGAGAAATATCGATAATGTGGGCATCTTAGATGGCCTCACTTTTTTAAAAATAAAGGAAGATGTATTCTTCTTCTGTGAACATCAGTGTCCAATTTCTTCCTAAAAACGAAGTGGTGCTATGACAAATGAGAATTAGGATATGCTGTTTCAAGCATTTGCAAGTATTTTAAGGCTTCAATATTTTGTATGTGAACAAAAATTCAGTCAAGACATGGAAGTTAATGTGAATTTTTTACTTACTTTGTCTCACAATCACAGTGTTCAGTCCTCTTTAAAGTAGTGACAATGTCAGATATTCTGAATGCAATTGGATGAAAGCAAAAGTTCCCATATGTTAAGAGGAAATAATGTGAACTGTCACTGTTATCCAGAAACATAAGATGTATTTTTAAGACACAGTTTATAGTAAAGAAAATAAAAGCTTCATATTAACTGTGATATAATTCATAATCCTATATTATCTTCATTTCTTTTTAATTTCCTATTTTTCCCTGTATGTAATCTAAAACTATATGACATATCTTTTTGAAACATCCTAAGATTGTTAAAAAGGGAAGCAAGAGAATTGGTGGTGACTATGTCTGTAGGGATGCTGAATAAGGGTCTATTTTGAGGTACTGAGAGAAGCAGATATAGATGCCTCAGGGAAAAATGCATGAAGAGGGAGTTGCAAACATGTATGCTGTTCATTTGCAGATTTGCAATGCCTTTAGTAAAAAACCTGTAAACTGTAAGGAAACTGTAATTTTTCCTTACAAGATAAAGGAGTTCATATTCACACAAGGAAGTTTCCATTAATTTTTTTTTCCTACTGGGAAGAGTACACAAAATGAAATAAATACAAATGAAGACATAACACAAGTAGGAAAGGAGAAAAAAGAAAAAAGAAAAAAAAAAAGACAAAGTATGAATGCAACTTTCCAAAAAATTCACTTCCAGACTATGGATGAATTACATCATTTAAACTTTGAGCCAATCTGGCACAGAAACAGAGATGCTCAATGCATTGCTCAGCTTGAGCCACAAGATAAGTTTCACTTTTATGTTTATTCATGAAAACTAGGAACTGTTTCTTCTTAGTTGAGAGTTAAGAAGCATTTCTTGATTCTCAGTGCTTCATCTAAAATGACTTGTTGATATTTGCCATAGCTCACTGTAAATCTTGGTTGAGTAAGTCAAATTGGAGGTGTTAGTATGTATGTGCTCAGCTCATGTCTAGCCAATAGTGTCAAAAGAAGTATGTATTACAGAAATATTCTTGACATCCTTCTCTCAGTGGCTTTCCATAACATAGAGATATAGCCTTTAAATATCTTGAAATGACACAGTATATAAACAGGAAACTAGAAATATTAGGTAGGAAATTGGGAGGACAAAATGCAGATGGAGCATTTTTTTGCAAACAAAGCAGTCTGAAGAGTTGCAAATTGATAAACTCTCAGTTCAACTACTTCTGTTTCCTTTCCTTTCCTTTCCTTTCCTTTCCTTTCCTTTCCTTTCCTTTCCTTTCCTTTCCTTTCCTTTCCTTTCCTTTCCTTTCCTTTCCTTTCCTTTCCTTTCCTTTCCTTTCCTTTCCTTTCCTTTCCTTTCCTTTCCTTTCCTTTCCTTCCCTTCCCTTCCCTTCCCTTCCCTTCCCTTCCCTTCCCTTCCCTTCCCTTCCCTTCCCTTCCCTTCCCTTCCCTTCCCTTCCCTTCCCTTCCCTTCCCTTCCCTTCCCTTCCCTTCCCTTCCCTTCCCTTCCCTTCCCTTCCCTTCCCTTCCCTTCCCTTCCCTTCCCTTCCCTTCCCTTCCCTTCCCTTCCCTTCCCTTCCCTTCCCTTCCCTTCCCTTCCCTTCCCTTCCCTTCCCTTCCCTTCCCTTCCCTTCCCTTCCCTTCCCTTCCCTTCCCTTCCCTTCCCTTCCCTTCCCTTCCCTTCCCTTCCCTTCCTTTTTTCCTGAGAGTGTTGAATTCACTCTGAAGGCCTTCTAAGTGTGTGTGCAGATGTGACTGGTTGTCACATCAATCCAGTCTCACACATCAGAGGAACATCTGCACGTCAGAGGAACAAAATGAAAATAAAAACATTGTTCCCTATTCAACAACTTTACATTTTCTACCTGTAAAAGGATATCCAGATTTGTATGAGCGTTGTCCACATTTTATGTGAAACAGGCTAGAAAAAAGATTCACAAATGTGAGATGTTTTTCTCTTTTCCTCATACCAGTTTCTAATGTTTGATTCTAATTTTCTAACTCAATTTTTTCACAGTTCTGTAGTCTGGTTTTTATCTCAGCATTTCTTAAAAATTTGTAAGAATTATCTTGTAATCCGTTTTTTTTTTTAATATCTTTTTGGGATTTTAGAAGGCTTTGCAAAAGTGGAAAAATTTTAACAAGCATTTTGGAACATACGCTAGTGCTGATTTCCTCTTAAAACTAGGTACTCACAAATTGTATCAGAAGATACAAAGAGACTTTTGTCTTCTTCCCAAAGTATTATGTCTATTCTTAAAAAATAATGCCTGGGGCATTTATACTTGCATTTAAAGTTGCATCCTGTTTGTAGTTTAAAGGGAAGATTTTCAAATCTTTGGCAGGAAAAAGTAGTTAAGAATAAATGAAAAACTAGATTTTATTGAAGATTGCATTTTAACCCCTCCCTCTCAAATTTTAGTCTTGTTTCTGCATTCCCAGACATTGAAATAATGTACTTATGAGGATCTTTGGAGTCATTCTTTGAGAATGGAGAATTAATGCAAAAATATTCAAGCACTCAATAGTTCTTAAATCCCATTAATATTTCTATATGTGCAGTATTGCAAGTTTGGAGCCTAAATATATTGCAGAAACTCTGCAAAAGTTCCAAAAACCACAGGTGTAGTAAAGAAGGAATAAAAAAGAAGATCTGCCAAATAACTAGGCAGTTTGCTGCTGTATATAAAGACTTCAGGTTTTCAGAAAGTACAAAGAAATCTGAGGTACAACCTAATTCTCTTGGATTTTAGAACAGAAAAGAAGTATTGAAAGAGTTGATGAGTGTTCTGTTTAATGTTTTACTGTGCTATATTATTATATGGTGGAAATTTAAAAATCTCAAGCAAAATCAAAATATTCTGTTCTGTAATGCCTGGTTAATACCTGAAGAACATTTTTAGGTGCACTGACAGTGATCATAGTCAGGATTCAGAAGCCAGGAAAAGTCTTTTCAGTATGTCAGCATTTGGGTAGGAATTAAGAAATCCATGACAAGTTTTCTATCTGTTGCTGACTTCACTTTTGAGTTTCACACACTGGTGTTAGCCGTGTCTCTTGCATGTAGACTGCCAAAAGGAATAAGAAAAAAGATTTTTATGAGACTGCACCTGTGAGAGGCAGCGTTTAACTGCACTGGAACATGTGCTGCCCCAGCTCAGGTTCCTCTACTGAAGAGCCAGCTGCTTGTCAGTAAGATGCAGCCTATCTAGCTCAGCCTTTTACCACTTCATAAGTCCTTTTGAGCCTTATGAGCCTTCAAGCAGGTCTCATACTGATAACAAAGGTTAAAGCAATCGTTTCTTTCCTTTTGCAGATAAGGACTTGAAAACTGCCTTTGCAGCCTCTCTCTTCTGTGTGCCACACAGAAAGATTTCTGCAGCCTGCAATTTCTCTTGGTTTCAACAGTATTTACCAAATGGGAACACAAATATATAGTAGGTAAATAAACATTTGCTGCACTTTGAAGACGAGCTTGATTCTCTTTTGTTTTAGTGTTGGTTATCCTTAACAGAAGTCATTTTAAAACATACATGGGACTAAATACATGATAAAAGAGCTTAATCAATTCAGCTCCCATTGAACCATAAAACAAACACATTTTTAATCATCCTGCTTTATGCATACTCATATTCCCTACTGAGAGAAGGATGGAAGATCTGGAAGTTGGACAGTGCTGTGTTATTTCTAATTACTTGTTACGAACACTGAGATTGTAAAATTGCTTTGGGAATAGCTCTTAAAGAATTAGGGAAATCTAAGTAAGTCTCCAAAGAAAAGTGAACTGGATCCCAGCTGACATTGGCACACTTAACTTCAACTTCACAAATTGCTCATAGTTGACAAAAGTTAGGGATTTTTTATGTGATTTTTATGATAGCTTGAGAGCTTTTCCCACAGTTTTCAGTAATCCTTATGCTATTACATTTCTCTTCCTCTCTGAGTTTCCCTTCAGGAAAACTTTTTCTCTCTATCTTCTCCTCAAGATATACAAGGTATTTTTTGAACTTCATTATGAGCACAAAGCTTCAATTAAAATGTAAGTAAATTAAGTAAATAAAAAACCTAACAATTTCATGTCTGATAACCTTCAGTACAGTAGACTAGATTCTCAGATCCCATTTTTAAACTGACTAATTTAAACTCACAAAGATTTATTGAAATGAATTATAGTGTTTTAAATAATTACTATATGACTTAGCAAAACATGTTAATCACTGTTCCATTATTCACTGGAAATATTGGTTGAATGCTACTGCATAAACATTATAATTAGGAGTGTCTACTGCATTTTGGACACCATGTCTAATCCATCTTGCTCTAAATTTTAACCTTCCTTGCACGCTTTGGAAAATTCTGATCAAGAGTAATCTGAAGGAGGACGAACAGGATATTATACCAATTTTATCCAAACTGATTAAAAATTGGACTAATTTATTTAAGATGCTAAATTTTTTTTTTCCAGTATGCCAAATTTAGTAGAAGAAAAGGAAGTGAAAGAGCAACTGCACTCAACTGGAAGAACAGGAATATGTTATTCCTTTTTCAGAATTCTTTTATGAACGTATTGGGGTGCAAAGATGGAAAGGAGTAATTAATTTTCTCCAATGCAGTTTAGAAGTCAGCCAATAATCACATCTACTCGGTACCAGTATGAAAAAAGCAGACTGGACCTGAATAAAAACTGAGACAGTATTTTACATTTAGGTTATGAGGAGAAAAGATAATGAAGTTAATGTAACAGTATTTTTGGAAATTTACATTCAGAGAATCAATCAAAATTGCATAAACTATGCAACTCTTTTTGCATTATAATCTCCATCTGTAAGAAAGCTACAGTGCTACACTGTACTGCTAAAATTTCTTAAATCTAGATAAAGTATGTGTGAAAACCAGTGAAGTGCCTTGCTTTCCTCCATTATATTGTACGTACTTGCATACAAAATTGCAAATAATTCTTTTAATTTGTTTGCCAAGATCTTTTGCTAACAGCAGAGTGAGCCAGGCAGGAAATAAACATTAGGAATCAATTTTTTATATGAAAGTATGATATAAATTTTGCATATTGCTCTAGCTCTATATGCACAATTGTAAAAGTATTGTGAAACAGACATTCAAATAGAAATAAAGCATTTCAGGATCTCACCATGTGTCTTTCTATTTTGTATCATTTCTGTTCAGAGGTCTTTGATTATTTCTGTTTGTTGATTTTCTATTGCCTATAGTTCCCTGTGATTTGAGTCTTTAAGTCAGTGAATTCGCTAGCAAGCACTTTAGATTGCCTTAAAAATGAAGACAAAAATTGTTTACTTTGTTGAACAACTACTTCTCCCTGACCTGATGTAATCAGATCTTCAATGGCAGTGCTTTCTATATGTGCCATGCTGTTATCTCTATTATCTTTTGTGTTTCAGGGAATTCAGTGTCACAGAACTTGAAGTGCCATCAGAAACTCGTGAATGTTTTTAAGGATGTCACGCACTGGAGAGGTTGCCCAGAGAGGTTGAGCCTCCACTCTGTGAGATACTCAAAACATGTCTGGACATGGCACTGAACAATGTACTCTAACTGACTGCTCTGAGCAGGTGGTGTGACTAGATAATTTCTGCAGAGGTGCAGTGCTGCCTCAACAGTTCTGTGTTCTGGTGATTTTGTAGGTGAACTGGGTAATTATATGCTAGCAGCCCTGCACTGCATCTCTAGCTAAAATAATAGGAATTCTGATAAAGAATTCAAGAATGTATTAAAATATGGAAATATAATAAGTGTCAGTGTAGCTTTCTGCCAGCAATCAAGTGACAGAACTGTAGAATAAATTTTAACTGAGTCACTGCAAAAAAACTTTGCTTGAGATCTCCCACTCATAAATCTAAGAAAATTTAAGTAAATTTTCTCATACTAAATGGACAAAATGTTTATGTCTTACACCTATAGACTTGTTACTAAATAATATTTTCAATAAAGCAGATGAAGAAAACTTCAGAAAGTTATAAGATAGTTTGAAAATATCTGATTCTCAAAGTGTAACTCATTCTATAACAACGTAAAATCTTCTCCACTGGGAATGCAGTGATGAGGATGGCCAGCTGTTTTCCCCATCCTGCAAAAACCTGCATTCATGATTGGAATTTTTAACATCTTACTGAGTAGAAAAGCCCAATGCTGGCTAAACTGACATCTTGTTCTAGGTTGCTGCCATCTTCTCATTTCTCTCCTTTACCTTGGTCTTGCCCCACCATCCCAGTGGTTTTGCTTCACGTTTCATCTTATGTGACTAATCAGTTCTCCTGTGCTAACTCACTCTGCTTTATTTCAACCTACAAAAAGAGGAATAAATCATTCCTTTCCTCCCAGGAAACCAATCTAAATTACTTTCTCATTCAAATCATACAAAACTAAAAAACTTTTTTTTTTTTTCCTGTCATACTCTTGAAAAACGTTCACACAACACCTCTTTTTCTACTCCAGTTTTCATGTTTTCAACCTTTCCTAGTGGGAGAAAGGAAGAACAGTGCAGCTGGGGTGTCACTTGCTGTCAGTCTTTAAGAATGGTGAGGAAAATGTGCATATCCATCCATATATATAGTTTTTGCCTGGAGTAAGCAGAAACTACAGTAGGTTGACACAAATTTGGCTTTCCCTGAAAGATTTTAATGCCAGATTCCCTTTCCTCCTATTTGTGATACCACCAACACGTGCCGGGTTTAAGATAGACACTGAGATGGGATCATGGAGGGAAGTGACATTTGTTCCTGTAGAATACTTTATACTTAAACTGAGGAAAGCAGTAGGATTATGTCCAGACATTATTTCCTGGAGACACAAGAACAGACCCATTTAATTTAAAGTTCCCAAGGGTCTGGTTGAATTTGGTAATCATTTATGACAATGACCTATACATATGTATATATTCATATATCTGTATATATTTATAAAACGATATAAATGTACATGTGTAATATGTACATATGTAATGTGCATATATGTCTATATGTACATATATATATACATATATAAAATATGTAAATATGTGTCTAGTATAACATTATTATCCATTATTTGCAGTTAGAGAGATTCAAGTCCACCTCTCTTGTGCATGTTCTTTAAAAAAAGTTTAAAAAACTTACAATGCTACTGCTTTAATATCTATAATGGAAAAAATAATTAACTACTGGAACAATATAAATAAATACATTATACTAATTTTCCTATCCTATTAAGACCCTGGCTCAAGGCAATGCTGGATCTCAGAAGAAGTAAAAGTCCCTTTCCCTTTCCCTTTCCCTTTCCCTTTCCCTTTCCCTTTCCCTTTCCCTTTCCCTTTCCCTTTCCCTTTCCTTTTCCCTTTCCCTTTTCCCTTTTCCCTTTCTCTTTCCATTTCTCTCTCTTTCTTCCTCTTTCCCCTCTCAGTATCTTTTTATTTTTCTTCACTAGGCTTTGCATACATTTTTCTCTGAGTAAATGACTAGGAAGTAAAACCTGTGCTTTAATACCCTTTATCCATAATGATTAGTGTTAGAAGCTTGCCTGAATTTGCCTAGAGGTGGTTGACTAATTTTTGAAAAGCTCAATAAATTGCCTTGTATTGTTCCTCTGAGTCACTATCTGAACTCAGTTGCTTCTGTGACCCCTGCCCTATTTGGAGAATTCCAAGGATTCACCTTCCTCACAACCCACAGAGTGGGATGACACCAATGGTAAATGAAATGAAATGTGATGTTGGTAGTCCCTTAACATTGCCATGCAAAGGGACTCAGATCTGAACACAGTCAGATTCACCTTAGTTATATTCATCAGGAAATATTTATTCGTGGAAATGACAAACAACATAAGGGAAAAATATCAATTCTCCTTCTTTCCAGACACCTGGACAGCCTGTTTCTTCTGCATCAGCTGTGATGAAAACAAACCTCCCATTCAGCACTTTTGGACTTTGTAAATCTAATTGACAAAGATCTGTATTTAGTGTTTAAGAGATATATTGATATGTTAATCTTCCTTTGCATTACAAAATAAAGAAGAGTCCAAACAAAATAGTTATTAAATAATTAAATGGTACAAGAAGGTTTATAATGCTATGTTTACTGAAGTAAATAATGATTTTGCCTCTCATTCCTATAGGACTAACCTTTCATCCAAAAATTATGAGTCCACACATCTTTAAACCCGATGGCAATATTTGTGTGATTCCTTATATATAGGTTTTTATCTAAGCAATATTTAGTTTTTAAACTCAACTTACTCTATTTTGTTTCTGCTGTTTTACTTTGGTTTTAGTTTTATATTTGTTTAAGGGCATTTATGTTTAACTAGAAGTGTACATGAGGTCTGCAATTCAGTAACAAAACAAATTTCTCATCTGCTGAACTGATCAAAAAGTCTATGCCTACATGATTGGTATCTATTTATGGAAACCCAAGTGTCCATCTGTGATGTATTTTAATAGGGAAATTTTAATAGGCACTGTCTTGTTGAAGTCATATTAAATGCTGCCTATCTTGCTGCCTCTCCAATCTCTGTAACTTAAAAAATCCTTCTGGGAAATAAAAAGTTTATTATACTAATATTTTTAGCGTTAGATAGTGGCTTGTAGCAGGAAGCAGAGTAAGCATAATCTACACAGAGTACAGATCACAGTTGGTAACCAAGAATTTATCTTGTGATGAAGCAGAAGAAAAAAATACATAATTTTCAAGCCCTATAAAAAAAGTAATGTTCTTTGATTCAGGCACACACTGTTTAATTTCTATAAGGGAACTATATGTTGCTGGGTTCATTATGTCAGCACAGTAGTACTTGGATTGGTCATCTAATGTCTGTAAATAATACTTAACTATAAAAGCAATGATTTATACCTGATATAGTGTTTCATAGTTCTTAATAGGTCTTGTTAAGTTTCAGCCTTAACAAAGTCTTTCCTGGCAGGAACGAGAAAGGCAAATTTACATGAAATTTTAATTTCAGTGTAAATCCTAATATTGCATCATACATCAAATAGTCTGAATAAGAAAAAAATCCAGACACCTTCCTTCTTTTATTAAAGTTCATCCAATCAAGATTCCTTTTGAAATTCTCAATGGAGTGCTCTTTTAAATGATCCACATCCTACTTGCTGAGAATGCTTAAAACTGAACCCAGCAGACCTGCAGTGTATGCTCCATTATACTTTCAGCATTATCCAGAGCTCTACTGCATTTTCCATTTTGGACTACAAAGACAGTGTATATGTGTTTTACATACCAGTTAACATGTCCTCCTTCTCTTTCCTGCTGTGTTGAACAATTCATGACTTTCTTTCTCAGTATTGTATTTACCACATCTTTTAACCTGGTAAATTGTAGTTTGGATTCCTACTCCCTAGTGTTTTGCAATTTGTTATTGTTCTACACAGAAGTAAAGAAAGGATGGTGACTGAGAATGAAGTTATGACCTTTTCCCTTTAAGGAATAAAAAGAGTAATGAAAAGAGCTAAAAAATAGTGTAAATTCCTGGATCTAGCTAATCTTCACAGAATTTTGAAAAAAGAGGAATATGTGAAGAAAATGTCCTATATGACCTTATGACTGCATGAGGGGTGATATGCTATCAGTGGAGACTAGACTTGTACATGTGCTGAAAAAATCACAGACATATAGAATAATGGAATGGCTTAGATTGGAAGGGACCTTTAAAGATAACCTAATTCCAGCCTCCCTTCCATGGCCAGAGTTGACCAAGGCCCATCCAGCCTGGCCTTGAATTCCTCCAAGGATGGGACATTCACAGTTTCTCTGGGCAGCATGTGACAATGTCTCACCACTCTCTGAGTAAAAAATTACTTGCTAACATCTAATCAAATTCCCTCTCTTTAGTTTAAAACCACACCTTCTTGTCTTATCACTATTAGACTGTTTAGAAATTCAGACTGCCCTTGTGCTTATAAGCTTCCTTCAAGTACTGGAAGGCTGCAGTGAGGCTTCCCTGAAGCCTTCTCTTCTCTAAGCTGAAGAAGCCCAGCTTCCTCAGCCTGTCTTCATAGAAGAGGTGCTCCAGCCCTCTGATCATCATTGTAGCTCTCCACTGTACTGACTCCAAAAACTTTACATCTTTCTTGTGCTGGGGACCTTAGGCCTGGATGCAGTACTCCAGAAGGGGCCTTATAATTGCAGAATAGAGGGGGACAATCACCTCACTCTCCCTACTGACCACTCCCCTTTTGATGCAGTCCAGGATATTGCTGATCTTCCAGGCTTCAAGCACACACTGCAGGCTCATGTCCAGCTTTACATATATCTGGACCAACAAGTCCTTCTCTTCAGGGCTGCTCTCAATGAGCTCTTTTCACAGTTTGTAAATATATCTGTGATTGCCCACTGTGATTGCCCGCCCTAAGTGCAACACCTTCCATTTGGCCCTGTTTAATCTAATTAGATTCTCTTTGGCCCAATTTTTAAGCCTGTCTAGGTCTCTCTGGATGGCGTCCCTTCCTTTTATGGTATAAATCACACCACTCAGCTTGTAGCAAGGCCTGGAAGATGGGAACAAAAGGATTTCCTACTGAGATCCAAAAGCCAGAAGCTGTCACTCCAAGGAGAGCTGACTTGACCACTTTGGACTTATAAATAAGTTTGTACTGCTGCAATTGTTGTCATTGTCAAACAAACAACAATTCCCAATGACCCATCACTACTGAAGATCAGTGTCTCAACTATGAGCAACAGCTGGAATCTGTGGCAGTGACTATCTCTCTCTTACTTCCAGCAAAGACTCCTTGCTCTTATTTCTTATCTTTCCTAACACCCATCTTCTCTTCCCTATCTCCCTAAATGTCTAGCATTTGTAATAAAATGGTTGGGCTAACTTTTGACACATTCTGTCTTAATCTCGCTGTTGGGTATGCAAATATTAAAATAACCTCCTTTCCCTCCTATAAACTGGAGTGAGAGAACCACTCATGATGCATCTCCACCTGGACATAGATCTTTCAATCACAACACTCTGGCTGTGACCATCCAAAGAATTCCTTAAACACTGAATAGTTCAACTTTCAAATTCATATCTCTCCAATTTATTGATAAGGATGTGGTGCGGGACCATGTCAAAGGCCTGGCACAAGTCCATGTAGACAACATCATTCCATTGTCCACCCTTGCCATCACTACATTGTAGAAGGCCAATAGATAGGTCAGGCACGACTTGCTTTTGGTAAAGTCATGAAAAAGAACAATTTAGGCAAGGGATCCATACATTTGATATCAAGCATATGCAGTTACACAAATTTTGTTAGGTAACTTTAGACATAAAATTGACCTGAATATGTAGAAAAAGACAGAACACCTAATTATAATTGCTCCTGGAGCTGTAAATGTCCTGCTAGCTTCAGCATTTTTATTAAGTTAGATGTTAAGTTTGTTGTTGTTTATGATAATGTTAACAAGTGTAGAGGGAATAAATTATGCAGTGAAGCTACTGTGTGTTTTTGATTTTAAAATTTTCAAAGTCATGTGGAGAAAATACAATGACTATGAAAGAACTTCTACTACAACACAGTTGAGCATCTATTTGTGAGAGACGTGTTTGAATGAGCATATTTTTTTTGCTTTTAAATATGCATGGAAGTGTCTTTCTCATACTGCCCAAATTTTGGGTTACTCAATCAGTGATTATTGGCATTGTGTCTGCCAATGATTTTAAGAGAAAAGCTGCTTTATTCTTTTTATGGTGTTTGAACTACAGAATTGCAAATTGGCTGAGGCTGGAAGGGACCTCTGAAGATCATCTAGTCCAACGTCTGCTCAAGTAGGGACACCCAGAGCTGAGGAGTCCATATCCAGACCTAGGCAGCTTCTGAAGATCCTCGAGAAGGAAGACTCCATAACTGTCTGGGAAACCTCTGCCACTGCTCCTTTACCTGCACAGTAAAGTGCTTCTGATTTTCAGATGAAACCTGTGTTCCAATTAGCACCTACTACCCCTTGTCCTGTCACTGGCACTGCTGAGCAGACACACACTTCTAGTATTTATATACCTTTATGTGATTCTCCCTGAAACTTCTATTTTATCAGCCATTCCACATAGGATACATACTCCAGTCTCTTCATCATTTTTTCTAGACCATGTTCAGTATGCCCTTATCTTTCTTGTACTGGGTAGTCCAGAACTGACCCTCACTGGAGCTGAGCAGAGGAGAAGGATCATTTCCCTCCAGCTTCAGGCCATATTTTATCTAAAGCAACTCACTTTACCATCAGTCTTCTTAGCAGCAAGGACATATTGCTGGCTCATAAACTTCAACTTGATTGACTTCAATTTCCTACTTGTAAACATTCCACTCAATATGTGACATTCACAGTCTTAGAAAGGACTTGTGATACATTAAATATAATGCTGTGTCTCTTATTTTTTTAACCTTTGAGAATGCTTAATTCACACATAGTGTCATGAAAGTATAACTGATTTGGGAATTTTGGTTGTATGCTTATCAAGGCGAAAATAAAGAAAATTTATTCCTAGAATAATGCAATTCATAAGAATATTCTACAAAAAAATCATAGAGAAATAATATAAAGAAAAATTATTTTATGCTTGTCAGAAAGTTCACCAAGTGATTAGAAAATGAGCCATGTTGGAGATGATATCTAGCTAAGGTACAGTTTGACAACACCCAAAACATAAAGGAGAGAATAAATTTCACATAAATAATTATTTTATATGTTGTATCCCACTTGTCTACATAAGCAAAATAAATGGATAAATAAATAGGTAGATAGATAGATAGATAAAGGGAAGTTTGTTTACAATTTATTCAACCCTAAGTGTTCATTCTCATATATTTTATTGGATAAGTAATTTATGATTTGCCTATATGAGACTAAATTATTAAGCCTGTGAACTCACTCTGTTAATGTAGTTACACTATTTTCTCAAGAAATCTTTTTCCATAATTTGAATATTTCTTGTTTCTACTAAAGTAGCTTTTTGAAGGCTGTACCCTATAACTCCTTCATCAAGAAATCTGAATAAAGTAGAAATAGAGAGACCATTTTATAGAGCTTCTCAACATTTTGAGCCATAATTGGTGTAAGAGTAACCTGATGATTCTGTCTTCATAGGGCATAGTTTTAGCTTTCTTGAATTTCTAAACACAGTTGATACAATAGACTTAACCATTAAGTACTTCTGATTTGCTTGAAATGGAGATTAACTTCTTTTAAATTTACCTTGGTTCAAAGTAATGGCTGTACATTTTTTATTATCAGTATTAGTATTATTGTTATTGGCCTTAAGGAAGCAATTATTTGAATGTTACTTTAATTTGGAGATGGCACCAAACTGGAAGCAGTCATTATGTTGGAAAGCAGAGCTGTCATCCAGAGGGACCCAGAAAGGCTGGAAGAATGGACTGGCATAAAACTCTTGAAATTCAAGAGATAAAAATGTCAACACAATTAGTCTGCTCTTATATTCTTCTCTAGACATCTCCTATAAGTCATCATTGCTCTTATGTTATGATATTTATGTTTAAAGTGGTGGTAAATGTACATAGACAGAGAATTTGTAAAGCTTCATCATAATACAAATAAAAATTGAGTAAATCAATACAATTATATTTAGGAAATATATATATTTCCTAATATAATTAAATATAATCTAATGAATATATATATACATTAGAAATACTAACATGATGAATCTGCATCACCCCCGCCATTTATTTTCTGTTTATTTGACTGTCAGAGTATTAATCTTTAGTGTGCTTAAATGTTTCTCTAATATTTCATCTCATTGTTCTACATTTTTCTTTTGTGATTTAAAGCAAATGCTAATTTAGTTTGCAGTCATTGATAGATTCCCATTTATTGCACAATCTAACTGCCTAACAAATCACTTTTCATGTTCTCTGTTGTTTAAGAACTTGGAATCCAAACAAACACATATAAATACTATGCAAGGTCCTACTATCAAACCTTTATTTGCTTACATACCCTTTTAACTCTTCCTTTGTGCTTCCTCCTAGTGATCATCTGAAATGATTGTTCATTGTTCTATCAGTGAAACCCTTATTGGTTAGATTTTAAATTTCAGTATAAATTCATATTTGTCAGCTCTGGATAAGAAAGTAATAAATCTTACATGCAGGCCTTGAAAGTTGGTCTAGTTTCAGTTGTCTCCTAAAGCTGATATTGATGGAATAGCAAACCTTCATTAAATACCTAGTTTTGTACTTAAATCTGAAAAGAACTAAATTTAGATTACTCCAGCCAAGATCTTTTTTTCAAAGGAAAGTCTTCCCTCATTTCTTCATCATCTACAAAATAGACAAACAAAAATCAGCCACACTACAATACAAAAAAAAAGTGACTTTGTAGAAATTTTGTAGTTGAACTGGAAAGAGGGTAATATAAAAATGACAGAAGAGCGCTGTACAGAAATGACACCCTATATCAGAGCATTCTAGTCTAGGTAAATCAGTAGCTGATAGAGCTATAATGAGATATTTGATTCTGTAATGTAAGAAAGATACATTTTGAAAGATCTTTGTTTGTTTAGCCTAAAAATAAAATAATCTGAAAATGGGAATGATTGCTTGATCTGTTTATACATTCAACAATAATAATAAAAAAATAGCTATTTAAATAAAAAGTGTTATTGACATACAGAGAAATGAAACAGGTTATCTGAAATGCATTTAATTTGGATACTGAAAGGATGTTAGACCAACAAAGTCATAAAATTCTGATTAGTTTTGAAAACAGAAGTATTGAATTCCATCAGTTGATGGCTACAGATGTTAATGTAGAAATTTATTTCTAAATTGTTGCATCCCTCAATGACTTAGCAATTACATTTGATTAATTTATATAAAGTGTTTTTTCCCCTAAATTTGTGCTTAATGAAATATCCTAAATTAGAATTATTGTTAAGACAAACTCAATTTTTCCTTGTGTACTATGAAGAAAAAAATACTGCAGAATCTCTGGAGTCGGTTAACCACATAATTTTATTAAACAAATGCAATTGTCCAAAATTGTGCAAAGTAATCTTGTTAAAAGAATTCATACCTTTCCTCTGCAAAGCAATTTCACAGAATGTCATTCTGTAGTAGTGAATCTTTTTTTTTTTTTTTACAGATTATAGAAAGTCAAGATGTACCTTCAAAAGCTAGCAAATTAGAACAATAAACCAAATCCTTTATAAGACTACTGATAATAATATTCATGGAATTGTATGCATTTATAATTAAAATAGACCTACCTTTACCTCTAGCTACAGTTCCTAACTACCCTATGTGAGAATCCTTCTTTGTTTTTTGGCTCAAAGCTTGCTTCCTGAGGTATTTCTGGTGATAAGACTCTGAGTGATTTGTTGAGGAGGTAACTAATGGGTGCTAACTGTGTGACAATGGATATCCCTTTGGGAACATTTGAAAGCCCCTTCCTCCAGAGCTGCTTGCTCTGTAGAAGAGTGGAAGAGAGTGCTCAGGAGTGTTTACTGGAGGAAGATCTGGCCTGTGACTAAACTGCTCCAGCTAGGTGTGGGAAACTTGGGGAACGATACCATCGTGTTCTGTGAGAAACAGGATGCAGATGGGCATCCCTGCTCCCTCTTATCTGCTGGCAAGGCCCGGAAGATGGGAACAAAGGAGTTTCTGCTGAGATCCCAGAGCCAGAAGCTGCCACTCAAAGGAGAACTGACTCGACCACTTTGAAAGCATTGAAAAGGGGCCATCATTGCCATGGTCATCGTTGTGGTCAATAGAACAACTCTGCCCAATGACCCACCTCTACTGAAGATCAAAGACTGAACTACGAACCACGCTGGATCCATGGTGGTGACTATGTCCCTCTTGCTGCCTATAAAGACTCCTTGCTTCTTCTTTTCTATCTTTTCTATTGCCCTCCTTCTCTTCCCCATTACCCTAATTCATAGTAGTGTCCGTCCTCCCCTTCCCCATTTCCCTAATTAAGATTTGTAATAAACTGGTTGAACCAACAATTGAACCGTTGCTTCTTAATCTCACGCTGGGTATACAGATATTAAAAGAACCTCATCTCTCCTATAAATTGGAGCGAGACACCCTATTACCAGAGATACAAACACTTATATGAACAGTGATGGCCTTAGTATTCAGCTTGGCAGTAATCATGACGTATTAATGCTGTTTATTTTAGATTATCTAAGATTATTCTATCTGATATGTCAGTTTGAATGAGCCAGATTAAAAATTTTAATGTAGTTGAATGCAAGTTGTATCAAAGAACTTTAGGGGTGTACTTGAAAAAAATAATTTTGCTTGTTTACTTAAAAGAAACAGAACAACTTTTTTTTTTAAAGAAAATTTATTAAAAGTTGCAAGCCCTTATATAAGCATTTCAGGACACTGAGAACACATTGTTAAATGAATTTACTGTGCATAGGCAGCATAATCATTTTTCACACCTCAGCATTTAATTACTCTGGGATAATGGAGCACAAAATGAGAGGATAGCAGTACTTTCCATAAAACAAAAACAAAAACAAAAACAAAAAAACCACGCTTATTTTTGTTAAAAATAAAATTTCTGTTCTGCATAGGGAAAATGTTTTTTGTTTAACACATAGATTTAATTAAAACACCACTGGCAATTTTTAACGTTCATCGCAAATGGACGTGGAGTAACTCATGCAAACAAGCAAGGTGCACCTAAATATAGTGATAACTTACATTTTCTTGACTTAACAACTCTTTCCTATTGCTTCTTCAATTTTTAATAATACCAAGCACAGTATTTTATCTGTGTCACTACTGGCACTTACTCATAGAAGGACTAGAATCCAAACAACCTCATCTTATTTCTGGCACTAACAAAACAGGTTTTCTTAACATCAGATCTTCAACAGTAACAATGCTATTACATTTCTTTTATTATCAAAACTTGACTTCTTTTCTAATTCTTCAGCTGAATTTTTATTTGTTTGTTCTGCATCTTTATTTTATAGACTCATTTTCACATCTGCAAGTATTCTCTTTCTTTAGAATTTTTGGATGATCAGTGTTAGGATGTTGTGCAATTACTTCTTTTATTGTTTGTACTGCATGCCTTAGAACTTCTCACCTTATCTTTATGATTATGGAATCCCACTGTGTTTGCAGCACTTTGATATTTAAAATGTACTGTTGCTTGGTACTGAAAACTTTCCCAACTTAGAATTAGTAAAGCCATGTTTATAGGAACAATAAAATGTGTTTATTTTTCTTTTAATTACAATATATGCCCTTCTCTCTGAGAGGATTTGCTGAATACAATTAAAAGAAAGAGCAATCTAACTCCAAGCAAACTGAAAACTCATTTCTATTTTAGTGTTATTTGCTATTTTTTGAAGAGAGTAGGGGGAGGAATAAAGAAAAAGAGCAACTAGCAGCAGAGGAATAGGAATCACTGATTAACATAAAATGAATATGTTAACAAAAAATCACCAGTTTATTAACCTCCTAGGTCTATTTCTCTTGTCCTGACTACTTTAAAGAATAAATACAAAAGCAGGCTTTGTTGAATCTGACTTCAAAAATAGCAAGTCATACTGGATTACGGAATGAGGTATTAAAATGTATTCCATTAAATGTTTAAAGCAGTAGTATAATGTCTTTTCAGAATCAGAAGGTATTGGGAATGGGAGTGGCAGGATGGGACTAAGAGGTAAAGAATGTTCTGGGAAGAGTGTCTGAAGGTGTCCTCCAGTGAGAGTCTCTACTTTGTTAGCATATAATTGAAATCCAAAATACATTAGATAACACAGGGCAATAAAATAAACGACTTCATTATCTTCATAGGAATTTGTCCCTTGACCACAAATAGATAGTAGAATGACAGAATATGTTGAGTTGGAAGAGATCCACAAGGATCCTTGAGTCCAACTAATGCAGAAGGCTCATCAAACTTCTGAATAAGGCAGAAGAAGGGAATACAGAAAAGAAGTTTTCGGTGTCCGGGACAAGTGACTGCAAAATACTGTTTATTTTCTGCTTAAAACACAATGTGTCACAGACATATAGATGCTAGAATGTTTTAGGGATGTGGATAAGGACATAAAGATTTTTTGAGGAGTTACTACTAGTATACTCCATTGTCTAAATTTTGCTTTCTGTATAGACACTTTTAGATTAAGATCCAGGTCCCACCTGACTCTATCTGGAGTCCATGTTGCCTGTATGTAGAAGTGTTTCTGAGTGACATCAATTACAATATAAACAATATGACAATAGAGAAAAATAGAGAAAATGTGTTGCCTAAACAAAAGAAGGCTTACTGTTAAAGAAAAAAATATCCTTTAATTGAAGAATAGGATAAGTAACCTAGGACATTGCAGACGTTGATTTTGATTTAGGGACTGCTTTATTTATGGAAAATAACCTAACATTTTTCATATATATACAGTTCTGTATATGGCTGTGAGAAGCTTGGCTCTTTATACTTGATAACTTCTTGTAGGGAGGAACTGGGTTCCTCTAAAGCTGACCCAGGTCATCTTCCACTGCTACTCATCACAGAGCAGGTACTCCAGCCTTTACCACTTTCCGGGGCTCCACTGAGTTCCTTCTAGTTTGTCATGACTTTCCTGTACCAGAAGCCCAAAACCTTAGGCAATATCTGGAGCACTGTACGCTTGTTAGTATAGCCCAAGACATATGTGGCAGGCCTTTTTCTGCCACAGCACGCTGCTGGCTCATGTTCAGCATGCTGTCCACTGGTATTCCTGGACCCCTTTCAGTGGATCTACTCCCTGTTATGTCAGTCAGGTATATTCATCCCATGTAGTTATAATTTATGAGTATATAATCTGTCTACTGCGTGGTAAAAGGGTGCTAGGGAATAACTTTTTTGAATTGATTCCCAAGGTGACTTTACTTCTTGCCAGCTTTCATCTCAGTTCTGACTTGTATCTACTTTGATCTTGGGACCTGTCTTTCAGAGAACTAATCTTTAATACCTTTAATGGTGAACTATAATTTATACAAAAATGCGTCTGTATAAGACCTTTGATAATAAAATCAAAATTAAAAGGTGAATTTAATTGAAAAAATACAAACTAGTGTGGTTGTCATATGTGTATTTTGATCTGAGACGGATTCCATGCAGCACTGTCTTTCCTAGACATTTTTTAATTCTTGATTATTGGTTACTATAAGTGAATTTGAAAATTGAGAATCATGGGTAGGGGTTTTAAAATACACAGATTATATTTGTGAGTTTTCATTGTTTACTTAACATTCACATGACATAACCAGCTGCGTTTGCTTTTGAGTTAAAAGTTTTACAGTTCTTCTTAGACTGAAGGTGAACTGTTTGTGACTTGTTTTTTCTCCTTATATTACTAACAGAGATTTGAGATGTGTTTTGTTTGTTTACTTTTTCCTTATGCTGCCTGATGAAGTGAGTTTTTACATTCACATAATCTCTGCAATGGACTTGTATATATATAGTGGAACAGACTTCCACTATACACACAGTACAACTAAGCTGGTTCCCTTTTGTTCCCTTGTAACTTTCTCTATTGTGTTTTCCCAAAACATACCCTTCAGTTATTATTGCTTAGCTACATGTGAAACCCCTACAGTGGAAGCATTTGTTTGTACTTTGTTGATTATCATATCAATACCAGCAACTATTACAACTAAGTCTTTAAGCCACTGTGATACAAGAAAATATACTTGCCTGATATTTGAAGTATTGTGTTAAAGAACATAGCCTTTTAAAAGTACAAGCTTTGCAAAACAACTCTTCTTAATTGGCTACATTACTTTGAATCACAAGCAGCATTACCAATTCTTGCACTGTCATAGTCATCAGAAATGAGAACTGAACTATGAGAAAAGAACTGTTGTATTTTAACCCAAGCAGGCAGTTCAGTATACGCAGCTGCTCACCTGCTCTTTCTGGGTGGAATGGAGAGAGAATCATACAGGTAAAAGTGTGAGAACTCATGAGCTGAGATAATAACAGTTTAAAAGGTAAAGCGAAAGCTATTCATGAAAGTGAAGCAAAACAAGGAATTCATTCACTACTTCCCGTTGTATGCAGATGTTCAGCCTCTCCTAGGAAAGAAGGACTCATCAAATGTAACAGTTTACTGGGAAGACAAACATCATTCTGAACATCCATCGCATGGCATGTTGCTATATCTTATGGGGCATGCCTTTATTCATATTGAGTCAGCTGTCCTGGTAGTGCCTCCATTCAACTTCTTATGCACCCTCAGCTTGTTTGCTGGAAGGACAGTGTGTGAAGTAGAAAGGTCTTTGACACTTTGCAAGAACTGCTTAGCAACAACTAAAACATTGGTTTGTTATTGCTACTGTTTTGATGAAAAATCCAGAGCACGATATCATACAAATCTCTTCAAAGAAATTAATTCTATCCCAGCCAAAACCATATGTATGTATTTCAAGCTTGCCTCCCAAATAGTTACATTTTCACCAAATTAATCAGTTAATAAAATTTGTTTGTTATAACATGATTTACCTGCTGTATGTGAAAGATACAAAATGTTATGCCGCTCTATGGATTGCATCGTGTTGCCTAAAGCTTTCTGTCTGAAACATCTTTTCTCTCTGAAACATCTTCATTTTGCACCAAAACTTGGTGCCAAAAGCTCATCCACAGAGGATGAGCTAATTTAGTCTCCAGTACAGAACAATGAATCTGAGGCAGTAGTCATGCTTAGCTGATCCTGAGTATGATTCTCCCCTGCAATTACTCAGCAAATATTGTTAACTGGAACACTCAATGTGGGAGGCAGTGCATTCTGCTGCAAACAGTACTTTTTTTGGACAGTCAACACATCACAAATTATTTTATTCAGTAACAGTACCTGCTATAGCATGATCCTTACATCATGCCTTCATCACTCACATAGCTCGTTGAGGTGATATTAGCAGTCTAGGCACTGTTGACAGATGACATTAGCACTTCCCAGTTGATTTATCACATCTGTAGTCTTAGCATTCTTTCTTTTCCTCATTCCTTTAATCTTAAAGACTTTTCCTCATCAGAGGATAATTTTTCTGATTACAATATTCAGGGAATGAGTCATACTCATCAGCTTCACTCCTCTTTAAAAAAGTTGCTAGGCAACTTTTGCAATTATGACTAGTATCTGGATTTTTGATATTCAAACTAAAGTACAGTCTGTGAAGAAAAATGAGCTGAAAACTGTACAAGTGGTACTTGTTAAAACTCATCCCAGTTTTCATGTTGTCTTTGATCTGTTGGTTTGATTAAATTGCTTCATTTGACTGTTCATCAGTGTTTACTGATTATTTGCTCTGCTGGTTTACATGAGGGGCTTTAAAAGTCCCCTTTAAAAATATGGGAAAAAAATTTAATGCCTAGTTATGAGCCACTGGTCATGGCAACACATGTGGATTTTCAGGTAATGATATGCCTGGTGCTTCTGGAAATGCTGGATATATTATCTTATTTGTTAATAACTCTCTTAACAAAAGAGAAAAAAAAGAACTGTTACTGAGTGTCTTGATTAAATACTTGACTTACTTTTTCTACGTTGAATAGGCAGTGGTGTAATAAAATTTATGATTATTTTCTCTTATGGATCAGTGTGAGAATCCTTCCTTGTTTTTTTGTGACTCAAACTTGCTTCCTGAGGTATTTCTTGTGATAAGACTGACTTGTCTAGAAGATGAGTGATGGGTGTTGTTGTAAGGCAATCAACATCATTGTGTGGACAATTTTAGCTTTTTGCCTTCGGAAAATAGTGCTCAGGACTGTTTACTGGTGGAAGACATAGCCTGTGACCAAATAACTCCTGTTTGCTATGGGAGACTGGGGCACAATGCCATTGCATCCTGTGAAGGCAAGATACAAGTTGGTGCCTCCCTGCTCCCTCTTATCTGCTGGCAAGGCCAGGAAGATAGGAACTAAGGAGGTTCCCGCTGAGATCCCAGAGCCAGAAGCTGCCACTCCAAGGAGACCTAACTCAACCACTTTGGATTTGAGCTGTCACTGCAAAGACAGCTGACTCGACCACTTTGAAAGCATTGAAAAGGGGCCATCATTCTCATCATTGTCGTTCTCTCCTTGTCGTCATCAACAGAACAATGCCCAATGACCCACCTCTACTGAAGATCAAAGACTGAACTACGAACCTCGCTGGATCCATGGTGGTGACTATGTCCCTCTTGCTGCCTATAAAGACTCCTTGCTTCTTCTTTTCTATCTTTTCTATTGCCCTCCTTCCCTTCCCCATTACCCTAATTCATAATAGTGTCCGTCCTCCCCTTCCCCATTTCCCTAATTAAGATCTGCAATAAACTGGTCGAACCAATATTTGAACCATTGTTTCTTAATCTCACGCTGGGTATACAGATATTAAAAGAACCTCCTCTCCCTCCTATAAATTGGAGCGAGACAATCAGAAATTGAGAGTCCTTGTTGCAGAAGTACTATCAACATCTGAAACGAAGTTTACTACTCTCCGAGATCTTTAATCCTAACAATTGCTCAAATAATCTGAAGCAGACACAAATATTACAGCAGATAGTAAGTATGCTCTTGTAGTGAATAATTGTGCACAGTGAAGCTGCCAACAAAGAAAGCTTTGCAATTTTCCACAGAAGTTTACTTTCCTTAAGAACCAGAGGTCTCCTGGAAAACAATATCAATCCATCTCCACGAAAGCTGTTTTGGCTTTTCTTTTTCAGTTTATGCCCGTTCCTCTTGAAATGCAACAACAACTCCAAAACCACACAGAAGAATACTCTGACATAGAAGAAACACAATTACTGAGGGAATTTTCAAGTCTGCATGCAGGATATCCACAGGTAGCAAGCCGCCATTGAGAGTAGCACCAGGGTTCAATGCATCAGGGCAGGCAGAAAGCATGAAGAGTCACAGTCCTACTTGCAGGAATAGCAGTGTTTGTGAAGAAGGGGAGTATTCTGGGGCTGAGTACATTATGGGGTGCTTAGGGCGAGGACTAGATGCAAGACAAGGAGTGATCAAGGTTGTCTGAAGAGGAACAAGTGGGGAAAAACAGGGAAAAGGGGAGTGAAGCATGTGGTGGTGTGATCAGAGGCAGGTCAACTGACATGCCCAGCCACGCCTGCACCAGCATATCCTGTCTCCTCATTGAGTTCGGTTTCTGATGGGACAAGGTTTCCCTGGGACAAGGCTTTCTGTCCCCTGTACATGTGCCTGACAGGGCTGAGCATGGCCTTGCCATGGTGCCATGGCTGAGGCTGGAGTAAAGGCCATAAGGATGGGGTATATGCAGGGTGTGTGTGTGCCACGTGCAGGCCAGAGCCACCAGTGGGGACATAGGCATCTTGAGGACAGGTGTCAGGAGCACAGAGACGTTAGGCCCAGCCACCGGGAAGTCCTGTGTGTGTGTGTGTGTGTGTGTGTGTGTGTCCTGTGCGTGCACACAGGATGTGGCCATGGATGCTAAGCGTGTCTACCAGTGTTGTCCTGCAAGGCTGGACATGTACATACGCATACATGTGTTTACACACATTACAGTGTGCCTTCTGTCAGGACCCACGGCATGGAGCTGCAGGACTCAAATACAATACGGTAAAAGTGTGACTGATAATGAAGAGGTATTTTTAAGTGTGCTTCCTTGTAAAGATGTCCAGAACACCAATCCTGCAAAAGACGTCACAGTGAAACAACTCTTACTCAACAACCAGCACATCCTTTTTGGATTCTAATAGATCAGTTAATTTGCAATGGCTCTGCCTTAGTTGAACTGATTAGAGGGAAAGAAGGTTAGGGAATGGGAACCAAACAAGTTCTCTGAATTACTTCAGCATCACATGCAAGACTGACATGCAAGTTCACTCGATATTTGTCAATCAGTGTAGAAATTAAGTATTCTCTATTCTCACTTAAAAATGGGCATAAAACATTTTGTGTTTCTGAGCTCTCCAAGCAAGACTAGTAGAGCATAATATCCATGCAGTCATGCAGGCTTTGCTGCAAAGGAAAGATGAAGAGACAAACTTCTCTTTAGCACATTGATCATTAGCTGTAGCAAGAAACTTTTGCTGTAGTAGACTGTGCTGTAGGCACAGCACTTCACAAATTCTGCAGTGCTCTCACGTGCTAGATGAGAGAGCAAGAGTTTTAGAGAACCAGTACTTCAAATCACTGCTCTTGCACACAGATGTGCCTGCAAGCTGATGTTTTATGATGGTTCCAGTTATGGCAATCAAGAAAAGATATATTGGATTTGGCAGCTACACAATTTCACCCACACATCTGGAAGCACTTGAAGAATGTTAGTCAGCCATCTCTCACTCAGCTCACTACTGAATTGCTTTCTATTGCCTGCGCTTGAATGCATTCCTTTCAGTTGAACGTTACTTTGTTTTCAGACTGTGCTTGGAGTTGAAGTTCACTCAGACAATTCTTGTCAATACAGGGTGCTCATGAGAACATTTCATGAGTCACCTCTATACATATTGCTTGTTTTCAGTGTAACTTTACTAAATTATGGTAATGTCCCACAGTGAAGTTATAAGCTCAGTGTACTGTAGCAATCTTAAAATAGCTGATGTATCAGCTGGTAAAACAAAGGAAGGAAAATTTAAAACAAAATTTGAAATCAAAAACAAAAACAAAAAAGCATAGTAGAGGAAGAAGAGCCTGTATTGCTCAAAGTTCTCATGGAGGAATAAGATGAAAATGAAGTACTGGATTTCAAGACAGGGAAAAAGACACATTTCTTTCTGTGTTTGAAGATTGTGATCAAGGAAATGAAGAAACAAACAAACAAACAAACAGGTAAAGAGTTTCTTGGGGTGAAGTGCAACCACTTTTTGAGTTACTGATGTGTGAAGGGCATGAGATTCCTGTATAGACAGTATCAACTCAATTTAGAAAGGAAACGTAGCATTATTCTGATGATACCTTCATTGGAGGGCATCTAGGATAACAAAATCTGGTCAAAACTTTCTGTCTTGGGTTTCTGACTTGAGAAGAATATGTACAAAAGCATGCCTGGCTAGTTCATTAAGCAAACCACTGAATTTAAAGAAAACATTCCTTCGGGTTCTCAGAAATCTGAAGAATGATGGAAACTTTGCTTTCTTTCTTTCTTTATTTGTTTATTTGTTTATTTATTTATTTATTTTCCAGTGGACTGCTGCAGTTACGATGCAATAAGATTTTTCCTATCTCAGTACTCCCAGCTAATATCACATCTGACAGGTGTTCTGAGAATATTAGAAAATACTAAATGTTAAACAACAAATACATATTTCTTGTAAACCTAGGTAACAGGAGTAGTAGAAAAAAAGTGAAAAAATACTAATTTTCTAGATAGCAAAGGAATTATTGGGATTTCTTAACCTTTAGTTTTTACCATTCTTCAAAACTCCCTAGCTACTTCCATAATTTCCCTTTGAAGTAATGGTGGGATGAAATGTACAGATGCCAGAACACATGGAATATTAGAGCTCTCAGATATAAGGGGTAAAACACTGCATGACCATTATATAAGTTTCTGAATCTGTAGCATTTGTAACTACAAAATTATAGAAATCCAAAACTAAGGCAAAATCTTCTTTTGACAAATTTCAGAGAGGAAACCTAGGAAGGTGGAGATCTGAGAATACAATTAGTCTATGCAAATCCTGTATGCAGGCTATGTCACAAATGCAATGGGCTGTAACCAGGCTACAGGCAAGGTCAACTCTTTTGCAAATTAAAGTTACTGGAGAGAAGAAAGCAATAGATAAATTTTACCATTCAAGTCAGCTGAAATTGTGCAGGCAAGGAAATTTTTCAGAACTGTGCAAACACATCTCCAGTGCATTCATGCAAAGATGGAACTGGGCAGAAAGGTTAATTTTTGCCTCTTGCTTTTCAGTGGTTTTTAGAGAGCTGATTTTGTTTCAGTAGCAGTTTTTGCAAAAATGAAGACTGAATTATAGAGTTTCTGCATTGATCCTTGTAAGAAAAAACAGATGATTTAAATTCATCGTGCTCACCTTTTCAAAGTAAGACTCTTTGATTAAATTTATAGCATTAAATTTTTAAGTCTCATTATACAGACACTTTAAAGAAAGAAAACCATAATGACCCCAAGATATGAGTTGAGAACAAAAGCAGACTAAGACTTTCCAGAAAAATCAAAGTATTCTTGAATACTGACTTAAAAACAGTGAAAATAAAAGATACTATTTAGTGAATACTAAGTATTATTCAGAATGATGTAAATGCCTGAAATAAATTCAGTAGTGTAACCCTAAAGAGATAGTAGAAAGACAAAAGTCTGAAGGCTGAAATTCTACTTTTTCAAAGTATTAAGAAATATTAGTAGGATGCGGGCTTCTTAGGGCTAGCTATCCACACAATTCAGCTGCTGAGTTGGAGGAATGGGAAGGTCTCATTGCTCTGCTGTTGGGAACTTCAGCCATAGTTCAGTGCCAGAAAAATTCTCAGGGGAGATCTCATCTTTTGCTGTGTAATTGCTAACATAAAACTGGATTAATAGCTATACTGAAAGTAGATGTGTTTAATGTATTACAGTATTTTCTGGGCAGACCAAGGTTATACTTTAAACCAACTTACAGATTTTGTGATTGCTTAAGCCAGTATGATCACAGAATCACAGAATCACAGAATTGTAGGGGTTGGAAGGGACCTCCAGAGATCATCGAGTCCAACCCCCCTGCCAAAGCAGGTTCCCTACAGCAGGTAGCACAGGTACCTGATGATGTCAGTCCGTGGACAGATCTCACTTTAATTTCTTCTTGCTTATGACCTCTTCTATGGAATCATTATAGACTGTCTCATTAGTAGGTAGGACATTAGGACATTTACCCTGAAGAAAACAAATATCCCCAAAAGTGAACAGATAAACAGGAATGGAAGACTAATCATGATCTTCTGGAGTAACTATTTTCTGTGGTAGTCCTCATGATAGAATATGCTCTCCAAAAAGATGCTTAGACTTGTAAATCTTTATTTTTATTTTTTTATTATCATTTTTTTTTCCCTGGGTAATTGTCTCCTGCTTCAGCCCAATTTGCGTTTGAAATTGCAATGCCTGCCTGTGATCTGGAGGAAGACAATAATAGAGAAAACCCATCAGAAAAAATCTCCATCATCATCTCCTGTAACTTGCTCTGCAAAACTAAGTTCAGTACTTCGGTAGGAAGAGTAATGTGTAATGGAAACAGTGTTTGCAGGTTACTAAAGATGGTGTAATTCTTAAAAAGTTGAGATCTGTCTTACGTCCCTTACAGCTTTCAACTTTCTATCTGTGTTTTCTGAAAATCTATCATAGAAAAAAAGTTTAAAACTAAAACTAGTTTAAAATGGAAAAAAAAAAAAAATCATAACTTAAAGGGAAAGAGCATAGATTTTCTGAAAAAAAAAAAAAAAGCACACTAACAATGAAAAATTCTTAAAGTAGCCTTAAAGCAGTATATTGATTATGGAATAAGACCAGAAAGAGTTTCCTGAAGTAACACTGACACACACCTGAGTGCTTCTTACCTTGTCTCCAGTGGATGATCTGATCACTGTTGCACTTATCCTGGTACCTGCCTAAAATAAATGATTTTGTTTCTTTTAGTAAATAATGAAGTATGGTAGATCATAGAATTAATTTTTAATTTTCCTGTGAATGTTTAGAGAGAAGAACTTAATAACAAAGGAGGTAAGAAAACAAATACTTCAAATTTCATTAAATGGGAAAGTTACTGAGATTTTCTTCCATGACATGTACTCTCCAGCCTTCTAATTAGTCTCTTCTGTCTTTTGAATTCCCTCCAACTGACCATGATTTCTTAAGTGTGTTGAAATAAGAGACAGGGTCAGATTTTCTATTCTTGGGGACACAAGCACAAACTCAGTAGCAAGTAATCTCAGTTTTTCATAGATGCTCTTGTGTTTGTATGTCAGAAGTTATCCATCATGCAGCTCAAAATCTTGTTCAGAATAACTGTTCGCTAAACTATCTTCTTCAAGCTCTAAGCACATTTTAGTCTTCAGTTGAAGATGTATGGCTTTCTTGCCTGTATTAGAACAAATACTGTTGGTTTATAATCCACTTAACAAGTGAGCCATGTCCTTCTTTGTGAAGAATGTTTGACCTACTAGATTCATTTGAAGTTTATCTTTTGCAAAATGATAATGCTAAGATGACATTTAATCGTGATGCCAGTAAGCAGTAGGAAACTGATTACTTCCCCCCCCCCCCCCCCCCCCCCCGGGATATTGTGTAGCTGAATAAAACTTCATCAGACCTTGAACTAAAACAGATAAGAAATTCTTCATGTAAATGAACTCTTCTTCATGTTTATTAGACATCTTGGTCTTTGTGGATTCCCGAACCTGAAAAATAATACCGTAAAACTACGTACACTTTTATTACTAATTAATAACTCTAAGTGCATTCATCACTTTGCATTAACATAACTATGAAAATGATTGTCAATCAGCTCCCAAAGTTGACTGAAGAAAAAAAAGTAAAAAAAAAACAAACACAAACCCCATAAAATCTTCAAAAGTGTAATTTCTTGAGATAAGAGAGGAATCTGTCATTGTTTATTTGTTTGAATCTGCATTGCATTGATAGGATATAGATCACAAAATCATAGAATCATTATGGTTGGAAAAGACCTCTAAGATAATCCAGTTCAACCATCCATCTACCAGCATTATTACTAACTAAGCCATGTTCTTTAGTGCCACATCTACACATTTCTTGAACACCTCCATGGACAGTGACTTGAATACCCCCCTGAACAGCTCATTCCAGTGTCTGGTGACTCTTTCAGAGAAGAAAATTTTCCTAATATCCAGCCTGAATCTCTCCTGGCACAACTTGAGTAATTCTCTCTAGTCCTATCATTAGGAGGCCAGGAGAAGAGGCCAACCCCCACCTCACTACAACCTCCCATAAAGTAGTTGTAGAAGGCTATTGGGTCTCCCCTGAGCCTCCTCGTCTCCAGACTAAACAATCCAAGCTCCCTCAACTGCTCATTATAAGACTTGTTCTCAAGTCTCCTCACCAGCTTGATTGCCCTTCTCTGGACACACTCCAAGGCCTTGATGTTTTCTTGTAGTATGGGGTCCAAAACTGTACACAGTACTTAAGATTTGGCCTCACCACAGCTGAGTACAGGGAGACAATCACCTCCCTCCTCCTGCTGACAACATTATTTCTTGTACAAACCAAGATGCCATTGGCCTTCTTGGCTACCTGGGCATACTGCTGGCTCATGTTTAGCTGAACATTGACCAACATCCCAGGTCCATTTCTTCCACACAGTCTTTCTGACAATTGCCTCAAGCCTGTAGCATTGCTTGGGGTTATTGTGGCCAAAGAGCAGGACCCAGAACTTGGTATTGTTGAACTGGATCCCATTGGCCTCAGCCCAGAGATCCGGTCTGTCCAGATCCCTCCGAAAGGCCTTCCCACTCTCACGCAGATTGACATTTTCTTCCAGATTGGTGTCATGCGCAAGCTTACTGAGAGCACACTCAATCCCCTCTTTCCAATCATCAATAAAGATACTAAACAGGATGTTCCCCAGTACCAACCCCCGATGTCCACCATTTGTAACTGATTGCCAGGTGGATTTAACTCCATTCATGACCACTCTCTGGGCCTGGCCCTCCAGACAGTTCTTTACACCACAAAAAGTATACTTGTCCAAGCCATGGGCTGCCAGCTTCCCCAGGAGAATACTGTGGTAGACAGTGTTGAAGGCTTTGCTGAAGTCCAGGTAGATTATATCAACAGCCTTTCCCTCATCCACCAGGCCAGTTACGTTGTCATAGAAGATCAGGTTGGTCAAGCAAGACCTGTTTTTTATGAATCCATACTGGCTGGGCCTGATCCCTGGTTGTCCTGAACATGCTGTGTGATCTCACTCAAGGGGATTTCTTCCACAAACTTCCATTGCACTGAGGTCAGACTGATAGGCCTGTAGTTCTCCAGATCCTCTTCATTACCCTTCTTGTAGATGGCAATCACATTGGCAAGCCTTCAGTCCTCTCGGACCTCTGGATGACAAGTAATGCCAATGGATGGTAGATAGATTGGAGCCTCTGCCAGCTCCCTCGACACCCTTGGGTGGATCTCATCTGACCCCATGGATTTGTGACAGTCCAGGTGAAGTAGTAGATCTCTCACTGTTTCCACCTGAATCATTCTGCTCCCCATCCCAGACTTCCAGTTCAGGGAATAGAGGACCCCAAGGATAACTCGTTTGACTTTTAAAGACAGATACAAAGATGGTATTGAGCACCTTACCCTTTTCCTTATTCCTGTCACGTTCTCTGCCACATTCAGTACAGGACAGAGATTCTCCTTAGCCCTTTTCTTACTGTTATTATATTTGTAAAGTGTTTCATATTCTGCTTTACTACAATGAGCAGGTTGAGTTCAAGCTGGAATTTTGCCTTTCCAGTTTTCTCTTTGCATGTCCCAACAACATCTTCATACTCTGCCTGTGTTGTCTGTCCCTGCTTCCATGAAAGGGAGACTCAATTTCTCTTCCAGAGACTCAGCAAAAGTTCCTGGTTTATTTGTACTGATCATTTTTCCTGATGGTTCATTTGTGGCACTCAGGGACAGCCTGCTCCTATGTCTTTAAGACTCCTCCCTTAAGAACTGTCCAGCATCCTGGACACCGTTTCCCTTCAGGACCCTCCTAAAAAGTGTCTGAATAGTTCAAAGTCTGCCCTTCAGAAGACCAAGGCAGCAATTTTGCTGACCCCTCTACTGACCTCAGCAAGAGTGTACCAGTCTACTGCCCAAGAGAGCTCCTGACCCACACATCTCCCACCAGTCCATCTCTATTTGTGAATAGCAGGTCTAGTGGGATTCCTTCTCTTACCATCTGGGTCAGGAGGTTATCTTCCACAACTACAGAAACCTCCTAAACTGCTTCATCTGCATTATGTTTCCAATATATATCAGGGAAGATGAAGTGCCCAGTAAGAACAAGGGCTGGTAATCATGCAACTTCTGCTAGAGGCTAGTGGAATGTCTCATTTGTCTCTTCATTCTGGTTAGGCAATCTATAACAGTCCCCACCAGGATGTCTGTGTTGTTGGTCCTCCCCCTGATTCTTACCCACAGAGATTCAAATTAATCATTCTGAGCCTCAAGTTCAACACCATCAAAATAGACTGTAAAATAAAGAGCTACATCACCACCCCTCCTTCCTTGCCTTCCCTTTCTGAAGATCTTGCAGCCATCCATTGCAGCACTCCAGTTGTGTAAATGGTCCCACTATTTTTCTGTGATGGCAACTAAGTCATAGCTTGTCTGCTGCATAATTGCTTCCAGTTCCTCCTGTTTGTTGCCCATGCTGTGTGCATTGGCATAGATGCAATGCAGCTGAGCCACTGTCCTCACTCCTAATCCCTGGCATCTCTAGAGAGCCTCATTTCATACCCTTCACCCTTCATATCTAGTTAAAACCCTTTCATTGAGCACTCCTGAGCTAGGATCTTTTTCCTGTTGGATACATCTGCAGCCATCAGGCCAGGTACCATAGTCAAAAAAGCCAAAATTCCTGAAAAGGCACCAGCCTCTTAGGCATGTATTTATCAGCCATATGTTTTCCTGGTCCTATCAGTAGCTCTCTCTGTCTTAAGTTTATACATATTTGTAGCCAATGCCCATCTCTTTCTGCCTGATGGTCTTGAAATGTTTGTTTAGATAAGGTATGTGTTCACTGTTTCCTCATCCTTTCTTCTTCATGGAAGTGAGCTCCTTCTTGAATCATCTGCCTCTGTGTTCTTGCTTTTATTTGTTTGTTTGTAATTCTTAAAGGCCAGAACTATGTTTTATCAATTAAAAATGAAACTGAATAAATAGTTTTTTCTTCTAATGTGTTAAGAAAGAGCTAGCTCAGGCTGTTGCTTGTAAAAACTTTTCTCTTGTGTATCATTGGAATACTCTATTTGTTTGTTAAAAAAAAAAAAAAAACGACAGCTTAATTAGGTGAATATCGTTTATCTGGACTTGAGTAAGGCCTTTGATATGGCCTCACACCACATCCTTATCTCCAGATTGGAGGGATGTGGATTTGATGCGTGGACCACCTGATGGATAAGAAATTGGTTGAAAGGCTGCAGACAGAAGGTGGTGATTAATGGTTCTCCTCCAGGTGGAGGCTGCTAATGAGCGGCATCCCCCAGGGGTCTGTTTTGGGATTGGTGGTCTTTAACATCTATCAGTGGCATAAACGATGGAATCAAGTGCACCCTCAACAAGTTTGCTGATGACACCAAGCTGAGTGGTGCAGTTGATGCAGTGGAAGTGAGGGATGCCATTCAGAGGGATCTCAACAGACTTGAATGTGACCCTAATGAGGTTCTACACAGCAAAGTGCAAGGTGTTGCATTTGAGCTGGAGGAATCCCAGGCGTTTGTACAGACTGGAAGGAACAGTCCTTGAGAGGAGCCCTGCAGAGAAGGACCGGGGAATCATGGTGGATGAAAAACTTAATATGAGGCAGCAGTGTGACTTGCAGCTCATGGTATGCAAATGGTGTCCTGGGCTCCATCAGAAGAGGGGTGGCCAGCAGGGACAGGGACGTGATTGTACCTCTCTACTTTGCTCTTGTAAGGCCCCATCTGGAGTACTGTGTCCAGGTCTGGAGTCCCCAGTACAAAACAGACAGGGAGCTGTTGGAGAGGGTCCAGAGGAGGGCCACAAAGATGATCAGGGGACTGGAGCACCTCCCCTACAAAGATACGCTGAGGGAATTGGGCTTGTTTAGAAGAAGGCTGCGGGGTGACCTCATTGCCGCATTTCAATACCTAAAGGGAGCCTACAAAGAGGAGGGGAATCAACTCTTTGAAAGGGTAGATAATAGCAGGACAAGGGGAAATGGCTCTAAGTTGAGGGAGAGAAGATTTAAATTGGATGTCAGGGGGAAGTTCTTTATTATGAGAGTGGTGAGGTTCTGGAACAGGCTGCCTGGCGAGGCTGTGGGTGCCCCCTTTCCTGGTCTAGTATTAAATGGGGAGGTTGGTGGCCATGCCTCTGGCAGGGGCTTGAGGACTCATGGTCCTTGAGGTCCCTTCCAACCCTGGCCATTCTGTGATTCTGTAATTTCACATAATAGTGTTCTCCATTTTGTCTTTGCTGAAGATCAATTTTTGTTACTTTTCTTATTGTAGAAATGTTATATCCATAGAATGATATAAAATAATCATGGAAGGAATGAAAAGCCACTACTTTTCATAAGATTAAATAAACAAGCAAACAAATCAGAGGAAACTCAGAAATAACAAATAAGAGAAAGCAACTTGTCTGTGCAGTATGTGTTTCACTCTCTTTACTGCATCCCTGCCTTAATTGCACAATCACATTTACAACAGTCTGCCTCATGCAGGGCCCAGAAAGAACAGGGCTCACTAATAAGTAAGCATCTGTTCTTGTTCCTCTTTCTTCCTAATCATTCCATGTGTATTCTCAGGATTGTTACTGATGACTATTAAAACCTGTCGCCTATGTAGAATTAGCCCTTTGTTTAATGTTATTTTTTTTTCTGTAGTTCTCTCAACTAATGAAATTAATTGCTTCACAGGATGCATTTTATAATATAAAATGCCAGAGCAACATACAGTTTGTATGCAAAATATGAATTAATTCTAATTAACTTTGCATACTAATTTTTTGTCTTAGTAAAATTGGATGTGCAAGCTGAGTCAGAGAACAAATCAAGTATTGATGATATGTTCAATTTAACATGCTCTAGACTATCCTGGCTGGACTTCAGGTACTGTTTCACAATGGGAACATATCTCACAGAGGTCTTATCCTGTCTACAGTCTGTTGTGGATGTTTTCTGTACTTTATTACACCGCAGATGCAACTAGACACATATGCTCAAACAAGTGATATCAATTATCTAGCTAATATAAAAGCTTCAGTCTTAACACCTATTCAGTGTTTACACAGGCACAGATATCTTCCTTCTAGAAAGAATTATAATAATTATAATTTTTTATATAATAGTTAAATAATTATTTCATACGAATCCTACATTATATCACTTTTTCAGTGAATGTAATTCAATGTTGCTCTCATGAAGTCAGATCATTTCATCATGAAAATTCATGTAGACTTTGGTCTCTAGAAAATTCCTTTCATTTCTTCCAGTCTGTGTGAGTGTGACTTCAGCATCATATCCATTACACTTTCCAACCTCTTTGTTATCTTGTCATCAGTTTTGTATTCTGTTGTTTTGTCACAGTTGTTGCTCTTCAACCCACATGTCCTAGTTTCATATAACTGACATGTCATTCCTAATCCAGTTACCATCTCTGATGTCATTCCCTTTTTCCCTGTCCTCTTCCTACAGTAATGTATATTATTCCGATGTTCCACCTGACCTAACCTCCAAATATATGGTTTTTCACTACCTTTGAGTTTTAAATTAATTTCTAGATTTCTTTTTAATTAAATTTTCTTTAGGTTTCTGCAGCTCTTCTACTAAATCCTGCCCTCGGTTATTGGAAGTTCTCCTACCATCTTTGCTCTTTATTTTTCATCATTTGTAACTTTCACCTCCTTCACTTTTCTTTTGCTTTCATCTATTTTAGTGCAGTCTCTCTTAATTTCTTGCCAGTCCTTATGCTCTTTCCTCTGTCTCCATTCAGCTACACGCTCTTTTCTAGATGCTCAACATTTCAGCAACCTCTTTTATATTTTTAAACATGAAGCTGCTATGTGTGCTTTTTGTTGGTTTATTCTTTGGTTTCTAACTTTGTCACTTTTTTATTCAAACCAGTATCGTCTCCTTCCTTGCTTGCTGTGAATACATGGTAGAAATATTGCTTTTAGTTGTTTCCTCTGCCTCTGGATACCAGCTCCTTAAGACCAGAGAATGAAAAACAGCACTTAACAGAAGGTGAAACATGCAGAATTGAAATGAACCCTGCTAAAAATATGAATAAGGTTACATAAATATTTGTTAAGCATAGGAAATATACTTTTTCAAGACTGCGTATTAGCCAGGTATGTATAGATTTTCAGTAACATAAATTAATTCCTCTGCCATAAGACAAGTCATTTTTCTGAAGGTTGGGAGCCTGAGTGTAGAAACAATTTCCTCCATAATATAATTTCTCTGCAGCATGATTAAAGAATTAGTAGATACCAGAATTTTATGAGAGCAGTTTTACTAAACTAACTCGGATTATTCTGCATAAAGATAAAAAGGTAAACATTTTTTTGTGCCTGAGACTTTGTGCAATACAGCTTGGTGTGGGGTGCAGATAAATAATACCATTCAGAATGGAGAAGACTCTTGTACTCTCATTAAAACTATGGCCTGGCACAGTCTTGATTGTGACTTATTTCACATGCTAAAGACACAAAGAAATTTTAATCTTGGTCACAGCTCAGATGCAAGAAAGAAGCAAAACTGTTCAGTTTTTGCTTGAACAGAATACTGTTTTATATATATCATTTCAACTGAAAATGAAAATTTTGGACACCTACATTTTAGCAGTATTATTTGAAAATAAAGCCTTTCTATGATTAAATCATAAATGCAAAAGCTGAGTTTTAATTTGTGAATAGGCATTTTGATGGATTGTGGTCAATATTAATATCTTTCAGTTTGATCAAGATAAATGATTTCTGAATTCCACATTTTCACCTCAGAGCTCTTTTATAATTGTCATATCACTCATGAGAGCACACTTCAAGATGAAGTGACTACATTTCTATTTAGCTATTATTTTCAAGACTGTGTAGATATGGTTCAGCTAGCTGGAATTAACTTGTATGAGTAGGACAGTATAAAAATTCTTTACGACTATTCAGTATAAACATTTTGACCAGCAGAATATCAGTAAAGTTCATCTAAAAAGATTTGTGGCCACAGCTCCTGTTTGCTTTCTGACCTCAAATTACAGCTGTGTTAAGAAGCCCTAGCTACTGCCACTGTGTTCATTTCTATCCCTGCTGTTAGCAAAATAATGCATATAATCAGAGCTCCTACACAAATGTAGCATTCTTGTTGCTTTGCTTTGCTTTTGTTTGTGGTGTTTTTTTGTTTTGTTTTTGTTTTTTGAAATAGAGTTATAGCCAATTTTAAAGTGAAAGAAAAAAAATAAATCCATAGAAAAATTGCCACTAATATACTAATATCCTAATGCAGTAATGTAACACAAATAAATAGCATTTTTTTTAATGAAATTCAAATTATATGTTTAATCTTTTTTCAATCTTTGAATTGCAAATCAACTAAGAGTTAATCTTCATGATGGGATAGGTAGTGTGCATGAAAAGCAAATTTTCAGGTTGATATGATATCCTAGAGATAATAGGAAGATAGTAATAAGACTTGTTATTCTTTTTACTTTGTTTTAATGTTCTTGTTCTACGAAATAAAACGAGAGCGATTTACATGTAAAAAAATTGTAAACTCTAAATTCTTGAACCTTTACTGAAAATCATCCTTCAGCTTAGAACTAACTAACTATCTTCATACAAGAACACTGTTCTGCCATTCAAAAAGACATGGACATGTTGGAGAGTTGAGCGGGGAGGAACTTGATGAGTTTCAACAAGGGCAAGTGTAGGTTTCCATATGTGGAGTACAGAATAAAGGATGAGCTACTTGGAAAGAGGAGAAGGATGTGGGTGTCTTGAAGGAAAATAGGTTGGCCATGAGCCAGCCAGCATTCCCTTGTGCTATGTTGGGGTGCATTAAAACAGCAGGTCAAAGGAGGTAATCCTCTCCTTTTCTACTCTGCCCTGGTGAGTCCACATCTGCAGTGCTGTGCCCATGGGCTCCACAGTTCAAGAAACAAGCAACTTCTGGAGAAAGTCCAGTGGGGGGCTGCAAAGATGATTAGGGGCCTGAAGCATCCCTCATACAAGGAAAGGCTGAGAGACTTGTGGATGTTCAGCCTGGAGAAGAGAAGGTTGAGAGGGGACCTCATTGCTGTTTATAAATAATCTGAAGTGCAGGAGTGCTATTTAGATGATAGCAGCAGTGGACATCTAAGCACTAAACTTAAAAGTGCACTTTTTTTTAGGCCAAATGCTACTATAAAGGTGAAAGTTCATGCTCAAAATGATATATTAGTTTTACACACAGAGGAATCAGGAAGTCTGACTTCCTCAACTGTGATCTGATTGTGTTATGAAGTTAATGCAAGATACTCTCTGAAAGAGGGATGAGGAACACATGCAATTAATTGTTTATAACATTGTTTTGAAGGGCTGGGATAATTGAAATAGATAGCTGGGCCTACATGCATCACAATAGGATATTTGTGGTCTCATAGCAGCCAGATGAGTCAATATGCAATGAGAATATTCAAATCGTAAAACTTTCAGTACAGTGTCTGAGATACATAAGTGATGTGTGTACTGACTGTAAAGCATTTTGAAAGATATTTCAGTGTACACCCAGTACCTGGGCAAAGCAATTAGAGACTTGAGAAAGGAATTTTAAACACAAAGCAAAAATCAGTTACTTGTATGAATAATCTGTGTATAGAGTGTAACAAGGGTTATTTTACAGGATCGTCAAAAATAGAAACAGGAATGCTAGAATCTTTACTATTGAATGCATATCACAAAGAAACACAGCAAAAGATTACAAGATGGAAGCAGATTGACACATGTAATAATTAATATAATCACTGACTAACCTAAAAGGAACAGGTAGCAATGCAGGTGCTGTCCTCTACCCTGAGAGGAGAAACTAAACGCTTGGTTTTGTCAGTCTTGCCACTCTCTTCTTAAAGTATCTTTTTGGATTGCTGCTATCCTATCTACTTGTCTACTTTCTTTACCTTCTACCTGGTCAATGCACAGAATCATAGAATACAGAATATCCTGAATTGGAAAGGATCCACAAGGATCACAGTATGTAATGCCTGGCTTTATAGAGGACCACCCAAAAATCAAATTGTATTTCTGAGAGCATTGTCCAAATTTTTGTTTAACTCAAGCACAGCAGGCAAGACAGTCTAAATTTCAGGTCACCCTGCCCTGATTTTGAATCAAAGTTTTCATATCATCAGCAAATCCAATTTAACATAACTTATGTATGAAATTACTGCAGTCAAATTCAGTCTGAGATCTTAGAGCAGGTCATATTGATATTTATTAACAAAATCCTTAAGTGGGGAGATTTCTCACAACCTAAGTAGATCTGTGACAAAACTTTGGGAGCATGATCTGTCAAGGTAAGTAGAGGGGAATTATATCTATATTTCTGTGGATTTTTTTTTCCTCTGAATAAAATATACTCTCACATTAGTAATTGTGATTCACTACAAAAACTAGATTCTGTCAATAATAACAGCTTAATAAATGTAAGATGTTCTAAAAATATTGATCGTGACCTGTGTTTCCTGCAGCTTGACCCCGAGGAAAAGGTAATTTACAACAGCAGCCATTTGTGGACAATAGTAAATGACTGTCTTGAAATGCTCCAAGTGACTTAAATTCTCTGACTGGCTTTTGAATTACTGTAAACCTGAAATCCGATTGCAGCCTGTATTTATGAGCAGCTGAGGGCAACTGGGAGAAAAAAAAATGGAAGAAACCACCAGCAACTCATTCCTCTCAACTTTTTTTTTCTTTCCTTTTTTTTTTTTTCCAAAAAGACCTTCATGTTATGTTCTTCTTTTACCCAGTGTCTTCATCGAACTTTGAGTGTGAAACCACATCTTACATACAAATTCAAACAAACAGATCTGGACCAGTTCCATTCAAGACCCCTGGGATTTATCTCAAAACTTCTTGGAATAAGTCCTGGACAATATTGGAGATAAACTGATATAGGATTTAAAGCATAATGAATTAAATGGTGAGAATATAATTATTGATAGTCAACATGATTTACTGGAATATAAATCTTGTCAAGCAAATCTGATTTCACTGTCAGCCTTGATAAGATTATGGATTTAGTAAATAGAGCTGAAATCTCATAAAGTATTTGACTTAATACCATATGACAATCTAATGAAAGTATTGAATCATACAACAAGTAGGTTATGAGCTGGGTAATGGACAGGTTAGTTATTACTGCACTTTCTTTTATACAGTATTCTGAGGAAATCACTATCAGAGTTGGTTCTGTCCAATATTTTCGTTGATGTCTTGGCAGTAAATTTAAATCACTACTGATGAAATGCAGGGGAATGGATATGCACAAACAATACCTGGAGACTGATTGCAAATAGCTGGCAGTAAACTTAAAATAATGTTCTAGAGAAAATTTAAAACATAAACATTCTAATACAGAGTTGCTTTTGTGGAGATAAAACACTACTGAGGGCTAAGGAGCTTCAAGACTGCACCTATTTTGCTGGTTCTTGCAGCTCAACAATACGACATCCAATACATCAAAATTATTTTGATGTGTTCCACACATTGAAAAAAAAGTTAGAAAATAACCTTGTAATTGAAATATAGAGCCTCTTGTTGTTGTTGTTTATTTGTTTATTTTAAAATCTCATGCCATTACAGTCACAATACTATAAAAATCTGTTAAGAGGCTTGTTTCAATTGGATAGGATCTCTCACCACACTTGAATATAAGTTTTCAAAATCCTAAACAGTGGAAAAAAAACCAAAAACGTTTGTAAAGTAACTTAATGTTCCAGACAGCAAGTGGTGCAGCTGTGCATTTCATAAACAATGATTAAAAAGCTAGTAGAAAGAAGAAAATCCATATAGAGAAATGATTGTCCTCAATTCCAGGAAGCATGCATGCCTGAAGCACACACATAGTAGTATGTATTTAGAAAATCTGTATAAAGTGGTATAGAAGCTTCTTCTTTGCTGAGCTCCTTCTGGCCAGAAGGACAAAAAGTAATTAGAATTTTTGTTGAATTACTCTCAACATTTTAAGTTATCCACTGGAGAATTTTTCATTTTTAGTATTTCTCAATTTTATCAATGTTGTATATAAAATCTGAAGTAGCAATGAGGAGATCCAAATTAAAATAACCAGTTTGCAGTTTCATTTGGCAGAAATTTTGCTTTTCTGTGGAGAAAAAAAATATACATATATATGTATATATCATTATATATTATATACATATATGTATAAATTTAGCTAAAGGTATTGTTTTTGCAGAGCTGAAATTGTTTGCTTTAGCTCAAACTATTACTTGGACTTGACCACCTGATTGACAGGTAAGTAGGTAGGTAGATAGACAGATAGATTGATTGATTTCTTGTAACTGCATAAATGAATGATTAAGATCTAAAAGAGTTTTTTGTTTTGTCCTTTAGTGTATCAAGATTTCCTACAGTCATAGAACATTGAATTGATAATTAAATATGTGTATGTACATACTGAATTACCCAAGGGAAATGCTTTGGTGGCATGAAAAGTATTTTCATAAAAATGTATATTGTATTAATGATAAATGATATTTTGGTATCTTGCTATTTTAAACATTTATACACAAATTGATCAAGTTCCTAAGCTGTATTAATGTTATTTTTCTATCCTTTGACATAAACATAACTGAAGACAAAAAGCACTTTATTTTTGGCTATACTGCCCTTTAAAATACTGAATTGCATTGTATGGTAGCAGTTCCCAAGCCACAGATCCTGACCCTGATGTAAGTCCGAAATTTATGAATAGAAATGGGAATAAGGTTACTGGCTTTGAGCTCTGCCCAGGAATGAAAAGGAAAGTGTGACAGTGAACCTGTAAAGGCAGAAAAAATAGTAGGAATCAGTTCTGCAAAGACTGACAAATAGTATTTAGAACTGCTCCATTGTACTATTTCTTTGCATAGCAAAGCCATTTCTTAACAAGTTGTAGATTCTTGGGTACAGGCAGAGAAGAAGCTGTACATACTGAATATCAGTATTCCCTGAACTTCAGCTTCAGGAATATTTTCCCAAGCATGTCATCTCATAGTCTTCTTGGCTAGCTGTATTAGAGGAATTTCCTGATTTATTTTTCTGTTGGAGTCTTTAGCCCTTTGTCATGGTTTGAAGATTTAATCACGCAACACCCCTTCCCCCCCTTGGGAGAAAAGAGGGAGAAGGAAGAGGAAAAAAACTGATTGAGAAGGGAGAAACAAATTTATTAAAAGGAATGTGATATTGCAAAGAAATAAGTATTAATAATAAATCAGACAAAACAAAAATAAACTGGAGGAGAAATAGAGTCAGTATGAGTCTTCATCAGCAGGCCCTCTCTGCTGCTCCCAGAAAAAAAGAAAGCTCTTCCCTATCACCTGGAATTGGAAATTTTGTGGAGGTTCTTGGGAAAAGTAGTACATTTCAGTGTATTTTCCACTTGGAGTGTTAGAGCTCACATGAGACTGCTAGAAAACTGGAAAGGACAGCACCCAAGAGCTTGTTGCATGATGTCATGTCTGTAGTTATTACTTTGGCTGCACCATTCCTGTATTTCCCCTTCAGAATTGTTTAGGATTTAGGTTTAGGTATAGAATTTTTTGTTCACCTAGCAGGGCAAGAAGTTGAATTCAGTCCTTCAGGTTAAGTGTTTTAGCTGTTGTTCTTCATATAATAATGGCCCGAATCCCAGCCTTTTCTTGGATATTCACCTCTTTGGTTACAGTAGAAGGGACCACCAGTTAAAAGAAATGAGTACATAAAAGAAAGAAAGCATGAACAGATCAGAACAGTGAGAAAATAAAGTAATGCAGCAATGCAGCATAATGTTATAGAATTTCTTCTTTATAGATCATTCTTATTGTTACTACTCCTTCATTTCCAACAGATTTTCTATATTATATTCTCAGAGAGAAAGGATGAATATCTGAGTTTGTCAAGATGCAGAGTGTTTAACAGAAAATATCTCCTAGGCCTGTTTTGGTACGTTGCTTGAATGAGTTGATAATCAAATGGAGCAAGCATCTCTCAAACAAAACATAAACAGAAATTGCCAAACTTGACTGCTGAGTCATTTCACAAATAAATTACAGTCAAAGTGAACATAATTCCTAATCCATTTTCACTGTACTTCTTTGTGCTGCATTTTATTTGCTGAATAGTATTTGGTTGCCATTTCCATTTGGACTACAAACCTTTCCATTCCTAAATAAATAATGAAATTGGTAACGTACAGTGAGAATGTCTCCTTGCTCTTAATTGTTTTTACCATATGACTTCAATTTTCTCAAATACTTTTTGAGAGTAGGGAAATAATTTTTTCTAGGTAAATAACATTGGTGATAGTGTTCTAAGATACAGTACATAACGAAAACCCACCCTGAGGCAAAAAGGGCCCCATTCAAGGTTATTTTGACCACAGCTAAGCTATTTGAACAGTGACTAAGACAGACACATTCCCTAGCTGTAATTTACCACAGAAAACTCCAAGTTGTAACAGTAGATCAGGATAGTTTCAGCCAAAGTTTATGTGTTAGGAGCTTCCATTCTTCCTCTAACCCACTCCAGAAATGCTAAAAGGAAGAAATCCTCTTGGGAAGAAATAGCAGGAGACTTATCAATGACTCTTCACTTGTTTCCTTCGGATGGGTTAATCATTTCTCTTTTGTTAGAGTAGAAGTAGTGCAAAGCAGTCAACATAAAAACAAACAAAAAAATTTAGTATTGGAGGAATCTCCTGAAACACTGAAAGATTAAGGAGTAGGAAAAACTAATACAGTATAGTAAAGGAAGTAGGAAAAAGAGAAAAGAAACCAGCAAACAAAAGAAAAATGAAACTTGTGCATCACAATCAAGGTCTTCAGGTGAGCACCATGCTTCAAAAGATGCTTCCATAACAGTCTGTGGCACCACTGAGAATCATAAACAGTTTCTATTTTCTGCCTTTGAAAGGAAAATACGTGGGACATATGACCCTGACTGAAGTTGAAGAACATCATTGTCTTCTAACCTCTTCATCACCTTTCTTTTTCTTCTGCAGAGATATTTCATTTTAGGTATGTTTTGGTTATTCCTACCAGTAGCCTAAATACCAGGATGAATAGGTTTACCTAACCTTTCTTAAATTATATTTGGACTGGGGCTGAGTACTGAATAAAGATCAAGAGAAAGTCACTGCAATAGATTGCGCTGGTTCCCAGGATAAGAAGAAAGGTAAAATGCAATTTAAATTGGATTCTTTAAACTTACTCCTCAAAGGAGAAAAATAAAAGAAAGTGAGAGAGCAACCACTAATACTACTAATACTACACTAATACTAACTTGAGAATGAAACATGTTAATAAAAGGTGGAGAGAAGGTGGGGTGAAAATGGAAAAGACTAATAGAAAATGAGACAGATTTCCACATGAAAAAGGAGAAAATAATATATTTATTTGTAGTTTTAGTCTAGTCAGAGACAATCAATATAAATATCAATAATCATATTACATATCTGCTATAAATATATCCGTCCAATTTGAGATTGGAAAAGCAGGATTTGACTGCTGCTCAAATCTCTTCTTTCTTATCTCTTTGACTTGTGTAGATTTTAACAACATATAAAATGAAGGCAGAGTAATTCTTTCTTCTCAGAAAGTATTGACGAGCATGTTCTGATCGAAGGTAGCTAAAAGCAAATGAATGCCAGCAGTTACATCCCTCAGTGCAGTGTATTTTAGTGTTCATATGTCTAGACCACAGACATACCATTCATTATACCTTGCTTTCAAAAATTCTCAAGAGCAAAAAGAAGACTTGATCAAGTAACTTGAGCATCTACACCATACAGACTATGGGATTTCACTGATAAGGTTAGGAATAAGATTCATAATTTATGTGTTAACATAGACCATTTTATTTGATCTGGAGATCATTTGGATCCTTCAGATCTCCAGAGCAAATACATTTTTTTAATTTAAAAAATCAGGTACACTCTCTGATGCCAGATGGAAATAATAGTGATTTTGTTTTATTTTGTTTTTAGCATCTGTCTACCAAGCAGATCTTTGAGAAGATGTAGAGGTCTCTGACTCTGAGGACCAGTTTGACAACTGAAGGCCTCCTAAACAAACAATGGCGAAGCATTATAAATCAACCCTTATAATAAATACTGTTTGTATCTGACCTGATTTTCAGTAGTGATTCATCTTTCTTCTAAGATTTTATATGTCACAATGTTTTACTGGATTACATGTATTTCTCGTGTTACATTTCAGTATTGCTGTAGGATCTTGATGATTCATCTGGAATGTGACTCAGTAAGATAAAATATACAAATATATATTTCTATACATATTAGTGTCTATATCAAAGACCCCTGAGAGCTCTACTTTGATGGACAAGAAATTAATCATTTCAAATATTGCTTTTATAATTATTTTAAATTGTTCCTTGTAATTAAGCTACTTTAGTACTGCACTGCTTTCTAGCACAAGCAATGAATTAGGAATGAAAGATCATAAAATCATAGAATCATCAAATGGTTTAGGTTGGAAGGGACTTTTAAGATCATGTAGTTCCAACATCCTGCTATAGGCAGGGACACTTCCCTCTAGACCAGGTTGCTCAAAGCCCCATCCAGCCTGGCCTTGAATGCCTCCAGGGAGGGAGCATTCACAATCTCACTGGGCAATCTGTTCTAGTGTCTCACTTCACACATAGTAAAGAATTTCTTCCTAATATTTAATCTAATTAAATCTAAATCTAAATTCAAAGCCATTTCCCCTCATTCTGTCACTACCTGTCCTTATAAAAAGTCACTTCCCAGATCTCCTGTAGGCTCCATTCAGGTACAGGAAGGTCTCCTCGGAGCCTTCTCTTCTCCAGGCTGAAATGCCCCAGCTCTCTCAGCCTGTTCCCGTGGGGGAGCATCTTTTTGAAAGCAGTCCTAAATATCAAAGATTGAAGAATTTTGTAGATGCACAATTTTGTGTAATAAATTTCAGCTGTCTTGTTTTATATAGCTGTCTGAAGCAATTACTTGGTGTAAAAGGTCATCAGCAAAAGAAAAAGCCTTTGCTGTTGATTTTTGTCAAGTTTGCTTTTCTCCTTATGTATAAACATGATATTTGAGAGGAAAAATCATTTTCACCTCTCTAACTTTCAGATACAGTCTGATTTATGCAACTTAAGATGGACATATTTTCTCTTTGCAACTGCAATTACACTTGAACTTGCAGTCTTTGCTTAAAGTCAAGATCCTACGTGTTCTGAGATGCTGAGATACTTCTATTAAACTTTTTTTGGTTTTATGTGTGAAATAATACACTATACATACATAAGTTTTACATGTAGATAAATTTTGTAAAAAATAAACTCTTTCAGTTATAATAAGTAATCATGTATGTGTATTTATTCAGAGCATTTCTATAAATTAGAAGAGTAATCAAGTTTGGGTTATGTGTTGAACTGCTGTACTAGGAATAGCTGTCTGAGTGATAGAGAATAGAGTGATGGCAGGGTGCCTTGTGCAGGAGAACCTCCACTTCATCAGATATGGCAGAGTCCAGGTTCAACTGCTCTAGCACACACCAAAGCTCCAGCTCATCAAAGGAGCACACACAGTGCAACCCCAGGACCACTTGCCTAACTTTTTTCCTTGTTCACCCTTCCTTCCCTGTGAGACAGGTAAGTCACGCAATTCCATTACATGCTAACTAAGTTCTTTATGCTACTTTTTTAATATATTATTATTTAATTAAATTTAATTACTATTTTAATAACAGTGGGCATTGATTCAGTGGTCTCAGCATATGCATCTGAAACCATTTAATATACTTTGTAGTATCATCTGTTGCTGCAGTAGCTGCCACAGCTCTTGTGTATTCTTTGTCATATCTACATAGGATGGCCTTGCTGGTCTGAGTGCACCAAATACTGGTATCTTTGTTATCTAAGTACAAATAACTTGTCAAACTTTCTGCTGACTGAAAATCAAATCAAGGCAGCCTGCAAAACATAGGGAGCGTCTCAGTTTATCTTGAAGTAGATGTATAGTGCTTGATTTGGTTCTGTAATACAAGCAACCAGTGCTATTCTGTCATATAGATAGATGCTCATGATGGTGGCAGATAAAACAGAGAACACAAGACATCTGTAGCCATCTGGACCAACAGTGAGAAGTCAGATAGTGTAAGTCACTAGAGGAGTCTGTTTAGGAGGCTTCATGAGAACCACAAATTTGCTTATATGGATCCTTCTTTATGTATGTTGACTGTGTTGACTGGTTCCTTATTGATCACAATGGGAAGACAGATAATCTTTTTTATAAGGAGAAATCTATGTAAGCCCCTGTATTTTCTTGTTTGCAGTTGGAGTGAGACAGTAAGCATGAGAATATTGGTGATACTGTTATGAAACTTACATCTTTTTTATTTCATATGAATTACTAAATAATTCATATGAACTAAACTAAATAAAAAAAGCATAAGGCTTGGTTCTTCATTGATTATATATATTTAACTTTTCTTACAATGCATTAAGATTTCAATTAAAAATAAGTTTATAGAGGTAAGGTTTTTAACTCTACATTTAGCAAATTATTACAAACAAATGTTATTCAGGCTGATATCTTAGATTACTTCCATAAACATAACTTAAAGGCAAAAACAGATGTAAAATGTGAATAAATAATTTTATTTTTTAGGATCATTTCCATATTTGACTGTATGTTATCTTCTTTCTATACTGTTATTATGTTTTCTATTTCTAAATTAAATACATACATGAATAAATAAAGTTGCTGAAACACTCCTGGACTTAAAGATCTGCCTGTGGACATTCAACTAAACAGACGTCTTCCCCAGGATGCTTGGTATTCTGGGGGAAACATAGGCCTACATGTGGAAGGGGTCAGGTCTTCAGTAACTTCTAGACTTGGAATTATCCATCTTTTTTCTGCCAGTGTTCTCTTTAACCTTTTGCATCTGAATGAACTAAATGACTGTAGTTGATTCTGATTATGCTTCTCAGAAGAAAGTTTGGACACTGAGATGTATCTTTTTGTAAAGTGAATGGCTGTAGATGTAAGGTTATCACACACGTACAGCATTAAAGATCATGGTGATGTTGAGCTTCCCACTAGCATATTTGACAATCATTTTAGAATTATAAAATAATTGGTATAGAAATGTTGATAAAGACCACAAAGATAATCTTGTCCAAATGTTAGCCCATCACCACTATACCTACTAAACCATGCCTTCTTCTAGAACCCCTAGGTTTCCGGAGCATGTCAACTGTTTGATCAGGTCTTTCCTTGGATCACGACCTTGAATAAAATACTATTTCAGGTCAACAAGTATTTCTGTCTGCACTTTCTCTTGTTCATAATTTATGTCATTCATACTTCCTCAGAACTTGAAGCTATATGTTTCTGGGTTCTTGTTGACTATAGAACTTATAAGATAATAATAATAATAATAATAATAATAATAATAATAATAATAATAATAATAATAAAAACAAATAGAGTAGTATATCTTGCTTTCACATGCATTCTCAAACAAAATACAGAAATAATACCAACACTATCTAAGCAATTAAAAAGACATTCAAAAATTTGGTGAAGCACGTAGATGTGGTTGATTTAAAGGTGTATAAAGCCATATTTCCTATCTGTTTTCCCCCCTTCCCCTCTTCATTTCCAAGGATACAGAGTGAAAAGAAGTGGCAAGCCACTCCATAATCCTCTTTTCCTTGTTTCCTCCCCTGATACAGTCAACAACGTGATTTGTGCCAGTGGTGCAGCATCATAACTTCTTTCCAAGTCTGTGAAATAAAAAGAGATGTAGTGTTGTGCAGTAGTTGCCAAGTGTGTCTGCTGTTCTGGCTCCAGTCCTTTTTTGTATGTCTGCCCTCAAAACACAAATCCACGTCAGACAATACAGCTCACCACACCTCACCACAATACAACTGGAGAGGGGATGAAGGGGGAAGAAAAAGAAGCTGTGTAGCACCTCAGGCACATCAAGACTGTTCCTGAAAAGGAAACAGAGCAGTGATGGCAAATGCCTTCAACATTCATAAACATCAGTTCAAGAGATTTGGACTTAATTTTGTACATAAAAGTCCATTTTTAATTTACAATTTTTGCTTCCTTGGAAGCCTATAGCTATGATTATATATTTTTGAAGACAACTTGTTTTTACAAATTATTATATTCAGAGAACAACACCAACAGTGCTTTTAAAAACTCTCTGAAGAATCTCTAGAATGGCTTCACACTACAATGTGTGGAATCATCTCTACAGCACATACAGTTCTTCAGTATAACGATTCTACTGCTTCATGTTTGTCATGAACTGTGTAGCTAGCAGCTTTACTATTCATGCAGAATTTACTAAACTCTTTATGTTCACAGCCTAAAAAAAGTTTGGGGTTGTACGATGTCTGAAAAACAAATGCTGTGAGCATTGCTTGATCATTTAAATCACAAAAATAGGAAGATAAAGGAAAAAAAAAATTACCATATATACTTTTCACCAAAGTCTGGCGAGTACATGACATCTTCATGACAAACAGCTTAATATAAAGGGTTCAGATCTATTGTTTCAAAGAGAAAACAAGTTAAAAAAAAATAAAAGAAAATTGTTTAGAAGAAATGAAGGGCAAAGCTCTCCTTATAGTGTATGCCATGTATGGCAAGCATCTGGCATCTGTGCATAAAGCTGTGCATATATGTAAATTCTAGACAAATATAGAAAATATTTGGCTTCTCCTTTCAGGCATACTGGTTTGTACAAACATTTTTTACATCTGCAGGTGTAGAAGGCTTGGAATTATCATACACGGCACACTACTTACAAGTGATCCATATTCTTCCGGGTAGCAGATGGAGACTGGCAGATTGAGTATGGCATTAGAAATGGCAAGAAATACATCTGTAGCAAACAAGTTCAACAATGTATCCCCATTGACATAGGATGTGAGTTTAAACACCTAGTTCACATATGAACAATTTAGGGTTGTCAGCTTCAAAGACAACCTGGGGTTCTTATTTTAGATCTGAAATTCTACCAAAAAGCACAGGTGGAATTGTGATAGAAGATATCAGTTTACTTTGATTTCTGTTAATTATTTCCCTATATTGCAAAAGTCATTCAATATTAATCAGGTTATTTCAGCAACACCGCTCTGAATTTATCAGAATGTTTCTAGTGGGAACGCTCAGTGTGCATACACTTGAGAATGTGTAATACCACTGTATTACCACTACACTCTGCAATAACCCAATTTCATCTGGAACACTGGACACAATATCCCTTTTTTAATGTAATCTTGAAGGAAATATAGAAACAAGCACCAAAGGTACAGAGAACTGCTTCTTGTACTTACATATCTGAGTAAAAAGAAGCATGCATCAATAGAAATGTTGACTCATTGATGTCTGGCATAAAACTGCAAGTAACAGTTTGGGCTATATTTCAAATAGAAAATGTTATTCAAAGCTTATGCTCTGTTACACTGTTAAACTGATGCTTTAAAAGATAATTGCAAATTCAGTAATTTTTTAATGCCAATATAAAAAGTACTGGAAATATTCACTGAGACTGCTGACCACTGTTCAACATGCAGAGAAATTCCTATAAATTACAGAGTTTAGTCTATACTATACGTCCATGGGGAGAGTGGAATAAATGCATTTCCATTTTTACATTTTTTCAAACGGGCTTTTGAGATGTGGAATAGCCATCAGTGGAACAGAGAACAGGAATGTGTAAAATTCCTCCTCTCTGCTTCCCAGAGATTCCCTTTAACATTGAGATAACAGTGGAAAATGCTATGGTTGCTATGCTGATGCACTAAAAAGAATAAAATACTTATGCAAAGCAAAACTCGTAGATTTTTTTTTCTTGTTGTTGTTGTTTTGTTTTGTTTTTAAATGTCAAACATGAAACTATTAAAAATGTATTCAGGTAAGTTAAATTTCAGATTTTACTTTATAAAAGCTACCACATTGTTTCCATATAAATATATTTCGTAGAAGCTATTCAAAATCCCTTTGCAATATTTTTTCCCACTCATTGTATAGCCTTTGTCTTATTTTATTTCATGTTGCTCAGATATTAAATATAAAATTAATAATGAACTCATGGGTTTCTCTTCTGTGATGTCACTATGTAATTTCACAGCTTTGTTTACTAGTGTTAGTTTAGTGTTTACTAAAGTGCTTTTTGTATTGAGTACGGAGATAGAATTAATGAGGAACAAAGGCTCAAAAATATTAACATCAAAAACATTAACATCAAAAAACCTCATTAGGTTTCACCATCCAATTTCTGATTCCTAGCTTCTTATGTTGTTTTCCCTTCTCAAAATACAACTCTGCTAAACAGATGTGGACATTAAGCATTTACTGTGTCTGCTAATTTCATCTCATTTCTCAGCAGCATTCAGAATGTGAGAAATATACAGTTAATGTATACCTGTGAAAATGCTAATTTTCATTAGTTGGCTGACCTCACAGAGGCAAACCTGAAATGAATTCACTGCCGTGCTATTCATCTGCATCATCTTGGCACCTTTCCCCTTGCAATGTCCTAAGTAATTTACTACACACAATCCAGCTTCTCTGTAGACCGAGCCTCATTTGCTGCACAGTTCTGTTTGGTTTTTGTAGCATCTACTCTTTGCACTAAAAGAGGCACAATCTCAGTAAAAATGCCCTGTCACTAAGTGAATAAGGGCTGAATCTGAATGCATATACAAAATATGCTTAATTAGATTGTTGCCTTTTGTTATTGGATGAATTCAAATTATGGGTTATGTTTTCCTCTTTGCTGCTTGGATGCCATTAAATATCACAACATAGAAAATGACAGCCTGTATTGTTAAATTTTGTTGAAATTAAGATAAGTTGCTATGTGTCAGGTTAAATTAAAAGCAATGTAACGGAATACTGGAGAAGAGTTATATTTTCACCCATAAAATCAAAAAACTTTCCCCACAATTCTTGTCCTCCAAATAAAATCTGAATCTGTAAATCTTATAATTTCTTCTTCATTTTTGGGAAGAACTTTTACTGTCCACCTTTAGAAACCATTATTCTCTTTCTTTCTCACTACTATCTTTCTTTACCTGAAAGATAAAATAAGATAAGAACACAACTACTAATATCTTTCAGTGTATTTCACCACAGCAGGTACCGATCGCAGACCTATAAAGTCTTTTATATTGCTCTATTAACTTATTTTATAGGAATATCTACTATGGCATAAAGGAAAGATTTATTTCTCAAACATAAAGAAGAATTCTCAAATGGATGTATCTTAGTATCACACAGACACATTGTTTTTGCTCAACTCACTAGTATAAACAGTAGATTTGTAAATATATTGACAAGTGTTAAGAAGAAAAAATATTATTACTTAGGTCAATAAATAGACTTGTAAACAGGTAGCAGGTGGAGAAGCAAACCAGTCAGCATTTATTCAATGGATTGTGAACCAATGTGCATGATTAAAGACTGGAAATGCTTTGATGTCGTTACAAGGGACTCCCTTGAAAAGAGGGATTTATGTTCTGTTATTGATTTAGATTTGCAAGTCTTAAGTGTGTTCCCCTTTTTCCCTGTTGAATTTTTTTTCTTGAGTGGTCAGAAATTGAGAATAATTTTCTAAAGCTTTGACATTTTTAAAATTTTGAGGGACAGGTTTTTTTTTTTCTTTTTTTTTTAATAACTATACATAGTTGAATTGGTAGGTTTTAAAGAGTGAGATTATATTTTTCTTGATATAAAAGTAATAGAATATCAGCAGAAGTAACCTGAAGATGATAGGACAACTCTTTAACTCAACAGACTTGTTACTAAACATTAACTTACTGTTTCCTTGCCAAACGTAGCAGGAAAAATACTAGATTCTTCTCTTTGCGTTACTACCTCATGATGCCTATGGCTCGCTCTGCTGCTGTCTCTTGCCCTCTTTCTCTTCTCACACACACACACATACATATCTATACGTCTGTTTATTATATATTTTTGATATGCTGCAGCTGCCGTGGAAGAAAGCCCAGAGAATCAACAAAATATAACTTGGATGGAAAATTAATTTTGGGTAACAAGTACACTTCTGATTTATTTGAGTGCATGTTAAGACAACAGAAGAAATAGAAAGCATCTGATACTCCATACAAAGTAGTATGTTTCCCAGCATCTTGTTAACCTGATCACTGCCAGTTCTTGACATTTCTACACTGCATCAATGGAGTAAGATGAGGAGAAAGCCTTAATGTCTTTGACCAGGATTACTGAAGAACTCCAAGTAGTAGTTCTCCATTAGCACAGCATAATCATGTTTATCAGAATAGGGGTTATTTGCTCAAACAGAACCCCTTGCCCTGACCTTTTAAGTGTTTTGTTGTGGATGCCAGTTTTGATAAAAAAATTTGCTCATATTTTCAGCTCTGCTGGCAAAAGCCTCAGATGTATTTGATCACTGTTTGCAAATCCTGCCAACATTCCAACTACATCGTTTCTATTAGAATTGTCATTAACTGCAAAATCTTTCAGTGAATGTAAACTTTGAATAGAATTGTATTGAGTTTTACTGTAGTGTTAACATAATATGAGACTCTGAAATGTTTTTTGTCTTTTCCCTTTAATAAAATAAAGGAGCTGGACATAAAAGACTCTAAAAAATGAAGACCGTAATATGTACTTCCTTGAGTGTAATCAGTTCTTAGCTACCCAAGCCTATTTATAATGCAATAGTGCTTTTATAAATCAATTATAAATCAAGAAGCAAGTTTGCAGTTTTAGGAAATACAGTGCATATTGGGATTTTTTTTTAAGTCACTGGTCTAAATATAGCATAAATATCTACAAATATTATTGGAATGAAATAATAGCCACTTCAGTGAATGGATGAATGATTAAATTACTGAGATTTATCCATTTTAAATAAGTGCTTAGAATTGCTTTGAAGGAAGAAGAAAAGAAAAGAGAGTACAAAGCATAAAATAAAGCTAGGAAGTTTGTAGTTATTTGAGCAATGTGAAATTCAAGTTAAACAGAAGGTGACTGCTTTGCTTAAGAGATGATACAAATGGAAGAAAGCATAGACAGCAGAGTGAAAAAACAGATAAGAAAAAGACTGAGCCATGAGAGTATGGTCAGCAGTGTGATAGTTACCACTTAGGACTACCAATATGTGGTCTAGACTTCAGCAGCAGTGTTGACAATGTCTTAATACATCAGATAAAAGGATACTGTATTATTATAGCACGTTACAATTTCATTCTTAAGCCTCTAACCCAAGATGCACCCAAACTCTCCTCTTTGATTAGTACCAAAATAGAGATGCACTGAAAACAAATGGAGCACATGCATCACTTATGTAAGAAAATGAGATTCTGAAAATGAGCTTAATAATCCTTGCCAATGCAAAAATAATTTTCCCTTTCTAAAAGCATACAGTTAAAATTAAAGACTTTCATTTTATCTGAAAGAAATTGCCTCAATGATTGCTTCATCCATGAAGGGTTATGGCACAGCTTTCACTTGATGGAAAAATAAGATATTCATACCTCATCAGTACTTCACACTTCAGAAGGAAACATACTGCAGCAGCCAACCTTCACAGGTGATGTACACCATCTAGCAAGTCTGACACAGGAGTCTGTATAGCAGAAAATCTTCATAAAAGCACTGGCTCAAGCAGATAGAACAATCTTATTCACATTTTTATAGCTATTACTTCCTAGGCATCTTCCTTTGCAGCATGGGACAGTCAGGTGCAATAAACTGAGCAATCCTCAGTCTGCAAGCAATATAAACTCATCAGATAGAAACATCAAATCATACAAGGATTGGGAAACATTCTTGAAATACTGATATTTCAGCCACGTGCATCTCTCCAATTTTACACAAAAACTCTGTGCAAAAGGTCAGGAGTGGTGTTTTAGATCAAATGATCAACATTCAGGATAAAAATTTGCCAAAATTGGCTTCTTTCCACATAAGGTAGAACAAAAGCAGACATTGCTGCTATTTCTTTTTGTTTCTTCAAAAGAAGGTCAACTTTAAAACAAATGTATGTAAGCGTATTTAAAGAACATTGTGTGTGACTATGAGTATTTAAAGAGTATTTTTTATTAAAGAGTATTTAAATTCTAAATTCCTCTTTCTGCCATATATACAGATATATAATTATTTCTTCTTATACTACTGACTACTAATAATATTTTTATTACCAAAACCCCATGTTTCATCATAGAGGATCAACCTCCATGTACACATTAATCCTTGCAGTGCTCAAAAATGTATTAAGCATTATCACAGCATTTTTTCTTCATGTTATTTGAGGATTTTAAAACTTCTCCTATGCTCAATCAAATCTGAGTTAATTTCTGAACAAAATATTTGTATATTTATTTATATTCTTTCATTCTTCCATTTCATTTTCTTTTTTCGGCATCAAGCAACTATATATATTTAAAGAAAATAATCTCTCTAATTGAAGGAAGACCATTAGTTTTAACAATGAAGACTAGATTTATAAAAGGGAAGGGAAGGGAAGGGAAGGGAAGGGAAGGGAAGGGAAGGGAAGGGAAGGGAAGGGAAGGGAAGGGAAGGGAAGGGAAGGAATATATATATCTCTTTTGCATTAAGCAGGAATCAAAACATCATATAAAATTAAACATGTTAGTTTCAAATTTAGCACTTGTGTGTTGATTGCTTCAGCAGGAGTTTGTTCAGTACAGCCACTTGTTTATTGGAATAATTGAGATTAATCTGATTAATAAAGTGATTGCTTGCAGCATTTGTTGTTGTTGTTTGTTCCCTTCCCCCACCCCATCTTTTTTTCTTGTGTTCAAATTGAATTTGGAACAAACTAATTCATATTTCATTGGACCACAGATTGCATTTTCTTTCTAAATGAAATTGTGAAGGAAAGGATTTGATTTACTAGCTTGAAAGATGATATGTCATGTACAATTTGTTTGTCCTATGTTTATAGCATTGGGGGTAAAAATAATTGAAGTATTAAATGTTTTGATACTGATCGATAGGGACTATAAAATAGTGGAAGAACAATAATTTCTCTATATCAGTAATTTCTACAAAAATTAACAAAAAAAACCCATATTCACTCAAATTAAGGAAACAGTAAAATAATCACCACTAGAATTGGAATGCAAAAGAAAAAAAAAGTTCTTAAGTTGTTACTTAAGAGTTCTGAAGGACTAGAGTACTAATAAAATATAATATGGTTCTTGCTATAATGTCAGTCTTTACTTTCAATAGCTGAGCATAGTTTTGGCAGACTAAGAATTGATCAATCATGAACCTTCTCATCAATTTAATATTTAATTATTTACATTAATATATTAAATTAATTATCTAATATGTACATTTTATTTCTGTTTGCCTCATTTACACGTTTCTAAGAAGTCCTTCCAGACATTATTAGCTACCTCTGCACAGGCTAATGCACTGATATTGGCCTGTTGTTTCTGCATTTTTTATCTGTGTTGCAGGTTAATACTTTATGTAATTATACTTTAACATTGCTTGCTGTAGAAATTTTCTTTTAAAATGACACAATTCTAGGCAAAAATCAGCAACAGCAAACTGAATTTGGACAGAGTAAAAGGGGTTGATCCAACAATTATTTATAGTTTCTGGAATATCTATGATATCCTGTGAGAGAAAACTTTCACAGCTGAAATGCTAAAAGTGCTTTAATCAACAAATATGAGTAATATACATCTGTTCTTGAACATAGTTTTTACCTACAGAATTTACATTCCCATTAGCTGAACTCATCCCTTTGTACAGACTTGTTGAATAAGTGTGACATTATTCTGACATTTCTTAAAGGCCTGCACCTTATTTTGACTGAAGTTATACCCAGGTGTGGGGGCTTGCAACTTGCTGATGCCACATTTTCTTTCACAACACAAAATAAACCCTATAGCATGATGAGTTAGATATGTGATAGAGGATATGAATAGTTAGTCAGCACCTATATGGTGAATTAGTGCACAGAAAAAGGTAGTTGAATTCTCTGACTTGTTTTACATTAACCAACTTTATGCTAGCTCTAGTGTAAGACTGCACCTAACCAGGTTTTCCTGTTACATTGTCATGTACATTTACCCTCAACTATGTCGGATTCAGAATGCTGATGATGATTAGCTTTCCATGCTTTTGGCACAAATTCATTTGTTGTCTTTTATGAATTCTCCTTTAAAAAAGCATATTGCAGCATAACACTACCCACAGATAATTAATTTTCAAAGTTTAGTATGTGTATAGGGGAGTAACCATCAATACACAGAAAAACAAAAGAGTCCTCCAAATGAAACCAAATAGAAACTCGTGATGAGTTTATACATGACATTTCTTCACAAGCTCTTATCCAAGACTGTGTATAGTGAAATGATGATAAGGCTATTTAAAAAAAAAAAACAAACAGACCAGTAAAAATGCATTAGATATGTACTGCTCATGAACTGACTACATAAGACATTTTACATGGAACATTCCTCAGTCAATATATGTTTATCACTGAGATTGCTTGTAGTCTGTGAGTTTCATTTTTACCAATATTCAGGCCCTTATAGTTCTGTTTTATAAATTTCATTACTTACAAATATTTTGATGTCTAAAAGTCATGGCTTCTATCCACAAACTTTGATAAACAAAGGCCCCTCCCAATTTTTTTCTTCATTGTCTCCTTCTTTCATTCTTCCTGTCAGAAGAGCAACACTAATCAAAATTCAGAGAAGAACATTAACTGATAATTTTCAACCATGCAGAAGGAAGTTATGATTTTTATATGAAGTTTAGTTAATAACAAGTTTAATTTAAATCCCATCCCAACAGAATGACCTGCTCACTGACAAAATATAGAGAAAAAAGTATTAGTTATACATATACATTCAGTATTGTTTTCAAAATAGTGCAAAGAGACAGGGTTTCTGTGCCTAACAAGTTGAAGAATAACTGAACTTCTCTACTGAATGCATGTGGACTCTTTTAAGACACCAACTGATAATGATTAAACCCTCATTTTCCTCTCCCGTTATTATTTTCCATCTAAGTTAACAATAGGAACATATAAGAAAGGGAAAAAATTATTGCACTACTATCATCTTTAGCATTCAGTTACTTTATGCAGTACAAGATAAAATACTTGCTTTTATTTTCCTTTTATAAAACATTGCAAATAAAGAACATGATCTGACTGTATTTTTCTAGTCTTGCATTTTTATTGATTGCTTTTGAGATAATACTGAAAGTGATCCTGGAAGTAACGCTAGCTAAGGAAAGTATGAATTTTCAGAATTTGAATCCTTGCTTGCACTATAAAATATTAAAGCAAAACAAATATTATTCATTTATACTGTAAAAATGTTAAAATTTTACTTCATATATCATACCAACACTAGCTACAAACATAATAAACATTAAAGACTACCTTCCAAAATAATGAATACACCTGCAAAAAGCACAAACAACGGCATTCCATCAAGAACCTATAGTGATGTCGAATGTTAATCAAACATTATTCAAATGTTTTTAAATACGTAGAACGCTGTGACATCTGATTTCTCATTATAAAACATCTTTTCTAAAAAATCTCACAGCGTTTTAGGAAGGCTTTTAGCCCAGCAGTAAGTCAGAACAAAGACAATATATTCTAACACCGAGTCCTTAAAATCGGCTTTGCAGAAGGTGAAGATTATATAATGGATTTGCAAAGGAAAAATCAGTACATGTACTTAGAAGCCTGTAGAAAGGCAAAAAAACCCACACTTTTTTTCATAAGCTGTAGTTTTTAAGCACCAAACTGGAGATTATAGATTCACATAAGGATGCATTGTGAGCATTTGATTCTTATCAGAATATATATGATGAATTTACTCTTATGCAGGAAAATAGAAAAGGAAAAAAGGATAATTTCAGTTCACAGATACACGTTTTTCCCCTGATTGTAGCATCAGTGTGAGAATGAATGACTTCTGGTTTCCAAGTGTAAGGGTACTTAATTACTAGAATCTACCCCCACACACTGACATGATTATTGTCAGAATTATGCTGCCATTCTTGTATGTCTCTGTACTAAACTAATTTAGCTATGTTCCACTGATAAATCTGAGATTCAGCATTATGTACAAATCTGAAATTAGGAAGAGAAGCTCTCCAAAGTTGTTTATTTAGTGCAGTATTTCTACAATTGGAAGAAGAGCATGTCTTTATTCCACCATTCCATTCTTTAGTATTGCCCCTGTGAGAAAACAATGAGGTTAAAAGTGTTCAGAAAATGTTCAGAAAAAGAAAATACTGTGTGAGAGCGAGTTTAGACTTCTGCCTCAAGTTGTCACAGTAAATACTGCAACCTGAACAGAGAGGTTCCAGAGACAATGATGGTGGAAAAAGGTCTTTGGTGTTAGTAAGATGATACAAAGAATGGAGCAGTCAGTTGTCTGAGAACTACAGTTTTGACCTGCATCAGTTTTGCTTCATAGTGTCTTTTTTATTCATGTTTTGGAAGACAATGATCTTTTTTTCTCTGCACAGAAATACAATCTGGTGAATTCTTCGTGTATTCTTAGACATGATGGCCAAGGCTACTGGCTTATACTTTAATCAAACTTAAACTCAGAAAATCTCCCCTCTTTTGCTAGAACATATTATTTATACAAGGATGGATTTTAACACTTGTTACTAAATTGATAATGGTGATCCTCTTTTGTAAAGTTTCTTATTCCTAGTACTTACTGTCAGAATAAGAAAGTGATGGTAAAAAAAAAAAAATAATAAAAAAATGCCTTTTGAGATTATCTACCTACCATTCACGTAAACCTAATTTTGTTATCCAAACATAAGGGGAGAGTAGTATGTACTGATTAATTCTTGTCCCAGAGCTCAGCAGACCTTCAGCATAGTAGACAGGTATCTGACATAGCCCTGTGCTATGAGTGATGTTTCTGTAGAGTTCAAAAAATACTTTACAAATCTCTACAGCGAAATGTGTCTGGGTCATGATCTTTATATTTCTACCATTAACAATAAATGTGAATATCTGAATAACACAAGCACACATGAAAGATAGGAAACAAACAAACATAAAAAGTTCTTATTCCATGTTAAAAATTAAAGGCTTAAAATGCAAAGAGAATCTGAATAAAAAGGAATGAAAATTCAACAAATATTATAGTTCTGTTAAGATAACAACTTATCATACCTAGATTCATTCACAAAGAATGATCAGATCAGTATAAAATAAGTATTGGCATTGGTACTTAAAGTCTGGCACTGATCACTGAAATTAAGTTTATTTCTTATCATATTAAGCATTAACAGAGAGAAAATGAAAAACTGCAGAGTAGTTCTCGATAATTGGATCTGGTAAACGAAGCAAAGAAAACAGTTTCAGGACTCTAGATTTTTGTGGTTTGCTGTTTTAACTTCTCAAACGACTGAACTGCAAATGTTGATGTTTTCTCATTACACACTCGAAGCAAACATCCCAATCAATCTCTTAAAGTGAGCAGTTTTCTGCACAAACATTGCGTTTCAAAGTATTCTTCTTCTAACTTAACAAATTAGCCCTTATTAATAGTCTTACATTCATTTTTCAAAGCATTTGAGCAAGATGGTTGGTTGCTATGATTATTCTGGCAGTAATATTTGATATAATGCAACAGCTGTCATTTTTATATTATTTATTTCAGTACATTAGATTAATATACTGATTTAATCCACAGCCAGTTTAAAGGGAAAACTAGATTCAGAATTACAAATGCTAACCCTTAAGTAAAATAGAATATTCTGGACACATACAGATGATATGCATTCCATAGATTTCACAGCTGTAGTGTTGGATTTTAATTAATTCAGTGGCTAGAATGAACAATTGCCGTTTTGATATACTTCTGCATTGCTATTATGAAGAATTCATAAAACAATGGTTTTAACAGAGAAAACCAAGTATATTTTTGCCTTGAAGAACAAAATCTATCAGGATACAGTAAATGCAGACACAGCAAATCTCTTTGTTACAGAACACAATCATGAACAGGATAATAGAAAAGCAGGTGCAGTCACACAGTGTCTTAATGATTTAGCCTTAGAAATACTATAGATGTACTGTTTGTTATTTAACCTTTTGACAAAGCTGCTGTAGAAGTGCTTTCTCAGTGACTTTGTGGTTTTATTTACAATTTTGCTTCCAATGCTGTTGCTTTCATGCTATTCCCATGGGATTTAACCTGCCCAATAGCACTGGTACAGTGAATTCTCATGGGAAGCAACCACTACTGACACGACAATTGCTCCTCTTTACACTGCCCTTCTCTTCTCTTGTTTTGAAGATTTTAGGCATGGCGTTCATTTGAGTTTTCTTGAATATGGAGAAAACCAAACAACACTCAACAGAATTGGCAAAAGGGCTTCAAATTTTGATCAACATCATTCAATAATATATGTGCAAAGGAATTAAGCAGAACAACAATTTGCAATGCTCTCAGCTGCGCCAACTAGTGCTAACAGTGTCTCAGTAACAATTAAAAGAGAGTTTGAAACAGTCATGATTCCCATTGCTTGGAACTAAATAAAATGCAAAGCAAACATCATCACTGTGATTGGCGCTCTCCCCCTCACATCCTGTTGCTTCAGAGAGAGCTCCACTCAGAGGAGAATGCTTACCTTGGAACATTGTCATAGCTTTTTCACGCCAAACCATGGAGAGTCTATACATTCTCTTGCTCTTGACTATTTTATTCCCCTTTTCTTTTGCCTCTTCCTTCTCCTTTCTCTCTTCCATTTTATTTTATTTTTTTATTTTTTCCAAAGTGTAACTTTTATTATAACTGTTCTTCCATACAATCAGTTGTGGATCTTACTAATAAAGCTGTGCTTCTCAGTTACGCAGTCTGTTTTGCACATGTTGTGCTTAAGAATGTTTGTTTGATAAAAGCATATGGTAAAATCCCATTTATATACAGATTCAACTATAGAAAGCTGATTTGTGGAGACGGTTAATAATCCTTGCTGAGTTCTTCCTTCTTAAATTCTTTTTATCTTTGTATTCCTGCTCTTCAGCCTTTTCTTTGGAAATATTAGATGTCTCCTTGACAGTGTATTTCTGAACGATATTTTGCAAATAAAGAAGAAACTTCACAAACAAGGAAAAGGCAGAAAAAAAACATCTGATCCTTGGCTAGTAAAATATTAGGTTGTTGATTTTGAGATCCAACTTCAGTAATCTTGTGGATTATACTAAGCTGGAAGAAGTTGTTGACACAACAGAAGACCTTGCTGCCATTCAACAAGACCTGGACAGGTTGGAGAGTGGGGTGAAGGATCTGAACCTATGGAGGACTAATCACATGCATCACTGCAGATTAGAAAAAGTGCTGGGAAGGAGCACTGAAGAGAAGGATGTGGGTGTCCTGGTGGACAGTATGTTGACTATGAGCCAGAGGTATCATACTGTGGACAAGAAGGCCAATGCACTTGGGTGCATTACACAGAATGTGGCCAGCAGGTTGAGGGAGGTGTTCCTCCTCCTCTACTCTGCTCTGGTGAGACCACATTTGGAGAACTGTTTCCAGTTCTGGTCTCCTCAGAGAAAGGGAACTACTGGAAAGAGTTCAGTGGACAGCCACAAAGATGATGAAGGTCCTGGAGTCCATGAGGAAAGGCTGAGAGACCTGGCACTATTCAGCCTGGAGAAGAAAAGAGTAAGAGAGGGTCTCATCATTGTTTATAAATGTCTAAAGAGAGGGAATTAAATGGATAGCGCCTGGATCTTTTCAGTGATTTGGTGACAGGACAAGGGTCAGTGGGCAAAAAAACTGCACATCTTACTTATGTTCATATGGAATAGGAAGAACAAACATGAGGAAAAACTATATTGCAGAGCACTGGCACAGGCTGCCCAAGGAGACTGTAGAATCTCTTCCTCTAGAGGTATTCAAAACCTAGCGGATGTTTTCCTGTGTAACCTCCTGTAGGGAACTTACTTTAGCAAGAGGCTGGACTTGATGGACCTTTGATTTAATCTTTATTATATCTCTTGGTGACCATTAATTTGAATAAAAATAAATAAAGTGTTAAATTAAAAATTGCAGTATTTTTCCCATAAGGCACACTATATTTTTAAGTTTTCCTTTGATGGTACCAAGGAAATTTTAGATTCATCTATCAAAATTTTGTTAATAGAGTAAATATTCATATTTATATCAATAATAATAATGAGAAATTTTCTGTTTCTTAATCTTTTAGAGATTATCATTAGGTAAAAATTCATTATTTACAAATTTAGAAAGGGCAAAGAAATTTGCTTAGTTTTAGTGGCAAATACAGTAACTCAAAGATAATGTGAGGATAATCTTCATTTTATCATGTTTGGAGAAAGCTTCCATGCATTTTTCAAAGATTACTTGGTCAGCTGCCATTTCTACTTGTGCACTTCAATACTCTCTATTTAGCAGAATATGGTATATCATAAGAGGTCCTCCCAGCTATTTCTAAAAGAACAATTATGTAACCTCGATAATGAAAAAAAGAAAAAAGAGAAGAATAAAAGCAGTGTCACGTCACTAATAAATAATTAATAAGCATATATAAATAAATGTATGATGTAATAGACAAATAATAGAGACAAAATGGGTGATAAAATTATCAGGAATTATCAGCAAGGATTCACCAAGGTGAAGTCATACTTGAGCAACAAAGATAATGAAGAGACTGGAACATCTCTCCTGTGCAGAAAGAACGAAAGAGATAGAACTGTCCTGCCCAGAGGAAAGGCTTGTGGTAGTTGGGAATCCCAACCAAAGGGTTGGGAATCACTGACGCTTGTCAATATACGCAAATGCCTGAAGGGAGAGTACAAAGAGGACAGAGTCAGGCTCTTTTCAGTGGTGCTTAGTGACAGGATGAAAAGCAGCAGGCACAAACTGAAACACAGGAGGTTCTCTCCAAACATAAAAAAAAAAAACCTCAACGTATTTTTACTGTGCAGGTGATGGAGCACTGGCAGTTGCCTAGAGAGGTTGTGGTGTCTTCCCCCTTGGAGATCTTCAAAAATTGTTCTTAGTACTGGGCAAACTGTTCTGTGTAGCCCTGTATGAACAGTGAAGTTGGACCAGATGATCACCAGCGGTCCTTTCCAACCTCAGTCATACTGTGTTTCTATGATAAAGCTGTAGAATCCCAAATATTTCTGAATATAAATGAGCAATGAATGAGGATCAGAGAATCCTTAAATAGTTTGTATGCAGCCACAGTTTTCTTGAGGAAAAAAAAAAACCAAACATGTGAACCATTTTAAGCCATATGGCCTCATTGCCTCCTGGCATTTTAGTTCCTTTGAATAGTATATGTACTGTTAAGTTTTTTTCTTCTTAGATGAGAAAAACTGTGCAGTAACATAAAATATACTTGGGGGGGGGGGGGGGGGGGGGGAGGGAGGGGGGAGAAGAAAAAAAAAAGAAGAAAAAAAAGTAGAAAGGAAAATATAACTCTCTATAGCAGATTTTCATTTTATGAATTAATTTCCACATGGAAAGACAAATTTAGTGCTTACAACTTTTGGTAATTCTTGTCTGCTTCTGTGGAAACAGTAGCTGAAGATAATTTATATACATGTCTATTTCTGCAGTGAACATGCACCACAGAGATTATTTCTCATTTCTATCACCTTTTACCCTCAGACTTCTGAGTCTGTGAAGCAGATTCTGGTACCGGATTTGCACATTCAGCAAATGCTTATTGTAGTGCGCTGTTGTTAGTGCTACAGATTCCAGTAAGAAGGACACTCAGATTCTGTCAGATATTGATTAAAATAACATTGATTGGACTTAATGGGAGAAGGAAAAGGGGGATAGAATAGATGATTCAATCTTACATCCCTTCAAACGGTGGGAACCCTGAATTTTACAGCCTTGGACAGCACTCTTGTCACGGCATAGTGTGTTGCATAGATCCTGTGTGGTGAGCCTGCTTTGCCAGCTCTGTAGTCCTTAGAGCTTTCATAGGATTTTCTTATTATTTAACAGCTCAATTCATAATTTCTACTGTGAAACAGAGGAGCGTTATATGTAAACATGCTTCTCAACTTCAAGATTCATGTTAGCAGCATAATGTCCAGGTGACAAGCGGGAGCTGCATGTAGGCTTCTTTGAATCCTGGGTTCATCTGAAAAGATGTTAATGGCACACTGGTGTTTTTGTTGTTGAGGAGTAATGGGAACACACCTGGGTCACCGCCATGATGTCATGATGGCAGGGGGTGGGGCAGAGTCCAGGCAGCTGGCCTGAGTTAGGCCTGGAGTTGTTCCATACTATGTGACATTATGTGGATGGCTACAAAGCTATGGGGTACTGGCTAAAGGGCAGGCCACTGGTCAGGAGCTGGCTGGGTGTCGGTGGTGAGATGTTCTGTTGCTTGTCAGTCAGCAATAAGTTGTATTGCTAGTGGGGCATTAGTCAGCAAGTGGCTAGTGCTTGCATTGTGGATGAATACATATAAATAGATATATGTATATGTCAGTATAAACACATTTTTTTTCCATTTTTCTTTTCTGTCTTAGTAAATAGTTTTAATCTCAAAACATGACTGCTATTTTGTTTCCAGATCTCCCCCTCATCTCACCTGGGGGAGTAGTACATGAAAGGGTGTGTGGTGCTGAACTGCTGCCAGGTTAAACCATAATACTTCGTTGCAATTAGTCATCTATGTTCATAAGTTAGTATAATGAAGAAATCCATATGACTACCTATTGTGGAACACATCAAAAGGCCAGAGTCAAAGGCTGAGGTGACCCTGAGCAAAGTCTGGAAGCAGTGCTTTCCTGGAATTTCTGGTCATCAAAGACAATGTTCCTTTCTAGCTGGCATATCTCTGCTTTCTCCTTGTGGAAAAGAGCAAGAATATGAAGGAGTGAGTCTTTCCAGACTCGACATTTTGAAATTCACTTATTTGGTATTCAAGGTATAATTAAAGAGTGTCTTGTCACCTGGGAGAAAGGAAATGTTGCATGACCAAATCCTATCAACCTTTTTGATCTTCCTACCAGTAGAAATTTTAATGTAGGAAGGGAGTATGTATGATTAAGAATTTAAATACAGACAATGTTTAACAGTGCCACAGTACTGATCTGAACAGTTATGAACTACCATAGAGTGCGCCTGTTGTGTAAGTGGCACTATTAAACAAGGGAATGATTGTAAATTATGCTCCCATATCAGCAAAGGAGGTAGGCACTGAGGTTAATAAGATGGAAAAATGTATGAATTCTATCCAAATTAAAGGGACTCTATAATTAGAACATTTCTGCTGCAGTATTCATCATAAAGAACTAATAGGAAAGAAATGCATGTTTCTCTACTTAAAAATGTTTTTATGCATTTTAGTATCCATGTAATTGATATGACCACTAAATTAGTTCATAATATGGTACTTATCATAGCAATCATATCATTTCTGCACTGCTACAACCCAAGGGCACCACCATCCCTGACTACTCCTGCCCAGACCTGCCCCCATAGGCTCTCCTCACACTGCCCTCAGCCGTGTCTGTGTTAAATGCTTAGTTACTGGAAAGTCTCTCAAATTCAGTTCTCAGTCATGTCCCTTCTTTCTAATTCACATGAAGGTCTTTTGTGCCATTATTTTTGCACTCCAAACAGAATTCTTTAGTGCATCTTTTTAGCTTAATGAAGTCTCTGACTGTTTTTCAGAATTACACTGTCATCAGCTATATCATAGCATTACTGTGCAGCTGACAGATTTCCGTAATGATGTTCTGCAGTGAATTTTACTTTAACATTTGCTCTTCCTTCTCAGTTCTGCCACTTTTGCATTTTCTTCCTCCCATTTTAGTAATACATGGTCATGCACAGATGGTTTGCACGACGTGAATTAGAGTGCAAAAGTCTACTCTCCACAGAAAGAAAATATGTAGAAGCAGCTGTGGCTTTCATTAACATCTTCTAGGACTACCTTGTCAGGCAAGCTTGAGAATGTGGGAGATTCCTGTTCCTATCTCTGGTAGGCCTCCTGTTTCTAGCTCCATGTCTGATTAAATAGCTGACCCCACCATTATGAGCACTCAACATGAGCTTATTGAACAAGAAAAAAATTTATTGAAATTTATTGGAAAAAGAAAAAAGAAAAAAGAAAAAAAAATGAAAACAAACAAACAAACAAACAAACAAAAAACAACCCTGATGACATTTGCACTATCATTGAACTTTCTCAAAATTCTTGGAAGTTGCCCAGTGAAAAAATATTATTTCTTTGGAAGCTGCACAAATTTAAATATGGTCCTTTGTGTGTTAAATATGTACAAATAAATATAATTCACTGCTTTATTATTGGCAAAGCCATTTATCATTGGCAAAGCCAGTGATTTGTACTGATTTAAATGGGAAGTGGAAAAAAAAAGTGTAGATACAAAATCAGAATGTACGTGAAGATTAAAAAAAAAAAGACATAAAAGAGTCTGTAGACTTATGCCTGTACTGATGAAATATTCTTTATTCTTTATGCTTATGACATCTTTTCCAAATGTTACGTAAATGGAAGTGAAAGTTACTTATGCCGCAAATGTGGAAACTTCCAGAACTCTATCTCATTTGGTGCTAAAGTGACCACAAATGCTATGTGAATGGTAGCGACTGCTGGAAACAAACAAAAAAAGCATTCCACACATGTCTTAGGGAAAGTAATAAAGTAAATCTGAATACAGTATATGAGTATAAATTTTATAGGTGTATACATATGTGTGTGTGAGTATATTTATATCAAATATCTTTTTGACTGTTCCGCTTTAAGAGATTTTTGCAATCTACCCCATAGAAACCTTCATTTAATCATCCTCATTAGCTAGAATAATTACTGTATTCAGTACCTGACACTCCTGGACCTCCAAATATAATTACCTTGAAGTGTTATTTGTACTGTGATGTTAGTATTCAGAAGAAGCTGTGTAATTTCTGCCAGACTCCTGAGATTCAATAGCTGTAATGTCTTTTATCTGACTTCCATTTTCTTTCAATAAAGAAACTGAAGGATTATTTTCTTTGAGACATATAAATCTATCTTTATGGATAAGATCTGACTGACAGAGCACTAGCACTAATAAAAATCACTGATTGTGTTAATACCAGACATTAATCTGTCACACACATTATTTGAAGCAGAGGTGTATCTCAGGGTTAATAACTATTTTTGTTTGTAAGCCTGGGCCATTACATTGCATTGTTCTTGAAAGTACTGACTCTGAGATAACACAGATGCCTTCAATATTAACACTTATGGGAAAAAAATAGGTGCCTGCATTTCAAATACTGTCTCCAAAAGTATAGTTTAATCATATCTATTTCACTAAGTATAACATTGCTGTTATTTCTAGACTGAGGTATTAAGATATTTAAATTGATAAGTCTTTTATTTCGTTGTTGCCTCCGGTGGAGTACCATCATGGTAACTTAGAGTTGCCATGTCTTAAAGGTGTACCTGGAAAATCAGGTCAGCCACTGCAACTGGAATGGTTAATGTAAAACTACTCGTAGGACAACTGTAGCAGTCTTATCACCTTCAAATCTCAATTGCATCAGCTGGAATCAGTAGCACTGAACACTTTGCAGACTTCCTGTATAGTGGTTGAATTTCTGACTATTAACATTTGCTTTTAGCTATGCATTCTCTCCATTTTACATCTCAGTTCCCGTTTTAAGATGTAATTAAACATTCCTCCTCAGCTTCCTTGCAGCCATGTAAAGGTTAGATGTAACAGCATTAATGATTGAACAAAGGATGAAAAATGTACTATTGTAGATGCTATGCTATGAGATCCTCTTTTCAGAAATTCAGAAAGTGACTTAGACATGGTTTTTGGTGAATGGCTTTTCTTCTGTGATTAATTTCCAAACTATAGCGCGCTTTCATGATAGGTCACAGGAGGATTGAAATAGAGGTTGACAGGATGGGAGGGAAGTATGATCCTCTCTCAAGAAGAAATACATATTTTCAAACCAGAGATTATGCTTGGATTTCGGCCAACCTTCTTGAATAACAGAGAAAGTTAAGCACATTTAAGAGAATGACAAAGGTAATTTGCCAGTACTAATTTGATATGTTTACAGAAATGTGTATGTATTTTAAGCCTGAGATTATATGTGTAATTGCTTTCAAATTTGGTAATTTTTCATTATTACCTTTTCATTGTCTGGTTAATCTGAAGAGGATGTGTCATAGGTGAGTAGAAAGCAAACACCGTATAAGCTACGGAAATGGAATATGGGCTTGTAGAACATTGAACTGCTATTTATTTATCTAGTTAGCTCTACAAATATCTGGAATCACTGTACTACGAATTGTGCAAACCCACAGCTTCAGTACATTATATTTTTAAATGCTTGATATTATTGAAGATCAACATCAGAGAAATGTGAAGAAACAGTAGTTCTTAAAGTCCAGTTCTTAAACTGGACAGTTGCAATTAAAACAAATATAAATTTGCCTTTTATTTTTAAAGCTTTTTTTTTAATAACTCCAAATTGTTATGAAATGTTTCAGTTAAATTTATATCTTACAGGAAGACATTTGAAGATCTTTTATTTATTTTTTTCTTTCTGTTTATACTCCACAACATTTATCTGGACTACACAAAAGCTAAATACATAAAGCAAGCACCAAATGCATCTGAAACTATGAAGTATAAGTTTCCAATTTGAAATTCATGTACACTGAAACTAGTATTTGGATCATTTATTTATTTATTTATTTGTGTTGGTTTCCACAAGCAAACAAACAAACAAATAAATAAATAAAAGTCCATGAGCAAAGTTTAAATATAAATTTTAAATAAGTCGCCATCTCATTCTTCATAACATTCATTTCACTTCTGCAAGTGAATTCATAGTCTAAAATTTGTAACTCTGTAAACATATGGTAGTGAATACCTAAAAGTTGGACCACTTTTTGAGCATTACTTTAAAAAAAAAAAAAAATTAAAAAAAATTTCCTAAAATGGGAGAGGATGTGGAAGAGAAGAATAAATGATTTGTGCAGCTTTTTTTTTTTTTTTTTTTTTTAAATTCTGCGACTGTCAGGGCCACAAGCCTGTAACACAAATATAATTTGAGGAATTTCAGACAAAAAGTGAGAATGCTTGGGCAGCCCTTCTGCCAACCTGTTCTCTCCTAATGATTACAAAGGTGAGACTAATATATTGTTTCATATGAAAGAAGAAGGAATAATTATTCTAATGTTAGTAGAGCCAGATATTATTCCTTATAAACAATGGCATTAAATCATTATTTTTATTAAGATCAATTACCTTGCCTGGAGATGGACTCTTAGATAACTTGCTAACTGCCCTTCTGAGAGTTTTGGCTCCCTAGAAGGGACTCCCAATATCCTATAACAGATAGAGTCATAGAATCATCTAGGTTGGAAAAAATCTTCAGGGTCATCAAGTCCAACTATCAACTTGATCTACTGACTCTCATCACTAGACTCTTTTAATAACACATCCCACATCCATATGTCTCAAGTACCTCCAGGGATGGGGACTCCATAACTTCTCTGAGCATCACAAATAAATAGTAATGCTTTACTATCAAACTGTTATACTGATAATAAATATACAATAACTGATAATAAATTAAAAAAAATAATTACTATTTCAGTGTAAGAAATACTTATTCACAGGCCTCTCAGTCTTACAAACAAACTGTTAATATGTTTGGACTTAGCAAAGAACAAATTTACAGGTCATGTCAAACTACATTAAATTGTTTGTTATGAGTTAAAAGAATTACAATAAAAGCTTTGGAACCTAAAATGCTTGAGCAGCTTTTCACATAATTTCTTTCTTACTTTTCTCTTTGGCAGAATGACAACCTAGCTCATTACCTTCTTCCTCATCACCTTAGCATTGTGATGTGAGAGAACTATTTAATAAAGGTCAAACACATCAAGAACCATGTACATTATGTGAACGTGTGGATTTATTTGACATGTTCACAAAATAACCTTACAGTTAACTTTCCATGAGAAAAACTGAGAAGCAAGGGAGAAAAAAGTTTACAAAAGTGTTCATTTACTGTCCCTTAGAAATCCTTTAATTTATGTCTTTCTTCAACAATTAGCACTAGAGTAGTGAGGTTTAGAAAAGTACCTTAGCTGGTAACTGCATTACCAGCAGTTTATTTAAATTAGTGGAAATCGGACTGGGCAGACTGTACCTTTGAGTCTTGATTTCTGAAATGTACTTTAATTGTATGTGTCACACATCACCTTTAACAGATGTTTATGCTTCATATGAAATGTTGAAACAGTGATTTTTTAGTTTGTCTTTTTACATTCTTCTTTGAAGGTTCATCCTTACGGAATTGTACACTTTTTGCATTGGAGGCTATGTGTGTGTGTCACAGTTGGATGCTGACCCCAGAGGGTCTCCATTAAGGCCAAACAAGCTGATCATGAATGTAAGTACAAGTAAAGTACTTACCCAGGCCCAGTGCTCTGCATCATGATACTGCTGATTTCTTTATCTCTGTAAAGCCCTCTCTTGGTACTGCTACAGGTGGTGCTGAGTAAAATGGCCTTCCCAGAAATTCCATTCTTCATTGCTGCCTCTGCTTTTCCTTTGTAGTTCAAATGGGTCTCCATTATTCTATCATGCCCGTTCCAGCCAAAGCGCTTAGTCTCTGCTTTGTTTTGTGTGAAATTGTCAGCCCTTATTATAAGACAACTGTGCTGCTCAGAAGACTTGAGCTTGATCTTCATGGTTCCCTGCCAAGATGTTTGACTTTTCAGTTTCATAGTTGACTTAATCCACATTAAAGATTCACTAATTGCCTCTGTGAAAGCAAATATCACAGGCAGTTTGCAGTTTCGACACCAAAAAACTTCCACCTGTCAGACACTCTCAGCATTCTTGCTATCAATTTTTCAGTTAAATTCAAATAGTGATTAAGGAATACATTTAATAAAACATTGGCAGTACAGGGCTGCGTTAACTAAATGTTCATTACACTCTCTGATTCCCTGCAAGAATTTTGTATTTGCTATTCTTTCTCACTGACATGTACAAACCAATGTTTTTTCATAGTAATGATCAGATGTGCTGTACTCTCTGAATGAGTTCAAGATCTCAATTAGACATCTAGCATATTCTTTAAGAATTTTATATTTTTTAGTCATTTTAAGATAAATTTCCCGAAGTACTGATTCTTGTTCCAGTGACTTATATTTATGCAATTGTTGTCTTGAAAGATTTCCAGCTGATTAGGAATTTTCAAACAGAAAAAGATTCCTGGGTATTTGGAAACTTTATATTATACAAAGTCTTATTCTATATTATGTTCATTAATGAGAACTGGATTCATGTCTATCAAGCTGAGGTACTCAATGAGTGCTCTGCTTCAGTCTTCACTGGTGGTCAGGTTTCCCATGCCTTCAGGACCCTGAATCTCTAGATAAGTGTGTGGGGAGCAGATTCTGTCCCACTGTAACAGTGGAACATGTCTGAGACCTCCTCATGCAATTGAATGTATATAAGTCCATGGGACCGGATGATATCCATCTTAGGGTTCTGAAAGAGATGGTTAATGGGGTTGCCAGACTGCTCTCCATCATATTTGAAAAAGCATGGCTGTCCAGTGAAGTCCTAGGTGACTGGAAAAAGGGAAACATTGCTCCCATTTATAAGAAAGGGAGAAAGGAAGACCCAGGGAACTACAGACTGGTGAGCCTCGCCTCTGTGACTGGGAAAATCATGGAGCAGGTCCTTCTAGAGCTATGTTAAGGCACATATGAGATAAAGAAGATATTAGAGACAGCCAGCACAGCTTCACCAAAATCACATTGTGCCTGGCCAATCTGGTGGTCTTTTATGATGGAGAGACAGCTTTGGTGGATGGAGGAAGGGTGATGGATGTCATCTACCTGTACTTCTGCAGAGCCTTTGACATGGTCCCTCACCACATCTTTCTAAACTGGAGAGGTGTGGATTTGAAGGACAGACTGTTTGGTGGATTAAGAATTGGCTGGTTGCAGCCAAAGGGTTGTGATCAATTGTTCTGTGTCAGGGTGGAGGCTGGTCAGAAGTGGTATCCCTCAGAGGTCAGTCTTGGGACCGGTGCTCTTCAGCATCTTCATCAGTGACATAGATGATGGCATTGAGTGCACCCTCACACTTTTGGCTTTTTTTTTTTTTTTTTTTTTCTTTTCTTTTCTTTTCCTGGAAAGTTGGAATGTTAATGTACAGGATCTTCCTCAGCTTACTCTGAATATTGAATGACATTGTATGGTGGTTGGGACTTGCATTTCATTAAATACGTTGCAGCTACTGATGATTGCCATGTCAAATGAAAAACAAAACAAGCTGCTTATGTTTCTTGTCATCTTTATAAAAGTCTTGAAAGTCACCAAAGAGGCTTTCTCTGTTCTGACAGATGGTGACCTTTCCCATTAATTGTGAACATACAAGTACAGTTGGATTTTTACTGGCAGGTCTAAAAAGCTGTCTGGCTCGGAAGTAGAGAAATAAAATAAATAATGTCCAGATCAGCTGTTCCTGCTCCACATAGAGATGAAACCCTTGACAATAGTACATTCTTTTTCAGAAGCATTCTCTCTAAGTATCTGTGTAACATTGTGTATCCTTGTCATAAAGTAAAGCATTGAAAAAGGCCAGTGTCCACAGATAGCATAAGATAACAGAAAGCTACAGAGACTGGTGCTAAAAGCGCATGTCAGCCAGAAGACAGAGAATCCACTTTTATCCATTTTATTCAACTGACTTGAGAGGCTGTATGAAATATTTTGTCAGGGATATACCTTGAAATTCAAGGAACTGCTTACGTTATATATTGATATATCACTAAAAATATTGTGGTTCAAAATAACAGGATCAATAGTTCTTAAATTGTAGAATATACTACTTTGAGAAATGAAGCCTTTGCATTCCTGCCAGGTTGTTCAAAGAATCATTTAGAAAGCCTGTGTACAGCAGAGATCCAAGACTGACAAAAGGTTATCGAGATTTATAAAAGAGGAATTCAAAACTGACATTTTCATCTACACTGAAAGAACATTTGGAAAAGAAACTTCTAGAAAACAAACATTCAAAGAACAAGAAAGAAGACAAAAAAGCTTTTTTTTTTTTTTTTTTTTTGTGAAGTGCAAGGAAGTAGCTATTGAAGTAGAAGGATGGGAGACTCAATAACAAAATAAACTCAGTTAATGCACAACTAAATTTATTGAAAACATTAGGAAAATTCCAAGTTATTAATTATGCTTATTTTCCAAGTGTTTAATAAAGTGTTTAATGTTTTGTTAACAGGAAATTCTTTTTTGGAAGTAAAGAAAGAGAAGTTTTTTCAGATGTATTTAATATTTTCTACAAGACACTTAAGTGACACATTTTCCCTGGAAACTTCCAAGCAGATGTTTGATTGCAGATCATTTTCTGTGGCTCAAGAACTTTGAATCTCAGAATCTTAACTACTTTGGAAGCTGATATCTTCATATGCCAGGAAAAAGGCAAAGCTTGACTGCAGAAAACAGGACCAAACAGTCCAAAGTGCATGTTGAATTTATCAAAATCACAGTACATCAGTACATACATAGCAACGTTTAGGAAACACCAAATGTGCAGTGAACAGAATCATGGACCAAAGATGATGAAGTCAAAGTGGGAAAATATCTTAGATGAATTTGAATACTGCTGCAAATGTGTTGCAAGCTCCACAGAAAGATGCTGCCTTGTCATTTTACATAAGCATTTAATACAGAATCGTTCAAAGGAAAACTGCTTTTTCATGGCCAGGATGTTAGACTGGAAAATAGATAATGGAACCTAAATTAAAAAAAGAAAAAGACATAGGATAATATTTTTTTTCATTTCTGTGGCTATAAATTTATAGCTTACTGCTTAGAGAATTTATCTAAGAATACAGAGAATTGATTCAACATTATTCTTCATTTATTTGATATTATATAATCAGTGATACAGGGACTAGAATTAAATTATATCTTCTTCCAGATGTGCATCTGAAAACAAAACTCTTTGTGAAGCATGGCTGTGGTTCATTGTAAATAGAATACATATTTTTTGAATTTAGCTGTTCAATTTTTTCATGTATCAACCTTAGGAAATCTGTTCTTTGTATTTATTAATAGGGCTTAACTACTTAAAACTGTTAGGTCTTGAGAAGTTTGAGCAAAGTTACTGAAAACTATGGCACAGTTGCTAGGTGCCTTTTGAGATATCTGGGACAAAGGAGATATCTATATAAGAGTAACAGACAGAATAGGATCAATGAAGTGATGCCAGAAGACAATCAGAATAGTACACGTTGCACACAATATTGCTAGAAATCAAAATTTTGGAAACAGAATCACACTCTATGTGTCCAAACTGGAGATCATAGGGACTAGGGAAAACCCCTGTAAATAAGCAAAATGCTTTCTATATACTTTATAGGGGTAAGAAGGATTGTTTGAAAAGCAACAAGCTAGTCAGCTTGCTACAGTCCCTGAAAAAAAAAAAAAAAGTCTCACAAGATGGAGAAAGTGAGCAGGAAAACTAGCCTGGATAAGTTCTCCTTGACAACCTGATTGTTTTCTAGCACAAAATCACTGTGGGATCCCATGAATATTAATATATATCTAAAGTGTGTGAGCCAAGTTGATGAGGGTATATTCTTTTCAGTGATATGCACAATAGAACAAGGGGCAACGTGCAGAAATAGGAACACAAGAAATTCCATGCAATGTACATGTACGAGTTAAAAGCATCTTTTCCAGTATATGAAAATACATGTGTAAGCTTATAGTCATAAGATGGCAATAGATAAGATGATCGTTATTGTTCAAATGAACAAGAAATATTGCTGCAATTACACATTACATGTTGATGAAAGGTAATTAGTTTAGCAAGAAAATTTTATACAGCTTAGAAACGTTGGAAGAACTGTCTTGAAGGTATAGAATGGAAGTTAGATGCTAGCTGAGCAAATCCAATTAATCTTTTGAGGATCAGTGGATATGGACATCTAAGTTTCTAAAGCTCCTCAAAAAAGCTCATCCTAAATATGAATTGACTGTAGAAGTAAAGACAAAAGACGAACATAGTTATTATCTACCATCCAAGCAGTTATTAATATCAATGTGTATGAAGAAGAAATAAAGGATAAAATTCGGAAATGTTTAATTCAGAAAAAGAAAAAAATAAATAAAGAGACTGAGACAGTTCTTGCTGGGGTGTAGAACTGCTTCCAAATGGTATACTTTTTATTCTGAAATTGAGCATTGGGGGTTGAAAAAGTTATTTGTTGCTTCTACTATACATAGAAATTCAGCAAGCAAGTTTCAGCCAGGATGAATGACATGGAGAACAAGTTTGGAGAGGTTTCGCATTGTATGTACTGTGGCACAAATATTGCTTGTTACAAAAGTGTCAAGCAGAAAACTCTTTGTGTTTCAGAAATATAAGAAGCTTCTCCCAGAGTACATTGATGGAAATATTCAAGACCAAAAGACAACCACAGCTATCATCCAATTTGATCATCTGTATAGCACAGGCTAACAGAAACATATTAGTTCTGCCTTGAAATAGAGAAATTCTTAAAAATTTCAACCTTTATAAGAAGATGTCACCCAATGATGAAAATTTGGTATAGCTTTTGATAAATTGGAATCCACAAATCAAGAGCCATTTTTCTTGTAAATACTCCATGTAAACTAAAGAATATTGTGAACACCTATGTCTGTGTCAAAACAACAGAAAAGAAAAAGGATTAAATGCCTTATCACCTTGAAAACCACAATATATTAACGGTACTCCTAGACAAAAAAAAAAAAAAAAAAAAAAAAGTCTGCTCTGTTTTGTTTTCTGTTTTTCCTGAGGAAATAATGTCTCAGAGCTGTGGAACAGAGAGTTTTGTAGCATAAGTGAGAAAGCTTTGGTGCTGCTGTCAGCTCTGATGAAGGAGAATCAAGGATTTCACCTTCAAAGCCAGGAGGGAGATGAATAGGTGGTGATAGCAAAGATAAATGAGAAGCCAGTGTAGTCATACAAACACTTGTCCTAAGAGGCCTGACAGAAGCTATTAAGATTCACCCCACAGTTCTCATTTTCACACTAGCAGGGTGAGTGAGCACCGAAGGCTCATGTAACAAGCTATTGATATAGCCTCCAGGTATGGGCTTCACCAGCAGCACATTGTGGGTTATGGATTACCATTGTGATGGTTCTGATGTGAATTCCAATAAAATGTATCATGGAAAATAACTCATTGTATGGGGTTCATCTGCTCCCTGTATTAATCCCATATATTCCCAGACCTGCTGTCAAAGATGTCTCACAGCAATAAATAATTGACAAATTAGGTCATTTGATATTGCCTTTCCTCAATTTTACATCGCAATCCTCTATCAATATTGCAAGAAAACACACGAGGATGTGCATTTTGGAGGTCAACTCTCAGCAGTCAGCCATGCTAAGTCAGCAGAACATTTTACACTTAGTTCTTTATAAATATGCCAGCATGCTAGCTTTCCATCAACAAGAGAGTCTTCAGTAACATTTCTCTTATTTTGCATAATATGAATTCAGAAAGATGAAGCAAAACTCCATTGAACAATCTTATAGTAAGTACAAGATCTCAACACCAATGTGATCTTACTTATGCCTGACTTTACCTTTCTTTTTTTTCTTCTTTTTTTTTCCTTTCTGTTAAGCTTAATGAAAAAAATCCACAAATGAAACCCACGCTTTTATTTTCTCTCACACAGTGCTGCTCAAACTATTATTTCTTTGAACTTTCTTTTTGCTTTACCCTAAAATAGTCACAACAGAAGAAAATAAGCAGATTGAGATGACTGGAACAGCAGGAACTACAGAACGACTCTAAAGTCATTTCCTTGAATTAAGTTCTTATTGCTACTCTTCAGGTTGTGTTCCTGTGGATTACTGATTTTGGTCATACAGATACATGCATACAAAGATACCTCAAAATTTGTGAACATTAAGGTTTTCCTCTTTGAGGGTTTTTTTTTTTTGTCTTCAAAAATGTGAGCTGGCTTATAAATGTTGATTGGAAAATGTGGGTTTTTTTTTTTCTTTTTTTTTTTTTTTTCCTTTCGTATCATTATTATTTGGGAAGGAGAGGGAAGGTTTAATTATTTTTCTTTTCTTTTTCTTTGTTTTCTTTTTTTTTTTTCTTTTTTTTTTTTTTTAGATAAAAGCTGAGATTTCAAACTACAGTAGTTAGCAAAACTTCAACAGAACTTACCCTCAGTCACTGCAGTCTTGATATGACTACCAGTTTCATATTTAATTACTTAGAGTGGTTAAAAAAAAAAAAAGTTATTTAGATCTCCAATATCTACTATATTTCCAGTTGGAAATAGACTTTTATTAAAGCTCAAATATAATGTTTTATTGCTGAATAATGGAAGGCAAAAAATAAGCAAAAATATATGTATTTTCCAAAAAAGAGGTCAAGCTTGAAATATTGACTTGTCCAGTAGGGATTGTGCTATGCACATTATGAAATAAAGTTCATCTCAGATTTCAGTTATTAATTCTCAAGGACAGTATCACAGTATAAAGCAAGAATAGATAATTTCTGTTATCTTCAGCTTTTACTCACTCTGATCCCAGGCCAATATTATATTTTTAGAAAACTACTCCAGATCTAAAAGACCTTGCCACATTCAAGCCTAGATACTCATCTCCTCATAATGTAATCACAGAAATATATACAGCTTCACTGGCTTTTGTATCACTGAAATGTCCTGTTGTACCCTAGAGTAGTCCACTGAGTGGACAAGGAGAGAAAATAACCTTTTGTCCATTTATGGTTCTCCAGATAAGTCTCTTAAGGAAACATTCCTGACAGCATATTTAGCCTAGAATATCAGCAGCTGACATTAATTTCTGTCCTCAGGAGTATGCCATGGGAGTAATATACTTTCAACCAACTTTTAGCTTCATTGCCACCTATAATTCCTTACTTGTCAACAGTTCTTTTTAAGTAGACATCTAAATGCACTTCCACCTCATTTTTTTTCACCCACTAATAGCTATTTTCCTCTTACAACTATCACTCACATATTTTTCACCACTTCAAGAGCTAGTAAGAGTACTAGCATCAGGATCTGCTAAGAAACAGAAGGGAGTATCATGCATTGAGGGCATCTGCTAGAGACAGACAAATGACAGAGTTGTCATTTAGAGATACTTTGACTGGCTTCAGAAATGGGTCTAAATCTTCATGAAGTTTAGCAAAGACAAATTCAAAGTTCTGCATCTTACATAGCATAAACCAAGGTTCAGCATAAGCTAGAGAGTGCTGGAATAAGAAAGGAACTTTATAGAATGGTATTTCATATTCCCAGAGGAGCTCTCATGCTGGAAATGAATCAGCAGTGACAAGGGCAGATTGGAAATAGTCTGGCAAAATGTTGGTAAAATTATTGGAGAACTAAATCTTCTGACATACACAGGCTGAGAAAGTGGGATTTATTTACACTGAAAAAGAGAAAGCCCCAGAGGAGTTTAAATGCCATTTTTCTACCAGATTCCAAAGATTCCTCATAGCAGATAGCACTCAGAAATGCTCTTCCTTACAGAAAGTGCAAGAAATCAAATTTGCAAAAAAGAGATATTCAGATAGGACAGACAGAGAATGCTTCTCCCAGTGAGGGTGGTTAAACACTGGAACAGGTTATCCAAGAAGTTTAACACACGGAGCTTTCAGAACTAAGCTGAACTAACTGATCTATCTTTGGAGTTAGCCCTAGTTTTGAACAAGAACAGTGGACTAGGTGACCTCCAGACACTGTCTCCAACTCATATTTCTTTGAGCATGTGCTTAAGATCTGGTTATCTTCATTGTAGCCTGTGACCATTGCTCTGGGGAGTCTGTTCCAGTAACCCCTGGTGAAGAACCTTTTCCTAATATCTAAACTGAACCTCCTTTGATTCAGCTTTATGTAGTTCTCTCGAGTCTTATTTTTGGTCACCAGAAATATTAATATTTGTACCATGAGAAATAAAACACTTGCATTATTTTTTACTCTTTCTTTCTACCTATGGCTTTATGTACAGCAGCAGACTTTACCTGAAGCAAATATAAACCATAAAAGGAAAACCTAAGTAAAAATTTGAATAAACTGTCCAAAGTTCAGATCAGTTTAAGAACACTACCCTTACCTGACACCACATACTTATCCTGTGAAACCTCAGGAGGTTAAAGAATAAACATTGTCCTGAGCTACACATCATCAGAGCTACATGGGGTTTACAGGGTAAGTGACTTTCCTAAGGTATAGACGAACAGAAACAGCACTGTATTCTGTGCTATGGCACTCAAGCCTATTTTGAATATGGATTAGCCATAGAAAGTCAATTTATTAAACTTCTTTTACTGGGGGCAAGGGGCTAGAACAGCCACTTGGAAGCAGTATCATGAATGAGAAGTGGAGAGAGGAGCAAAAAGACTGCATCTTAAAGGGGATGCAAGAGAAGGAATGGCCAAGCAAGGAAAACAGGAGGAAAGCAGAGCAAAGAAAGTAAATACAAAAGTAGTATCCATTTTAAAAACCTGAAAAAACAGAGAGCTTTCAAATTGCTTTTGGACAGCAGTACCTAAAATAACAGCTAGATATCTAGTCTCGCAGACATAAATTCCCTCTCTAATTCTAACCGTAAGTGGTTTTCAAAATCCCTCTAGGAACATACCTTCATCTTTAGCTGCCTACATACCTTTAGCACTGCACTCTAAGCCTCCTTTAATTGCTCCTCTAAGTTTCCTACCTCACAGACATGCTGAAAAGATAAATGCATGGAGGATTTGAAGCAGTCTGATACGTTGGTAATGAGGGAAAAAGCGTAGAAATATCACAAATGGGCAGAGTAAAAAAAGCATAAATGAAGCTTAAATGAAGCTTCCTGCTTTAGACCACCAGCAGCTTTAATCTCTCCATACTGTTAGAAAGACCAATAGCCCCTTTGAACTTCTAGTATGCTCTTGAGTGTAGTTACAACCTAATTAACACTGATGAGGGATTGTATAATTTGAAACAGAAAAGTTTGTATGAAAGATATAGCCCTAAGGAATTAGTTGTTCCTACAAAAATCCTGTTTTGATAATGAGATATATTTATTAAAAGGATAAAAAATGGAAAAGGGCATTCAACTAATTCTGACAAGCTTTAATAATATTCACAAATGCTGTGGAACTGCAATAGAAAGCCATTAATTCACAAAAGGCTTAAAATGTCTAACTCTAGTAAAGTTTTTAGATATCTTAAAAGCCAGATACAGTAACACACAAATTTTATTGCCTTGGGGATTCTTCCATCCTGATGTCTGATGTCTAGGTCTCAGCCAGTCATTATATGCTCCTTTTGCTTTATATAATAATAAAATAGCATTCTTAAATAGTACATTATCAAAACTGTTGTGATGTCTTACACGACAATAAGACAATCTACTCTGGAAATCCTTTTTTACCATGACCTATGAGGGTGTTGAGGTGAAATGTCAAAAACTGGGGGAAACAAATCTGTCCACTGTTCCCACATTTGAGCTTCTATATTTGACCCCCACCAGAATCTTGGACATGGGGTAAACACTGAGGTTACCTACAGTGTGTGCACACTATGCCTAATTGGCTGAATCTGAAAATAAAATCAGTGCAAGGGTACCACTCTGAAAGACTATCTCAAAGAAAATCCAGAATAGTGAGAGCAAGGGTTGCTAGGGAAGAATTTTCCTCCACTCTGAAATCTCCTGCAGAAAGATGTGGCACTGCCTGGAGGGCAAACTTCCCTACTTCCCTTCCCAGATTCAAATAACGAAAGACCTGTGTCCTTTGGACTGACCTGAGGGCACTGATAAAAAGATGATACATACAGATCCAGAAGGAGAATGAGCAGAAAGGAATAAGACTTCATCCAGTTTGCTATTCCTCATCTTGAATTCATTTTGTTTCTTGATTACTTCAGTGCATAAACAGTCTAAGGAGCAGAGCTTGGCATTCAAGGCTCCTACCATTGGCTTTGTGGTTTAGTATACTGGCTATAAACACATAATTTCTCCTCTTAGACACCTGCATATCACTTTCAGTATTAAATGGAGAGAGGCTTAATCAGTGAAACTACTGAAGTACTGTAAATACAAATTTGCATTTTTGTGACAATGGCTTGTATCCCTGAGGATTCAAACTTAAAATCACATCCTTAGCACATAGTCTGATGACCACTTCAATTAAATTATAATTTAAAATTGCATCCTCTTAGCTAAATTAAATAATCAGTTGTTACATTCTCTGGAACAGTATGAGTCAGCTACTCTTTGAGTGCACCCATCAATAATGAAGCTTCTGGAGTCTTGTGCACTCCTTTATGTTAATTAGTAGTTCCCACTGAGGCTGTAGAGAGATGAAGAGCATTGTGACCATTCTGCACTTTAACAGCTTGGTATGGAAATGTGCATGACTGAGGGCTACAAAATTGTGAAGATAGAAAGAAGGTGAAGCAATGGTAATGAGAAGACGGTTGGACTAGATGATCTTCTAGGTCGTTTCCAACCTTGTGACTCTATGATTCTATGATTCTATGATTCTTTCTCTTTCTCTTTCTCTTTCTCTTTCTCTTTCTCTTTCTCTTTCTCTTTCTCTTTCTCTTTCTCTTTCTCTTTCTCTTTCTCTTTCTCTTTCTCTTTCTCTTTCTCTTCCTTGTCCTCTTCCTCTTCCTTGTCCTCCTTCTCCTTCTCCTTCTCCTTCTCCTTCTCCTTCTCCTTCTCCTTCTCCTTCTCCTTCTCCTTCTCCTTCTCCTTCTCCTTCTCCTTCTCCTTCTCCTTCTCCTTCTCCTTCTCCTTCTCCTTCTCCTTCTCCTTCTCCTTCTCCTTCTCCTTCTCCTTCTCCTCCTCCTCCTCCTCCTCCTCCCTCTCCTTCTCACTTCTTCTGAAATGCTATTCTCTAATAGACATATCATAAAACTCTGCCTAGCTTGCAACTATTTATTTGATTATCTTCTGAAATTTCATATTACCTCTAATACCATCAAAATGTGAATTGTGTTTGGATGGATATGTGATACCAGAATGTATGACCCTTGAGAAAATGTCAGATACATAAACATTACAATGAAGAATATGCGACAACAGATGGAAAAGCTGAACATCATTAGAAAAATGTTGATGTTCCATTATGTCTACAGCAAGTGTTCTACTTCTTTGTGATTAATTGCTGTTTAGGTTCAGGCTCTCTATAGTTCATCTTGTTCATTTTTCTGAACTGCATTTCAATGCATTTTTCAAAGACCAAGGAAACTGCCTCAAACTGCCTCAGAATTGCGTGCAGTTCAGTATCTTTATCAGAAATTTTTCAGATAGTATAATATATAGATGGATAATATAAAGGCAATATTTGACTGAATTTATTTCATCACCTAAAAAAGATGCACAATTTATCACGGAATCATAGAATCATAGAATCCTTAGAGTTGGAGGGAACATTTAAAGGTCAGCTAGTCCAACTCCCGTGCAATGAAGAGGAGCATCCACAGCTGGATCTCGTTGCCCAGGGCCTGATCCATCCTCACCTTGAAAGTCTCCAGGGACAGGGCATTCACCACATCTCTGGGCAACTTGTTCCAGTGCCTCATCACTCTCACTGTAAAAGACTTTTTCCTAATATCTTACCTAAATCTCCCCTCTCTAAGCTTGAGACCTTGTTCTATTACCACAGACCCTACTAAAGAGTCTCTCTCCTTCTTTCCTGTAACTCCCTTTAGGCACTATAAGAGACAACACTAACAGGTAACCTCGGAGCCTTCGCTTCTCTAGGTTGAACAGCCTCAGATCTTTCAACCTGTCCTCGTAGGAGATGTGTTCCATCCATTCCCTCCTGTAACTTCAAAGCTGTTGTTAAGTAGTTAAATGTTGGAGTAAGCTCAAACACTGAAAGAAATAGCCCTTCATCCTTTACTAGATATTTGTCAGCATTGCTTTCAATTAAAATGTTTCAGTGGTCTTTTTCTATTCTACTTCTGATTATCCTAATTATTCATAATCACAAAATCATAGAATCGTAGAATCATAGAATCATGGAGTCATAGAATTATAGAATCATAGAATCATAGAATGTCTGGGATTGAAAAGGACCTCACAGATCATCTAGTTTCAACCCCCCTGCTATGTTCAGGGTCACTAACCGCCAGACCAGGCTGCCCGGAGCCACATCCAGCCTGGCCTTGAATGCTCTAGGGATGGGGCATCCACAGCCTCTCTGGGCAACCTGTTCCAGTACATCACCACCCCCTGTGTGAAAAACTTCATCCTTATATCCAACTTAAATCTTCTCTGTCTTAGTTTAAAACCATTCCCCCTTGTCCCATCACTCTCTACCCTCGTAAACAGCCATTCTCCTTCCTGTTCCCTTCATGTACTGGAAGGCCACAATGAGGTCTCCCTGAAGCCTTCTCTTTTCCAAGTTAAACGAGCCCAGTTCCCTCAATCTTTCCTCATAGGAGAGGTGCTTCAGCACTTTGATCATTTCAGTGGCCCTACTCTGAACCTGTTCTAAGACCTTCACACCTTTCTTTAGATGGGGGCCCCAGGCCTGGATGTAGTACTCCAGATGGGGCCTCACAAGAGCTAAGTAGAGGGGGACAATCACCTCCCTCTCCCTGCTGCCCACTCCTTTTTTTAACACAAGAAGAGTAATTGCATTGAGATATAAAGAGGATAGTTTCATTTCTATAATAAAATTCATTAAACAGTACAGAAAACAATGAATATTATAGACTTCTTGGCCTTCTGGCTTCTTGTGTTTGCATATAAAGTGAAGCTGAGAATATTTTTAGGTGAGGGAGATTTCTTTGGCAAAGGGACTTCCCTACTCCATGGATGGGGCCCTGGGAAACCTTGTCTAGTACCAGATCTGGAGGTTGGCGGCCCTGCCTGTGGCAGGGAGATTGGAACTCATTGATCCTTGGGGTTCCTTCCAAACCAAGCCATTCTGTGATTCCATGACTTCATGATTCTGTGATTTGATGTAAAAGGAAAGGAAAGGAAAGGAAAGGAAAGGAAAGGAAAGGAAAGGAAAGGAAAGGAAAGGAAAGGAAAGGAAAGGAAAGGAAAGGAAAGGAAAGGAAAGGAAAGGAAAGGAAAGGAAAGGAAAGGAAAGGAAAGGAAAGGAAAGGAAAGGAAAGGAAAGGAAAGGAAAGGAAAGGAAAGGAAACAACAACCAACTATTCCTGTTATTACATATAATTATTTTTGTTATTAAAAATTGTATTTATATATTTCAGTTCTGCTGAAAAGTTTTAGTCATGAGTCTGACTCTAGAGAGACAGCTGGTAATGTTGGTAACTACTTCAGGAATATGTAAATATACAACTAAAATAACAAGTTTTTCCTCATGTCTAACATAAACCTCTTCTGGTACAACTTGTGGCCATTACTTGGTCCTGTTTGTTGCCTGAAAAAGTTTTATTTATGAGGATAAGGAGAGGTTCCACTGCTACTTAACTTCATGTGAGTTTGGATCTGCTGCCAGAGATTATTCAAAGCTTTTAGAGTAAGACTAATTGTTCCCGCAAGATTTGTAACAGTTCCTAGGAAGTGAGCTCCTCTCTGTTCCTTTTTCAAACAGCTGAAGTTTCTGACTTGAGAAAGATGGGTGACAATAATTGGATTGATTGGATTCCATCCATATTGTCACTGATGCATGTTAAAACATGAAAATAAGAATTAAAAAATAAAAGTGATTTGAAAGAACAAGGAACATTTTTGGAGAGATTAAACAAATAACTTCTAACTACTGGAACTCAGATCAATGAACTTATTAACTGAAAAATGCTCCCTCTGAATTCTCAGAATTGGGTAGCACTAATTTAGAGTCATAAGCCTATGAAAAAGGGTATGGTATGCCTTACTTTAACACAGATCTTTAACAAGAAAGCTGATATCTGTAAAGTTATACTTTGTACCTCTGAGATTTGGGGGAAAACTCAATTACTTTTCCTACAGCATCTCCTTTATTTTATTGTGTTAGTGCAGCTTACAGAAAAACAAAAATGTTTTGAAACAAAAAATTGCTTTTTTTTTTTTTTTTTTTTTTTTTTTTTTTTCCCAGTTTGGCAAGAGAATGGTGATCCTGTGCAAATTCAGTGGTCTTTCTACTAAAGTACATGGTTCTGGCACTGGGAATTAGCTAGGCACATCAATCACATTAATGATCTGCTAATGGCTTCACAATGCAATGTTCTATTAATGCTGATTAATTGTCATGTGATCATTAACAATAAATTTTCACCAGAGAGTGGAACTCAATATGACATCAGAAGGCTGTAGAAAGTCCTAATGTTCCTTAATATATTATTATATTAATATACTATATTATTATATATTACTATATATTATATTATTTTGGGGAAAAATAAAATTGTAGCAAACTACATGAAAACTGTTGATAGTTTAAATGAGGGGGTTTTTTTGCATTTTTCTAAGACTACGTAATTTAAATCCAGTATTTGCTGTATAGAACAATAGAATCTTTCACACTAAAGAACAGCAATTGAACTGAAGTGAAATGAATAAAATATAAATATAAATATAAATAAAATAAAATAAAATAAACATTATGAAAAAAAAGTGGAGAAGTTTGACTGAAAAGTCATCCATTTTATATCCAGTAAAGCAAATTCCTCTAAGAAAAAATCTGTGTTATATTAGCTAAGACAATGAAAAATGAAATCATAAAATTGAAGCTTTTTGTTAAACAATATAGCAGTGGTGTTTGCTTATGATATGATATTTAATGATAATTTAGAAGCTGTTATTACTATTTTCCTAAGCAGTAGTCTTCAATTTCCATAGCTTTTCTTTATTTCCTATCGTATAATAAGGCTGTATTCAGTCAGAAATATTACTACATTTGAATGAAAATAGCAATGTTTTTGATTAGCAACTTAAACAGCTAATGGAAAATTATACTTAATCTGAATATATGAATTAAATATGAAATTCTATGCAACATCTAAAAGAAAAATAATCTGGATCTCACTGAGAATTTCCAATTGCTGTAAAACAGACAGCTATGCTAACCCTGGAGGCTGCCATTTGCTAGTATCAAGACGAGATACAGTTTCATGGGCCTATTGATAGACAGGAAGATATGATTTATTTAATGATCAAAAGAATGTTGAATGCTACACAAACGTTAATTTTAAAAGATGAGGTATTACACCAGACACGATGGCTGTCTCGCTCCAATTTATAGGAGGGAGAGGAGGTTCTTTGATATCTGTATACTATACCCGGCGTGAGATTAAGAAACAATGGTTCAAATATTGGTCCTATCAGTTTATTACAAATCTTAATCAGTGAGATGGGGAAGGGGAGGACAGACACTGCTACGAATTAGGGTAATAGGGAAGGGAAAGAGGGCGATAGAAAAAGTAGGAAAGAAGAAGGAAGGAGTCTTTGAAGGAAGCAAGAGGGAGATAGTCACCACCATGGATCCAGCGTGGTTCTTAGTTCAGTCTTTGATCTTCTGAAGTTGTGGGCCATCGGGCATCATTGTTCCATTGACAACGATGACTTCTCAATGGTAGTAACAACTTATAAATAAGTCCAAAGTCCTTGAGTCAGCTCTCTTTGGAATGACAGCTTAAATCCAAAGTGGTTGAGTCAGCTCTCCTTGGAGTGGCAGCTTCTGGCTTTGGCTCCACTTTGGAGAGGAGCTCTGCAGAGAGGGACTTGGGTGTTCTAGTGGATAACAGGTTGGCCATGAGCCAGCAGTGTGCCCTTGTGGCCAAAAAGGCCAATGGCATTCTGGGGTGCATTAAAAAGAGCGTGGCCAGCAGGTCGAGGGAGGTGATCCTCCCCCTGTACTCTGCCCTGGTGAGGCCTCATCTGGAGTACTGCAACCAGTTCTGGGCTCCCCAGTACAAAAAAGACAGGGATCTCTTGGAAAGAGTCCAGCGGAGGGCCACGAAGATGGTGAAGGGCCTGGAGCATCTCCCCTATGAAGAAAGGCTGAGTGAACTGGGTGTGTTCAGCCTTGAGAAAAGAAGGCTGAGAGGGGACCTGATCCAGGTCTATAAATATCTAGGGTGTGGGGGGCAGAATGGCGAGGCCGGACTCTTTTCAGTGGTGAGTGGAGACAGGACAAGGGGAAATGGCTGGAAACTGCAGCATAGGAAGCTCCGCACAAATGTGTGTAAGAACTTCTTTACAGTGAGGGTGACGGAGCACTGGAACAGGCTGCCCAGGGAGGTGGTGGAGTCTCCTTCTCTGGAGATGTTCAAGACCTGCCTGGATGCCTACCTGTGCAACCTGGTGTAGGGAACCTGCTTTGGCAGGGGGGTTGGAGTCAATGATCTCTGGAGGTCCCTTCCAACTCCTACGATTCTGTGATTCTGTGAATCTCAGTAGAAACTCCTTTGTTCCCATCTTTCAGGCCTTGCCAGCAGATAAGAGGGAGCAGGGATGTCCACCTGCATCCTGTTTTTCACAGAACACGATGGTATCATTCCTCAGTTTTCCCATACCAAGCTGGAGCTATTTAATCACAGACCAGATCTTCTGCCAGTAAATACTCCTGAACACTCTATTCTGGAGGCAAGCAGCTCTGGAGGAAGGTGCTTTCAAATGTCCCCAAAATGATGTTGATTGTCACACTGTAGCATCCATCACTTGCCTCCTCAATAAATCAATCAGAGTCTTATCACAAGAAATACCTCAGGAAGAAAACTTTGAACCAAAATCAAAGAAGGATTCTCACAGTAGTGTATATCACCTAAGAGGAAAAAAAGAAATCAATGAAATAATTCCCTGGAATATCCAGAACTAGAAGAAGATGAAAAGATATAAATAATACTGCAAAATCATGTTTAAATATAATCAGATGATGTTTACTTGTGCTTGAAATCTTAATGGTACTGCTAAATATGTGGATGAATGAAAATCGGCATGTAAGTCAACCCTTAAGTTGTGGTTATCCTGAGAAGACATCCAATAGGACTCTTCGTTCATATATTTCTCATTTTATATGCTCCTTAAGCTTTTGCAGACATGGAATTCAATATATTTTTAAAGTATTCAAAATAAACACTAGTATTACCATTTCTCATCTGGGAACATGGGCATATTCTTGCGCAGAGAGTATTATTAATCTTCTGTTCCTCCCTTTTCATCATCCTACTCTTAGTGTGGCTACCTTTTAAAATATTATTTATTCTTATAGGTATTCTTGTAAATGAGTATATATTTTTTTCTGTGTTAGTAGATTAAAAGTAGTTTAAGGTTATGAAGAAATTGGCTCACAGTAATTCCGTTACTTCATTTTATAGAGAAAAACTCGTTCCGCATAGAAATAAATTCAATCCTTTTTGTAAAGTTCTCAGTTTTACCAAACTAAAAACGAATTAATAGCCATGAGCTCTAGAACTCACTACACATTCACTACGAGCAGCATTATGTATAATCTTAGATTTTCACTATGACTGTAGAAAATCTGTTTTCACAACCTATTATGTACTACAAACTAGTCATTTAATTTGTCCTTGGCCAAAATAGTTAAACTGTTTGGCAGGGTGGAAAAAAATGGAGAGAGAACACATATGTAGTCAGGTGGTGTAGTCCATAAGTATTAGTTTACCATTGAGACTCTGTAGATTTAAATTTCAGAGACTTACCTGCTCTTAATGAAGAAAGCCTCTTACTGCTCAGTTAGTGAAGAAATTATCTACTGAAATTGGTTGTACGATGGGAAGTCTAGCTCTGCTAGACCTTCAAGGATCCTTTGGGAACAAATGGTTTCAACTGCCATTAGCTAAACAGTTCTTTCTCTCATTAGTAGAAAGCCTGGCTTTTTTTTTTCTTTCTTTCTTTCTTTTTTTTTTTTTTTTGGTAAAACTGTTCTTTCCTGGCATCTTAAATTAGCTTTGTTTAAGCAGAGGGTATGCATACATTTCAGCAATTAACTGGCACTACTTGGCTTTTGAACACACTAAATGCAGAACAGGAGAGTCTATAAATTGTTCCATACTAGTTATATTTTCACAGAAATGTCCTGCAGAACATGAAAAATCTTAAATTTCAAAGGTCATCTCTGTTGATAGTGTCTTTTGCCTTTTTTTTTTTTTTAATTAATAGTATTTTTTTACAAAATCACCCTGCCACAAGTAAAAGCCAATGCACTGTTAAATAATAGTTAATTTTCTTATGTTGGTTGTATTTTAGTTACTGATATGGAGAAAAATAATTGCATACCTAATTTTTTATTAGTTCCTTATTGCTCTAGGCTGTTGCTTTCTGTGGAAATGTAGGAATGACATGTGCCAGATACATTTACATTTTACTACCAGTTCAGGAGAACGTAAATGTTTGATTGGAATGTACATTGCATACTATATTTGATATCTTTCATAGGTCACAAAACCAAGCAAGATTCCTTTGAGAGGCTACAGTGGAAAGAATTTAATATAAAACATTGTTTGCTGTATACCTGACATGTAAAATACGATTCAACAAAAATGTAAATCATAATCTCTTTCTGTAAATAGTAAATCAATTTATTTACAAGTAAATAAAAAATGTATTATCAAACCAAATTAATATTAAAATCAATTAAGAGAAAAATATATAAAACAAAGTAGAAATTAATTTTTTAATCTGCTATACTATATGGCTGAATTTTATCTTTTATGGCTGAATTATTTTTATACTTGCTGAAAAACCTCTTTGCATAGAAAGAATACTGTTCATGGTAATGTTTGCTGAAAATGCATTCCAGCTATTCCAGGTTTGTTGAAGTTAATAAATGAGTCCCCAGGTAGGTTAATGATTTACAAATCTTTGAACAACAACAACAAAAAAAGTCCTAAATTACAGACTTGTCAAGTATGTTTTATGGCTAGGTTTGTGGTAATATAATGGATTGTCTTGTTTATTCCTATATTTATGCATTATTAATTATATTTGTATCTATTATGATATATTTATCACTATCACTCTCTGTATGAAAGACCTGATGTATCAAAGTGCCCATATCAATGTTCCTGCTCTACGAAATATCAGACTACAGGTGATTTGTGCATCTTATAATATGAACCTATCAAACAAGCATGTAGACAATGGCCTCTTTGTTGTAAAGGGAGATAAGATTTTGCTTGTACAGTGTACTAGCTGTGTAAATTTTTAATGCAATACAAAAGACTGAGTGCATTGTCTAGTATTAATAATTTATAAAAAATCCTTTTATTCTTTCACAAATTGGCTGCACGTAGTAACATGGAACTGGTTTCATGTCTATGTGGATAAGCATTTCTAATTCTAGCCTCTTAGGAAATCTCTTCTCTGTACCTAGTAGACTTTTCTTGAATGCTACATGTGACTTTCTTTTGATTTACAGGCAATTATCCTGTTCTGAATTACATCAGCATGGACTACTGGTATGGGTACAGACAAAGGGAGAAGGCAATTTTACTAGAGTGCAGAAAGGCATGAGATATGTGTTTCCAGAGACATGGGGCATTTCAGAACACTTAAACTAGACAGTGTGCTGCTCAATCTTGTAGAATGATTCAAAAATTGCTTCCAGCAGGTCCAGATCTCTCACTATTGCTGACAGCTCAGTGTAAGGTGCTTCACACCATTTTGAGGCTTCAGTTTAAAAGTTGCTGCTCTCCCTTGAGTATGAAAACCCCATAACAGAAACCCCCACTGCTTTCACCAGCTGGAGAATCATTGTCATCCATTCTGTATTGGGAATGGCTTAATACTGTTCTGTTAAGACATTCATGCTCACAAGCCTTGGATATCTTATGTGTTTAAGTGCTCCTCTAGGCACAGTAAGTTAGAGAAGACTTTTTCATTATGTGATCACTTACTGAACATACTGTCACACACTGGAGACCCAATAAATTAATTCAGATATGTTCGATCTGCAGCCCAGAGGCTGCATGCAGTCTGGCCCAGCCTGTCCTGCAGCTACCCACTGCCCTGCACCATCATAGTAGAGGTTCTGCCCGCACTGAGTAGCCCGGGTATGCAACAATCACACATCTATGTGCAGTCAGCACTGTCAGGTCTGAAACCAAGACATGGGGAGGACACAGAGTAGTGCTAACTTGAGTAATGGTAAATAACGGTATGTGTTTTGTTACATTAGCTAAACACTGTCCTGTGTACAGCAAACAATAGGCTACTTTCCATTTTGATAAAGGAATTTGAGAATAGCTTTCAAAATTGCCCAAAAAAGAACTTTTGTGTGTGTGTGTTTTTGTATTTGTGATTGCATTTCCAGTTGACATACATTACCTGCAAATAGAGCTACAATTAGACGTTCAATTCAAAAATCTGATCATGTCTCTTTACTAGACTTCTATAAGATCTATTTTATCAGAGAAAAATATCTCTCTCTTCACAATCATGCCTTATTTATTCCATCGCATTTTGGCAGTACATACCTTTCTGAACAACATTTTTTAAGATCAAAGCACAGGAACAGTAAAATTTCCTCAAATTCTCTAATGAACACTTCAAGAACTCATTGAGAATTGCAACCACTTCCATCAAACCAGACACTGTTACATTTGTTCCACTAAAACAAGGTCAGATACCCCTCTAGTTTTATGGCTCTTCTGCTCTCGTTTTTTATGTTTTAATAAACAATATAAGAAGAAATAAAATGAATTTTATTGCTAATCTATATTAATTATACTATATTATATTTATATATAGTATAATTCATATATATTTATACATAGCACAATTATTTATTATACTATTTATTCTATTTATTATACATATTATAAATAGTAGTAAATATAATATATATATTTATTACATTTATTGTTTATATATAGTATAATTAATATAGATTAGCAATAAAATATAAAATAATAAATAATAAATAAAATAAAATATATTTTATATGTGGCCCAAGACAATTCCTCTTCACTCAGTGTAGCTTAGGCAAGCTGAAAGGTTTGAGACCCATGAATTAATTCTTCTGTAAGACGGACTACTCCAAATCATTCTCAAGATGTATGGCTTCTTTAACTCTTAATTAATGATGCATATTTTTTTGTGTGTCTGTTTTCCTCTCTTGATAGTAGACTTCTCTCCTCTCTTAGTAGTAGACTTCAAAGAGAAGCTGAACTTGGAATAACTTCCATAATATGTGACATTTCTTCTTTGTGGTGAACTTTCAGATCTATTTGGTAATCACTAATTTGCCTCTTCCAGTGATGCATTTTCCAATTTTGAGTACAGTGCTACTTTTTGAAGTCATGAAAAGAGTTGAAATGTTCTGTCATGAGGCTGAAAACAGGATAGAAGGTAGAGAAAATAACTAAAGTAAGTTGTTATACAAACATGATTTTGTTGCTGTTGCCAAGATCCTTTCTAGCCCACTGATCTAGGAGTGGCAGCTCTGTCCACGACATGGGGGTTGGAACTAGATATTTTCTAAGGTCCCTTGAAAACAAAGCCATTCTGTGATTCTATGACTTCTGTAATACTAATCCAGGCATACTGGCTTCAGCTGCCTGAAGGTGGTTCCTTCTCAGATATAACATACAAGTTGAGTTTTTTTTTGTAGCCACTGAAGAACAAGCAATAAACAATAACCAGAGATATAAGGATGTTGAAAGCTTTTTTCTTGCAGGGCGTCTCAATAGACTACAGAGCAGACAGTAGTTGCAAGTCACATGTGTGTACATGTCACATGAAGGTCCTCACACTTATGAGAGTAGTACACATAAAAATTTGTTTCTACAGTGGTTTTGTGTTCTTCTCAAGGAACAGTTGAAACACAAAGAAAACAGATGAGAGCTCCTTCAGGTATGTCTGAAAGCTTCTCAGGCTGTAAGGGTGCTCCTAAACCTTGTAAAGGAGAGCTGCTATTTTCCCTTCCTGTGAGCTCAGTCTCATTCATCCAGAACATCTGAAGACTTCTGGATTTCCTTGTCTCAGCTATCAGGACGTTCACTCAAGCAGAGCCTCACTTAACATTTTTTTGTGCGCACGTTACTTCATACATGAAATCTTGAGGCTCTGAAAACAACAGTACATCCCTGTGTTAACCTCAGGATCCATCTGACTCAGGGCATTCTCTCTCTCTCTCTCATAGAGCCTGCATTCTCTACTTATAAAAATCTACACCAGTGGAGGTGACCATTGTCTCAACTGCTGAAACACACCACCTGCTGCCTCACTGTACTCGCCATCCACTGTTTGGTCTTCAGAAACATTCAACAAGAGGCAATGAATGTCAGTGCCATTTTTAATATGTTGATTTGTTTATTTTTATCTAAGATGTCAGTGAGGCAGTGGGTGGTTTGTTTCAGCAGGGGTGAATTCGAAGTGAAAAACAGGCCATGTTCTGGATGACCATGCACAGCTTCTGTTCCACAGAATGAAGATTATTTTGATCATCTCTTGTGCGTGAATTAGTGGATAACAATTAGGGAACTGTGTAAGGAGCAGAATATTGGATTCACTGGATTAGGAACAATGATGGCAATGTTGGAATTCTTTCTTGAAACAAAAGAGATATCCAGTTCAGGAATAATTATGAGGTAGCACCAAGAGTGAGATAATTCTATGAGAGCAATCAGGAATTACATAAAAACATCCAATTAGCTTCTCTAATCTAGCCCATCTGATGAGCAGGAAATTCTGTTTGTCTTCCTTATCCTCCCATGTCCCACTTCCTTATGTTAGTATTAACAAATACAGAGAAAACCATGTACACAGATTTCTTAGCTTAGAGATAGAACTAAAAAATACATTTTCATGATTTTTCTTTTAAGGAAGAATAAAACTAATTGAATTTTAAATATGTGATTTAGAAAGCCTTTCTTTGTTCTACTGTCCTTGATACTGAAAATTTACTATTTAAAGGAAAATGAAATGCACCTAGCTTAATTCTGAGTTATCATGTCTTGGTATTTCATATTGCCCTACACTGTTTACCCAAAGTCTGTACTATCTGCTACAGTAGAATATTCCTGAAATGACCTCATTTTCTGAAATGAAGCCCCAAGTGACAGTTAATAATCAACAGAAATATACCTGCATGTTGGAAGCCCAATACTTGAAAGTGGCTTATAATATCTTAGTGTTTGATCAATTTTGGAATATATATTACACAGAGAGTTAAAATACTGCAGATCTCAAGACTTTTTGAATTTGTTATTCAACATTATGCCTTACTAATTTTATTGTGTTGTGTTAAGCTTAAACAGTACAACACTCATCTGGGAATAGATATCTCATGCTGAGCATCCCCTGCTAATGATTAGCATGGCTCTGCTAGCATATTCTTATTACTAGAATGAATGAGTTTTAGTAAAAATATTTCAAAATACTCCCTGAAATTATTAACTCAAATACATTTAAGAGGTTTATTTTTATTTTTATTTTATTTCTAAGGGGCACATGTACTTACAAAGTAGTTGGTTCAAAAACTCGTTGGGATTAAGGGGCATAAGTCAAGGGCATTCAGAACATTTCAAGTGCATCTAGAAACAGATCAGAAGGGAAGAATATGGACACTGCATAAAGGTTAATTTAAATGAAAAATACTTTGCAAAACTTTACTGGAAAAAAACATCTGTTAGTACAAAGAAAAGAGAGACTACATGAGGTTAAGAGATGTTATTCAAGTGACAGTGGCTTTTAATACTTAACATCATTCACATAATCACCCCTACCTGCTTCAAAATGAGCAGATGCTTCTCTGAAGAAAAGTAATTATCCTCAAACTCATGCTATGTTTGCAGTGAGCTGACTGTTCAATTCACATGAGCCCACGGTTTTGTATCTTCAACAGATTTATTTAATCACATTCTGTGTTCACACAGTGCTAAATTAAGGGTCCAGAAAAGGCGTCTCTTTCCTTTCTGATAGTATGCTCTTTTTACTAGCACCAGGGGGAAGAAATGAATGTAAGTATAGTCCTGACACCAAGAAATCTGTCTCTCTAATCCACCCAATCTCTTTTATATCTCCATACTTTTATCATCACAGTGTCCAAAGAATATTTCAACAAGTAACAAAAGATTCTTTAACTGTATAAATAACAAAGAGAAAAAGAAGTGAAAATAGAATAAAGATAAAAGCTGAAGGTTGTACCCAAACTGCATGCTTTGCCACATTTTCTGATAAAAAATGATGATACTGAATGTGGGAGAAAGGCAGGAAGTCTCATGATAACCGAGGGAAGGAAACAGAAATAACAACAGAGGTGGAAGCAAAGCTCATATTGCTTAGTACTATCAGAGCAGTGACCCCAGATAAGCTTTGCACCAAGGCGGGCAAATAAAAGCTCAGGTCTGATAGCAGCTATCTTTAATGAATCTATCAACTGTAGGGGTGGTATACTTTGCAACTGAAAGTGGTGAATGCAGCATTTCTTTTGAATAGAGAAGGAGGGAAAGAGAGAAACTGAGATAAAACATAGTAGTATGATGTCAAGGCTAAGCAAATGTGGAGTAGGAGGCTGGAATGCTAATAAAGAATAGCAAAAGGCATTTATGTAAACAGAAAAGGAGTTTAAGTCCAGTATGAATTTATATAGATTACACTGAAAAACAAAAATGTATTCAGGTAATAAAGCCATTGATCTTCTAGAAAAGGGCAATATTATATTTTTCATCTGCCTGAAGTTCACTAAAATATTTTATTAAGTTATTTGATATTGTGCTATTAGAGAAACTTGCTGTATTGCTTTTAGGTGGAAAGGTTTTGGTAGCATGGAGTGAGAAGAGGCCAGGAGCTGTCCCCATATTGAACCACACGAAGGTTCCAAAACAGACCCATCACTGAAAACAGCCGAGCCCATCGGTCACACTGGTGGTTCCTCTCTGTTAACAGATCTAAGAAAGGGTAAAAATGTAACAGTTGGGAGAGGGACAGGATTGAGGAAATGTGAGAAGAATTGCCCTGCATGTAATGAGGTCAGTGCAGCAGGAGGGCAGGAGTTGGTGCAGGGAGGGAGCAGAAACTCTTTGCAGCCCGGGAGAGGCCCATGAAGAAGCAGGTCACCCCCTGCAGCCCATAGGTGCTGCAAGGAGCAGTTCTTCATGCAGTAATCTGAAGAGGAGGCCATGCAGCAAGGGATCCATTCTGGAGCACTCTGTTCTTGAAGGAAAGCTCCCCATGGTACAAACCCATATTGCAGTAGTTACTGAAGAACTGCAGCCCATAGGAAGGATCTGTATTAAGGTCAGTTGTGAAAAGCTGCAAGTTTGGATGGACTCCACAATGAAAAAGGAGAAGAGAGTGAGGTGGAAATGACAGATATGTACTGATCACAGCCCCCATTTCCCATCCTGCTCTGCCTCTAGATGGGAATAATGCTGAAGAGTTGAAACTGAAGTTGAACTGGTGTAGAAGGTATAGGTGGAAGGAAATTGCTTTTCATCTGTTTCTCACAATCCTATTCTGTTAATGATAAGCAAAAAAAGTACACTAATCTCTCTTATGCTGGATTTGATGCATTTAGTTTTAATTGGCGAATTAACTCATTGTCCTTATCTCTACAAATTGATTTTTTAATTCCATTTTTACAGGTGTCCTTCTGAGGTATAGGAGTGAGAGCAGAGGGCACCTGGCAGATAGCCAAGGCTAAAGCACAATGCTTTCTTAGGAATAAGTAGAAAATATTAAAATAGTTCAGGAAGGAGTAGAAAGTAACAATGAAAGGATAGGCTGTGAAATTTTATATAATTATATTTTGAAACTGACCACAACTCAAAAATTATGCATATTAAGAAAATGTACTGATGATAACGTGATGATTATCAACTCTGGAAAACCAGAAAGAACAGGGAGACACTGAGAATTTGGACTCTAAAACTGGCAATAAATGTATCCATTAAAAGTATAAGGTAGTGTGTCTCATATAATTTTTTGCTATCATCTGTGAATTCATCTGCTGAAAATGACAGAGGAAGAGGAAAAACAACAACAAGCAATTGGACAGTTCTGTCAGAAAAAAACCAATACCAAACACATGCAGACACATGCATGCACACACACACACAAAAAAAAAAAAAAAAGAAAAAGAAAAGAAAACAAAACAAAACACAAAAAACCCATAGATATCAGTGTACTATAGCTACAGATATACTAGTTGTGATCTGAATGTAAAGGGTTTCTGAAAGAGATTGAAATGTACTTGCTGGTATTTAGGGTAGCAAATTCTGAGCAATTCTATGATTCTATGAAAGGCACTGTTTTAATTGCATTTGGACTGTCTATAATAAGGAAAATGATCTCAAAACGTGAAGAAATGCACTGGTAAGCTGAAAAAGGAATGATATACTTCTGTGATCACATTCTAGATCTGCATATATTCAGTGCTGAAAGACTATTCACTGGCTTCAATGAGAAAAGTACACCTGTACTTATTTTGATTCTGTATCTGAAAGTCAGACTGTGACTGTGTTACACTCACTGTGTCAGTGCTCTTAAAGCTAGCATGCAATTGTCAAAATCTGTTTTTGTAGATGTGCTTTAGATGTTTTTGTCATCAAAAGTAGAAATTCATGTACACAACCTCCTCTCAACTCACAAATCTCAAAATAGAGCCTGGGGAAAGAAAACCAGAAAGAGCAAACAGGAAAAAGTGACAGAAGAGTACTGCTCATTTGACAGTAGCAGGAAGGGAAGGAGGAAGACGTTTTGATGTTATTTGCAGTACATATTTTTTCTTGCAGTCCTTATGGAGAAAGAATATTTTGATTCATCCATCCACTCACTGTTACTACACAGTAGAATAAAGTCTAACACTCTATGTTGTCCATAGAAACACAGGGAAAAATAAAATGAAAATAACTAGGACTATGCATTGTCATTTTGGGAGTCTAATGTATCTCTTACTGTCAGAGCAGAGAGTTCAGAAAAAGGTTATGGGTAGAAAAAAAATGTATGCATTCAATTTAAAAAAAATGGCTTTGCTGACAGTCTGTTTTCAGGAAAGAACAAGACTATTTGCATGTTTTTTCTTTTGTTACAACTATCTTTTCTTCTGCCCTATCATAATATTTACTGGTGTTATCTGGATGCATTTTAATTCAAAACTGACATTTCTTCTTCGTAAGTCGTAATGAAATATTTATGGGATTATACCTGTATGTTTCAGATGTGATACAGGGATTTAAGAACTGGTTGGCAGATGGATGTCCTATGTTGTCAATGAAAGGTCACAGTCAAGTGAAATCCATCTCATTTATGCCATCTGTTTCCCGCTAACTATGAGAAAACACAAGAATTGCATATTCACTTGATAAAATAATTGAAGTATTGCAAAAAACACTGCTTGCCAGTGTAATTTCCTTGGAAGATTATATCACTCAAGAAATATACTTCTTTGTTATTTAAATCTGGTCTCTTACCATCACTGCTTTCCTTTCCACAGAATAGAATTTGACTTCACAGCCTGAAAAAAAAAAAAAATCATTTATTTCTACCTGTTGCCATGCAATCTCATTTTGACTTTAAAATCTCTTTAAGACTTAACCTTTACTTTTCCCATTCCTTTCAATCCCTCACTTAAATATTACAACATGGTCTTGAGATTTGCAGAGATAGAAAAATTACTGTAGAACTGGATTACCTCGACCTGCTGAAAGGTAACATGAAACACTGGTTGTGTGAAATGTGCACAGCTACGTTATTCTTATTTTTGTTTTATTGACGATCATTTCAATAAAATAACAAAAATAATAATTAAAAAACAAACAAACAAACAAACAAAAACTTCTCTTTGCCTATTGTACATCTCTAGATTTGTGGAAGCTAACAGTTAACATCATTTTTGTTTTTACTGTGGATTTTGGGAATATTTTCACTATTTAGGGGAAAAAAAAAAGGGATGAACTACTAGCAGTTTACCTATCCATGTCAAAAACAACTGAAATAATAATAAAAAAAAATTCATGTCATAGGACTAACATATTTCTAGCTAAAGATAGATTTAGTCAAACAAAGAGGAAAATGTTCCATTCTCTAAAAGTATGCAATGACTAATCGACTTTCTTCTAAGAATCAAATAACATCCTTTTTTCTCTTTTCTACTGCAGTAGATTGGAAGTAAAAAATAATAATAATAAAAAAAAGATACTAATTGTAAAGGTTCCTGATTTAGCTCCTGGTAAAATAAGAAACAAATTGCAAGCTGAAAGAGCTCTTCTGTAGGGTCAAAAAATAATTTAAAAATTACTATCTGGGTATGCAGAATATGATGCTGAGTAAAATAAAAGGACTACAAAGAAAGTTATTCTTTATGGATCTTGGCAGGGAGGTTACTAGCAGACCCTACAAAATCTTGGTAAAATAAAGGTTGAGAAGAAAGTAGAACCTAGCAGAGAAGAAAGGGTGAGTGAAAGACAGGAAGTATCTATATCCGGGAACTTGTTCAAAGACTGCCAACTTTGATTATAATGCAAGATACACATTTTTAGCTTTTAAAGCAAGCTTTTTTATAATTGGTGTAAAAGCCAAAAGTGAAAGATGATTTTTGGTTGGGAATAGCTGGATCTTTATGTAAGGAAAAATTTATGTAAAATAATAATTTAAGGAGGAATACAATTTTAAGCCTCCTCATGTATTTAAAGTCTGTTCTAATTTTGTCAGTTGTTTTGTTTAAGTAAAAAGTTGAGGTTAAAAGCTACTGTAATTAATAGTTCCTTCACTTGCATGTAATTGGACAAGTACTCTGAGGTTTTCAAGAACCCCATTCATTATCTGCTCTGAAACCTGGTTGTTTGAGGAAAGATATGGTTTATACTGTAGACCACTGAAATCTTCTAAATGCCGTTATAGATTTCCATCCTCATTAAACTACTCAGTGTGTGCTCTCAGTTTGACAGCAACTTTTCAGCAACTTTAAAGTAAGTTCACATACAGTATTGCTGTTCCAAAGATGAGAAAAGAAAAAAGATTCCAAGGAAATAAGTCACAGTTGTTCAAAATCATGACATGGACTTCATAGTTTGTTTCAATGATCATTTCAGCTTGGTTGGAAGTTTTTGTGCTTTTTCAGAATATGTTGTATTGGATGTAAGTTTTTCACTCACTTTCTGGCAGGGCAACAACTTGCTGGGAAGCAACATACAGAACTGATTTAAAATAATGTAAATAGAATACATAATTAAAAGAGGTTGAATTCCCTCACAGAAAACAGTTACTTATTTTCAGTGATTAAAGCCAGTCAAGATAATTGTAATTAAAAGTATTTCTATGAATGACTACATGAGGCAAGTAATTGAACCTAGCTACATAGCTGTTAATATATCTTTGGTCTACAATCATGTCCTGAAAGCAATTGTCATACTGTGCACCAGGCAGATTTTTATTGTACTGGAATGCAGGACTTCTGAGAGATTCGATGCTTTTTTACCAGGAAAAGAAATTCTTTCTTACATTTTGTTATAATACTGCAATTTTTTCCTTCTCTTCTGTAAGAAGGATCTACTCTGGCTGTCAAAAAAGAAACTCAGCAATGTGTACTTTATATCTTTACAAAAGTTAAGGCCTCTAGCAAAACAAAAGTTCTCTGATACTTTTAAAACACTGTTTGATGTTACCTCAATAACATTTATTAACAGAGAGTCCATAAGAGCAAACTATATTTTAACAGTATTGGAGCTATGGCTATTCTGATTTCTACCTTCAACAGGGTCATTTTATATAGTCAGTATGGACTTTAAAAGGATGTTAAAATGTCACTAATCACAGAGAATGAGAGAAAAAAGTTAAGAAGGAGAAAGAGAATATCAAGAAAGCAGAATGAGTGACAAGAAAGAGAGAAATTATGTGATACAGAATTACAAGGCACAAACTAACAAACTTTTTTTTCTTCTCAACAAAATCCTTTTTTTTTTCCTAAGCACCAAGTGCTTAGGGAGCTTAAAATCAGGGGAAAAAAAGTGGAAAATTCAGATGCTTTTCCAAATACTACATCGTAGATCTTACTTTACAAGTTACTTCTAAATTTCAGTGGTATTAATGTTCACCATCTGATGGTCTTGGGGGTGGGTTTCCATTAAGCAGAGATTCACTGATTTCTGTCTTAATAGTGAATCTTAAACTTGTAATTTCCTTTCTCTTGCATTCTGTGTTCAGATTCACATTATGAGAGGTTCTGAACAAAGGTTCTGGTTAGGACTCATTGGAAACCGGAAAACTACTGCCATCATCCTCCAACTTTCCCTTCATGTCTCCTGACTAGCATCTAGATTCTTCTTTTTTCTTCCATAGTCAGAGTTATGACAATGAGCACAGAGAGAAATTGTCCCTCACTGACTTGCAGTTAGAATATTCTCCTGGAAAGTGTGTACTATATGTTCTAACTCCTTCCATAAGAGATGAGAAATGTATTTCATCATACATAAGAGTTTATCCTCTTCAGGTATTTTCCTCCTATGTCTAAATTGCAGCATGTTAAGCATGTTTAACTGCATCAATGGAGAAGGGAAAAGACACTGATGTCATCTATTTGGACTTGAACAAGGTCTTTAACGTGGTTTCCTGCAACATCTTTTTCTCTAAATTGGAAAGATATGGATTTGATGGGTGGATTGCTCAATGAATGAGGAACTGGTTGTGAGATCTGCACTGCTACAGAGCGTAATGGTCAATGACTCAATGTTCAGATGAAGATTAGTGATAAGTGCAGTCCACTTCTGTATTGGGACCGATACTTCTTAACATATTCATCAGTGACTTAGTGGGATTAGGTGCACCCTCAGCAAGTTTGCAGATGACACCAAGCTGCATGGTGTGGTCCACACACCTGAGGGATTGGATGTCATCCAGAGGCATAAATGGTCTGAGCCATGGCAATAAATTCAATTATGATTTAAATTTGAAGTCATGTTACAGGAAATAGATCTCTTTGCTTACCAACATTAGTTAAAGGCAAAATAGCTTTTTCATAGTATTCAAATGCCAAGTGCTCTTGAAACATAGTTTGTCCCTTCTGTCCCTTAATCTTTTATACTCTCCTTTGGAAGCTAAATTCAGTTAGAGAAGATCAACTATATTCTCTGCAGAATATATCTGTATCCAACAGCAAGAATTCCATACCTGTGAACAAAATGTCCCTGAAATTTAAGTGCCAAGACTGTAATGTCTTGCCATAATTTTTCATTGTTATAATTAATGATTCAAATTAAAGACTTTGTTTCTGAGGTATTAATTATACACATTTTACTAGAACATTCCAAAGGTTGATCTATATTCTGAATTTCTTGACAGAATTTCAATACTTATTCAGAAAAACTTCTAAAAATACTGCCTTTAAAATATAAAAAATAAATTTAAAAAATCACACATTTCTGTGTACATATAGCACCTCTCTTACAAGGATAGAATGAAAGAGCTGGGGCTGTTCAGCCTGGAGAAAAGAAGGCTCCAAGGTGACCTGATATCAGCCTTTTGGTATCTAAAGATTGGGTATAAGAAGGAAGGAGACAGATTCATTAGCAGGTCTGTGGTGACAGGTCAAGGGGAAATGGTTTCAAACTTCTAGAGGGTAGATTTAGATTGGATTTAACGAAGAATTATTTTGCAGTGAGGGTGGTGAGGCACTGAAACAGGTTGCCCAGAGATGTGGTGTAAGCCCTTTCCCTAGAGATATCCAAGGCCAGGTTGGAGTGGGTTCTGAGCAACTTGATTGAGCTGTGGATGTTCCTTTTCAGTGCAGGAAAGTTAGACTAGATAACCTTTAAAGGTCTCTTCGAAATCTGAGGATTCTATGATTCTATGATTCTATAATTCTATGTAGGCCTTGAATTTAATAATCCGCAGGGGTACAAAAATGTGTAAGACATTGATGGAAATGTATTTGTATTCTCATAGAGTAATAAGTGATCTGTCATCATTAATAACCATAGAAAAAGGCTGGCAACTCAAGCAGAATAAGAGAAGAGTGTGACAGCCTGTCATTGCCTAATGAAGTTGGGACATTAAAGATACTCAATCACTGTATTTTACCAGTACACCTGGATTCTTTTTATTAAAAAAGCATCTACCTAATGATGCATAGCAAGGTAGTTTAAGTAATTAAAGATGGTTTTTCTGGTGAAAAGTGGTTTGCAAAGGAGCAGAGGGGAATAATGCTTTATTGCATAATGTTGCAAGACCCAGACTGTGAGTGTCCATTCTGCACATTTTATGCACGCAATCAACTTTACATATCAGTGCTTCAGTTCAATTTTACATATTCATTACACAAAATTACTCATGGTCTCATAACAACTGAGATTTAGTTTGGTTGTGTGTGATCGTTTCATATAGATCTGAGTATCTTGGTGACATATTTCTTAAGTATAATCACTCCTGCTGAAAATTTGTTGTCTTCAGTGAAAAATAATTTCATATTCTTCAGAGGGATTTTATTCTACATGGAAGCAAATCCAAATAAATTGGGAATAGCTCATGGATCTTCCATAAACAAAGAAGGAGGCAAATTAATCTCATGAATAATACACTGCAATATATACACTCAGCTGAACTGATCTCAAGGAAATTGGGAGTCAAAATAATTGATTATAACTCCATTAATTTTTTCGTGCTCATTCAATGTGAGGAATCCTAGGAGTATCCTAGAATACACTTATTCAAAATTTCTTTATTTAGGTGCAGCAGGAAATTCTGGTATTGCATGCTCTCAGGGGAATAACAGAGAAACCTGACAAGTAGTAACAACAAAGCTTTTCTGATGCTAGCACATACGTAGTCCTCAAAGATGTGAAGAAATCCAACTTAATTTAAAATAAGAGTGTGCTGTCAAAGGAAAGGACAACTTTGGAAAATTTTATAAAGAAATATATATTTTTTTCATTTATTTTAAGGCGAATTTAATACACAGATGTAAAAAAAAATGTTGTAAATATTGTACATTTATGTTTATCTCATTTATGGTTTTTGTTTTTTAATTCCATATCAGAAAGCAGAGTGTAATTGTCTTTAAATTTGAGAGTTACTGCACAGGTAATTTGTCAAAAACTGTCACGAAATTCTGTGCATTTTGTGTACATAGAAACGCTGGATGAGATAGAATTGTTCTAAATGCTATGTAAATGACTTGTTTGCAGATTCAGGATCAAAAGGTCACCTTCATTAAGACATCCTAGTGCTCAGGTAAGATATGAAGGAAGAGCTGACTTGTGTGGTTTGGGACTTCTGGTCTTGGCATTTTATCAGCAAGAAAACAACAGTTACTGACCACAAAAACTTGCTTATTCTAATGGAAGAAGCTGATGAAAAGAAAGGAACACTTTCAGCTTGATTCATACAAACTCATCCCTTTTCCAATTTTGGTAATAAAGATTTTTAAAACAAGTAGAATGGAATTTGAGGAAGTGAAAAATAAAGTAAGCACTAAAATTTTCAGTCTTTATTGGACACTGCTAATGGACCAAATAAGATTAATATTTTTTTTCTTGTAGCACCTTCAATCTATGCATCTGCTACAACTTTAATAAAAGTCATGTGTTTCTCAAGACTTTTTTTTTCTTTTTCCCCTTTACTACAGTCTGCATGAGCTGCTTGCAATTTTCTGCCAAATTTTATCACTTAGTAGCAGTTTTTGAAGGAAGATCCACCTGTTGCTTTTACCTCTGCTTAGACCTTAATTATAATGTAATACAATAAAAAATGTACCTTCTTTAAGTGAACATTAGATGTGAAAAATTGTAGAAGATTGATGTATAATTCATGCTATTGAAAACTGGTCTTACTGAGAATGCTTGTGAGAAGAGACAAATACCTCATCTCATCCTAAATATCTTGCAGCTTTAGTTCGCTTTGGAAGTGATAGCTTATTACATTTATCTGATAGAAAATACACTTTCATGAAACACTACTCTTTTAACCAAAACCTTCTGAGCAGTACTTTTAGGATAATTCACCAGGTAATATTTACTTAATAACTTTTATTTGTGTTTAATTTTCAGTTCCTGATTGTAGGTACTTTAGATTGACGTACACTTTTTTCAAACTATAGTATAATCTACAGGTCTGGAGTACATACATTGTACATACATTGACTAGTAAAATTTGACAGAAAAGACACTTTCAAATCAAACCTTTTAAATATTTGAAGAGGAGAAGATATACAATAGATACTGATTTTGTTTGTTTGTAGGTTTGTTTTTCTGAAATACTCACCTTTTCCATTTTCTTAAATATTAAATCTGGAATAATAACACATCTCAAGTATCGCATCTTAAGTGGGTCTTTATGTCTTGCTATAATATTGTGAATAGTCCCAATAATTTCATCATATTTAATATGATATATTAACTAATAATAATAATAATAATAATAATAATAATAATAATAATAATAATAATAATAAAGTAATAATAATAATAATAAATAATGATTATATATCTCTGACCCCAGGATTTCAACATTATTTTAGTAAATGTATAAGCCAAAAAAATTTTCATAATATTATTGTATGCAAAAGTAAACTAATTAAGAATCTAGCTGTAAGAAAAATCTTTTATCAAATTAGAAAGTTAAATGAAAAATTAAATCAGTTAATATATAATACAGAATGCGTTCAATTTTCTTTTAATCATGAGTGAAATTATTTTGGTAAATATTTTTTGTAAATATTTTTCTAAATATTGTAGCATATTTTTCTAAATATTGTAGCAATATTATAGCATTATTCTATATTACAAGTTCTTGAAAAGGAAAATTGTTTTTGATTAATTTTTCTTATATTTACACTTCAGAAAAATAGCTAAGAGACAAAAAACGTTCATCCCTGCATAGCAAGAACAAATGCCTACTGGTGTTTTTTTCAGTTTTTCATCTACTCTTATTTTTCTGCTCAAAATTCAGTGAGAGACAGAATGGAGTAGCCTTTCCAACATTTTTTTTTCCAGTATTTCTAATCTTTGTCCACTTCACCACTGAATATATCATGGCTATACACAAACAAGACCTCAGAACTATCAAAGACAGCCTTTTCATTTACCTATTCTGCTCTATCTTCAAGGTGCCCTTTAGCAAGGTATTTAGTCTATCATTACTTTCCGTGTCAGTGCAACTTATTCTCTTTTACTTTTCAGCTGGTTTTATCTTCCTCACATTTTCTGTTATATGTCAACCTGTACCCCTTTTCACCCCATCTAAGGGCCATTTATTTTCTTAATTTTATCAATCTTTGATTTTAATTTTGTTCTGTAATGTCATGATTTCATATTCTTATAGTGGCTTTGGCTTAGTTTCTTAATAGCTACATTTTATTATCTTCTTTTATGGTTAGTATGATCTCATTCATTTCTAACTACAAAGGAGATTTAGTGTCTATAATCACTGTCAATTTGCAGAACCTTCATATTTGATGCCTTTCCATCCCACCTTTATACACACATTTTTATATTTGAACAGAAGGGAGATAAATTTAAAAATCCAGTATAAAGCTGAAAGGACATTTGCAGTGGGGTTGTCTTGCTAGAAGCCACAAAGCATCCTCAATCACCTATGCAATTTGTGTGACACAAAGATCTTTCTCCTTTGAATATATGGATCTGGATCTTGACACAATTAGTTTTTTCAGTCATGAGTAGCCAGACAAAGTAAGTGTTAACTCACTGATACCATCAAGGTGTCTGTTACAGTACATTCTTCTAGATAACATGCACTGCAGAGAAGTCATTTCCTCTTTCACTTGCCATGCTTCCCTTTGATTCATGTCCAATGTGCTGTCACACAGCAGGTTCCCTTTGATGTATGTATTTCTTTTTATTTCTTGCATATTATCTGTGTTAGTATGGACTGCATAATAACAGATAAAAATCTACACTAGGTTGAAGAATAAGCATGTATAACATTCCAGTCCATTTAAAAAGGATGTTAAACAAAGAAAACTTCATGACTTTGATAGTTGAACTTGGGTTTCTTTTTGCTTCTTGAAGGTTATTTGTTAGTACTCAGTCTTTTTACTTCTTGCACATTAGTTTTGGTAGCCTGCAACCCATACTAACACAAATAACATGCCATGTGAAACCATGAAAATATAAAATATTTTTTGAAAATTATCAGTGATAAAAATATAACAGTTTTTAGATTTGGTTGCATTCACTTTTAGGCAGTTCATCAAAGGATATTAGCAGAATCATTCAAAAATTATACTCTTGGAAATGTACATATATTTATTTATTTAGGATCATCATAAAACCTGGTGTTTTTAAAAATGGAGTATCATACAGGAAATATGTCCTTGTTCTTCTATCTTTACATCTTTGTCAGGCTCATTCAGGAAGGCAGCCTGGAAGATATAGCTCAGATGGAGCCAGTACCTTATGGGAAGACATGAAACACACATTCTATAAACTCGTTTGTTTTGAATAATACAAATAAATAATGCCAGCAATTCAATAGAAAAAAAAATACTGGATGAAATGTTTATTCAAATATATTCCACAAGTCTGTATACCTGAATTTCTTGCTGTTGTGTTACATTTTGTACACTTTCGGTCAGAAGTGTATTATAATTGAACTAATCATAACTGAGAATGAAGCACGTGTCAGTATTTCTGTTTTCCCAGGAGCAAACTGGTAAGCCTTGTTAGGAATCAAGACAATGATGAAATCACTTCTGGCAAAAACAGGTGAGGATATTTTTATTATACCGTTAAGCCTCCATCCCTGCCACCTGCCTCCTTTGAACCAAATGGCTGTTCACTTTTGCTATTTGCTCTGGAAAGACATTCTGCTATACAGTTACTTTACCTGAGTATTTGATAAGTGGGGATATTGGTTCTTCATGTAAGCCATCATTCAATAATTTGCATGTCATAAGCTCTCATCTCAACATGGAAATAAAACCTATTTTTCACTGTCATTCTTTATACTCTGTGCCCTAACCCTCTGAAAGTATCTTGCCTTGTTGCAACTTACACCATCCAATCATACTGTAATTATTTGAGCAGTCAAAAGCCTTGTGATTTATTGGCTTTATTCTAGTTGGGATAAAATGTAAATCTGGATAATAGCTGTCATTTACAGGTTGAGAGCTGAAAATGTGAGATAGAGATTGATTTTTACTGTCCATTTCCTTTGCTCAGAACATTATGCAGTGTCTCATTTTGGTTTGTGCTGAATGTCTGTCACTGCAGACACAACATTCAACCAAACCAGACTGCCACTTCACTTGGAAGCCAATGTTTTCGAGAGTAGACAACATTTAATAATGTGTGGTTTTGTTTGTTTGGTTGGTCTTTACTTATGTGTTTTTTTTCGTTTGATTGTTTGCTTTTTTTTTTTTTTTTACTATTTTTTTTCCACAATCATTGAGAATTTTGAAAGTGTAACATGTATATCATAACATTGGTCCATGAAGTTATTGTCCACAAAAATTAGAAAGCTGAGGAATATTAACACATCTGGTTAGGGAACTTAGTTTTCTCTTCATATCATTATTTATGTTCATGCTGCTTTACACATTAAGCTTTTGAATTCATTGTGTAAACCTCTTTTCTATTTTACATATATTAAACAGACTTCATAACGCCATACAGGTTTATTCTGTATTTGTACTGCCAATACTGAATAAAAAGGTTCTGGGTAGACATAATTTCTTTGAAATAATGTATTATTCAAACTGCATTTCACATAAATGGAAAGAAACATGAAAGAAAGAAGCTGGTAATGCCCTGTACTTCACTGATCCTTTCCATAAGAGGCATGCTAGATAATGAACTCTCTTTGTTTCTCTCAGACAAAATTTGCCAGAGTAGTAAGAAAGTGCTCATCTTTTAGCAATAAAGCAAATATTGCTTAAATGGCACAGATAATACACAGTGCTCATAATCTCTGATGAGACCACTTTTTACTTGGAGTGGAGGTTCTCGTAATAGCAGTTCCCGTATATTACAGGACTACTGTAGGCTATTTTATTTTAGGCTATTTTATTTTGTTAAAACATATATAATTATGAGAAACTCATTGGAACACTATTTATCAATGAGAAATAACCTATGACAAATTCATCTATAAATATTTAAAAACTGTGGTTTGCTGAAAAAAAAAACATAGTACTGTAGCAATGCTTGTTTTATTTTTGGTTTGAAGAAACGGAATAAGAGCAATGCATTGTAGCTTAGATAAAGAGTGGAAAAATGTGAGAAATAGACCACGTCAAAATACATATACATTTTCGTGAGAGTTATTGATGGACAAAAAATGAGTTTTGCAAAATGTGCTTCAGTGAATGAAGGCATTAAAAGACTGCATATAACAGATAATGCCTTTATTCTTTCCTAAATATTTTCAATAACGTTTATTCTTTATAGAACAATGAAATATCTGGTCATGTTTTATATAAGAACAAAGCACATTAATTTAAAATACTATTACTAAAAGGGCTGCTCTTCAAGAGGTTCCTCCTACTTCATCATGTTGGCCCACAAAGTCAGAAGTGAACGTTGGTTGCATGGCAGTAGATTCAGAACCTTCCTGTGACTTACTCTTTTATATTGCTTTTTTATTTTATGTTACATTTTGTTGCTGTGTGACAGATAGTGGCAGAGGGCCAGCCTGACAAAGTAGTGTCTGACATGGAAGTGTGTATGAAGCAAAGGTGTGCCACTGAGTTTCTCCATGTGGAAAAAAAACGGCATCAATTGTCATTCACTGCTGTGTGCTGAGTGTTGTTGGAGATTACACAGTGGATGTATGCACAGTAAGGAGGTGGGTGGTGTGATTCAGAAGTGGTAACACTGATGAGGACAAATCATGTTCCAGACGATTTGTCACGCCACAAAATGAAGAGCATCTCAATCAGCTCATCTCCTCTAATTGGTGTATTATAGTGTTAGGCGATCATTGTGCTATCTTCCAACCCAGGCCATTCTATGATTCTATGATTGTTGTGATTTTCATATCTGCTGTTGTTTCCATGGAAATAAATAGGAGGCATCACTTTGGTAGTAGCCTGTATAATACTAATAAATGATAATGATAAAAACAAATGATAGCAAATCAGACTGTACTACCTATTTAGTAGGATATTTATGTAGTTGACAAGAACTCATTTTTCATAATTAAAGCTTCCCAGTTTCTCACTGAGATATGTTACATGCATATAAACTGTCAAAATTTGTTATATTCTTTTTCCTTTAAAATTATCTCTCCTATTCCTACTCATCCCTAGTTTGTGTTATACAGCAAAAATAATGCCTTCTGACAAGAAGTCTATGTAGCCAATAGTATTCTAGTCACTACCAGTTCTTTGATGAAAATGTACATGTTTAAAGTACAAAATACATTTTTAGGCTTGAAAATAAAAGGAATATGTTTATATAGAAAAAAAACATCTCTATTTTTACAGTTTATTTTTTAATTGTAATATTTATTACAATTCATTTAGTTTATATTCAAAATAGTTATAAAATTAGATATGTGTTTATTATACTTTTTTTTTTCTAAAACTAAAACTCACCTGTGTTTTGAATGTGATCTGGCAAATGACACAGTTATATCACAGTGAAATTATTTTTTTATTCCCCACTGAGTAGTAAAAACAGTTAAATTACTACTTGCAAGGGGAATCATTATTTTTTTTAATTTGATTCATGAAGCCAATATTAATAGAAGTTGGATCAGTAGAATTTATTTCCCATTTTGCAGTGCATGCCTTCATATATATAGTGGTGACAGTTTAGTATTGTTCCTATGGACACTCAGTAGCTCTTAGATGCTTTTGAATTTGTTAATATCTTTTTAAGGTGAATGGGTGCTAGGTCTTGCTGTAGTTATTTATATATTCCATCAAATCCTCAAGACTAAGAATGTTCATGTTGGTTGACAATCCGTGCTGTTCTCTGTTCACCATCTGCAGAAAATTTGAGGAAAAAAAAACATTTGCTGCCAAGTAATTTCTGTTTGAGCTGCTTGCTTCTTTTTACAAGCTTACTCTGTGCAATGGAATGAAAAATTATTTCCTGTTATGATAGGAGATGATAGTTTCATGCTTTGCAACTTAGTGAAAGTTATATATCAGTGGTCTCAATTCTGAATACTGTCCCCATTCCTCTGAAAAAAAATGTTTTACAGATTGATTACAAGTCTACATTACTTTCCTTAAAGGTGATCTTTGGACTTATTGAATGTACAATATTCCTAATGTCAATATTCCTAATATCCTTGTAGAAGCTGAGAATGCTATTATTTTAGTGGAGGTACTAAGGAAACTTCACACATATATATATGAGTCATAAGACATAAGTGAAATAGATTTTGAAAAGAGACATTATTACAGCTCCATCTTACCTCATCTATGTTTTAGTCATTGAGATGAGTAACTTATTTTCTACTTTTTTAGCTATCAAGATCTCTTCAAAAATTGTGTTTTTCAAATTCAGCTTCAGTATTTCAATTGCAAATATTCATAAACAGGTGGGATAGAAAGATGGTAGATAAGGTTTCCTGAACACATATATATAATTTTATGTTTTGAGATTTGAGTGTCAGTTCCTTCCATTCTTTTTAGTTGCATTTCTTGATTTCAATTATATTGCTTCTCTTTACATCCACACCTTCAGTGTAAGACTTTTGAATGGCACATTGTTTCTTTTCCAAGAGGTGGAAAAACACCATTTATTTGTTTGCATGTTTGTTTGTTTGCTTATCAGTAGTTTTCATGATGTTAACTTTTATATCTTCTTAGTATTTACATTTCAAGATTTCCTGTACAGATGAGAGTGCCAAAGGTGAGTGAAACAAAGTGATAGAAGGAGCAGCATCAGAGGATAACTCCAAATGGTAAATGTTTGAGAAAGAATCATTAGCTAGTTTGGGACTAATGCATGATCTGTTTCAAAGTGAAGAGACTCTTGATCCAGTGGAGATGTGGAAGCTGGCAGACAGGAGTACCAGCTGTGACACTGTTGACGTGACAAGGTAGAGAAAATCCCAGTAGTCTCATTTTAAGTGGGCAAAAGCTGTGTGAAGCTATACCTGTCACAGCCAGAGAGGAGAAGATGATTCAGTAACTGACGTGTTGACAAGAGCCAGGATGAGATTTAGGTATGTGGCTGGACGGAAAAGACTGGTCCTTAAAGAATCAGAAAGTACAAAATTGAGGATCTAAAGAGCTTTGACCTAAGTCAAAGACACATGCAAACAATGTCCAGAGTTAAAAGAAGGATGATGTGATTAGAAAACATCGCATCAGAGAAAAGTGAGCTGGATGAGTGAATGAAAATTGGTTGTTTTCTTTAATTCATGTTGAAATGAAACCACCACAAGATTTCTGAGCTACAATATATTTGTTTTGTCCTGTCATTATAGGACACCATCACTGAGGTAGAACTACACTGTGAAGTATTTTCATATTCATGAAATAATGTTTAAGAAAAGTGACTCCAACTTAATGTTTAACATAACAAGGCAAAAATGAAAGTGTTTACGTTAAAATGTTAGAATACAAAAAAAAAAAAAAAAAAAAAGAAAGAAAAAAAAAAAAGAAAAAAGAAAGAAACTTGTTTTTCCCCATTTCTTTTCCCCACTTTCCTTTTAGCTTAGAGACAGAAAAAAAAAATTGCAGAGCCCATCTCCAAACTAGCAAAAATTAAAGCATCCTTCAGGCAGTTTAAATTTAGTAGATGTTGGTCACTGAGGGTTTAAGAGTACTTTGTACTTCCTTTTCCTTTTACTTGAAGGCTGAGAATGAAGACAGTGATATATTTTCTCTCCTGAAGTAGCAATGTGAAGGAAGGTTCACTGTCGAACCTTCTTTTTTTTTTTTTTAAGTCATTATTAAAAAATTCTTTATTTATGAGGAAGCAAACATGTAAATCCCATATTAGAGATTTCAGGGCTTCTTGGATGAGCTTCCTGAAACATCTCCTGGATAGTAAATAAGTTGGTGTTTAAATCCTTAAATTTTGTCTTTCATGCTAATAACTGAATATTTTCAGTTCTATTGATGTAATTTTTACTTAGAAATTGGAATCATTTCCTTCTCTATTGGTTATTTTTCATTTTGTGATGGTAGATATTTCTTCAGAAGCATTCATTTCTTTTAACTGTCCACATTTCTCTTCACTATGACTACTGTAGAAAACCTCTAATACAAATTCCATGACCACAATACCTAATGGAACATAAAATATATATCAATTTAAGTAAGCAGCAGGATTTTAAACTGATCCTGTAACAGGCTCTCTGTGATTTGTTTTTATATTTCCTAGTTTGAACATTTAGATGGTAAAGGAGCCAATTAAACCCTCTGGATTTTAGTCTCATTTAATTTTCTTCCCAGGAGCTTCTGTTTTCTGTTACACTCATATTTAACTCTCACTACATGTCTGAATTCAAAGGCAGCTTCAGATTAGGAAATCAGTTCCATCTCCTGTTACATTAACCATGACTTACAAGGAACTTAGTACCTTTGACATTAATTCCACATGGAGACAGGTAAGGTTGACAAATGCCTGAGTCAGACATTTTATGGAAATTAGTATTTGAAACACAAGTATATCTACAAAAACATATTTGAAGATAGGTACAATTTTTGCTAATAGGTTGGGGGTTGGGGTTTTTTTAAATTATTTTTGTTTGTTTGTTTGTTTGTTTTTTGGATGCTTCTGTAAAATATTCATTTTCTCTGAAGCCAGTTGTCTTGTCAGAATTATCTGGTGCTCTTGGGACAGCCCCAAGGAAACACATCTCTTTGCAAGTATGTGGAATTTGAAGCATCTGTAACTCCATCTTATCAGCCCAGAATGTGGTGCAGTGCAACATAAGAGCCTGGACTTACACTGTAAATATCTTGCTAAACTGTCATGCTTTTTCAGTAAGCCCCAATATCTCTAACATATGTGAAATAAAACACTAACGAGCTTCTGATCATTTCTAATCGTGTACAACTATTCTACACAGAAGTTTGTTACTCTTCAAAAAAGATTTTTTCTGATATCTGAATGGCAATGGATACAAGCAATATAAATGTAAAATTAGACCTTCTTTCCACAGGTTCCAATCAGTGGTTAACTTAATTGCACTCCAAGGCTATGTATATTTAGGTTATGTTAATATTTTCTCAGATTAGCCACAGAGTAAATACATTATTACTGATGAACAAAGTAGTCTGTGCTTGCAAAATAGTATTAATGTAAACTGCCATTTACTGTTATTTAAATCCACAAGCTTTGATGTGTTCAAGAGAAAATATTTAGTGATGATTGTGTTTGATAATGGGCATTTGTGACTCATTCACAATATTTTATATTATGAGACTTGAAATAAATAGGACAGGTTATTGAGATAGCATATATCTTATGTCTTCTTCAATAGATATTTTTCCCCACTTACTTTCAATTAAGTTATTAACTGTCAAAGCCTAGCAAGTTTTTTGGATAAACACTTGTTTGTGCGAATATCTGGTGCAAAGATATTGTCTGCCTTATTCTTCTTTCACAATTATTTGCTAAAAATTTAATATTCCAATACTTTTTTATGCTTTCCTCTAAACAACCTTTGGGATGAGAAGTCTTCTGTCTACATCCACTTCCTGAACCCCAGTAATTTGCATAGGTGCATTCCTTATGTATGCTATCATTTTGGGAGAACTGGATTTTCTCCACTTTTTATCCAGCACATCCTGGTTTCCACAAAGATGAAGTTTAGATGTGGATCAAGAAAGTAGATATTTTGATCCCAGTTTTCCTGTATGAGTTGTCAAGGTGCCAGCCCAGCTGAACAAGCTCACAGCCTGAAATAAAATCTTTGAGAACATTTTAATAAAGAAAACTACAAAGTGTATTAATACTGATAGAAAACAGAATGTATTAATCACTGAGATTTTACAAAACTATGTTTTCTTTTATCTCAGTATTAATTATATATAATTTTAGACATATTTAATGCTGAACTGCATTTAAATATTTTGTTGTCAGAATTGTAGAAAACAGATTATGGACTCTGCTTGCGCAAGGTGAGTGTTACATTTGTAGCTATTTTTTTCTTAATTTGGAATGTCTGTAAATAGAAACTGTAGGAAATCAATTTCAGTACCTAAACAAATTTGATAGTAGGAAGTTTTTTTGTCTCTTACTTGTTTACTTTAGCTTCTCTTTTCAAAAATTCACTTTTCATAGGATTCCTCTGAGGAGCTCGCTTCTGAAACAAAATTGGTGTCTCATTTTTTCCATCTTATTATAAAGTCATTTTTCCTTCTTTGTAGGTATGTCATATATAATGACATTCATTTTTCAGTAACCATTCAGAAATGTTGAATATTATCTTTGTGTGATTTTTTATTCAGGAGCCCCTTTCCCTCTGAAGTACTATTCATGATCTGAGATATTAACAGTGACAGAAACAGCTATTGCAAAATGTTTCATGTTGTGTCCAGTCTTTTGTTGATAAACTTCTTCCCTTCCCTTCCCTTCCCTTCCCTTCCCTTCCCTTCCCTTCCCTTCCCTTCCCTTCCCTTCCCTTCCCTTCCCTTCCCTTCCCTTCCCTTCCCTTCCCTTCCCTTCCCTTCCCTTCCCTTCCCTTCCCTTCCCTTCCCTTCCCTTCCCTTCCCTTCCCTTCCCTTCCCTTCCCTTTTTTTTTTCTCTAAAGCCTATAAACTGCTGTGACTAACATACCCATTTCTTTAAAACTAATTATTTCATTGTGTGAGTTTGTTTCAGAAGTTATACTGTCATCTGTAAGATAAGATGAATTATATCAGTCATATATATGTTTCCCTTATTTTCAATAGTCATAATAAACTTCATTGAAAATAGTAAATACACACAGTAGAAAATCCCTCTATAAACTATGGGCTTAAATTAAGAAAATCTATGGATCCCAAACTGAATGTAATTTAATCAGTTTTACAAAAATAGAAAATGACAGACTATTTCTTTCTTCACACACAAAGAAATATTTAATCTCTGCAGCAGTATAATCTCTCGTTTATAAAGCAAGTATGCCTCTGGTCTTACATTTCTTGTAGAAAGCTGATTCCCTTGACATGTCTTTTTAACAGATGATTACAATCAGAGTCCCATGTAATTCTGTAGCTGTTTTCAGAGAAGAAAGCTCAATCTAATAACTTCTTATTAAATCTTTATTCTTTAGGAATGCTTTTGAAGGATATTCAAGGTAAATCATTTCATTTTGCAGCTCAGCTGCTGGTTACCATCATCTTTCCTAATGAAAATTTATTTCAACCCAATACTAGATTCACTAGTTGTTACATTTGGTAGTTTTCTGAATAGAAGAGTTTGTACGTGCTTATTAAAATCTCACCAGAGACTATATGACCTGAAACAGATTGCTTTATTTCTTTTTTAAATCAAAACATTAACCCTTTCCTGCCTAAATTCTACCTTTTAAAATGGGAAAATATTTTTTCTAAATGTGCTACATTTGCTTAGCACTTCAGTGAATCATGCAAATGACATTTCCATAGAAAGTAATGTATATATGAATGCCTATTAAAATCTATGTACTTAAGAAAAAAAATGTCTGTTTTAGCAAAGTTTCTTATTGGATACACCAACACTCGTCATATAAAAAGATAACATTTTAAATTTCCAAGAGAAAATAACTCTTTAGAAGCTAGGAACAAAACTTGAAGGAAGCATTTGTATTTGTAGCAAGTTATTTTATAATCAGAATACATATGTAAAGAATTAGATAAATCATTGAAATAAGAAAGAATGTTCTCATAAATGAAATGGTGACTTGATGAATTCCACAGATAATTGGTTTTAGATCTTTTAGGAAATCAGAAAACTACAAGAACTGCATTTCAATTTTTAACTGAATATGGTTCTATACATATATATGTGTATGCCTATGGTTTACAGGCAGGTTTGGCCTGGTTCTATGACTAGCGGGGTAGAGGGATCTGCAGATCCACCCCACCAGAAAGGGGAAACAGGGGACCCCAAATAATTAAAAACAGCAGCGATTATCTGAGGAGAAACAAACTAATTTACTAAATATGGTATCAGAATGCAAGATAACGCACTACAATACAATTAGAATTGAAACTAACAGATCAAACGATGATGATGATGATGAGAGAGTATCTGAAAAACTATAGGCTTTACACTAGTGCTGAGGCGATGCGTGACGTCGGGACGAGCAGCAGGGAAGAGAGCTGAAGAAAAGAAGGGACATCAGGTGACCTTGACAGGGCTTGTATCTTTTCTCTGAATGCAAAGTGTTCTGGAATTTGTAGTTCTTCTTCTCTTCTGGACATGTGCCTGAAACTGAAGCATTAGCGCTTTAATTCACAGTGCACTACATGATCTTATGTTGTGGAATACTGATAACCAAAAATCATAAAACCATGACATTATATACACTCACATATATATATGTATGTGCAATATATGCTTCTCACTCTGAAATAAGAGTAATTTGGAAGAAAATCAGGAGTAAGCAGTCTTAAGAGTCACATATGGACTGACTCCATTGAGTCTAGACATCTCCCCAGAAAAGGACAAGGAAGCTTTAACATTTTCAGAATGGGATGCTGAGGTATTGTGTACCCCTGCTGCACAGTGGAAGCTTGCATTCACCAGTCCTAGTGAGCCACTGCAGAGCTTATATGCCGAAGATTTCTCTGACTCAAACTTGGAGGGCCCCCTTCCTTGCAGCAGCTCTTACATACACCATTCCTACAGCTGTGGACTTTCAGTTGTTGGTGTGTCCTTGTGCTGTCCCGCAATCACTAACTTAGAAACCGACAAGTTATTTAGTGAGCTTGAAAAAGGACATCAATTGCTTCCAGAATCCTGAATTGTCTCATCAGGAGCTTGCTCAAACAAATTTGTGTCCCTGAAGTTTTCATTTTGTATTTTCTAAAATTCCCAACCCATCAGACAAACAAGCAAACTAACAAACAGAAAAGAAAAAAAAGGAAAAAACCCACAACGAACAGACACCACCACCAACAAAAAAAACTGATGCAAACTCTCTAATAGGCTGTACCCAGGCAGCCAGTATCAGAAATAGGATCTGGATCTGAAGTTCTGAGATCCATCAGTGAGATTTTGCTTCCATTTGATGGACATTACACAGACAAATACCATCAGGAACACTGTCTCCAGTCTTCTTGTCCTCTCTTTTTAAAGCCCTTGGCTCTGTGCTAACATTTCTTTCCCCATTTTGTCTTGAACAATGTATTGAAGAAAAAAATATATCAGCACAAAATTCTGATGTTATGACTAGCGGTTTTTCAGTTACGGTCATTGTCTAATTTGTATTAGACTATTAGACTATCAGATATTATACGTATGTCTGTATAACACAGATATACATTTCTGTGTTTCTCCTTTCACAGAATTACAGAAAGGCCTGGTTTGGAAGGGACCTCAAGGATCATGAATCTCCAACTCCCTGCCACAGGCTCTTCATTTCATTTAATTGTTGATCTAGACAGGCTGGTTGCACAGGATAAGGATGCTATTTGCTTCCACAGAGAGGCACTTCTCACAACTGTGGGCATCCTTTCTACAGCTGATGCAGCTGTCACTTCACAGCTCTGAACTGCAAGTGTTGCACACATTGTGGAGTGTTGGAACAAGTGTTTCTAGATAAATCCATGCTTCAGAATAAGAAACTGCACTGTGTGAGATTCATAACTCTAAATGTGACAAACGGCTTTTGGAAAAAAGGAAAAAAAAGTACTAAATACTTTAAAGTCAAAAAAGTTCCAGGGAATAACTAAAAAAAAAAAAAAAAAAAAAAAAATTTCTTTACAAAATACATGCAGTATTCAACTTTCGTATTTTTAACATACTTATCATTCTTCTATTTAAATACTTTGCTGATCTTTAATCATGAAGGACGTTTTTAAACAGATTGAATGCCTAATACTACTTCCATAAAAGCCATCATTTCTTGTCCATATTTCAATCAAAAATGAGAAGAGATCATTTAGGTTTTTTAAAATGTCACCATTTTTTATCTGAGGTTAATCACTTGAAAAATATGAAAAAAAATTTCTTATGAGCTTTACAATATGAAATATTAACATTGAAATCACAGAATGTCCAACATATCCAGCTATGTAGTTACATATGTACCTTTATGAAGGAATGGTCCTTTGTTAATCTGTGTTACGATCTATGTTATAAATAAACAGGTATGTTTCCTTTACAAATTAAATATTATATATTCTAATATTAATGTTTTTACTGGGGAAAAATAAATAGGCCAAGATTAAATACTAGAGTTTACTCCATTCGTAAACTGAGCATCTGTGATCAAATATATTCCTGGCTTGTTGAATAGCAGTTTGCATTAGGGCTTAACATTATACTGTATGTACTAATAAAACAAGTTTTCTGACACATTTGTCAAACTACATCTGAATTACAAATACAACCTGCAGGCACAGAGAGAGTGCATCCTCTTTCAGAACGGATTTGCGGAGGTTATGCTTTTGATTTGTTTTCTGAGAGAAGACAATAAAAAGTCTGCTGATAGCAGTTACAGAACAGGAGGAATCTCCAGAAAATCAATATTTAGGCATTAACCATGGAAAGCCTTAAAGTAACACATCTGTGTTAGAAAAAAGAGAGAGAAAAACATACTGTTTGCTTGAATACAGACAGAAAATATATATTGAAACACAAAGGAGTGGAACATGAATAAATAAATAAAAAAGAGTGTTTAACATAATATTCAGGAAAGATAATTTGCTTTCTTTATTTTTATGATTTAAATAATTTTAGGAACAAGAGGAACACAAGTTTCTTACTATCTACTTAGCATTTTGAAAAAGATCCAAAGTCTCCTCCATAGTTTCAACTTCATAGCTTATGCAGATATGATGAACCATAAATTGCTTAGTTTCATTTACACGAAAACAGCAGCCACCAAGTCATCTTCATAGCTGCCAATCCTACATTAATAAACTAATGGTGACAGACAACAACAAAGCTTCATGTGAGCAGCAAGGACTTTGCACGTAATGCAAAACAGGGAGGCGTGGTAGATATGCCTGGGGGTTATGCCATCCATAGGAACAAGGACAGGTTGGAAAAATGTGTGAGGTGTGCCTCAGAAAGGTCCACAGTAAGAAATGCAAAGTCCCACACCTTGGGAGGAATATTACCAGGCACCAATACATGTCAAGTACCACCCATAGGGAAAACAGCTTTGCAGAAAAAAATCTAAGGGTTCTGATGGACACTAAGTTGAATGTGAGCAAGCAATGTTTTCTTGCTGTAAAAAATGCGGCTGGCACACTGCTTTGTGCCAGGAGAATTGTCACTTGGAGGCTGAGGGATCTAATCTATACCTTCTTGTTTCTGGTGAGGCCACATATGGAGTACTGGATCCAGTTCTGTGCTCCCTGTTACAAGAGAGACACGGACATACTGCAAAAATGTATTTACTGTGAGCGTGACCAAGCGCTGACACAGTGTCCTCCTTGGACACCAGAGCAACCTTGAGGTGTCTGTGCTTGAGCAGAGGTCTCTCTCAACTTCAACAATCGTCTAATTCTGTGGCACTGGAGATGTAGTGAAACTTGAAACTGAATTACAATTATCTTCTGAGGCTATGCTTGATACTGCTGTGTGCATATTCTTGACTGAATTGTCAGAAGGAGGAGTAAAACAGCAGAAATGCCTTCATTAAGAGAATTGGTCATGAGACCAGTGTAACTAGGGAGCAGTTATAAATAAAACCTCTTGACAGTTTAAAACTTTTCCTGGCAACGCTTTTCATCTTTTAGAAATCACTGAATCTATCATAGCAGTGATTTACTATTTATTTGCTATTAAAGCATTTGCCCACAAAGACATTTTGGATTTTCATTTCCTGATAAGTAAATAAAAATCTTCCACAGAATGGAATACATGGCTTTGCTTATGTAATTTTATTAACTTATTTATCTGTTCCCTCTTAGATGCCATTAACTTTTTTTGCCTTCATTAGATTCAGTTCACTGGCTCCTTTTTTTCTCCTTCCAAACATTCCTTCATTTTACGTTGGTATGTACATTAAGTTTTACCTCATTTTAGCTTTGACTTACATTTTTTAAAATAAATTAATGTTACTCTTTTTTTTCTTTAATTTATTTTACATCTGGATTCAGTACTCCATGTGAGGCCTCACCAATGCAGAGTAGAGGGGCAGATCATCACCCTTGGATGCAGCCCAGGATACAGCTGGCTTTCTGGATTGCTAAGGTACATTGCTGGCTCATGTCCAGTTTACTATCCACCACTACTCCCAGGTCTTTTTCGACAGTGTTGCGCTCAATCATTTCATTCCCCAGCTCATATTACTTGTGGATGTTGCCTTAACCTAAGTGCAAGACCTTGCACTTGGATTTGTTGAATCTCATGAGATTCATTTGGGTCCAGTTCTCAAGCTTGTCAAGGTCTCTCTGAATGATATCCCGTTCCTCATGTATGTCGTCATCAAATCATTCCACAACTTGATGTCAACAGCAAACTTGCTGAGGGTACACTTGTCCCCATTGTCAATGTCACTGATGAATATGCTAAAGAGCATTGGTCCCAGCACTGAGCCATGGGGGACATAAACCATCACTGATTACCATCTGGACTTTGACCCATTGACCTCCACTCTCTGGACTCGATCCTGCAGCCCGTTCTTCATCCTCTGAACAGTCAACCAGTTGATATCTTTGCAATTTGGAGAGGAAAATGTTGCGTGATATCAGGTCAAAGGCTTTATTGAAGCCCAGATAGATCACATTAGTGATCTATCTTCCCTTTCCTGTTCCATCTTTATCCAGTCTTTCCCCGTTCATGGCAGGAGCTTTCATTTGTCTCCGTCTTCTCCCTTAGACTTTTAAGCATGTTTTTGTTTCTCCTTCCTGATCTAATAATATTTCATTTTTATTTTCGCTCTGGAATTTACATGGTTTGAGATGTTGGTACAAAATAAGTAATATTAAATTATGCATTATAGGAATACTTAATAACGCTCACATGTAGATACGTGGGCATATTTTTCAGTTACACTGCTTGATACTGATTCAGTAAAGCTCAGTATGAATGATTTTTCTGACAACTTGATGCTTTCAAGTGTCACGTTTTATATTGTCCCATATTCAGCTTCCCTGTGCTTTCTGGAGTATTAAGTAACCTTGATACACTCTGGAGATGATCTGGATAGTTGTCCTCAGGGAGATGGCTGTGTGTATAGTGATGGTTGTGAATGATAAGGAGGAGAAAAGAGAAAGAACTCTTCTCTCAGTAAAATTAAGTTCTGGCCCCAGGACTCTTTAAAAAAAATAAAAAATAAAAAAAGTGTAATGTCATGCTGCTGACAGACTAAAACAGACTTCTTTCACTACATCACTATCTTCACTACTCTCCACTTCCTCCTTAAAGTTTCTTCAGCAGCAAAAAGCATTAGTTGCCAGCTATCATACTTTCTCAAAAGTTATTGAGTCTTATCCAAAAAAGATAAATATTTTAAATCAGTAGAAATATTTTGTCAGTGCTCCACCTAATTGTAGTGAAGTTGGGAAATCAAAGTTTGCCTTTGCATAGTGCAAGTTTTAAGGTTTTGCTTCTGATCAGATTGTATGATGACATGAAAAATTCTCCTGATATAATAAAGCCAAGACAACTTGTGCCAGGCTGTGCCATGTATCTTCCTAAAAAATTACACAGTCATGATTAAAGCTCATCTTCAATATTACTCAGAAGTGAATATCCGTATGGGCACTAATGAAAAACCAAAATTATGCCAGCTTAATTAGTTATTTCTATTATGAAAACTCAGACACTAAATGTAGAATTGATCTACTCTATATCAATCAAAAGATTGCAAATACTTAATTGAAGACAGATTCATTATCAATCAAAATATTGTAAATATTTAAAATATTTAATTGAAGATGGCTTCCTCTGTGGTGCTATTCCCACATTTTCCACTGTTGTCAGTGTACACACTAAGGCATTTTTAGAAAAGATTTCATTCTATCTTAGTACATTTAAGATGAATTAGTCTCCTTAAAGAGACTGGACTAAAATAAACATTTTAGGTGATAACTGTTTTTTCCATTTTATTAAAAAGCATTCTAGTTTTATATGTTAATATAGTAATGAACAATAATTTTGCTACCTATGGATATAATCTTCGTCTCTGTAAATAAGTATCATAAATAAAATTGTCCAGCATAACTCACTGGTTTACAATGTAATATTGTAAATAAAAGGAAGTATGCTGATTGGATAAGTTCATATATTTAAAGACAATACTATATAGGAACTCTCAGAATGTTTCATACAACTTTACATTAAGTGATTTTAGAACAAAACATGAAGCACTTTTGAGGAAAAAAATAAATGTATTTTGTATTGATGCTGTTTCATCATAATGTTTAAATTTTCAGCACAGTTTCCACAAGTACTTGTATCTCTGAACAGAAGTTCTCCCAATGGAGGTGTTGTCTGAATAAAACTGACGCTGAATCTTTAATTCTTGTACCAGAACAAATACTTTAAAAGAGACTGCTTCTGTATATATCTGAATAAAAAGTGCAATGACATAGGTGGATACTTGTCATTGCATAGTGTGTGCACTTCAGAAAGCAAAGTTTTACTACTCTTCCATAAATTATGGCAATCGTTATAAAATAAAATATCTATGTCTTGTGCCTTGATGGTATTTCCTCTTGTATGCCTAAATTTTATTTTTCTGATACTCTGATTTCTTTGGCAAGACTAATATTGCAGTAGCTCTCATGAAGTAGTGATTAACAATACAAAACAATTCATGTCCCATGGGTTGATTTTGTTTCTCCTTGTACTGAGTTAGACATATGAGCAAAGACTAGTATACTAAATCAGAGCTACAGAGATATAGTTTTTTGTAAGTCGTCATCTTAAAACACAAACATATCCTGAAAATGCTTCATAAAATTTTCATTTGTTATCTTTGCACTAACCTTTTAATCAAGGGAGGAAGTACTAAAATATATTTGTGAGAATTATTTTCATAAAAATCCCCAAGATATCCCCAACAGGTAAAATAAGCTCCTAACTGTAAGAGTTAATTTGAGTTCAAATCCAGTTTTCTGTAGTGTAGAACTTTGAGTAACTTCTTGCTGATGTTAATGTCATTGTGCCTGTTTGCCTTTCGTCTTGGATAGCTGTTTCTAGCCAAGGTAGCAAGAGATTTAAAGATGCAAGAGCAGGTCTGACAACTTTCTTCTGTTTAGGTTGCTTCCACATCTATCAGTCTCTCCTTAATGACAGATTTTACTGAGAGGATTTGCCTTTTGTGCAGACAGAACTCTTATCTGAACACCTGACTGGCTGTTGAGACAGTATCCACAGCTTTGTATCTTTTCAAAGATGTCTGAAAAGTGTGAGAAGAATGGACTGAACAAATCATTTCAGTGCGTTCAACCAAAGTTGCTGGTTTAATCTGCCTGTTGTATTTAATCAAATAATGGAATAAATGTCTGAAGTTAGATTTATGCCTCCATAGGATGGGCTTAAATTACTGATAACAATAATCAAATTCATTTGTTTTGTCTTTCACAACTCTTATGTAGTCTAGAGAGTGGTTCTCATACCAATCACAAAAATATTTATCCACACACTTAAGTTATACATGTATGACTGTGACTGTTTGCATAACAGACTGTAAAACTTGATAACTCTGCTTTTCTATAATATATTTACCTTTTGGGAGTTTTGTTGATTCAATTCCTCAGTGAACTAGCCACTAAAAAGTCCCAGAATTATCATTAATCAACAATAAATGAGACATGGTATACTTAATGACTAATGAAATAAGTGCCACACTGTGGACTAAGATCTAAAATGCTTTGATGCTTTTCTGATATCATATCACAGAATCACAGAATCACAGAATCACAGAATTGTAGGGGTTGGAAGGGACCTCCAGAGATCATCGAGTCCAACCCCCCTGCCAAAGCAGGTTCCCTACAGCAGGTCGCACAGGTAGGCATCCAGGCAGGTCTTGAACATCTCCAGAGAAGGAGACTCCACCACCTCCCTGGGCAGCCTGTTCCAGTGCTCCGTCACCTCACTGTAAAGAAGTTCTTGCGCATGTTTGTGTGGAACTTCCTATGCTGCAGTTTCCAGCCGTTTCCCCTTGTCCTGTCTCCACTCACCACTGAAAAGAGTCCGGCCTCGCCATTCTGCCCCCCACACCGTAGATATTTATAGACCTGGATCAGGTCCCCTCTCAGTCTCCTTTTCTCAAATCCTTTTTAATAATCCTTAAAATATCCTTTTTAAAAATATGTTCTCATGGACTATTTGTAGGAATCAAATTCAATTCCATTATACTCTTTCACTTCAGTTGTAACTGAATTTACCTGACTGTGCTTCCTTCTAGCCAATGAGATTTTGGAGAGAAGATAAGGTCCACTATTTACTGCCATAAAAGAAACTTCTGAAATTGTTGTGTAAGACTAAATTATTTTTTTCTTGTTGTATTTTTTTGAAACTATAAAGTTAATATTTGAAGTTTTTTTTCAAATATGTTCTTTCATTCCAATTTCAGATCTTTCTTGTTTCCCTGCATGTTTCTTTCATCTCACTGTTGGCACTGTTCTGCCCAGACTGTTTCTGGAATTGCAATGTTCTCTGCATTCCAAAACTACAATACAATATACATTTTACCTTTCCTAGCACCTAATTGCTACTTTATTTATTGTTCAACAGAAGAAAATGAAGACTCTTACGCAATTCTAAATATTAATGTACATATAAATAAGATGATAAAAAGTACCTATGAGCAGCTGCGCACCACAGATATTTTCTCCCCAGCCTCTCTGGACTGGCAGCAGTCTCCCTGCTGGAAAGAAACTTCAAGACATAACAAACATAATGCAGCATGTGGAAGGGCGTGTATGAGGAGCACAACTGAGTGTGTGAGAATCAAGAAGAATAAAATCATTAATTTTTATTTACTTATTTATTAATAAGCCACAGTATCTAGATCTACTGTTGTCTATCTTTGCCTATGACAGTAAACAATAGATACTCCCCTTACCTCTGGCCCCATTAATTCTATCTATATCTATATCTATACAGCAAGAGAACTGTAGATCAGGAGACAAATATACAGTTTAACCACAGAATATGAATTAATTTATTAATTGAAGAAAACTCATTGATATTAAATAATTTAACATGTATAAAAATATAATTACTGTCAAACTCACAAAGAGTAAACAAAGAGAAGATATCCATAGTCTGAAGAGTTATGTCAGAAATCATCACCAAAAAACTTCAAGAAACACTACCCCTCCTGCTTTGGCTCATTGTAATGTGCATGTCATGCACAGGATGCACATATAAGCAAACTTTCTGTGGGTGTTAGTTTGCAGATGGTTGGCACTGTAGCTTCCATTTGTCATTCAAACTACAAACATTTAAATCAAAATAGAAAATATCAATGTACTCAGTGCCTGATTGGTTGTTGCACTGGATGATCACCAAAGCTACCTTCCACCATCAACTGTTTCTGTGGTTCTGTGTGGGAACATCTGCGATCCAGAAAGAAAACAGCATCAGACTGTATTCATACTGTAGCATTTATCATATCAAAAAGCATTATATTCAATGTAATGCATAATACATATATATTTCCCTCATAAAGTTTTGGTTGATTTAGAATATCATTCTTTTAGGTGAGTAACACACCTTGGTTTGAAAACTTAAAGAGAAGAAATAATTATCATCTTCTTTGCACAATCTTTGAATAAGTCTTACAACTCAGAACTCTGGTGGTTCAACTTATGTTTCATCTGACAAAAACTTTTCACTGGGGTATAGTATGAAAGAAATGATTCATCAAATAGAGTTCACCCTCTTCGCCATTCCTGTACAACCTTTTAACCACCTCTTTCCATTTCCTAGTATTTCAATCTCATGCATTTAATTTTTGTAAAAAATAATACTTCTATCACTAGGGAATCTGTGTTAACTCCAATTAGTTTTGATACTAATTTGACATATTTCAGCTATTCAGACACAGCAATAAGCATTTCTATTCTGTCTGTCATGACCACAGCAAGAACTAGTTAAAAGAACAAAAAAAGGTATCCTTCTTCTTTTATCTTTCCATATTCTTTCAGAGGTATATACATACTTAGAATCAGCCCTCTGCCATTAATAAATCTTTTATATCTTAATTTTTACAAATTTAACCCTGAATATTTTCAGTAAGCTTAGAGATTAATCTAATTTTGCTCCTAATCACTCAGTATGCTGAAACCGTGGAATAATATTTCTGCTGCAGAAAGAAACTTTTCTGACAATGAAGGTTCTATGGCTTCACAGACCTGATGGAAAAATGGTAATTTTTCCTTTTAATAATCTACTAGACAGTCAGACAATCATTGACATGGAGGTAAAATAACATTTGGAACATTGCAGAAGATACATCTAGAAAGGTAAGCTTTACATCAAAAGTGAAAATTCTTTTTGAATATGAGGGTATAATTAATATTTTCTTAGTTTTTATACCTAATACTCCATCCAAATAAAAATTTATTCTATCTGCAAAACAAGCTAAATAATTTTCATTATGGTATTTTGCAATTGTTTTCTAAACATTAGCTGTAAATCATTCAGAAGTCTTTCAGTTAGAAAACTTATTTAAATTCTAATGCAGTTTGCAGGAGAACAACTTTTTATCCCTTCCAATACAAGCCATTTCATGATTCTATGATTCAATCACATGATTTAATTCTATTCTGGATGCAGCTACTACAATGAATTTATTTTCAAAATTACTTTTTTCAGTATACATAGTTGGTCATTTAACTCTTTCAGCCTTTTTATAACTGTAGAAAAATTTCTCTATTAAAAATAATAAAACAATAATAATAAAATAAATGCAGAGCACAATCTTAATGAAAAAGTGCATTACAAAGTGATGTTTTGAATATTTGATATACCTTTACATTAACGGTTATCTGAACATTCAAGAACATTATCAGTAAAAGATGAAAATGCAAGATCAAGTAGTATAAAAATCCAACTTACTACTCAGTGTAATATCAGCAGTTGCAACATCAGGTTTAAGAGGTTTTCTTCCACTTAGAAGTCCCTAAACATCCTCTCAACAATAATGATTTAGCAGTAATGCCAAATTAGTGGCTTGAGCTGTGTTAAAAGTCAGTCCTTCCTCTCTCTTCTCCCTGTTGTGTTAATGTATCTGAAGGCATATATTCAGGAGGTGACATTTTCCCTTTCTTGCACACATACTTCATTAGTTTTATGGTCCATTATTTACGTCTCTGTGGAAGGAAAAACATTACAATAATTTTAAAGCAAAAACCTCAAGAAAAACCAAAACAAAAACCCAAACCAACCAACCAACCAACCAACCAAACAAACAAAAAAAAGAGGCCTGGATTTATCCCACTTGAAATAGACACAAGACAAAGTTTGAAGTGTGTTTGCTAAAAAGCAGCTTGTAGTCAATAGGAAGAGATAAATGCTCTTAAGGAAATAACTCAGATTCTGGTGGGTTAAATAGCTCTTTAGAATTGCCTCTTACCAATGATTATTTGCCTAGAGTCACTTTCAAATATTAACAGGCATTTTATTTTGCTCATTTTCACCTAAACTGCACAGAAAATGGAAAAAAAAAAAAAAAAAAACCCAAAACTTTGATTATGAACACAGTGAACTGCAAAGGCTAAATCAAATCAGCCAGAGACAGCTAATATATCTAAATCTTTAATAAGTGTCTCTTTTCTTTCTCATCCTTTCTATAAATGAATAACCTGTCTCTTTTTCCTTTATTATTATTTTTTTAAATTTTAGTGCAAAAACCAGCTTCAATTCTACCACACACACACACACACACGCACACACACACAAAAAAAAAAAAAAAAAAAAAAAAAAAAAAAGTTTGAACATCTTCTTTTCCAAGAAGGGTGAAGTAAGGATTCATTTTTTTCTTGCTGGATCATCTTTCTAGCATCAAATCATCAGAGCCTGAATTCTGATGACTGTAGATTCATTATCCAAAATCTGTGGTAGAAAACCTCAGTTTTATGTCTATTTCTACAGATCACTGATCTTAGGCTTTTTATTCCATGTGTGAAAATACTGAAGACCAAGTGCTCATCCCACTTTAAAAGAGTGAAGATGCTTATTTTGCTGTATTTTAATTGGCCATGCATGACCAGAGTTAGCTTATTAAAATGTTTCTTCAGGGTTTTCTTGGACATTCATATTCAATATATTTTGCTAGTATTTTAATCCTGTATTTCCAAATCCTAAAATAATTTATATAATGCTAATTTGAGATGCCCAGTAGTATGTAAACTAATTGGAAAAATATATCTGTATTACTGGGGAAAATGCTGCTTTTACCTATGTTATACATAGCATCACATTAATGAAAAGGACGAGTAAAAATGAAATAGGAAAGAAATAAATTACTCTATGAGAAAACTTCTTGAAACTGGGTAAGATATGAAAAGAGTATTGGAAAGTTGCACTATTCATTTGAGAGAAAAATAAAAAGAAGCTAAACATGAAACGAATGAACTCAGACTTTTATTTTTTTCGAACAGTTTTTATTATTTCTTGACTCCTAAAAATTTAATTCCGAATTTCAACAATATGTTCAACAAAGCCAATGCATTACAGTCAATATTTTTCCCTTGACTTTTCAGATACTCAGTAATTTCTTGTTTTTAAATGTATTCCAAAGTGGTCCAAATAATAATGTAAATGAAATTCAGTTGATAAGAGATATCATTCACACTCATTTTCCAGAAGATGCTTTTCCCTGACAAAACAAAACAAAAACAAAAACAAAAGAAAACAAAACATGGACACGTGAATTTCAAGCATTTTTTGAGGCTGTCTAATGCAGGAAGAGTTTAAATTAAGAAAAAAAAAACCTATGTGTTATAAATGGTTTAGATCATTAGCCCTGTAAAGTGAAGGGGTAGATACAGCATGTAGTATATTTTTCCAAGTCATCAAGTCGAAAATGTCTGTTCCATAGCGTTAACATAGTGCTAGTTGCTCACTAATGCCAAGAGGTGCACAATATAAACATAAATTCTATCTGAGCAAGGGGTGGTAAGAAGTTATTTTAGGTCTCTGGAATGAAAAGTTGAAGGAATTTCCTTTATGATACTTTTATAAATTAGGAGACAGAAAACAGTTAATAGTAATTGAAGGCAAGGAATGAAGGAACCCCACTGCCCCAGCTGTAACTCAATTTAGAATAGTCTTACTCTTGATTATTATTAATGCTTTTTATTTGTTTTGCCGTTGATTGCTTTTTTAATTTGTTTTATGTGTTTATTTATATTTTAGTGGTATTCTTATTCTCTTTATAAGAACATAAACGCTGTATCTGCCCTCACCTAACAAGGTTCCCAATGTAACTGACTGGGTGAAAACCTCTATCTGAGAAATCCACGTCTTCATATAGTTGATGGCAAAGTTACAGGTGGCTGCTAGAAAATTACATACAGCAGTGTAGAGAGGCTCTGGTAGAGAAAGCCATGCATTGGATTGATGACCTGTGACTACAAGCAGCTCCTCAAATGCTGCTACCTGAATGACAACAAAGTTCTTTAAAAATCGCCTCAGTTAAATGACTTATATCTGCAACATTCCACAGTCTCCCACAGCTCTCATCCTCCTCTCGGACTGATTTGTAGTCTAAAATGATCAAGTTCCTTTAAAGCTTTTTAATAGGAATTTAAAGTGTATCTGAGTGCTCAAACTAGGTCAGTGCCCTCAATTGCCAAAGTTCGATGGAATGTTAAAAATAGATGTTGGGTCACTGTCAGCATATATAGCAAGAAAATAGGATCTTTGGCACTGAAAACGAGAAATAAACCACTGCTGATGTCATTAAAACTAATGAAGCCATAAATACACATTCTACTTAACTATAGATGAAGAACTGTGAGAAAAAATTGCATAGCAATTCAAGTGCTAATATTGCTTTGTACTGCCAACAATATTACTGCTCCAATTTTATGTTATTGACCAGATAACTGGACTCTGGTCCACAGCTGAGATCATTACCTGACATATCTCTCAATGTTTCCTTCATAACAATCAGCTTAAGCTGTTATGGAACAAAGTGGCAGATTATCTTGCCATCATGAATATTTTGAATAATCCATGTGTTTTTATTTTACCTGAAAAGCTTGCTGGTAGAGAGAAACTTGAAATTATTCTGTATGTAATAAGTATCATTTAAGTTCTCAGTATTACACGTAAGTTGCTGTGAAACATACAGGAAGTAAAGAATTTAATCTCCCTTATTCTTTAAAATATCACTCTTTCTTGTATCTATCATTCATATTAAATCACTTTCATGTTCATTCATGAGATACTGCAGTTTAAAAGAACCAGCATTTCTACAGTGAAACTACTGTACTTTTCTCATATATTTTTACACAGTTCTCTGCATGTACCATATCTTTGCTTGCATAGACAGTTTTCTGTTCAACTTCCTTAGACATGTAAATGATAAAAACATAACTTCAGCCTATTTCACTTCAGCCTATAATTTCCTAAAATTATTTAAGTGTTATCAACTGTTACACTAATGAAAATCATAAAATGTAGACATTTTCAGAGTCTTAACAGAGAATTTCTATTTCTTACACCTATATCAATACACATATCAGGTACCCTGCACAGTAGGAGAAAAACCCAATCTTAAGTGAGTGTACTTAATCTTTCTTCTGGCCTTTTTATGCTCTCAGCAGCACATCAAATACTTTAAATTGTATCTGAATTTACTCTCTTTTTAGGAGATCTGATATTGGAAATGATTTATTAATCTTCTAAACTGAATTTCGTAGCACAAATGAAACGTGCCAAAATGTTTGGAAAAAAGGTCTTTAGAACATGTTTAATATGGTTAAGTCTATTTGTTTTTCTACATGAGTTAAGATCTCTAAATATCATAAAAATTTTTGTTTAATGGGGTTCCCCCTTCTGTAAAATACATTCATCCCTTAGAGCTGGATAAAACTTGCTGTTTTGATCAAGTAATTTTTTTTTTGTTCTTCCTCTGTTACACAAACATACAGTTCATGGATTTTTTTTAGATATTTATGATGCACCAAAAGTAATCCTATACAGAGAAATATGTGCTTGTACAACCACACTGTACTTGAATGTCTACCATCCATAATAATTTGAAGTAAAAACTGCTTACAGAGTTACTTTAATATAAGACAATGTTAGATTTTGTGAAAATTTAAGGCATTTGGGAGAAGGAGTAAAAACATACTTGGGTCTTAACTGTAGTTCAATTCAGTTTTTAGATTTGTGCAAAAAAACACATAAACTTTGTAAAGTGCAGGCTGCAGGCATAAGCATAGGCAATCAAAATGTTTTTGTTTTTTTTTTTCACAAAACTGACGACAATTTATGATTGCATTGATTTATCTCAACACATGCCTTTTTTAAAAATAGCTTTCTACGTTTAAAGAACTATATAATACTGTGGAAAATTCTGTGACAAGATTTTAAAGAAAACGGTTATTTGCCATAAATAGGATTTATTATTTCTCAAATGGATGAATTTCCACATTAAGGAAATTATATGTAGCAGATTAGCTACATATCATTATAGAAAATGTCTTTTGCTGGTAGAAAAGGCAACATGATTGAAAAATAATAAAAGCAATGAGAGGATACTAAAGCTTTTGAATTGGTAACTTCAATTAAAAGAAACAACTGATATTAAAAAAACTGGCAAATCAGTGCTGCTCTACAGATATTTTTTTCTCACATTCTTCAGTTCTTGGGTTAGAATAAGTATTTATGTGGACAAGGTATGATTCTTAAAAATAATGCTTCATATTAGTGCATTATTTTCACTAATGTAGGTTAGCATAGTACATTATTTTTACTGTCATAACATTTAAAACCTCAACAGTCTAATGTCCCCAAGATCTAATGATTTATATGTAAGCAAAAGTTTGAGTAAAGGGGAGTGAATGAGTTTTTGAACGAGTCTTCAGAGCTCATTGCTGCTAGTATCAAGACTACCATCCAAGTGTTTTTCCAAGTAGTCTTATCCTGTGTCTTCACTTAGTGGATTAGAAAAAGGCAGTACTTCTGTATCTAAAGCACTAGGATGAATAAAGCTGTTCCTTCATTTGTGGTGGAGTCTGTTTTTAAAGAGAAATATGTTCCAGCTAGAATGTCATTTCTCAGAACTGCCAAGTGTCTAAATGTATGACTGAGACTTTTTGTAATAGTTTTATCTTGCTATTCCCTGTTGCAGGGATTTATTGACTAACATAAATTCTCTTATGTAACTACCCTGCTACTAAAACAAGCTACATCAGTCTCTGTCTTTCTTGCTGGAGCTGTTCCATTTTAAATAAATAAATATTCACTGGGCCAGAACAAATGACTGATTGCCTCTATACACCAGTGATTAAGGCACTTGCTTAGGAAATATGAGTCAGATTCAAGCTGTATCTCCAACTGTTATTTATACAAGATGGAAAAGCTCCAGCCTGTCCTTTAAATTCCAGTAGCTGTGGTAGGTCGGATGTCACTTATAAATGCTTGAAGCCTGGTTCTAAATCAGACTAATAAGGAATAACTTGATGTGGTGGTTTAACCCAGCAGTCAGCTAAGCACCATATCGCTGTTTGATCATTTCCCCCCTAGGCCAACATCCCATCGATTTATAACCTTCTGCATGGTGTCGTGATTTGGAATAACCCCTTGCCTAACGCAGTCACTGTTCTGGCTCTGCTCTCCCACTCCCCATCCCCATGCCCTGACGACACACAATAAAGAATAATTATTAAATTGTATACTATATATATTTTATTAAACTTAATTTGATGTCTCCCTACCAGAACTACTAATTGCTTAAAATCTATATGATAAATCTAGATATAATAAATCTCGATGATGCTACACTGGAGGAAAAAATAAATATATATATATATGTATATATATATATATTTGAAAGCACAATCCATGTAGACTACTATTACATTTAGTTGATAGAAGTTATGTACAAAGAATCTCAAAGCCTATGTATTTTCACAGAATGTTTCTCTCCTTAAACATGATATCTTTTAAATTTCAATGTCAGAAAGTGATTTATTGAAATTAATAACAACTTTTAAAGATTTCTTTTACTTTATTCTTTGGCTAGTATTTCAAATTCTAGCAGGAATTGTGTTAACTAATATTTAAGTTGAAGGTTAGTTCAATATAATCAAAAGACTTGAGTCACTGCATAGAAATATATCTGCACGTATATATCTCTTTGTAGGATTCAGTCAGGCAATTTATTCAAAAAATCTTTTTCAAGGTTCAGAAATTATTCTTCAAATTATATTCTCTTCAAAAAATCAGTTTCTCGAGGCACAATATATGTCTTCTGTATTTACTGTTCTTGCCTTGAACAACTACTGGACAATCTATCGATTCTGAAGAACGTTGTTTTTAGTGAGATATGTTGTAACATATATATAACTTTGAAAACATAATTATTTATGTATCTATTTGATTTCACTCCAGTGGACACTGAAAAGTAAACAGGAAAGCAGTTAATCAGCTCCCTGAATAAAAACGTTCTGACATACTTTTCAAAGGCAGCAGGACAATGTTTAATCCTTGAAGATGCTTCTTATATGTCACAATCATGGAAAACAACAATTCGTATCAACATAACAAATGAAAATTAAATTGTTAAAAAGCAACAGTTATAATACACATAGGATGTGGATAATAGCATCCCTACTAGGGCAGTATTTTCTAGATACTTTCTATCATGCTTTTCCAGATCACTAATGTGTTTTGAACAAACTAATCAAGAAAATATAGTTTAATTCATAATAAACTTCTGATATGACTAACATTTCAAGGGGGACAAACATCCTTATTTTAGTCAGTGGTTCATGAACATGTATCAATATCCTTCCCTGAGCAACATACTTGCCACAACAACTTTGTATGAGAGATACATACATTAGAGGCACATAGGCTAATATTAATTATAGCTAAATTACAGTATTCAAGCTCACATGAAATAGTTCTTGAAACTCAACAAATTAAAAAAATATATATGTAAATAAATTACTGCTATTATATAGATCTTCTTCTGGAAACATTAAGAAATAGATATAAGAAAAAAAAAAACTAATATATTCATCATATTTCAATATATCCTTCATTCTCTACTTGAGTTTTTATTAAGAATGTTTAAAATATTTTTATTTTTTAATATTTTTACCATTTGGAGATACCTTAGTGCCACTTATTTTCCAATACAAGTATTGCCTTCAACTAAATTTTTCAGCAATTGTCCTTACTGCATCTAACAGACCAACGTGGAGGTCAGTCTGAAAGTAAAACCATAGAAATCATGGCAGATACAAAGAACACAGTGAGACTATTTCATAGAACAAATTCCCAGTTACAAAGATCTTTTTTTTCAACGTATTCACCAGCATTAACTATGCATTTTCACCAGCAATGAACAAGAACTGCACACAGTGCTTGTAAAAATCTGCACCGTAGAGACATAGAGACCATGAGACACATTGTCTCTATCTCTGTTTAGCCTCTACTGCCATACCACCAATAGCTGCTCTGCTGTCATGGGCCAACATCATAAAATAGGAGGCATAACTTTCAGAACACTCCTCATACGTGATGGAAAAACACATTATTTCCCCAGTGCTGAAAAGAACTTGAAAATTAAAAAGAATATGGAGGTAAATTTTATTTAGTATTAATATATTTTGAAAGTTATTTTATAAATTTAAAATTGCACACTTTTTAGAAGTCGTTTTAAAACTAGCTAGAGATTATTACAAATCAGTACTTCACTAATTCTTCAGTTTTAATTCTGTTGTGTGTCAGAATGTATGTTCTATCAGCAGTCTTAATTAAACAACAACAAACATGGCAATGTTCATTTCAACATATTCAGAACCTGTTTTGTGGCTCTAGTTGAGATGAATGAAGAACTATCTTGTTTATTGATGCCAGCCAAAGACAGATATGAGCTTAATGCTAGTCTGCGGTACAGATTTAGTAGGAAGTGTGAATAACATCAAGCAAAGATGCAAAACCAGATGTATTACTCGTGTAGAAATTGGACAACTTGACACAGCTGTGGTGCAGTTGCATACTAAAGCAAGAGTACTTTTCCCCTAAGGATATCAGTGAGTCTTTCTTCTGTATTCAGTGTGCTCTATAAATATGTCATCCTGCTTGGAGCTACCCTTTGTAGCTATAGCACAGTAGCAGCACTATGGTATACATCCAATCAGAGCAGGAGAACACCCAACTTGCTGCATTTCTCATCTCAACAACAGGAGAGTTGTAGCAGCACTACGGGACCAAGAGTACAAAAGTATCAAAATCCAGAGATGTTGTCTAGTAGACTAGAAGATTATGCATGACACTTGATAGGCTGTGTGTACAGAGCACACACTGAAAATAATTACAGGATGTTGAGGAACTGGAAGACAAATATTGCAGGACTTTCTTTCAAAGATTTATATACCTAGTTTGTGTATCTATTTATTTGTATTTTCATTTTTACATTTGTTTATGGACTGGTGTATATCAAAAATTAAGTATTATCTGATCTAGATATTCTATCTAATTTATTATTTATTATTATTATTATCATCATCATCATCATCATCATCATCATTTTTGCTTTTCTCAAAGCATTAATGTGCTGTAATTTGGAAGGTGACTTCTAATGGACAGTATTTTAAATTAGTAATTTTTAATGCACTCTGAGTCAGAAGGCTAGTCAGTAACTAGTACAATTTTACTGAGAGAATAAAGAGTGGATCATTTATATTAAAATATGCTAGCTTTTCGATTTCTAAAATGACAGGAATAAATCTTTTATACTGCCTTTCAATTAAATGCAAAGCTACTACAGTCTGCTACTGTATATTCTTCTTATCACAGGAGAGATTGTCCTCTAAAAAAGTTCAATATTTAAGAGAAAGCTGCTGGATCTAAGTGACTTAGTTAATGTGGCAGCTATAACAGTGTTAGAGGCATCATCAGCATTTTAGGCTATGAACCACTTGCTCATTACATTCAATCAATAATCTGATACATGTTTAAGAAACTATTTGTTTCTGCACTTAGCTAGTCATCTAAAACAGAATGTAGATGTGTACTGTCCTGAATTATACTGATACAGACTTCTAAAAGCTGTCACTGTTACTGAAGGCTCAGGACAACAAATTCTTCATTTTAAACTAGTAAAATCAGATACATTATTTCTGAAATTCAACTATTTTTGGAATGAAAAATTGAAGCATTTTAAATTAAAATACTGGCTTTGATCTTCATATTTACCATAAGTATGACTGATTTTGTTGCTGTTGTTGTTGCTATTTTTCATTTAGTTTCAGAAGAAGCTAAGAAAAGACTGTGCGGGACATAAATGGTGGTGTTTATGTTTGTATTGTGGTGACATCTACCTAAAAATATTTTTTAAAAAAATCTCAAATAATAGGACTTAAAAATGAATTTCAGCACCCTGCATCAGTTTGAAGTAATCCTTTCTCCCTGAAACCTTTGTGAAGATTCTAAACTCTGTGCAGTTTTAAGCAAAACAAACCCCTGCCAGTAAAGCGCTGGATAATTTTTCAGCCTGAAATAATTTTTTCTTTTCTTCTTCAGCAGAACAAGGGTGATTGTTTGAGGCCTGGAAGTGACAACATTGTCTGGATAAGTGACATGTATCTGATCTCAGCAACTCACTGCTAGAAAGAGATGCTTTTATATCTCTGGATTTCTAATGTGCTACAGGGCTCTGTAATCCCTAAGAATTTCAGAAATAGTAACTTGTATCTGTCGTATGACTTGGAATACCTGTCTCTCAAACCAGAAACTATCCCTCCAAAGAACAGTAGTATTTTTTTTTTATTTTTATTTTCTTTTTCTGAGGCTGTACAAAATGGTACCTGCACGCTTGACAAACATGGTTTAGAAAAAGACTGCACAGATGTCATATTCTCTACAGTTACTTGTCTGATTTAAAACATATTTGGATATGTCCTTTCTACAAAATTATTTCCTTGTTGAATGTGTCTACTACAGAAGACCACTGTAGCAGTCACTGACAAAATTTAGAAAGACGGAAGAAAGGAACTAAACAATTAGTTTTAGATTAACTTCTCTTGCTCTTATGGGAAACTTCAATTTGCCAGATGTTAGTTGGGAACACCAGACACCAGATACTAACAGGTCCAGTATTTGCTGCTACACACTGGATGCAAGACTATAGAGCCCAAAGAGATTTATCTGAAGTTATTCAGAGAGCTGGCTGATGTCATCTCAAAACTTCTCTCAATTACTTTTCAACAATCTGGTATGCTTGTTGACTGGAAACTGGCAAATGCTGTTGCAGTTTTCAAGAAGAGCAAGAAAAAAGATTGGTAATTACAAGCCCATTATTCTCACTTCAGTGCCTGTTAAAATTATGGAAAAAATTATGCTGCAAGTTAGTGAGAAAACACCTGAAGGATGATGTGGTCATTGGTTACAGCCAACACAGGTTCATGAGAGGAAGATCCTGTTTAACTAACTTAATCTCCCTTTATGATAAAGTCACCCACATAGTTGACCAAGGGAAGCCAGCTAATGTTATCTTTTTGGATTTCAGTACAGCTTTTGATACTGCTTCACACTGTTTTCTTCTGGACAAAATGTTCAGCATATGGCTACACAAATCATAATGCTATCAGTGAGTAATTGCCAGATGGGTCAGGCCCAAAGGATTAGAGTAAATGGACTTACATCTGGCTGGTGGCAGGTCATTAGTGGAATTTCCCAGGGCTTAATATTAGGGCTGATTCTCTTTAATGTTTTCATACATTATTTGAACGTAGGACTAGGAGCTGTTTGGGGTGAGTTTGCTGGTGATACTAAATTGGGAGGAGCTGTTGACTCTGTAGAGGATGGAGAGGCCTTGCAAAGGGATCTAGATGAATGTAAGAGCTGGACAATCACCAACCACTTAAAGTTTAACAAAAGCTAGTGCCAGATTCTGCACTTGGGAAGGCGCAACCTTGGCTATGAATATGGAATGGAGAATGAGTCCCTGGAGAGAAGGATTGCTAAAAGGGATCTATAGGTCTTGATTGCCAACAAGTTGAACATGAATCTTCAATGTGCCCAGGCAGCCAGAAGGGCACTGATAGCCAGCCAAGGAAGTGATTTTCCCACTCTAACTACATTGTTATGGATTTACGTTGAGTACAGTGTGCAGTTTTGGGCACATCAGTACAAAAAGGACTTAAAAATATTAGTGTCCAAAGGAGGACTACAGAGGTGGTGAAGGAGTATGAGGAATGGCTTTTCATCCTGGAGAAGAGGAGACTCACAGGGTGGAGTAGAGGAGCAGCGCTGATCTCCTGTCTCTGGTAACTAGTGACAGAACCTGAGGGGATGGCTTGAAGCTGTGACACAGGAGGTTCAAGCTGGATATCAGGAAAAGATTCTTCACTGAGAGCATTGTCAGGCATTGGAACAGGTTTTCCAGGGTAACAGTCATGTCACTGAGCTTGCTAGAGTTCAAGAAGTGCCTGGACAATGCTCCCAGTCATATGTTCTGATTTTCGCACTGTCCTGTGTGGAGAAGTGCAGAAGTCAGACTTGATGATCCTTGTAGGTCCCTTTCAGCTCAGGATAATCTATGCTTTTGGCTTTGGTAGTATTTTTTTTTAATTTATTGCTTAGTGGATATTAATGATTTACATACAACTGATCAAATCTATAGAAATAAAATGTTTCAGTGTATACATAATAAAAAACATTACTTTTTCCCCTAGAACCTCTTAATTTCCAAATCATGGGAGTGTACTGAAGGTAGACAGAGGAAGAAACTATTATCCTGCTTCCCTTGTATTTACTAATCATCCACTGTCAATCACTGCCAGAGTCAAGATAATGTGTTACAGTAATGGAAATATTAATATTGTTATTCTCATAAATATTAAAACTTATTTTTCTGCTGTGGACATTGCAAAGCATGTCAACTGATGTCCAGCTGCCAAGACAGAAAGTGTCTTTCACAGATTATGTATTTTGAATACTCTAAGTCATAGAAATATGCCTAGTCACCTATATTTCGACTTCTGAAGCCCTCTACTACTAATGTGCCACAAAACAAAATCAGTATTTAGAATTTGTGTTGATAAAAAAGCTGAAAAAGCATATAAAGAGAAGATTTAAATATTGAATGTAACGTGAAAGCCACACACTCTTATGTAGGTAATTCCATTTTAACTTTTGAAGTGAAAAGCCTCTGAGACTGATAAACAGATTATTTTTTAATAGATTCAGCAGTTAAGCATTACGCTACTAAATTATTCTAAATTGCTTTAGTAGCACATGGATTAAACAATAATTCTTGGCAGTTTTGTCAATGGAACAGAAGACATGATCATTACAAGTATTTGACAATATTAGGACATATCAAGGAATCATAGACACTAAATAAAAGATGCAACTTCTTAAGGACAGTTCGTGTGCACTTCTGTGTGCAGTTCTGTCTTTACATGACATCATATTTTATAGGATATACCTGACATCATATTTTATACAATACACCTTTGGTCAGTCTGCCAGGTGTCTGGGCTTCTTCTCCTCCCAGCTCCTTGTGCAAATCCAGCTACCCAGCGAATCCTGGCATGTTATCAATTTATTTTTTTTTTTCCAAATTCAAAGCACTTTGTAAAATGAGTCTCTATGAAGAAAGTAAACTATTTTTTTTCAGGAAATTCAAACAACTCTTCTTTCTCTAGGGTATCAAACCTTTCTGTAGGTAATGTTGATAAACAGAAAAGGGGCAACGAATGGACTTGCTCCCAACTATTCCCCTCCATTTTAAATGGAGTGGACACTGTTTTGCTTCTTTGAGAAATTATACAGATGGAAGTCTTCATGAGATGATAGCTCATCATAGGAGAACAGATTAAAAAAAACACACATCCTCAAACAAATTAATAGAGAAAGAGCTAGAGAACATAGAGATCGTTATTACATTTATTATCTAAAAATATATATTTATAATGAAATCCAACTAAATCTACATTATTTAATATATATCTAGAATTAGACATTCCTATGTTGAAGAATATTAAATAGAAAAATTATCCTGTATGCGGGACCTGAGATTCCCATTGTGCTGCAGGAACGCAGACACCGGGGATTTCTTGGAATCAGTGAAACCTGATTCTACACTTATCTTCACCTTGTTAAACAAAGAAAGAAAGATACACGTAATAAATAAATTCAAAAAATTGATTTGTTTTTTTATTATTTTCATGAGCACAAATTTCACAAAAGTAGTTTCAGTTAAATTGGGAGGATGATTCTTTTTCCAGAAATAAGGAGAATTAGTTAAAAAAATATACACCTTAAGTTTTGAGTGGCTTTACATATCTACTTTAGTTTTTTTTTACATGAAGTTCTTACATACAGAGTTGATAGCAATACCTCCAAAGAACAAAATATGTATTTGTTTTTCATTGCTTAATTAAATACTATAAATGCACTAGTAAAACATCTAATTATATGCCAGTGATAGTTAAAATGCTGTTCTTGGATTGTTATAAAATCAATGTACTTTTTTGTTTACTATAGCATTTGTGTCAGGATTTGAAAATTGTTGTACATGTTTACTCCATTTTTATACCATCATTTAATGAAGCAACAAATTGGTTAGACATTTGGATACCACATAATGACAATACCTTTTATCTTTCTCTTTTTAATCAAATAAAGTTTGAATATACATCAGAAAGTACATATTATTAAAAAAAAGGAATCAGATGCTACTGTTGTAATCAGTGTATAGAAGTTTCTTTCAATTCAAGGGTGCAACTTGAAATCACTACATCACTTCAGAATATGTATATGCATGTGTTCATATTTGTATGGTGTTATCATCTCAGACATAAACGTACTTTTTCAGAGGGTTCTACTGTCAGCATTCTTAGCAACAACTGCTTTAAGTGTTCCCATTTACAACCCCAAAGAAAAATACATCTAAAAGTAGTACTGCAGAAAAGAGATCCTGATATACATTTCAGCGTGTTTTTAAATCCTCTGACTGAAACTCACAATCCTTTTACCAGCTTAGAACACTGATAGTAATTCTATTACCACTGCAATAGCCAGCCCTCTCTAATTCTCTAGACACAATTACTGTGCACCATGCGAGATGAATACAAAATAAGAGAAGAAAAAAAACACTATGGAAAGGAGAAAATCAGTACAGGCTGAAATGTTCCTGCAGGGGATGCTCTTGTACTCTCCAGTTTGGTTGAATAAGTTTCTATAAACTGTTAAAAATAACAGGAAGAGAAAAAAAAAGGAAAAGAATTCCAAAACACTGAGAAATATCAAGGAGCATTCTGTATATGATTTTTCTGTTGCCCTGAGCAATTCAAACAAATACAATTAAAAATTTAATTAACACTGTTATCTACAATTTTTTTTTCATTGTAGCTATCCACTATCCACTCCTTTAAAGAAAACAGTCAGCTTCATGTGGAGAAAAATATCTACTGTGTTTGACTTTTTAATAAGTAATTGCTATACTATAGGGGAAGAAATTTAAGCACAGTTCATTTTCTCTTGAATAAAATCCAAAATTTTTGTTGTTTTTGAAAAAAGTACATACACCCGAAGGAACTTTTATTAATTGACATACAAAAGAATATGTTAACATGAAAATCAAACTGTTTTAGCTTTGATGCTGCTTACAAATAACAAAGATTGAATAATACAGTTGCATGAAGTCTATTTCTACCTCTGCTGGAAGCACATTCCACAGTGGCAACCTATTTTAGTCTCCACAGAATATAACTTAAGTGATCAATACTGAATAATATTTCTGTTTTGTTAAAGAAAAAGACAGAAATAAAGAAACCAAACAAACAAACAAATAGAAAGCACAAATCCCTGCACTGCTATGTACATGTTGGATTGAAACACAACATTATTGATTTTCCAGTCTTCTTACTTTGCCTTACTCCTCAGATAGTTTTCTTAAAGGAAGGCTGAATTCATCTTTTCTTATCTTTTGTAATATAGAACTCATTTCATTCTACATATCTTAAGAATACGTGCCCTGCTCATCGCAATGCATGTATACCTTTTGATCCAGAGGAACATTCTCCATTCTTACGTAGGGAAGTAAAATACATAGTTTTCAGTAATAAGTTTAATATTTATTATTAATTATTATAATTTAAAGGTATTTAATAACTTTATTTATTAAAATCAGCAGACACATGTTCGGATATGGAACTTAGTAAATTTTACTTTTTTTTTCATATCTTTTGAGGCAAACACTCAGATTACATGGGCATAAACTTTTCCCATGTGATCTCAAAGTTTTCAACTTTCCCCTCTCATTTCAATGAATGATTTGAGCATATACTTCAATAGAGGCACTTTTTAAATTCATTTTGCATACACATTAGATGCATAACTTGAAGAGACCCATCGTGCCCTAACAACCCTAAGTAACATGTAAGAAATTAAGTTTCGTCTCATAAAAACAAAAGTATAAATCTCACAATGCCTGATGGATTGGTCCCCTCTCCTTTTTTTTTATATGTTTTTGCCAACTTATGTTTATGTAATTTTTTTACTTCTTAGGATAAAATTTGCATGTGTTTTTGTTTTTGTTTTTAATGAAAATAACAGATTGCAGATTGCTATAGTAAAATGATATTTATAGTAAACAGTAGGTTGAGAGAAAATGTTTACTTCACACTATACTATTCATTTTTCCTCAGACAGTCCTCTGATCAAAATTGCCAAGAGCAGCGAAATTATATTAGCCATAAAGGTAATTCTCACTGAAACATAGCCTTTAAGTTGTTCCCAACAAAATTAATTTATCATTCCCTCATTAATATGTTTTAACTTTTGGTTCTGAAGAGGTTAGAGAGTGAGTTGGACCCTTGAAATTTCAATGGAACTATCATATTATATCCTATTTTGGAAATAATATTCTGAGTACGCAAGACAGAATATTTTTAGCATCTCAAAGTATCTTGTTGTTGCTTTTTATAGTATAAATATTAAATTACAAGTTGAATATAACTTTTGTTGCTGTTTAATCAGGTAGGGAGCTAAACATGGCAGACCCTTTTCCTCACTCCACTGTCTCCCAGTGGGATGGAGGACAGAATCACAGAATAAAAGATGAAGAAGTGAAATGCATAGGCTGAAATTAAAACTATTTACTAAGACAGAAATAGAAGTGAGAAATGGGAGTGAGAAATAATAACATACATGATATTATATAAAATAATTCCAATATAATAATATATGTATATAAGAGCTTACGCAAGTGAAGAACAACACACTGAAGAAATTCTATGACACCTTAAGCAGATAAAATCAAACATGATTTATGTGTTGGAAATATTTCTGGGATTTTCATTTATTTGTTTGTTTGTTTGTTTGTTTGTTTGTTTGTTTTGGCCAGAAGGGGTATGGATAACTCTTCCCTGCATTTGTTCAAGGGGAGGCTGAGTGTGGCCTTTTGTAAACTGTTCTAGTATTTGATTTAGTGGTTGAAAACTGCCAGTTACAGGGAGTTAGAACTGGACGATATTTGAGGTTCATTCCAACCAAAGCCATTCTATGATTTTGTAATATTCATGGATATATAAGTTCTACAGGTCAAAATATTATTTTAAGATCAACTCTTGCATCTCCATAAATTGTTCTTAACTCTATTCAGAAAAATCACCATAATCTTGCATTTCATTTTTCCATAGGACAGCCAATGTTTAAGCTGTTTAACTATTGGTCTCAACAAGTAGCTAACTCTTGCAAGTTCCTGCTGTAGCAACATATACAACTGACCAAGGAAAAATAGAGTGTTAGCTGTTTTGAAACTGAAAGTATGTATTTCAACTAGACAATCACAAGAGTCAGAGAGACTGAAAAGAAAATCAGTGTCCTTCCTAAACTTGGAAGAAGAAAAAGAATCTATAATCCTGAATCATTCTTTTTTTTTTTCCTCTGTACTTACTAGTTTTTCATATTTTATGGTAACGTCCTACACAAGGGTATATATCACCTACAGCCATCATGAATTTGTCAACACAAACCATGTCAAACCAATCTAATTTTCTCACATGACACAGGAACAGGCCTTGTGGCTAAAGACAAAAAAGTCGTCATATCTTGAACCTGGTAGATTTTTTGATGCTGTTTCACATGACATTCTCTTAATCTCTTAAATTCAGAAAATATGATCGCGTGGGAACCTGCTATAACAGATATAAAAGTTATTCCAAAAAGATAATAGTACCAGTGCTTTGCTAGCACAATAGAAGAATGACTAAACTGAAAACCTACATAAACAGCCACAGAATATTATTGCAGGTAGCCTGATTACACAGAAAATAATGAATTTATTAAATTTTCAGATTATTTCAACCTGAGATTCTGTACAAGTAACCTAAAATTTCATTCAACAATTCATTTTTCCCATAAACGTTCTATGCTATATAATGTAATATAGATGCTGCAATGAAGAGTGATAAGGTTGCATATTACAATCAAATAACAGACAAATCTGTAACATATTTACTTCATTTATACTTCAGAATTATGTAATATCAATTTTAAACATATATTTTTAAATAAATCTATTTTAATTGCACATGTTAGATATATTTCTTTGAGCAATATTCAAAGTATATTTGTAAATCTGGAAAACAACAAGTCCAGTTTGCACTCTACAGCTTCCCGAAAGGAGACTGTGGTGATGAGGGGTTTGGCCTCTTCTCCCAGGCAACAAAGAGAACCCGAGGAAATGGCCACAAGTTGCACCAGAGGAGGTTTAGTTTAGACATAAGGAAGGACCTTTTCTCTCAGAGAGTGGTCAGGCATTGGAATGGCTGCCCAGGGGGGTGGTGGAGTCACTGTCCCTGGCAGTGTTCAAGAGGCGTCTGGATGAGGAGCTGTGAGATATGGTTTAGAGCTTGTGGTGGTAATGGTACTGGAAGGATGGTTGGACGATCTTGCAGGTTGTTTCCAACTTCGTGATTCTAGGATTCTATGATTCAGGAGGAAAGCTGGGTCACCAGGCAAGTTATAATCTGGTCATCTATGACAGACTATCTATTATAGAGACAAACCTCCATAGATTTATTATTAGCATAATTCCTGTTTTTTTTTCAGCTTAGATTGAAGTCGTCATGGACAAGTCTGCCAAGTGCATACCTCTGCCCTACCTACTTATCATGTTCTAGATAGCTTTGTGTTCTCAAAATCCCACAGGCCTCTTACACATTGCATCTGAACATGCAACTCCTCCAATCACAGCACAGTTTTGATGGGCTACAATGCAATTCTAACTTTATTTCAGATATATTCAGAAAGGTAAAAGTAAGGGGGAAAAAATTAAAATAAAATAAAATAAAACAGTACTACAAGATACCACAGGGAACATAGATATTATCTAGCATAAATATATATAAAGTGAATATAGATGGTCTCTGTCATATGACACTGGGAAAACTTTCTGAAGCCCTACTCATAAAAACATCTTTAGTGTTCAGTGTTTTAATAGCATTAAATATTTTTGGAAGGAGACATATATACAAAGAGTACAATGTTACCTGACACATTATAATGAAATATCTTGATTACAGTCAAATACGCATTAAGTTATATGCACAATCCATTCCCAAGGCTGCATGATTTCTGAGTTCAGGCTGACTGGCAAGGAAACTCAGTAAAAATAATAATAATATTAATAGTAATAAGCAACAGCATACAGGGAAGGAGAATTTGGCCTGTTTTCTTTTTATCCAGTCTACAAGAGTAGATATTATTATCTCTTTAGATAATGTCAAAAGTTAGCTTTGTAAAGGTATGGAAAAAAATACAGTACACAATTACAAAATTGATTTATTTGTTTGCATAAGAATGATTGTTTTATCTGTGGAAAATTTAAGACAGAGGTTGATATTTTTTCTCTGGGACCTAATATGCTTTCAGTATGAACTCTCACTGTATGCATAATAGTGGTTCCTAAACATCAATTAAATTGATACATGAAATTTCAGGAGGATATTAAGTTTTCCTCATCTTAAAAAACACATAATTCACAGAAGAAGAAGGAAAGCAAAAGTAAAATATTGGGCAATTAAAATATTAAAGGACATGTCACTTACACTAACATCTTGTGTCTACCTTCATAAATCAGCAAATGGTAGATTTGAGGCATAGATACTCTAGTTCCTATTAACAAGAAATGTACAGTAATGCATTTGTGCACTTTTCTAAGATGGTAGTTTTTATACTTTCCAAAGTTTTCTCATTCTTTTCCGCATTGGATAGCATGAAAAAAAATGCCATTTGCTTTTCTTCCTTGGCTAGGATCAGCCTACATAAAAATCACTTAGTTTAGTAATTTACCATACATTTTTTGTTTGATTAATAAAACAAAAGCTATAAGAAATACAGTAGAAAGAAAAGATAAAAATAAACACTTGAGCTTTCCCTCCTTTTAAATTCATTTTCTGTCAGAATTATTGAAATATTTCTAAGTTAATATTTTCTTTTCACACATAATGGAGAGAGGAAAAGGAAGCATCAGCTTTTCTAATTTATCTTCGTTTCACCTAAGGGGTCATGTGCTACTGAAAATGTTTTTGTGAATCAGATATTTGCTTCTCCACAATTCAAAATCCTTTCCTGTAACCAGGCACACTCTATGGATTGCCTGAATTCATATAAAAAAGAGTGGGGCAACATAAAAACCTGAAGTATTTTAAATCTGAATCTGAATCTGAATTTCAGGAAAGCTTATATCCCATCTCTGTTTTGGAGTGTAATCCTGACACTATTTTACATTCTTTGCTCATCCTAACTTTCACTGTCCTCATATTTCTATTCAGATGATCAGTTCTTGGCAACTGTCTTGTGTTCATGATCCCAGGGATATTGACAGTTCTAAAACCAAAACTCAATCAGTCAACAAATTTGCAGTCTGGATCAGACTAAGCAGATTAGATGTCTGCCCCTTTATGGGTACTATTGTGGACAAACAACACCAGCAGTAGTTACTGCCAATTAATTTTCATCCAGATTCAATAAAATCTGACTAAACTGCAAGTGTCTATTTTTGGACAAGGAATTTTTAGGGAAGTATCCAAAGTACTTTATATGGACTAAAACACTTTCTGCCATTGTTTTCATATTTCAGGCTAAAGTAATCAGGAAATTTAGATTCAGTACAATCAGAATGCAGTGTAAGTTTAGAAGTGTATTTGGGAAGAATGACTGAAGGAATCAAAATCTTGATAGAGAAGCTTAGATTCGCTATGATCGGGCGTGCGCATAGTACGTGTGAGGTTTACTCGTGTGAGTAAAGGTGAAAGGAGGATGATGACATTAGTAAAGGATGCAATGTTTGAAGCAAAGTTGGAAGCTAAGTGCTGTGGTTATGCTAGAATCACTCCCTGTTTGTGAAGATATGACTGCTGCTTCAAAGGCATCTTTGGTTAGACCCAATGGCACTCCACATATTGCTGCTTTGGTAAATTCTGGAACTTGCTAGAATAGGTTGCCCAGAGAAGATGAGGGAGCCCCATCCCTGGAAATGTTCAAAGCCAGGATGCATGGTGCTCTGGATAGAGTAGTGAAAGGTGAACTGTGTGAATGATGTGAACTAGGTGAACTATGGCAGAAAGCAGGAATCAGAAGATCTTTAAGGTCCCTTTCAGTCTAAATCTCTTTATGATTCTATGATTCTATTAATTCTTATGGCTCATAACCTTGTATGACTATCCTGGTTTATGTAGGACTGTTATCTGTTTCTCCTGACTAGCTTATACTAAATGCAAACCATCTCAGGTGCTCTGTAGTCTAACATTAAATATTACAGAAGATTGTTCTATGTTCATCAGTGTTCTAACCCAGCTAATTCCACCTCATTTTCCCTTTAAAAATTTATAGAATACTAAAATTCTATAGATTAATTAAAGAAGATTAAATTACACTGCTTTTTCAGGCTGAGGAGGCATTAATAAGGTTAAAAAATGTGTTAGCTTCTGGCATTTCTGGAAAGCATCTAGTCTATCATCCTTCCCAAAGCAGAATCAGCTAAAGGAAGTTGCTCAGGGCTTTGTCTGTTCTTTACTTCCTCCATCAGGTGTTTATTCACACAGTAAATGTTGCTCTTGCAGCTTGAAAAGCAAATGGTATCCTGGGCTCCATCAGAAGAGGGGTGGCCTGCAGGGACAGGGAGGGGATTGTCCCCCTCTACTCTGCTCTTGTGAGGCCCCATCTGGAGTACTGTGTCCAGGTCTGGAGTCCCCAGTACAAGAAAGACAGAGAGCTGTTGGAGAGGGTCCAGAGGAGGGCCACAAAGATGGTCAGGGGACTGGAGAACTTCCCCTTTGAAGAAAAGCTGAGGGAGCTGGGCTTGTTCAGCTTGGCTGAACTGGCTGCAGGGTGACCTCATTGCAGCCTTTCAGTATCTAAAGGGAGCCCATAAACAGGAGGGGAATCAACTCTTTGAAAGGGTAGATAATATCAGGACAAGGGGAAATGGTTTTAAGTTGCGGGATGGAAGAGTTATGTTGGATGTCAGGGGGAAGTTCTTAACAGAGAGTGGTGAGGTGCTGGAACAGACTGCCTGGCGAGGTTGTGGATGCCCCATCCCTAGAGGTGTTCAAGGCCAGATTGGATGGGGCCCTGGGCAGCCTGGTTAGTATTAAATGTGGAGGTTGGTGGCCCTGCTTGTGGCAGGGGGGTTGGATCTTGATGATCCTTGAGGTCCCTTCCAACCCTGGCCATTCTGTGATTCTGTAATTCTGTGATTCTGTGAAGGTTCCCCTGACACTCACATTTCGCCTGAACTGTTACAGTTCTCTTGATCTCTCCTGATACATCACATCCTCCAATCCTTTAATCATTGGTTCTCTTCATTGCTTTCACTTCAATGTCTTTCTGATGATGGGATGATGGGATACCTTTTTTTTTTTTTCTGTTTCAATCAAAGAGGTATTTGGGGATGAGTTGTACTCCTTGTAGCAGTACAAATGACAGCACTGCAATCACAGTAATGTATTGACAGTATGTAGCTGTCTTGGAAGAATTAGTGATCCACAGTAAATTAGATGAGTTTTTTTTGTATATTTGAAATATTTGGTGTTTCTGTATGCATTTATCATTATAAGAAAACCTATGCATTACTTCACAAAGACAAGGAGAAAGATAAAACAGTAGCTCTTAGTGAAAAAAATAGCATTTGTTCATAAAGTGAAAGCCAGCTCTTGTGACTGGTCCCTTCTTTACTTATTCCTTAAGTGAAATTGATCTTCACTGCTCAAAAGACTGCAAGCACCTCAAACATTTTTTTCTGTAATGAGACTATTTAACTTGTACACCAGGCTATCAAAATGCACAGATTTTCATCCACTTTTGTCATTTATTAACTTATCTTCAGATGAGAGAATAACAGTGGCACATAGCATGAAATGGAGCTGGTCTGTATCCTTCTCCGCTCTTACTTTTCTGTCCTGCGGCTCTATGAACTTTAAGGAGAAAAAAAAAAAAAAAAAGATAAAGAAAAGGGCTGTAACATATTTAAAAAACATATATACATATATTTCCTGTTTCACTAAGAATTCTTTGTATTCTTCAGCCAATACGATAATAAATACATTGCTGTCATTCAGTCTTAGCGAAGTTTCAGGTTCATAAGACCTTACTAAACAGACACACATACAGAAAAGGGACCTGATGTTTTTGAGGCATTTTTAGACATAGACTGCATTTGAATCATTTTCTGTTAAGGACAGCCTATAAAACTATGCTATGATTATGAACTTTTTACCATAAGGAAACAAACACAAAGGGAAGTCAATAGTATTGCCTTTGTGAACTAGTAAGAATTTGTTAGGAATGGATGAGAAATTCCCTTGACTGCTTATGATAAAAGAATTTTTGGACCACTTGTGGAACACCAATGTATGTGCATGTAGATTTTAAATATAAACATTCTTAATTATATAAGCATGTTGGATTTAGAAGGCAATCTGAAAAAGTGTGGAAAAGGAGACATTTTCAAATAGAAATGTTATTTTAATGTTTAGATAATTGCAGCCATATGTAGTTATGGAAAAATTCGCTAGTTTAAATCATGACAGAGTTTTAAACACTATTTTAAAATCAGTGAAATAGGTAAAAAAGAGAAGATATATCCCAGCTATTTAACACAGTTTCTCAGTCCATTGCACTATGGCAGCCACCTTTAGCAGTCTGAATAAAATCTTTGAAAAATCTGTTTTTTTTCTTCCATTAGTGTCAGAGTTTCCCTACTTCTTATTCTGATCTACATTATTTTTATAGAGATCAGAGAAACCAATCACTCAAAATTTCTAATAAATTATGTGAGATCAAAATTGAAACTAGTCTTTTTATACATTACTTAGGGAAGATTGAGAAACCACTGTAATGATGTGCAGTTCATATGCATCTTCGGTCTCAGGATCACGCAAAGTATTTCATCCAATCCTTTGTATCTCTTCCTAGAAGAATAAAAAGTCAAGTGCAATAAATGGACTTGGGAAGCTAGAGAATTCCCAATCAAACGGAAGCTGACAAAAGCTGTTCCTACTTTCAAGAGGGGCAAGAGAGAAGACTGGGAATTATAGGCCTGTCAGTTTCACTTCAGTGCTAGGCAGAATCATGTAAAGATTACTCTGTAAAGATTATTTCTACAAACACAATGCAATTGTTGGCCACAACTACTACGGATTAATGAGGGGAAAACCCTGTTTAATGAATTTATTCTTTTTTTGTGAGAAGGTTACACAAAACCCCCCAACCAAGTGAAGCCAGTTGATGCAACCTTTTTGGATTTCAGCACAGCTTTCAATATTGGTTTTCACAGTATCGTTCTGGATGATGGCAAGTTGGCTATGAGTCAGCAGACAGCCAAAAGGGCCAGCTGTGCTCTAGGGTGCATCAGGCGTAATATTGCTAGTCATCCAAAAGTAAAGATTGTCCCACTCTGCTCTGCTCTAGTGCAGCCTCACCTGAAGTACTGTGTGGAGTTCTGGGCATCACAGTACAACAAAAAGGACATAAAATCATTAGTTGAGCACTGGAACAGTCTTCCCATCCTGCTGGAGTTCAAGAAGCAGTTAGACAGTGGTCTCAGAAATACAGTTTGAATTTTGGGCAGTTCTGTTTTGAGCCAGAAGATAGGCTTCATGATCCTTATGGGTTATTTCCAACTCAGGATAGTCTATGAGTCTATGATCTCCACATGTCTTGCAATCACTGCTTCTGTGTAGAAAATTTTAACTGCTAGTTTTAACAAATGTTTTAGTTAAGTGACATGTTCTTCAAGACAATTTTTAATTACATTATGATTAAACTTTTTTTTTAAGAAATTATTAATGCGAATCTCAATAGCATTTTGAATGAAGATGGTTACTCTCAAGAAACTTTTTCAAATAAGGTGAATTCTCAGATATTTAATATCATAGAAAAATGCACAGAATAAACAAATCATATGTTTATTTTTTATTAATTTCTTGAATATTTTATGTTAAGTAGGAATCTTTTGTATCTGTATTTATTCTATACTATTCTATGTGACTCACTTTTCTCACTTGAAAAATGTCTTTTAATAGTAAAGGTTCTGAGATAATACAGGTTCTTATTTTTTCCTAAAGTACTGGCTCTACTCCCAGTTCCATCTGATCAGTTCTAGTCACATTCAGGATTTTCACCATCAGTTCTAGATTATTCATTATCTGCCATATATTACAGAAACTGTATCTTGTGATTCAGTATGCAGTACCTTGTGTGGGATTAAAAAGTAAATATATTAACTGTATCCAAAGAATGGTTAGGATATATGTGTATATATATATATATGTATGCACACATAATTACACATATACAATAGAATAAAGCCTACATTCCAGTTTTTCTATGCACAGTCAGTAAAAGCTGATCTCAAAGACAAAAAAAAGGGGCAAGTTAGAAAACTGGTATGATAATTATTACTGCTATTGTTTTCATTTTAGTGGTGATTTTCTATATTTATTTATTTACTTTTGATTGATTTTTCTTTTCATTCTGTTTTGTGATGTATTGGAGACAACAGTGAGGGGGAAATGATGTTTCCTCAGTTTTGATATTCCTAGAAGGTGCTTTACAATAGAATATATATAACAATATCTATACATGCATATCTTCAGGAAAGTTTTTTTTTTTTCTGTCCAGTTCATTTCCACTTATCATCTTAGATCACCCTAGAAACACCTGTTCCCAGTTCTGATGACAAGACAGTTTTCAGCTAATAAGCTATGGCTTTTTGAAAACATTTTCACTGACATGTATCATTGCTGTTTTAGCTTTGTGCTCATTTGCAGATAGTTATATTCTCTTTGTTTGTTACAAGACAACACTTTAATATACTACATTTTTGAAAATAATATTAATTATCTGGTAACGTGTGTAGACATGTACAAGGAAGACTCCCAGAGTCACTGAAGTAGAAAAAAATATACTAATAAAAATTTCAAAAGTTATACATCTTGATAAAGTGGAACAGGGAGTCTGACTACCTTCTAAAAATATACTAAGTGTACACACACTATTTAGACATAATTTGTTAGAAACGCGTTTAAAATTTGGATTTTTTTTGCTATTTATTTTGTTATTGATATTATTTTTTGAAGTAATTCCTTTGTAATAACTACTTTGCAAGATCTGTTACCTACTTTCCAAAATAATAATGGTACCGGTAGAAGTTGGATCCTAAAGGAGACTAAAAACAAAATTTTGAAGACTAGCACACCATATATTGTTCAGATTGTTTTTGTGGCAATTTAACTTTTACTCTTTTATTTCTCCATCAATAACCTTACACAAATTCCCAGTTGAGATTTCATCTTATTCTTCTGAATAGTCAGCCTCCAAATATGAGTATAATCCATCTGTGAAATACTAGCTTCATGCCTGTAACAGCTTTCAACAGTTTCTTTCTTTCATTATTTTTATTTATTATTTGATCACCTAGAATCTGAAATGGACTCACTCGTTCACATATAGGAAAGATTCAGCTGTTTTACTTTATTAGCCTTTCTCTGAGAAATTTTTACTGTTGACTGAGGCAGAAAACTCTACATGCTCTAGTGCACGAGTTGCTCAGAAGTACTCATGGTTTTGCTGGAACTTGATTTTTTATTGAGAATACACAGATAAGGCAAACTTCTAGCCTACACAGGTTTAATATTTAAAGTATTCATTTTAAGTTACTGACACTAATTATTTTTAAATAGCTCTATATTAGTCTTGTATTAAGCATGTTTCTTAAAAATTCTGTCTAAGCTCCTGTATGTCTCACTTCAGTTCACTAGTTCTTTCTTCTTTTTCAGTTTAAAAAACAGGTTTTATTCATCAATCTTTGGTGAATCCAGATTCTGACATTTAAAACCATTCCTCGTCTCTCTAGGAAAAAATATATTTTTTTAACTCTCATGAGCAACTTGTCTTAAAATAATAAATTACTATTTGTAAGGAATCTGTAGCTTACCAAATTAGATTTAGGTCTTTTGGAGATTCAGTATTTCTTTCAAGTTTCATGGAATCACACGATCACAGCATGACTGAGGTTACGTGAACCCTGGAGACCATCTATTATAAGCCTCTTGTTCAAGAAGGGACACCTAGAGTTCACTGTCCATGAGCATGTCCCAGTTGATTTTAATATCTCCAAGGATATCAGTGACCATAAAAGCAAGAATAGTGGATGTGAAGAAACAGAGAGAGACTCAGTTTAATTTCATTATTTTAATTCTGACATTTCCAGATTGCCGTGGAATATTTAGTAGGATATCTTCAGTTTGTGTTAAGGTACAGTGGGAGGAAGGGAGGAAGGGAGGAAGGGAGGAAGGATAAGCTATCAAAACAGGAAATGGTCTTCAAAAATGAAGTCCATTTGAACTCATTGACTTTTTATGTAAAAAAGGCCAAAGATCTCAGACTCCTACTTAATCATATTTCCAATTTCATTTATATATTATTCATTACTGAATATTAACAGTAATGGTTTGTACTTATGTTTAATAAATGAAACATATTAATAAAGTGTCCATTATAGTGTAACAGAATAGTGCACTGATGTGTTATAATACTTTGTTAAAAGATGATAAGCATACTTGCAAAATTTGAGAATAAAAAATATGTAGTGTCCAGTAACTAATTGGTAAATGTAGCTACACCCTTAAAAGTTGTGCATACATTTCTTTAGGAGAAAGGATAATCTAATGGAAACTATGAGATGTACAAAAACTAGAAAAATAAACAAAATTTGGAATACTATTCGATAATCTCAATCTTATATATGTATGTATAGACTGAATTATATTCTCACTACATAATATATTCTTTGATATTTCAAGTAATAATAAAAGGTTTGCTATCTAGTCACTACAACACATAAAGAAATTCAGATATCCATAAAACAAAGCAAAACAAAGCAAAACAAAAACTTATCTATTCACAATAGATAACAGATTTTTATTTTTACAGCAAAAATACATGATAACAGATCAAGAATTCATTTTTTTGAGATTGGAAAACTGGAAAAGAAAGCAGTTTGATTTGCTTTACAATATCTCCCCTGACCTCACATGAGTAAATAAATTCGTTCTTAAACCATATTTCCTCTTCGCCCACCCCTTACAACTCACATTTCTATTTATTTATTGATAATTTTTATGCTTATTTCATTTAATGGTTAAAATCAAGCCGTCACTAATACAGATTTACCTTTTCCTCCCTCTCCTCCCTCCTTTCAGCTATTTAATGGATTTGTGGGTGAGATTACCTGAGAAGCTCTCCTTGGGGACAAAGGAGTGTAGCAAAGCTGGCAGCGCTTTGGTTCTATGCTATGGTTCTATGATTTTATGAAATATTTGTTTAATCCTTTTCAGATACAACAATAACAACAAGAACATATAAAAAAAGGACTGAGAGAACCAGATATTTTGCTTCAACTCAAATAACTTTTTAATTTTTCTTCTGGTAATTTGATATTTAGGTTTAATTCTTAATTTGAGTAAATGAAACAAAATTTTGAAACCTTGATGTCTCTTCCAACACATTCAATTTTTTCCTGTTCAAATTAATATTTTTGAAAGCAAAACCCAGCTATTAGTTACAGCAAGTATCTTGACTTAAAAGTCTTAGCTCACACTTGAAGGGAACTTGCTATCCAAGCTCAGGATAAATACAGGTCAAATGGGAATATTTGGTTGATTAAGCCATCCATTTTATTTCTTCTGCTCATTTCTCTTTTCACTTTACCTTCACACTTCACAGCTTCTAGTGCTATGGTGCACATCTTCTGTACATAGCAGTTTCATTTATAAAACAGTCTTGATTTACTCCTTTAATAAAGTTCATCCCATGCACTAAATAAAGCAAGGAGCATGTGAATGAGGCAAAAGATCGTGGAATTTTATCAGCCTAAATGCATGCATGATTGAAGTGCTAGCAGTATTCTTTCAGTCATGGTTTGGTAACGCGGGAAGCACCTTCAGACATATATTTACTTGGTTTTATATAAAATTTCATAGGCTTCATTCAAAATAAACACATTATATATTTATTGTTTATGTTAAAAAATTTACTTCAGTTGTTCAATTTTTGAACCTCTACAACAGTTCCTTATTGTTTGTCCTATGTGAATTTGTCCTTATAAACTACACAATGCTTATCTGAAATCTGAGGACCATCTCTGGAACTGAACTGGCAATATGGTAGGTACCACAGATCTTTCTGAGAAATCAGTGGCTGAGCTGGTGGCTTTCCTCATAAATGTTCATTTTTTTCAGTTCCTGTGTTATGTAATTTTCCTACTGGCATTTGAGTCTCTAGAAAAAATTCAGCATTTCCTGATTCTTTGTAGGTGCCACTTTTCTGTATATCCACACAAACAAACAAACAAAAACAGAAATCTACACAGAGCTTTCCAGAAACTGATGGAAAGATGATCATAAAGTGCAGGACATGGTAATGACATCACTGTTTTTCCAAGAAAGCTGGAGGATCTTAGATGCTGAGATTAAAAAACGGTTAAGTTAATGTTTTTACAGAAAAATATACACAAAAGTGCTTAAGGTACTTGAGCCAGAGCTCTATCCATAGCTCACATAACTTCTCCCATTCTTTGGTGAAAAGGCTAAAAATATTGATGTAAGATACTATAGGTACAGTCTGTGAGTAGCTCTAGGTTTTCTATGCTGGCTACCAAAAAAAAAAAATAATAATAATAAAAAAAATTGTAATACACAAACCAGGAACAGACAGGAAATGACAGTTCATAACTCAGAAAAACTTAAATTAATTTTCATGAAATGGATTTCACATTTAAAGTCATGCCATATTTGATGTTAATACTCATTGAGGGGAAAAAGAACAATGAAACAGTTTCACATTTCTCACATTGTTAAATGCTAGGTAATCTTAATATTGAAGTTGTCATTTGTACAGTACTACGACATATCATGTAACAAACTGCTATGAAGAACTGAGAAAGCTATAAAAGCAAGATAAAACTATCACATTTAAATGAGTGGATTACATTCATTACTTCATTACTTGTATTTATGAGCTCCTATAAGCAGCTACAAAATAAAAGTCTGTGTTCCTTAGAATACTTACAAAGAAGAGAAACAAAGCTAATGAAGGGCCTAGAAAACAAGACAGATGAGGACTAGCTAAGGGACTGAGATTGTTTGATCTGAAGAAAGGAGACCTCATCACTCTCTGCAATTACCTGAAAGGAGGTTGCAGCAAAGAATGTGTTGGTCTTTTTTCTCAGGTGATACATGTTAGCATGTAAGATACTCTCAAGCTGCACCAGAGAAGGTTTAGATTGGACCTTATGAAGAATTTTTTCATGGACAGGGTGGTTAAGCATTGGAACAGGCTGCCTAGAGAAGCGGTCGAGTTTGCCTCCCTGGAGGTATTTAAGAGATGGGTGGATGTGATACTAAGCGACATGGTTTGGTGATGGGACTCAGTAGGTCAGGCTGATGGCTGGACTTCGTAATCTTACAGGTCTTTTTTCAACCTAGATGATTCTATGATTCTATTAGCTATGCCTCTCACATGATATGAATTTATGGCAGCTTGCTAACTAACTAATGTAAATTGTTGTGTTGTTTAAGTTTCTGGATTAAAAAAAATGCTAGATAGCATTTTATAACTAACTCTATAACTCTAAACATATATATATAAACACATTCTGATGATATATACTGAAGTCACTTTTTAAGTCCATAGAAACTCCCAAGTCAGTTCCTCTTACATTTCATACAACCTTTCATATAAAAAAATCATATAAAAATGTAATGGTTTATATTTAATTTTATAAGCCAGCATCTGAGCTTTAATAATTGCCATTCGAGCTGTTATGGGCTATATCTAAAGTATTTTTGAACAGTACCTAGTAAGTAAGTCTGTTTAATTTAAACTTTTATTTGGATATTCTCACCACTCTTTTGACGAGTGTACATTTAAAATACCTCGTAGCACATTTTTGGTTCTTTATACCCAGGCCAACTGCTATTTTTTGATGTCCCAGTAAGTAGCTTTTCTACTAAAATGAAAAGTAAACCAATATGTACTTACTGTTCTCCTGTTGCTTCCTCACAGACCTTACCGCTCTGCTCAGGTTGCACTGAGTTCTCCCTCTTTTCATTGGTAAAAATATCAAAAAGCTGAAGTGGGAAACTGATTGATGCAACCTCATACGCTTCATACTCTGGTTTACTCAGCTGTGTAATGACTACGCTGGCTTTTTGTAGGCTCTAAGTAACTGGATGATTCATACGTCCAGAGGCATATGAGATCACAGCTCTGTATAGTTTGGGAAGGATAGAAAGCAGAGCACTCCCAGGTAAGCTTACATGATACTAAATGCATAGGTAAACAACATGCTGTTTGGATATTTTCTTTTTCTCTAGTTGTATGAAGAATATTTAGGGAGCCAATCCAATCAAATTTATAAGAGGTTATTTTTGGGGATAAAAGAGACTTTTCTCCCATTCTGGTGTTCTCTCCTGTTCTGGTCTCTCAGTCTTGAGAGTTTTTCAAGCACAATGACAGAACTTTCTTCAGACATTATTAAGCTCCATGTGTCTGCAGTTGTTCACCTGAAGCACTGTTTTGAGATCCTGGTTTGATACTTTCTCAATTGGCACATGGATGAAATTCCTCCTTAGACAACCCAGGTTAGGGATTATATTTCTTTGGACTTGTGTGTCTCTGAAATGAATAGCATTTACCTTAGCCAGAAATCAGAAATGTGACAGACAAGTTACTAAAGTAAGCTGTAAAATAAAATCTGTGTAATAATAATAATAATAATAATAATAATAATAATAATAATAATGCTCTCTGTATTAGGCAAAACAAAACAAAACCAACCAATCAAGCAAACAAACAAAAAAATGCCACAACAAACAGCACAGAACATCCCTGTCAGCAGAAATAGAATTATTTCTGTTTGTATCAGTTCAAGACCAAGTCTAAGACCTATAATATTATATTTCTCACCCAGAAAATCTATAGTTTAAACACTTAAATCATTCACAGATGAGTTTTGAATTGATCCAATCAAATGTAAATCACAGAACAAGTAAGAAACTTAATGTACTGAAGTGAATCAAACTTTGGACTATATTTTTGATGATGAAGAAAAACAAAATTCTGATACATTTTACTTAAAATATGAAAAAAATATTTATTTAACAAGAGGGGGAAACGCAGAAATAAACAGTGGAAAGAGAAGGTATTGAGTGAAATATATGATTTAATAAAAAAAAAATTAGATTTGAATTTTTTGTTCTGAGTTGAACAGCAAAAAAAAAAAAAAAGAAAAACTTCCTTATATACAGTTATGGCTGGATCGTAGAAGATTATGATATAACATTAAATACAGAAACTGTTACTCAAAGTTTTACTATTCTTTCAGTTAACTTTTGATGTTATCAAAATATCATTTATTCAATTTTCAAAGTAGAGATAAATAATATATTATTTTTTGCATTTACTTCAGATACAATGCATAAAACAAACAAACAAAAGTAATCATATTTTTGTTTGGAAATTCATGAAATTCCACAGCTAAAATAATCATTATTTTGACTAACTGGAGGAACAAATGTCAAAAATTCTGTACAAAATATGAACTGTTCTGAACATACCTTCTATGCAGTTCATGGAAGACTGGATGTCATTCAATGTAATTAAACGATTAAAAGTAATTTCTTAAAGATTACATAATGTAAGTAACTCAGTGAAAATAAATGAAGAACTCAGTGAAAGGCATGCCTTAAGGTGTTCCAGTTGAAGAAAGTGTTTACACTATGATGGACTGCATGTTTTTATAAAATGTTCACTTCCTAGCATAAACAAGGAGCATTATTATTCTCCCCTTCTTTAATAGCCCATGTTTACAGTAGTCACTTAAGATACAGGAGACTTCAGCTTACTCTCCAGGTTGACAAGATTAGGACTTCCAATTTTTGTCTCACAAATGAATGCCTAACCATTAGGCAACAAGTTAAACTGGCTGTGTTATAATGGAACCAATAAAATATGCAGGCAACGTTAATTCATACTGTTGTGCCCTCAGGAGATTTGATGATTCATTTTACTTTGACCTTTTCAAAACATCTCTATTCAGCAAATTTTGGTTGGAGTTCTTACAAGAAAGATTTCCTGACAAGTCAAAAGAGAAGTTTTATAAAATGCTGCATGATAAGTCTTTGATAAATATCTAGCTATTATCTAGATATATGTAAGAATGTGAGAATAAGCACAAATATATTTACAAGAGAAAACTTTTTTTTTAGGAATTTAGTACACAGTAAAGGGATTTGAGGGTGATTGTTGATAGAAGATTCTACATGAGTAGGCATGGTGCCCTGATAGCCAAGACAGCCAATTGCATTTTGAGGTACACTAAACACAGCCAGCCAGCCAAAAGAGGTGATTCCCCTACCGCATTAGTGCTATTTAGACCTAGTTTTGAATATTGTGCATAGTTCTGGGCTCCACAGTGTAAAAAATGCATAGAAATATCTCCATCTGCATGCTGTTGGATTTTCTCTTTTTGTGAAAAGAATAGACCTTATTGCTAAAGCACTAGTGTCTTCATAAAGCTGTCATGGTAGGGGAAACTGCATAATAAATTTAAGGAGGTGCCAGTGCCACCATATGATGTTCAAGATTGCTAGTGCCATAATGCGTTTTTGTACAAGACTGCTTTCTGAGAAAAAAAATTCAACTAAAAATTAGGCAAAGATTTGATGGCTTATAAATAGCTGCAACAAACAGGACAAATAAGAATGCAAGATTAAAGTAATCAGTCACAAGTTGTTTTGTTTATTTTTTAATTTAATGAAGTACTCAGCAGTGTATACTGAATCTAATCGATAGACAAGTGGACGAGATAATAAATGCCATACTACTGTATCAAAACACCAATTGTTTTTATCATTCTCTTCATCAAGTAGAATTTAAGGTTACTGAATGAAGTAGGATTTTTGTACAATAAGGAACCTACTTTTAGAAATGAACTCATTATATATATTAATGTATCTCAATTCACATTTTACTTTACTACAATGATGCTTTTACATTATTTGTTAAAACAAGCATTGAGTCTCTATTTTTGTCAGTTTAAGATAAGCAAAAGGTATTGGTTTGTCAGTTCCTTTTAGCCCTCTGAAGACGTGTCTTACCAAATAGCCTCTGAAATACAAAGCCAGATCATGCTGTGCTTGTGTCTCACCAGCTCTCCCTGCTTTGCCTCCATCACCCTTACTTTCCCTGCTTTCTGCCTGCCCTGATCATTGAGGCAAGCAAATGAAGCTGGAGTAACAAGTGAAGTGTAAATTCAGCTCTGAGCTTTCTCATGGCTGAATTACTCCTTCCAACTGAATAGATAGGACCTACCAGTTGTTAAAAATATGCTAAAATTTGAAGTGTCTCTCATATGGAAGTCCAATCTACACAGATTTCATACTTTGTCATTCAATATACACATTGTGAGGGGCAAATTAATCTATAATGCATAGGTGACATTTTTTTCTTCAGTCCTGTAGCATTTTGGCTATGTTCTGAACACAAGAAAATTGTCAGGTACCCATAAAGTATGCAATATAGTAAAAAAAATTACATTATTATCTAATTCAGAAAGCAAATATATGTTTCATTTTTCTTCTTTGCCTAGCTCTGAAAGTTCTGGATGAAGTCATTTCTTAGGTGATATTGATTAATGACCTCTCTCTCACAAAAAGTCAACTAAATAAATATTTCTAAAGCAGTAGTTTTTTTGACAAACATACAACAAAAATGGTTGTCTGTTGTACTTTCTATATGTCACGCAGCTGATCCTTTACTACTTTCTGTTTTCCTGTTCATGTTTGTGATAATATACCCCTTTGTCTGTTTTTACATCCTGAATGAAACTTTAAAACCTAAGCAAAACCTATGAATTCATGTCACTGTAGTTACTCGTGTGTGTGGTGTGTGTATGTGTTTTTCCTGGTCTTCCCATGTAACATTTTTTTTCCATTTCATTACGATCTTGCAACCTCTTTTAAATTCTCTTATATTCTGAAAGATAGTTACTGAAGTGTTCTGCAATCACTGTATTTGTAAGAAAACTACAGTGAATTTAGATACAAATTTTAATTGTAACAAAAAATCAGAACTCAATTCTGTATTAATTCATAGACTCAACTTTTTAAAATAAGACTACAGTTCACTTAAAAGTAACAGTCTTAATGGTGAATAACCAAGTTGATTTTATATGTCTTGTGTTTTATGTTAGAGGAAATAAATTTAACTTTGCAAGTATGTTATTTTGAGATTTCATCATTTAGATTACTTTAGATTACACAATAAATAAAAAATGGCAACTCAAATAAAGATACAGAAACAAAAATAAAAGCTAACCTAATTTAAAATCATTCAAAACATTAGAGTAGTTTTTTTTACTTACTTTTCTCTGATGACATATTCAATTTTTATTTCATTACAGATTGTGCAATTATAAGATCACAGAAACTAGTCACTGCAAATTTAAACAATATATCTGTCAAAATAGTTTGCAATGTATGAAAGTAAAGAAACTTTTTTTCTGTGAAGCTGCCAGATTGCCCAGAGGGGTTGTGAGGTTTCCCTCCTTGGAAATCTTCACAATCCATCTGGGTACAACCTCGGCCACCTGTTGTAAGTGGTTCTGCTGGAGCAGGTGAGTTGACCTCAAGATGTCCCTTTCAACCTCAACCATTTTGCAATTATTCAAAATCACCTAGAACACAAAAGCAAAATCTGTACACCAGACCTTTCCCTTTGAGAAAAGGAGTTTCAACAACATTCTTCTTTGTTTTACTGAGTTTTTTAGGACAAGAAGGCAGCAAAAAAATGTCTGGATCACTTTGTTCAAGTCCTTGCCTGATATGTCCAATATACAGTAATTTCACTATAATTCCTCAAGCATCTTTGCAAGTGTTTCCAACGTCTTGTTGTTTAAAGAGTCAAAAATATATATCTGACTCTCACTCAAAAAAACGCATTAAAGCCCGTTACTTCATTCTGTTTCTTGCTCTGAGGAATTTTCTCCATCCTATTCATAAGCAGTCTGCTTAACTACATTCCTAGGTCTGCATAGAAACAGAAAGAGATTCTTTAGTGGTTGTAAGCATAATAGAAAACTTTCAGACTCACTGCTGGATTGGCCAATGGGAAGCTGACAGCAGATTTTCAGTAAGAAAGCTGTGGCTTAAGTAGTTCTCCTTCCTCCTTACTTTTCAATGAATGTATATAAACAAGACTACACATGTACACATAAAATGGAAGGAGCTGTTGACACCTTTGAGGGTACAGAGGCCCTATGGAGAGATCTAGGCAAATTAGAGGTCTGAGCAATCAGCAGCTGCATGAAGCTTAATAAGAGCAGTTGCTGGATTCTGCACCTGGGACTGAACAACCCTGGATACACATAAAGAGTAGGGAGCAAGAGAATGGAGAACAGCCCCCATGGACCGGGATCTCGCAGTCTTTGGCTGACAGTAAGTTACATATGGGTCAGCAGAGTGCCCTGATAGTCAAAATGGTGTACTCTACTCTGGGCTGCATCATGTGCAGCACTGCCAGCTGGGTGATAGGGTGGAATGACTTGTTCTGCTCTTTGCTGCACAGCCTCATCTTGAGCACTGTAGGCAGGTTCGGGGATCACAGTAGAAGGAGCAAAACTATTAAAGAATATCCAGAGGAGAGTTAAGAAAATGATAAAGGCTCTAGGGGGCAAGATGTATGAGGAAAACCTGATGGTTTTTGGTTTTTTTTTTCAGTCCAGAGAAAAAGAAAAGTGAGAGAAGACCTCATGGTGGCCTTCAGTTTCCTCACAAGGTGAGACAAGGAGCAGCTCTGAGATCTGCTCTTCGGTGACAGTGACAGAATCTGAGGGAATGGCATAGAACTGTGTCAGGAGAGGGTCAAGTTGCTTGTTGGGTAAAAGGTATTCACCAGAGACCACTGGGCATGGAACAGGCTCTCCAGAGCAGTGGTCATGGCCCCAAGCTGCCAGAGTTCAAGAAGCATTTGGACAACACAGGTTATAGGGTTTGGATTTTCGGTGGTGACATATGAAGCCAGGAGTTGGACTTGGTGATTAATGTAGATATCTTCCCACTTGGGATATTTTATGATTCTATGGTTCTATGATTTGGCAAATGTAAAACTCATCTCTGTTTTTACCCTCCTAATCAATACGTATATCAAAGAAGCCAATCCATCTTTAAAATATATGCACAAATATCCCCAAAACACATTTACAAGATCCTGCCTAGGAATAACCACATCAATGGCCTCATGGCTATCCATGCAGATGCATCTGCTGCCTTTCTACTGTCGGGCTGACTTCAGCTGGCAACATGCAAACAGTTCTTTTCTCAAGAGGACATTGTTTGCAAAGGTATAGTAATATCAGTTAAAAAGATGGAATGTAATACAGCAATTTGGAGGCAGTTTTAATAGTATGGATCTACTTTCAGGAATAAATTGATTTATTTGGAATTGTAGCATTTTTAATAAGCTATTCATAAGGGCTGGCATCTTAAAAATTCAGGAACTGCGACATGTACTGCTTGATGATAAATGGACAGAGAGATATTCTCTGAAGTGAGCAGTCCATATATACTTTGCTTTTTTTAGGACCAGAGGGAGAGAAATGGTAATATAATGACCATCTCCCTATAGATTTAAACACCTGAAATCCAGCAGACAGTGTGGGTGAATTGCTGGCCATGTAATTACAGAACAGGTGTCCTCTAGGCAAAGAATGCAGCAGGAACAAACTGCAGGGCAACTGCATCATGAGCATTTCATTCTGTTCACCGTTAACTTACAAAAAGTAGTAGGTTTATATATATGTTTATACACACACACACATATGTTGTTCTGAAAGTAATACGCCCTATTTATTTCCATGGAAATCACAACAGATATAAGGAGCAAAGTAACACTGACAGAGCAAATTCACAGATATAAAACTATTTTTAAAGATAGTCACTACCATTAACAATGCATTTTCACCAGTAATGAATAAAAGCCTACATGCTTCACCTACTAGCAGAGTTGACCCAGTGTTGCTGTTGCACTGCTGAAACACACCACTCATCACCTCACTATGTTCACATTCACTGTTTGGTCTCCATAGAAGTTCAGTAAGTGCTGATGAATGTCAGTGGGTGCCATTTTTCCTCATGGACAAACTGAGTGAAACATCTTTGCTTTACCTACTCTTCCATGTCAGACATCATTTTGTCAGACTGCCCCTCTGCTATCTGTTGTTGCACAGCAACAACATGTAACTATGTATTGGCAGAAAGGTTCAATCTCTACTATGCTATTTTCATGCAATCTGCTTCCATGCAAACAATATTCACCTCCGACACTGTGGGTCAACATAATAAAATAGGAGGCATTTATATATAGGGTTGCTCTAAATATATATATATATATATATATTTGCATCTTTGGGTTCTCAGTACTGTAGTGGGTAGTGGTTAAGGAAGAAAGAACGCACATTGTTAAAAAGAACTTTTTTAATTGTTAAAAATACAGATCATCCACTACTGAAATCAAAACATAATGGGATAAACCCTGTTTTTTAAAATCATAGAATCATAAAATAATATAAAACAGGAGGCTTGCCCTGCTAGATATTACACTTACTCAAAATGTGGACCTTCATTATTTACTGTTTCAATTTCTTCTCTCATTTTATTTTATTTTATGCAGGCATTTAAATCTGCTTCAATATTGTTGATGTATATTGTTATTTTTTTAATTTCATTTTAAATATAAAAAACTCCTTTGGAAATCAGAAATACTTTTATGAGAAGATTCTTATGGAAAAGGATACTTATGTAACCCATAGAGAGAGAATACTAATAAAGGCAAGAAATGTGACTTAGGAAAATGAACAGCAGTAGCTCTGAAGGTACACTAGCAAACCAGAGTTACATTTTTAAGGAATTTTTATTATCTCCATCAGTACTTACAGGAAATTAACCTATTATATTCACAATGATAGAAAAAAAGACCTGTATCCCCAAAGTCCTCTTTTTATGAGAACATATTATTTTGAGCATAATTTTAATTGGTGAAAAGATCTACATTCCATCATTTCTTCAACAAAATCAGTAACATTCTGATTAATAAATTCAGGTGAAATATTTAATCACATATCTATCTCAGTTAGAAATGATACCTGAACGTACCTTCTGGTAGTGAATCCTAATTCTTTTTAGAAGAAGAAAATATGAATTTTCAATTGTTCCCATTGGAACTGCTCTACTTCATATAAATAGTCTTTGGGAGGAGGGGAACAAAAGGTGTCTCTACAGGTCAAATCTTCCGACACAAATCTGACAGAAATAGTCCCTTGCTGAAGTATCTCGTTGGAATCAGAAGAACAGAAGCACAACTATAAATGTTCTAGAAGTGCAGCAAAGTATTTGTATTAACAGAACAATGCAGTACAGGAAAATTATTATCTATCTTCACCTGTTCCTGCATCTTTTTTCTTGTTTAAATATTTATAGTTAACTGAATAATCTACAACTAGATGATTTTTTTTATCAGCTGGTTTATACGGGTACCTGTTTGCACATAATGATATATTTCACATTATCTTTACATCATTGCTGTAACTATTTAATGCAATTTCAGTTATAGTTAGCTACACACATAAGTGAAAATGTTCTCCACTGTTCAATACTTCGTTTTCTCCTATGTCTTCATTAAAAATATCTTGTCATTGAGCTTTCAACATAAGTTCACTGTACCATTTATACCTTTAACTTTTAGAAAGTGCAGAAGATATTTAGCAATTTTTTTTTTCAAATTCAAGCAATATATTTTTTAATTTTTTAAAATTCCTGTAATCTTTCTTTGCAGTTTTTTTAATTTGATACTCATGAAAGTATGCCACAGAAAATTCTCAGTGAGCATCTTAACATGTTATCAGAAGAATACTTGTTTTATTTTCTGCAGTCTCAAATATAGAAAGTATTGTAGAGAATGAACATCTTTGGTCATTCTGTTTTTGTGAGTTCTTAACTATATCTATCAGTCTAATTCTTTCTTGGCATTTATGCTTGTGGAGACTAAAGTCTGCAACAGCAATTTAATAAAAATTTTACATTAATTTTTTTCTAACTTCCCTAATGCAGCACATTTGAATTATACAAATATGATAGAAAATATTCCGATTTTCATTCTAGTGCTTTTTTTATTTCATTGTACAACTTGGTTTGCACTTTTGATCTCTTGGCACCAGTTAGTAGTCAGTGATTTGAGTCTACCAGAAACAGGACTAAGCTGAGATGGCGATCTTAGTGTTAAGATCTAAGTAGATGTTATTAATGCTATATTATAGTAGCAGGGTCTTAATGCTACCTCTCAGGCTTTAAGTGAAAGTAGGTAAAAAGGAAGCTCAGGGAAAAAAAAAAAAAAAAAAGAAGAGAAGATAAGAGGATAAAAGAAGGTTGTTGACATCTGAAGCCAAATAGGAAGCAGGATGTAAGTTTCAAATGATGTGCTTCAGGAATTGGAAGCTAGGAAATCAGAAACTGTGCAAACACATTCTGCAATGGGGAGTGAGGTTAGAAAAATGTGAATTCGTTTTAGAAGATTTAGAAGATGTGGGCTTTCTATTTTTTCATTTAAAATTCATAGAATAGTCAGAAAAACCCTATGGAATTCCCAATTACTTATTGTTTTAGGAAAGAGTAAGATATCATTTCTTACAGTTTTCATATTTTCCTAACAGCTAACTCTGTATTAAGAGATAAAGTTCTCACTGTGAAAAAGACATATAAAAATCTGTATCATATTCAAAAAATGTTAAATCCTAAGATTGAAAAAGTAGACAGCAATATTTCTGTGAGAATTTTGGCTTCCAAGGAAGATTATGTTTATTCAGATTTTAAGGAAATATCAAGAATAACAATCAATACTATAGCTACTCTTTCCTCTTCAGAAACAAGCAAGCAAAGAACAACAAAAACATAAAATGTTACGATCACCTTCCACCATACCATGAACAACAATAAGCTGGGAGGAGTTGAAGGGAGAAAAAACACTTTTCAAGTCTTCTCCAGACCAAAGAATTAAGAATAATTTTGAAGAATAGGTCTTGAAAACATTGCTTATGAAGGTATTCAAGCAAAGGTATAAACCTAATGAAAACAGAAACAACAAAAGAACAGTGAATGAGTGGCAGTTCATCAGTTAATAAAATAAACTTATCAGAAATTAAAAAAAGAAAAGTAATTGTAAAAAATAAAAATCTCAAGCTTTATTAAAGTTTGACATGGTTCACAAGTTAAGGGTTACCACAAAGATTTTAAGACTGGAAAACCTGGATTTGAGTTTGTGCCTGTGTCATTTATCAACACAATAAAATTTCAAGGAGACACACACAAGGCACAGAAACCAGTGCCATTTTGTTGAAATTGATAAATTGACAGTTGCTTCTGAAATGAATGAGTGCTTTTCAACTTACAGAATTATATTTTTATATACAAATAGATTATCATTCAAAACACATACTTACAGAAGCAAGTAAAATTTTGTCAAAGCCAATAACCTTTAATAAACATCAGTACATTTGTTTCTCAAGTCCAGCCTTTTCCAGTCAGAAGTACTTTCTCATCCAGTGTCTATTTCTGTAGTACTCACATCTATCCAAGTTAACACAATGCAGCAACATCTGCTATTTTTCTATGAATAAATGAAACATACTTCTGTGGAATTCAGTGCATGTTATTGAAAATACAGTATCTGAAGCCATCAGCTGCATTAAATCAGTACATGCTAACTGAAACCAGTATTTTGTCATTTATTTTTCATCTGCTGAATACAAACTCCTCTACATTTTCAAAAGCCACTGTTTTGCTGGACAAAACTTATGTCTAGCTGAATGCACACGCAGGTTTTTTTTCAAGTGAGGGTAAAGCATGTTCATTATTGACTGAAAAATGAGTTCTCTACTTTCCTGCCATTACTTTCCTCTAACGTCTCCAATTCATACAACTCACAGATGAAGGATAAAAGATTAAAGAGACCAATTTCATGAAATTTTATTGCGATCTCTTTATCTTTCTTACTTGTTATGTGTATTATTTGCAAATAACAGGAAGATATTTTGGCTACATATCCAGAAAGGGTGAACAGATATTCTATTTCTATCCATAGATCCTAAGTGGGAATCCTTATACAAATGGAATCTCAAATGACATTTTTTTAATGTTTGGTCTCAAAAAACCTTCATGCATCAATAATTCTACTAATTTTTTCTCTTGCTTCCTTTGCTTATTCTCATAATTGTATGTATCACCAAATCTTTTTCCATTACTCTAAAGGTAAGAGAGAAAAATATTTGTCTTTTTTTAGACAAAGGTGTTGTGTCATTTCTGTTAAAAACAGAACATTCATGTTTGAGGGAGTACTTGACAGTGCTTCACCTTTTTGCTTTTCCTCTCTACTGCGGAATGAAAAAGTTGATAAGCAAATAAGCACAATTAAAGAAAAAAAATATTTGCCTGCATATTATGTTTTCAAGTAACAGATAGTTAAGAGATGTATTCTAAATATATTTAGTACGATTAGAAAGAATAATTTTTCCAAGTATAATGTTAATAAAAAATGGTTTCATGATGCTTACATATTTTTATGTGACAGTATTAAATAATGTAAAATAAGAATAGTGACAGCTGTGAAAAGAAAATGGGTGTTTTATTAACTTTTACTTACAATAAATGGATTTTTTTTTTCTTTATTGAGCTTGCTACAACTAAAGTGGATAATTGAAGGGATATTCAATAATTATACATATTGTGCCTCAAAAAATAATTACATCAACATGATTGAGTAATAAAAGATTAAAGTATCTGTCAGATATACTTGGAACTAGCTACTTCCTTGCAGCCTTTCTACAATGGATAATAATATGTAGAAAAAAACCAATTATGTTTACAGAAAAGGATTTATATTTTCATTATGGTGTTTGACCTTAGGCTGCAGATATTTATTCAATACAATTCCTTATAACTACCATACCAAATATAATCTTAATGATGCCTCACAATTTTGCAATGCTAATTATAATCTGTTTATGATCCTTGATTGTGCAAATTAAGCCTAATTAAGTCTTTTCAGGGAAACATTACACATTGTAAGAAAATTTCCTATTGGAAAAGCAAGGTCAATATAAGCAATTAAAAAGAATTTGTTGCTGAGATGTCTGAAAATGTAATTTAAAATGCTGTTTATAGTATTCAATTTAAGAGTTCCCTACTGGTTAATTTTTGAAGCACATTTATGAGAACTACAAGCAGAGTGTCCTGAAATCTATTTCTTCATTAAGTGAAGAAATAAATAGGTACATCTTCATAGTCTGTTGCACATATTCCATGAATTGAAAGTTTTTTTTGATAGCATCTTCTTTCCTGCTTTTACCTTGAGCACAGACATTTGATCTCAGAAAAGATATATTCCTCCCTGTTAAGTTTGGGCAGATCTTCTGAAGAACTTCAATGTATACAGAAATATTTTTGAGAGATCAATATTGTAATTTTATTTATTTTTTAGAAAAATATTAATTCACTCTGAACCGTATTAGAAATTATCTAGATTTAAGACAAAGTTCTTCATTGCTTTGATATGGCAAAATTTTGATTAGAGAAAAACAACCAGAAAAGAAATTTAAACAAGAACTGTTATTTAATATGCATCATAATTCTGACTGTGGAAAATTACTTCAAGACACATAGCAAAATGTTAATAACAACACTGCCATTAAGCTTCATGCTTTCTGTAAGTTTTGACATGTTTTTAAATGTATTTACAACATGTATAACATTATAGCCATGAAGTATGATACATTAATGTACTAAAGTTTCACTAACAAAGTTTTTTAATGATGATTACAGCTCTGCTGTCTTAAACATTACTTAACAGTACAAGTAAACTGAACTTAGAAATCTAAGTACTGCAAAGACTTACATGATCAGTAATAATGTTTTCACTCCTGACCACACTTTTCCCCTATCCATGTGACCTGATTGCAACTTCCGTTTGCAATTATTGCAATTGTATCACAAAACTGTATCACAAACCACTAAAGGCAAGATTCTGGTAAATAATTTTTCCTTACCCATCATTCACACTGTCACATTCAGAGGAGGCCTTTTGAAAAACTTCCCTTTCCCTCCCTCTTTCATGCCTTCCATATCTTTCTTTCTTACTTCCTCCCTCCTTCCCTCCCTTCTTCCTGCCTTGTCATCCTCTCATTCTTCCTCTTCCTTCTTCTTTCCCTCTCCTTTTCTTTTTAGTTGATTCCCTCACTTTTTCTACAGGCCACTCCTTTCTTACTCTATCTTGGATACAGTACCATCAGAAAGAAAATTATGTCAATCAGATAATAACTTATGCCCCCAATATGCAAAATATTTGTTAAGTCATCTTATGTAACTATTCACAATGGACAGTAACCAAAGTTATTAGTGTAGAATCATAGAACTACTCATGTTGGAAGGGACCTCAAAAATCATCAAGTCCAACCACAGCCTAACCATAGTATCCTAACTCCGACAACCCACTGCTAAATCATATCTCCGAGCACCACATCCAAATGGCTCTTAAACACATCCAGGGACGGTGACTCAACCACCTCCCTGGGGAGCCTATTCCAGTGTTTAACCACCCTTTCTGTAAAGAAGTGTTTCCTAATGTCCAACCTAAACTTACCTTGGCACAACTTGAGGCCATTTCCCCTCGTCCTGTCACCTGTCACTAGTGAGAAGAGACCTACCCTGCTCTCACTGTAAGCACCTTTCAGGTACTGGAAGAGAGTAATAAGGTCTCCCCTCAGCTGCCTCTTCCCCAGACTAAACAGCCCCAGCTCCCTCAGCCTCTCCTCATAGGGCTGATTTTCCAAGCCCTTCACCAGCCTTGTTGCCCTTCTCTGGACCTGCTCCAGTACCTCCACATCCTTTCTGTACTGAGGTGCCCAAAACTGAACACAGTACTCGAGGTGAGGCCTCACCAACGCCGAGTACAGGGACAGGATTACTTCCCTAGTCCTGCTCACCACACCATTCCTGATACAAGACAGGATGCCATTGGCCTTCTTGGCCATCAGGACTGCTGGCCACCACCACACTGCTGGTTCTTGTTCAGCCGACTGTCCATCAGAACATGAAGGTCCCTTTCTATCAGGCAGCTTTCCAGCCACACCTTCCCAAGCCTATAGGGTTGCCTGGGGTTGTTGTGACCAAAATGCAGGACCTGACACTTGGCCATATTGAAACTCATGCCATTAACTTTGCCCCTTGAGTTTGGCTACATGCAAGGATTTCCATTCCTAATTCCTAAATCTGTTGGTAATTCATGATAATAATAATAATAATTAAAAAAAAAAAAAGAAAAAAAGAAGAAAAAAAGCAGAATAGGGGAAACATAATCCACATTTTCAATAAGGGAAAAAAGTTCCAGAGAACTACAGTCCAGTCAGTCTCACTTCTGTGTTTGGCATGATCATGGAGCGGATAATCCTGAATCTACTAGGGAGCATGGAAAATAAAGATTGGTGGTAAATAACACGTCTTCACCAAGGGAAAGTCGTGCCTGACAAACTTGGTGGCCTTTAATAATGGAATTATAGCATTAGTAGATAAAGAACAACTGATGTCTTCTACTTAGACATGAGCAAAGTGTTTGACAGTGTCCCACATATCGTCCTGGTTACCAAGTGGGAGAAAAATGGATGGACAACTTTCTGGATAAGGAATTGGCTAAACAGTCACACTCAGAGAGTTGCAGTCAATGCTCAATGCTCAAAGTGGAGAGCAGTGATGAAGGGTGTTCCTCAGGGTTCAGTGCTGGGACCAGTGTTACTTAACATCTTTGTAGGAGATATGGACAATGGGATCAAGTTCACCTTCAGTAGGTTTGTAGATGACACTGAGCTAAGAGGTGCAGCTGACATGCTGGAGGGAAGGGATACCATCCAGATAGACCTGGACAGGCTTGAGAGGTGGGCCCATGCCAACTTCATGAAGTTCAACAGGCCTGCATCTGGGTCAGGACAATTCCAGGAACAAATACAGGCTGGGCAGAGAACAGCTTGAGCTTGGTGCTTGGCGCTTGGGTAAGAGTCATGTGCAGCACCTCCTGAGATGGCCGTCTTCCTCAAAATAAGCCCACGCTTCCCGGCCATTAAGCTGTGGCTTATCTCTCTCATTGCCTCTGGCCTTGTTGGTCTGTGTCCCTCAGACAAAGGATTTCACAACCCTTGCCCAGGACTTGCTTGGACTTGTTCATCTGTGTCCCCAGCAAGCTTTGAGACAATGATGTAAAAGAACAGTCCCTTACAGGTGCCCCTGCCTATAGCAAGGTTGTTGGAACTAGATGATTTTAAACATCCATTCCAATCCAAATCATACTATGATTCCATGAAATCATATATAGATAGCAGTGACATATACTTACTGCAGTATTGAAGTGAAAGGCTTTAGTAATAAGCAATTATAAGTGTACAACCTGGCCCTGCTCCAGCAGCCTGATCCTTCAGGAAATACTATTTTCCTACATTTTTCTCATCAGCAACTTAGACC